>NC_092804.1:101346746-102009246 GCF_040954645.1 Diabrotica undecimpunctata | reverse complement strand
TGAGAGAATATCAAATAGATATCTGCGCCCTACATTAAACAAAGAGGAAAGGTAAAGGACAGACGCGGCATGGAGAATATTTACTAATATATAGTGGGGTTCCGAAACAAGAAAGAGCAAAGGAAGGTGTAGCAATAATAATCAAAACAAAATATAAAGATCAAATTAAAGAGTGCCAGTACATATCTCAGAAAATACTATTAGTAAAAATTAGGGCGAACAGCAAAATTATTAACAGAATAGGGATATATGCACCAGAAGACTGCAAACCTGACAGCGATAAAGAAGAATTCTATGATGAGCTACAAACATTAGTGGAAAGAGAAGTGAAGCAAAATTAATTACTCATATTATTGGGAGATTTCAATGCCAGAATAGGAGACGAAGTAATACCAGGAATAAAACAAAGGTATAATAAAAGAGTTATCAATGAAAACGGAAAGAGAATGGTGGAATTCTGCACATCAAACGAACTAAGGATAACTAATACATTTTTTGATCATAAAATTCAACACAAATACACGTTTGAAAATGCAAGAGGACATAGATCAATGATAGATTATGTGGTCACAAACAGAAATATTCACCATAAACAGATAGTGAATGTGAGAAGTTTGACGTCACTCAATGTGGGAAGCGATTACTATTTGGTACTTGGTAAAATTAGATTCAATGAAAGATGGAAAGACAAGCTTAAACAAACCAATTCAGAGGAAATAATAAAAATAGAAAATTTAAGAGATGACTGCATAAAATCATTATATCAGAAAAGGCTAGAACAGAAAATACAAATGGACAATATCGAAAATGTAAGCAATGTAGAGTAGCTGGAGAAAACTTATGAAAAATATTCTGGATGCTGCCCGAGAAGCACTTGAAATGAAAATAATAAACAAAAAGTGGTCAACGAAAACACCATGGTTTACACTAGAGGTGAAACAAAAATGTCACCAAAAAAAGAAAACTTTCTTTCATAAAATATATGTCAGAAAAAACGAATGAATCATAGGAAGAATATAAAAGAATACGAACTGAAACTCATCAAATGGTAAGAAAAACAAAAACAGACTCCTGGGAAAGATTCACAAAAGGACTAGAGATGGATTTCTATGGACAACAGAAACAAGTATGGCGCTTCATAAGACAACAAAGAAGCGAAATGAAAGAACTAGTTGAAATAGAATACATACAAGAGGATACATGGGTGGCCTTCCTGACAGAAATGTTTAAAAAACAAAACGAAGAACCTTTACCAGAAACGCCAAATATAATAACTGAGGAAAAGACCGAAATCTCCCAAAACGATGTGAAAGAAGGAATAAACAAATTAAAAAATAGAAAGTCACCAGGAGAAGATCAAATACCAAATGAACTCTTAAAATATGGAGGTGATCATCTTGTACAACAACTGCAACTTCTTATTAATAAAATAATCACCACGAACAGAATACCAGATGAATGGAGGAGAGCGATCATGGTGATGTTCTTCAAAAAAGGAGATAAGAAAGACCCCAATAATTATCGAGCAATAAATCTATGAAATACAACACTCAAAATGACAACAAGAATAATAGCGACAAAAATAAACGAACGAATATCTCTGCAAGAGGAACAGCATGGATTTCGGACAGGAAGATCATGCACGAGTTTTAGTAATAAGACAAATAAAAGAAAAGTCGCTGGAATACAACAAACCAGCATATTATATGTGTCTGATAGATTTGAAGAAAGCGTTTGATAGAGTAAGAATTCGGGACGCGATACATTTATTATATGAAAAGGGGATATCACTGGATTTAGTAAAAACCATTGAGAGTATATATAAAGATAACATAGCTATGGTAAGATGTAAAGGAAAACTATCGCAATCTATCAAATATGAAACTGGCCTTAGACAAGGAGATTCGCTGAGCCCATTAATATTTAATCTTATAATGGATGAAATCATAAAGGAAGTTAAAAAAAGAAGAGGATATAGAATGGGAGAAAAGGAAATAAGGATAATATGCTACGCCGATGACGCCATAATAACAGCCGAAAATGAAGATGACCTACAAAGATTAATTAAAGAATTCGAAGATACAGCGCGCATATACAACATGGAGATCTCAACAGAGAAAACTAAAGCGATAGTGATATCAGCGGAACCGAGAAGATGTAAACTAGTCGTAAATAACAAAATAATAGAACAAGTGATAGAAACTGAATACTTGGGAATAAAACTGTCAAGCTACGGAAAAGTGAAAGAAGAAGTACAAAATCAAGTGAACATGGCAAACAGAGCAGCAGGATGTCTCAACAACACAATATGGAGAAACAAATACCTCACAACGGAAACGAAAACCAGGATATATAAATCAACAATAAGACCGATAATGACGTACACAGCGGAAACAAGAGCAGGTACGGCGAAAATACAAAGACTACTGAAAACAACAGAAATGAAAGTCTTACGAAAAATAACAAACCAATTTCTAAAAGACAGAGTAAGAAGTGAGGAAATACGAGCGAGATGTGGTATAGAGGAAATAAACGCGTGGACCAAAATAGGAAAAGTGCAATGGAATCAACACATCGAAAGAATGACAGAAAATAGAATAGTACGAATAGCAAGAGACAAATCGCCAAATGGAAGAAGATCATTGGGACGACCGAGGAAAAGATGGTCAGACAACGTCCATTGAGGCTAAAAACCGAAGTAAAACAGGCATTTTGCCTATTTATAAAGTAGGAAGAAGAAGAAGAAGAAGATGAATAAATCCCTATGGTATGTATCCAACCAAACACTTCACAATGATCTGCACATCCCACTACTTAAGGACTTAGTACTTAAAAAATCATTCAATAAAATATAAAAATCTCACCACTGATCACAACAAACTGATAAATAATTTATTCTCCCAACCACTTGCCGAAAGAAGATTCAAGAGTTATGGGACAAAAAAGAAAACTCACTTGTGACCGTGTTGTTTTTTCGCTTCGTTTTTTAAATATATTTTTGTTAAAAAAAATTATTATTAACTTTAATATCTAATGTTTCGATACGAAATTTAATTTTGAACTACTTTTTTATAGATGTATGTATATGTACGAAAACTACATAGAATTCACCTAAACGCACCCTAGTGCATTAGCACAAATTCACTCCTTGCTCAAAAACGCACCCCTTTAAATGGTAGGACTCCATGGTTTTTACATACATGGGTGTCCATTGACAATAAGAAACAATAAAACCGCTTTAACATTGTATTTCCTTTCTAAATTACATAATCAATAGCCTATAATGAACATTCATCATACTGATTCTGTTGAATAATTTTTAATTATTCTAAAATAAATGGGCTTGTTCTCAAAGGCATATCTTTAAAATGATTTTTTCCTTATCCATCTTTTTTATACCCTTTTCTAAACTTTGATATTTTTATAGTTATTCCAATGTTACTGTTAACTTTGTAATAACTAACTATGGTTACGTTAAATACGAATGTTTTGTTCGTCTTCTACATGAAGCAAGAAGAAAAATGGAAATAATGTTTACTTGCAGCACTCTAAATACGGTTCTGTCCCATCACTTGTTATTAACATATTTTTGTTACGTATAAGGTACAAAGTGTTCAACAATACATTAATTATTTAATATGAAAAGGTTAACTATCTCACGAGTATTTATTTTTACTTAGTAGCTATTAATTTTAACGTTAAATGAAAATAAATCAAAGTACGGAATAAAAAGTCCCGAACAAAATAAAAATCAAATTCGCACGGAGAAAATCGAATTTTTTTAAATTTATAAACACCCATACAATTTTAAAGAATATTACAATCTGATCAAATAATATGGATATAAAAACTTAAGACTAAAGGAAAACTTATAGTATATTTTAGGTTCTGTTAATTTATTGCACAAATATTAACCTGTAATATCACTTACACTATACTCTGTTTTTTATTTAACTAACTCGAAGGTTTACTTTCTCTTGCTTCGTCTAGCCAGATCCGTGTTGTCAAGAAACTTAACGGCCTCAACATTGACGTGTTGAAGTAGTCATTGTTATTGACGCCGGTGGCAAATTTTTCAATGGTCTTGTTAACAGTGTCCATTTCTAGGTCTCTATGGAGGTCACTGTTCCTTTAGTACCAAGGATGACAATGATGCTTAACACTTTTGTTTGGGAATAGCTGGATGATGTCTAAATTGCTCTTTCTAGAACAATTTCACATCTGGATGCCATATGTTCTTATATGTTTTAGAATTTGTTTTTTTTTATACTGAATGTTAAGCTGTTCTCTTTCCTTTTTAACATGGTCCTTCCAGCGTAGCCTATCGTCTAATGTAATACCCAAATATTTTGCAACATCGACATATGATACCTAAGTATTATTTACATTAACATGACTTTGTCGGTTTTTCTGGTTTATAAAACTAATCTGCGGTGACTTCATTTCATTTAATGTAATTCGTCAGCATGTAGTACAGTTGTTAGGTCTATTAACAGAGGTTTGTAGTTTTCTTGTTGCTTCTTTATAATCTTCACCTACGGATAACATAGCACTATCCTCAGCAATGTCCGCCTATTGTCTTATGATCTAATTCGGGGATATCACTAGTATATAATAGGTACAAAACTCATGCTATTACACTACCGTGTAATACACGTGCATTAATTTCGTTTTATTCCTAGTAATCTTCTCCTTGCTTATTTCGTCTATTATATATTTGGGTATTTCGTGAATCAATACTAATCCTTTTCATTCCTCATTGCTCACTTGGTCCTCTGTGGTATCATTTATTAAATAACGCGATCATTTTCGGTTTTTTAATTTAGAAAGGTTATATTATGGCCTTCCCTTATTTTGAACTACTCTAATACGATTGTTCAAGATCAATTCAAAAATTTATTATTTCTTTTTTATTCTTATATTTTTGTATAAGCAATTTTATAATGTAAATTTAAGCTATTTTTATTATACTTTAATAAATTTAAAATTGATTTTAGAATATTTTTGTTTCTTCCCTTATCTCTTTTATATATTTTATACTATAAACCATATACATTCTAGTTTTTATTATTACCCTAATTACCTCTTTAGTAAAGATGAAGATCATAAATCTAGGAAGTACGTATGGTGATCCTGAAAAACCAATACCAAGGGAGTTGGAACAGTTAGTAATATATTGCAGGAAAAATGGACTGCAATTATTCATCGGCTATGATGAGAATGCCAAAACTATGGACATAATATCATTTTTGAAATCAAGGATACCGAAAAAATGATGATTTCATACTATTTAGTTAGACTTAAAGCTAACTTGGCATTTGCTTATGAGAAAGATAGTGCAGAGCAGACACTTAACCTAGATTGTAGAGTTGTAACTGATACACAGGCAAATCTAAAACTGCTAAAGGGTCTGGTGCGGAAATATTAGATAGTGGTGAAAAATGAGATATGTCTATTTCACTACCAGATTATACGTTTATATTGCGGAGAGAGATTTTTGCACTCTTACACTGTGCTAGAGAAGTAGCTTTTCGAACTACAGCAGATCAATATATGTACAGACTCTTATATCATGCTTCCTTATGAGCTCTAAAATGGACACTAGGCTAGCGAGGGAATGCAGAGAAGAACTTGACAGTCTGGAGAAAGATAACACTATCATACTAGTATGGGCTTCGGGCCAGTGCGGAGTACACTCCTATAAAACAGCTAATGCATTTGCTAAACGAACATCAGCTACGGAATACTTCGGTCCGAAGACGGCAGTAGTAGTGCAAAAAAACATCGTCTGTGACCAAAAACAAATCCTGCATCTAAAGTCAAAATATTACTAGACAAATATGTCTGGTGAAGCACATGTTAATATATATATATATATATATATATATATATATATATAGGGCAGATATCTGCTAATAGGGCTAAAGTACTGCGAAAAATAAGTAGGAATAGACTCAAAGGCGTAACAGGTTTTCTTTTGCAGCCTTTTAAGAGCCAACACCATCTTTAAACAAAATCTCATAAGGCTATATACTTGGAAGTCATCTACAGACATAGCATAGATAATTGTTAGGAATTAAATTGATTTCGTTTTACTCGACCATAACTTTAAAAAGTACATAATGTACTAAAACATACCCTGTAGCTGACACTCATAGCGTTCACAATTCAGTTATAATAGATTTAAGACTAAACAGTTTTCTGAAAGTTAAACGAGAAAAAGTGACAAGAAAAAAAGAAAAATAGACATCTCATAACTGACGAATCCTAAAAGAAAAAAAGAAACAGATATCAAGGTAAAGAAAGAAATAAAGCGATAGAGAACTTGGTACGGACAGACCTTGAGATAACATGAACTAATCTAAAAACGAAAATAATAAAGATACAAGAAGAAGACATCGGGTGCACGAAAAACAACAGGAGACGAGAATGGATAATCCAAGCGTTCAAGGATCTAGTGAACGTGAGAAAAACATAAAATAATTCCAATAGAATACAATCAAATTAATAAATCCATTAGAAAAAAGTGCAAAGAAGCTGAAGAAAGCGATTGAATGGTCAACAAAATGTCTAGATATTAAACCAATCAGATAGGATAAGACAAATTTATTTTCACAAGAAAGCGAAAGGCAGAGAGACACAAATGATAACGATATAATTTTAGGTGCAGAAGATAATACAAAAAGGTGGAGAGAATACATTTAAACACATCTTGATGACGATACATGCTGTATTCCACCATCCATAGGTGATCGAATAAATGAAAAATGTCCAGAAATAGAGAAAAAACAGGTTACTCATGCAGTAAACGCTTTTAAAAACCAAAAAGCCACTGTAACAGAAAATATTAATTAATATTAACAAGAAAATAATAATAATAAAAATTAAAGTAATGTCGAAGGTACTTCCCAGGCCCATGAGTAAACAAAAAAATTACTAAATATGACTAACGAGAGGAAAATACAATACCTGTTTAATGTGTTGAGAGGTAAAAGATATGAATTACTGCGAGTCATATTTAATGGTGAAGTACAGGGCAAAATATCAATAGAAAGACGCCATAATAAAGCGCTGTATTACTGCGGATGACCACTCATCCGCAGAAATTTTTCGTGCAGCAGATTCCCAAGCTACAATTATCATTTGTATCGCAAACGTTCAAAAAGAGACGATATATTAAGAAGAATGTATCATGGCAATATCTATTTGAAGTCATAAGCCTTAAGTCGTAAGTCATAAGTCAGAAAAACAAAAATATAAATCATGCAGGTATACCTAACCAAAAATTTTTTTAATAATATAATATGTTCTAGTTAAGGAAATAAAGGTATTGCTTAAGATTAAAGATGTAATTAGAATCGTAAGTCAGTAGAACAAAAATATATATTTTGATGATTTGGGCAGAAAATTTACTAGTAGCAACAAAAGAAATTTTTAAAAATATAATATGATCTGGCTGAAAGAATGAGGGTATTAGTTTAAATTAGACAACATGCTATATTATCAGTCCTACTTATATACAATAAATGATTGTAGCTTTGGCTGAAAAGCGATCCTTACTGTACACGGATAATTCCAATAACAATAATAGCTAGCCAAGTCTACCTTAAGATCTTTTTCTTATCCGAAGCTGGTTTATAATACCAAAATGTTATATATCAGACATATAGTAACCAGTTGGCTTATTGCCCACCTTTTATACAGAACTGTCTTGGTGGCGCAGTGAATCTAACGTTGAACTTGGAGATCGTGAGTTCACATTTCCTAAGATATAATTTTTTATTAAAACAAAATCTCTTCTTTGTCATATCAGTACTCATCCGAGGTATAGCAATCATTAGGATATAATAGGCAATTATTTATAAAGACAAAGAAGCTGACTTCGTTTAGAAACAAAGTTATTATTTTTCATAAACTACAACATACAGCTAACTGGCTGCAGCTTTATCCGGTAATATAAAAAACCATTACATAATTCCTCCAAGAATTGTGACATTCCCTCATAAGGACTCAGAAGAGGAAATCATTTCTGAATTCTCGACTGGATCATTTCTTTTTCCTTTTGGCTTGTCTATTTTGTTCCCACAGTGAGTTAAAAAAATACTGTTGTGCACGACAAGCCGTCCATATTTGATTGAGGAGCACAATAATTAGAGCAAAATGCTCATACTTAAATGATAAGCCAGTTGTGATGAGGCACTTCGGTGATTTGCCGAATAAGTATGGTGTAAGTGTTTATATTTTTTATTTTTCTTTTTGTTTGTTTATGTATGTATGTGTTAGTGTATGTCATATTCAATCAACAAATTTATAGTTAGTGATTTAGCCGTAGTGTCTAACTCACGTTCTCAGTTTATATTCGAGTGTTTATTTGGTTAAATCCTATTCTCACATATCGTATTTTTTCTATATATGCATAGGGCGTTACCAATTAGTATGTCAAAGGACCGTGAACTTTGGAATTTGGAATATACAAGATTTTGGCACAAAAATAGCCGAATAATGTATAAAATCAGTAGACTTAAATTAGATAATGTAGTTATCACCGAAATGAAACCAAAGGGTCACGGATCAGAAAACGTCGAAAAATATGGTGACTTCTACATCGGGTATCGAAAGATAAAAGAGCTGAATAGTGAGTAACCATATTAATACGAAGGAAACTAAATAAATCTGTAACTAATTGGAAGGTCTAAACCGAAAGAATGATAAAAATCAACCTAAAAATTTAGAAGACACAAATGCACAATATTGGGAGAGTGTAGGATAGCAGTATGCGATGATTCCTTTGAAAGCGTTAAAAATTATTTCTTTGACAAACTGCATTTCGAGATAATAAAAGTAAGCAGATCTCTAGAAATTATTTTCTTGGGAGATTTAAAGAGTAGAATTGGGAGAAAACACCGTGATGCAGTCATAGGTCAATTCGGGGAGGACGAGGTAAATGATGATGGTACCAGACTAACAGCCTTATGCAAACAAAATAAAATAAAAATTGCAGATGGATTTGTTCAATATGGAGGCATACACAAATATATATGGACAAAAATTACGAGAGACGATTAAATCGATTATAGACTAGACAATAATAAGAAAAAAACTAGTATGGTTTTACAAGATGTAGAGTACGGAGAGAAGCTATATGTAGCAGTGATCATTACTTGTCAAAAGCCAAGATCACATTTATAGTAGAAAAATTAAGAGAAGAAAAAGAAGAAGATAACTGATAAAAAGTAATAGCGAAGAGTTATGACCTAATCAGCTTAGAATAAGAAAGCATGACAGGATTACACAGAAATGTACTAAATTAAAATTGGAAAATAAATAGTTCAATAGTAATGACGAACATAACTCTCATATAAAAATATTTCTCCATAAACCAGTAACAGATACCAGCACCAGAATCAGCGAAAATTTTCATATTAGTTTGACGAACAGATGAAACAAGAAATATACAAATATAAAAAATTCTTTAATAGAAAGAGTTGCACTGATAAGATAGTATGAACGAACACTTAAGCTAAAGTGCAAAAAATGATATGTTGGAAAAAAACAAATACGAATGGCAACAAAAATGTAACATGATAATTTTATGCAGTTTTAATGGTTTTGAGGCCTTACTGTTTTAAATATTAAATATTTAATTTTTATAATACTGTTAATAGAATAATAAAATTAAAATTATATAGAGGAAAATATTGATGAAATAAAGTTCATTATTAGTTTATCTATAGGTAAAAGTATTCAGATAACTGAGAGAAAAGTATGACCTTAAATTATTTACTCTCTCTATATTATTAAAACTAAAGTACACTTTTAAGGCCAACGCGTGTATCTGTTTCGGCCGATCAAATCAGTAATTTTTAAATTGATATTATGCAATATTAATATACGCTAATGTTCATAGGGTGTTTAGTTTATTCGTTAAAAAAATGCAAGGATTGTCTTTTTAGTTTTGCATATAGCCATAAAGACAAAAAATATATAGACTTAAAGTATTTTATTGCTTTTCAAAATATGTCCCGCCAAGATCGATACACTTTTGTATACGTTCAAACCAATTGATAAAACAGTCATTCCACTCTTCAGTTGGCACCTATTTAAAGGAATCGATGGCTTCTTCTGGCCACTGGAATTGCTGAGCACGCATTGAATTCTTGATGTTTGGAAACGTGAAGATGTTAATAAGTCGTGGCTATACAGTGGACGGTTTAACAACTCGATGTTTTGAAGTTCCAAAAACTGTATTGTCTTTTGGACAGGGTGAGCACTTGCATTGTCCTGATGTAACTTCTGGTAAAAACGAGTATATATTTTTACCACATGATCACATTTCTTTTGACAAACTTCAAAAACGGATCACTGTTGTTGGTTTTTTCTCATTGTGAACACACCCACACAGCGAATTAGCGTTTATTTTCCACCAACACCATCAATTGACAGCAATTGACGCAAACCGCTTTTTGCTTTTCTCTGAACAAATGAGGGATCCAATGGGAAACCAACCTCGTAACACCCAGTTTTTCATGTAGGATCTTTTGGATCAAGGTCTTTAAAATGTCCAAAGATGACTTTATCTTTTAGCCTATATGCCTGTTCTTCTTCTTGTTTTTCGCACCCAACGGAATTCTTATATGAACAGAGGCCAACGGTATTCTGTTTGACACGGCCTTCCTTAGTAGGTCAAAAAATTCTACTGATTCAACGCTATTTTTTTTTTAACTGATGACATTGTACGCGTTGTTAATCTGAGCACAGTGTCAGATGAAATCCGACAATGTCCTGTGGACAAAATATGACCGCTGCTTATTTGTCAACCCACATTTTATTCTAACTTAATTATTTATTAGTACATCGATCTTTCATGTCTATTCTTTACACTTATACGTTTAGCTGTTTTAAAAAACATTCGTTTTTGGAGCGGGAAAATGTTTGGGAAAGTGTGCAGTATTTATTTTTATATTAAACATTTAATATTTTTCTTTTGCTGTACTATAATATGGTCTTATTTATTGTTCTATTCAAACTAGTTATTTGCTTTAAAATATATTATTTCCTGTTATTCAGTAAAATCTCATGGTTAAACTGGCTTAAACATATTAAGTCTGTTTTTAAGTTTAAAAAATTTGACTTTTTTTATTTTTTTGGAAATAATTATGTCGCCAGCACACAAACCGATGGAAAGTATTAGATTTCAGTGACCATTAAGTTAGATTCTCGCCATTAAAAAGTGGCATACAATAGCGTTTATTTATGGGGGATCGCTTGTCCCATAGGCTTCCTAAGAACGACCAGAGGGTTTTTTCTGAGCATCTCAAGAAACACTTCGTACCGAGACAGCGAAGGAAACGCACCCAGTTTATATCGGTCCTCTTTTGAGCCTCGGCGCCGGGCGTAAGTCCTATTCTTTATATAGATAACAGCAATGAGTTAAAGCCAGCTAATTATCGTATTTTATTTACAATTAACATTTGCTATTTTCTCTAATTTATTTACAATCCAAATATTGCATTTTTTTCTTCGATTATTAATTACAAAGTGATTAAACGCGAAGATTAGTATTGAAATATCCAAAAAGATAAGGTATTCTTATTTACAAAATTGTTAATGGTTAAATTCTTATTTTTATTAATATAATATAATAACCAACATTAGCCGTGAAAGTTTTAATTGTTTTTTTGCTAAATATATTAGTATTAAAATATTATTAATATTATATATAACAGTATTAAAATATTATATTATCATTTAATGAATTAACACCTTAGGAAAGCCTATGATTTACGACCGTTTTATGAGTTTGAGGCACATTTCGTGCTCTCAACAATTTGTGAACGGAGAATAGCCTTATTTCATTTAACCAGCGACCTCTAAGTTTTACACAAAACAATGATGATTACATGTCCTAGATATTGCAACACTTTTTGCTGATTTATTTGTGCAAATTGTGGCAAGTATTTTTAGAATTTACTGTTTACAGGGTGTACCATTTTTTCCAAAATAACGTAGTACTTTTCCAAGTTTATTTAGTTCTCGTCATGTTACATACGATTCACCTTAGATTAATTATTAATACAATTTATAAAAGTTTAAATTCAGGAATTATTTTATTTTTGATGATATAGCAACCTCTTTTTATCTTCTTATAAGATAATGATCGTTTTAATATAAACAACGAGCGTTTTTAAAAATCATAAATATGCATAAGACATACGATAATAATCTCACTTTATCCTACATACTGAATGAAGTAACGCGATACTCTTGTTAATGCAAATTTTATCTGTTTTACCGAACTGTTCCAATTAGTTTCGCGGTATCTATTGATATCTAGATTAGATTTATTTAATTATTTTTCGAAATATTATTGGACCACACCTACTTCATTAATGATTTGTCGGTAGCAGATATTTATTGCACTATTATCTCGTTTGATCAGCATTTTGTAAATTAATTCTACATGGAAATTGCTTTTATTTTGGTGGATTATTTAAATTAAATTATAAATAAAATACAAAGTTCAGATATACTATAGATACAGATTATTATAAAAAATATTATTTTGTTTACTTAATAATATGGGTTTCATGGTTTATAGAATTGTTAAAAAAACATGTAACTGGTTAGAAGATGGCATAAAAACATAATAAATAACAGGTTAACTGAAATAAAAGCTCCAATCAGAAATATATAAATCACAAAGTTACTGTTTGAAATTACCCTATAAAAAATTTTAATGCAAAATCAAACGCACAATAAATTTTTAATATAGCGTGATTGTAGTAGAATTCTGCGTAAAACGCGCCAAACAGGGATCACTCACATATTATAAAGCAATGTTAACCGATTCCATAATCAAAAGAGACAAAAAAATAAACAAAATGGCTTTTTCATATTTCGCATAAATAAAGTGGTAGATGGTATGGAGGTTTTGATCATAAAGAATATCTAGAGAAATATAATATACAATCGTATACCGACAGCGGGTACCAAATGGCTCTCGGATACAGATAGGCAACCAGAAATTCAATATTTTTCAGTTTTCAAAATTTTTCATTTCTCAGTTTTATAAAGTGTAATTTTAATAATTTTTGTTAGATTTTGTATTCTCTTCTGTCTAGTGTTTTGATTTCGGTTTCATATAGATTATGGAGGAGGTGAAAATAAAGTATTCTAGATGCGAATTGACTTTTAATAAGAAATGGAATTTAAAAAGACACATCAAGTTCAAACATTCTGGTAAGAATTAATTTAAACTTATTTTTATAAATGGTATTAATTTACAACTTGCATTTCTCTATTTCAGGGAAGGAAATTCCTCACCCATAGAAAGAACACAAGTTTGCATGCAGTATATGCAACAAAACATTTGAAAATAAGAGCAAATTACCATAAAAAAAACATGCCACTACACAAAATCTTCAAACTAGATCAGTACAAGGCAACAAAAAATGTCCACTTTGTGATTATTAAACAGTGGTAACATTAGATTTGCATAAACATTTTGAAAATATTCTTGAAATAACTTTGAAATTTTGTAACCAAAAATTTACAAGTATACAAGAACTTACTACTTGCAATGGCCAACTTTAAAAAGCGACTAGTTCTTTTTTTGTAAAAGGAAGAGGTACATTTTCTGCAAAAGATCACACAGTTTCAATGTACATATTATTGTCATAATCGGGTTTTAGTCAACTTAAAACCCAGGGAAGTTGCACAGAATAAATGGGTGTTGTCCAGCATAAATGAGGCTTATTATGCAGCCTAGTGGTGATTCTAAAGTTACATTCTTGGAAACTTATGCTAGTCACAAAAGTGATATTGGACGTTTATTTTTAACAAAAGATGAAAGAGAAACATTGGCTGCATAGATGGCCTTAAAAATCTCAATGACTCAGATATTGGATAGTGTACAAAATTTTCGACATACTGATTACCAGCTACAAAGGATTCACCTTCTTATAAAAAAAAGATCTTTATAATATAGAAAAAAGCTTAAATTTACAGTCAACTATTGTTCGTCAATAAAATGATGCAGTAAGTGTTGATTCATGGGTAAAGTAAATAGAAAGCTCTAATTGTGTGTACCTATATAAAGCAAAACAAACCTATCTAGAGCATTGTCCAGAACTAAAATATGATCACTTCATTTTGATTATTATCAGTCTATAATCGATGTATAGACTTATATTCAGTTTACTCTCAATATAACATTATAGGTAACCAAATCATATTATTCTCCACAAAGTAACTAAACTTGAGTGCAAAAAAATAGACTCAAAATTATTTTGCGAAAGTTCGTCTCCTGTTTCAATCAAGAAAGGTGTAAATTTAAAAATATTTATTGTACAAATTATTAATCTTATTAATGAGTTTAAAAAAAGTTTTGATTTTTGGTAAATCGGGTGACGTATTACAAATAAATAATGCAATACGTAGGGAGGGGGTCATAATTTGACCCATTGAAATCGACACGCACCGACTTAACGCATTTGGTTAACATCGTAAGCATCAATTTCCACAGCAACCCACTAATACATCAGTCAATTAGATCCGCAACTTCATAACAAATGGATACCACATCCGTCAAAGCAGCTCAGGCAGGAGCATTATTGAGAGAAGACCTGAGCCAGAGAGCCGTGGTAAATCGACTAAATTTAAGCCAATCTGCTGTGTCCCGAGTGTATCGTCGGTACCAAGATACTGGTGATTATGTCCGCCGACAAGGAGGAGATCGTAAACGAATAACAAGAGAGAGAGATGATCGATTTCTTATATCTAAATCTTTGAGAAATCGACATTTGACTGGTGCTAATCTAGAGAGGTTCGAGGTGTGATTACCAGCGTTTGGACAGTCAGAAGGAGACTGAAAGCAGCCAACCTGACAACAAAAAAGGCAGCTACGGATCCCAAGCTACCTGCAGCCCATAAGCTAAGCCGACTAGAATTTGCTCGTGAACATCTGGATTGGGACGACTATCAATGAAGTCAGATATTATTCTCCGACGAAAGTAGGATCTGCCTGAATGGCAACGACAAGAGGCGTCGAGTCTATAGAAGGCCAGAGGAACGATTTGCTCAACGTTGTATACGAGAAATTGTGTCATATGGAGGCGGTTCTTGTATGTCTTGGGCAGGCATTTCCATGGATGGGAAAACCGAGTTAGTTTTCGTGCCTGGTGGATGACGTGAAGGAGGTTTAACGGCGGATCGTTACATCAAAGATACCTATTTTGGAGAAACATGTGGTTCTATACGCGGGATTTATTGGTAATGCCTTTATTTTATTGCATGATAATGCACGATGTCATACCGCACGAGTCACCACCACCTATCTGACTGAGATCGGTATACCTACAATAAATTGGCCTGCGTTGAGCCCGGACATAAATATAATAGAGCATGTTTGGGATAAGCTTAAACGAAGGGTCCGGAACAGAAATCATGCACCAAGGAGCATAATGGAATTGAGAGCTGCGCTTAATGATGAATCGGAAGCAATGCCTCAAGAATTTATTAGAAAAGTCATCCGATCCATAAGAAATTGATTGGAAAGTGTAATTAGGAATAAAGGTGGTAATATCAGACACTGAAAAACAAAAAAAAATTATTTTTTAATTAATGATTTCTCTGTTCATTACGTCTTTCTTGGGATAGTTCCAACGCTGAATATTTGAGAAACTATGTTCATATTGCATACTGTTTAAATAATGCGTCTTCCAAATAATGAAATAGCGGTTTTTGTAAGTTCAATAATAAATTTATTGTTTGCACATTACCTTTTGTTATTTTCATATTTCTTACATTAAAACAAAAGGTGTAATCTCAAATATCGCTTTTGAGTCGATTGTTCTGCACTCAAGTGTAGTTGATTTGATTAAATAAAATAAGTTCAGCTTCTCTGATGTTTTTTATCACCTGTGTTCTTTGTAAGTAATATTTTAGATATTTGTAATGTCCTCAAATCGTGTCTGTTAATATTTGTAGACCTTATTTAATATTGACCTATTTATTTTTCTCTATTGTGTAAGATTTCATATTTGTAATTATTTTTTACAAAAATAAAACAAAATAAAAATAACTCTTTAGTCTTGAAAATTGAAACATGAAATGGAAGAAGTTTAAATCAATCTGGCAAACTAGATAACACTGTTTCGAAAATGTGTAGAATGAAGAATAACTTTCTAGGGCTTAGCGATATACAATGGCCTAAATTAGAAAAATGTAACAATATAGTTGATAAGAATTATCAAATAGCTGTTTGTAACTTTGTTCCCTACTCTGGTCGGGTATTGATGCTATCTGTCAACTCTTATTTGAAACGTAAAATAACTATAATTCAAGTATATGCACCCACTGCAAGGATGAAGACACCATAGAGAACTTCTATGAACAAATTGGCAATGTGTTAAAGCTGACTAACAGACATGATATAAATATAAAATGAGAGATTTAACCTCTTAAGTAGGCCAAGAAGATATGGAGATATACACTCGGGGAGAGAAATAAACGTGGAGATTGGCTGGTTGATTTCTGTATCAATGAAGAACTCGTAATTGCAAATACCTTGTTCAAATTTTCTAAACGTAGATTAGACACGGACGTCACTAACTAACAATAACAACAAAATAGTCAGAAATTAAATAGACTATATTTTTGCCCACAGAAGATATTATAGAAACTTATAATATTATTCAAAAAATATCCAGGAGCGGACATATCCCCCCATCACAATCCGGTTATTGTATCGATGAGAACAAAACTAAAGAATGTAAAGCACCCGAGCTCCAAGAAATCATTGATACAAGGCGACTCAAACAAGACTGCAAATATGCGGCAACGAAAGGAGAACTTAAAAAAGACAAAATGCAGAAACTCTAACCATTGAACTAAAACGGGAGAAAATTCAACATGTCTTTTTGTCAGATGCAAAAGAAACTCTCAAACCACTTGAAGAAAATACAAAACCTTGGATGACAGAAGATATTCTTAAACTTATAGAAGAACGAATAAAACATAAAGCAAAAGACCTGAATAAATGCAAAGAAATTCAGAAAAACATCATAAAGAAAATTAGGGAGGCAAATGAGAGGTGGCTCTCTGACAGATGCAAGAGAATAAAAGGTCTGGATAAAAAGTAGGATAGCTGTAATTTACACAAAACAATTTAAAAAATGACAGATTCTAGAAAAAGCACAAGAACGAATATCCCTAACAGTGATAAAGAAGCTATTATTACTGATATGAAGAAAAGAATATGTCACTGGACCAATAACATATAAAAGTGGACCACCAATATTACGGCAAGAAGTCATCTATGCCATCAAAAATACCAAAGAGGGCAAAGCTATTGAACCAGATGATGTATCCATCGAATTATTAAAACTCGTTGATAAAGATGTTATTAATGTAATGGTTAAACTTTTTAATCTAATATATCAGACTACCACAATCTCCAGAAAATGGCTGCAATCGACCTTTGCAATCGACCTCTACCCAAAAAGTAAAGTACAACATCCTGCTCAAATTATAGAACAATAGAATGAGTCACATTTTAAAAAATAATACACAGCCGAATTCTTAAAACTCTTAAATATGAAATAAGTGACACACAATTTGACTTTAGAAATGGTATGGGAACAAGAGATGCTTAGCTCGACTTAAATGTGCAGGCCCAGAGATGCCTGGATATGAATCAGTACAGGTACTTATGTTTTGTAGATTTTAAAAAGGCATTTGATAAGGTTCAACATAAAACGCTTGGAGATATTAAAAAGCAAAAATATTGTCAGTCGTAATTTGAAAATTATATCTAATCTATATTGGAATCAAACTGCCAAGGTAAGAGTTGACAACTAGAATACTTCAGAAAAGATATCAAAATACAGAGAAGAGTCCCCCAGGGTTGCGTGCTGTCACCACTACTCTTTAATCTCTACAGTGAAGCGGTATTTAAAGAAGCGGTCTCAGATTCTACAGAAGGTATACATATTAATGGAGACGTTTTGAACAGTAATTTGAGCAGTAATTTAATGACGGATAACAACAGTGATTTACAGAGCGTAGTGCAACGCTTTAATGAATGATGTAATGAATACGAACTAAGGAGGAATTTGAAAAAAACTAAATTTATAATCATGGCTAAATCAGCAGATGCAAACATCCAAAGATTGAAACATGTAATTGATTGTTGAAGATACTGTAATTGAGAGTGTAGATACCTACAAATACTTAGGAATATGTATAGCATCAAAGGTCCACCAAACCAAAGAAATTAAGACACGTATTAAAATAGCACGTTCTTCATGCGTTAAATTTAAAAAGAGTCTTTGTTGTCGGGATATAAGGTTCAGACTACGCCTATGGATGATTCGGTGTTACGTATTTATTACTCTTCTTCATGGCTTGGCAGCATGGACATTAAAACAAGTGCATCTGAATAAGTTGACCTTCTTTTTTGAATTTTTGTGTTTCAGAAGAATCGTACGAATGTCATGGCCTAAAATAATGTCAAACGCAGAAGTTACTAGAAGAATAGGAAAATAGGAAATGAAGCTGAAATAATATTGACTATCAAAAGAAAAAAACTTGATTACTTGGGCCATGTAATGAGAAGCCAAAGATACCCATTATTGAAGTTTACTATGCAAGGCAAAATTCGAGGAAAGCCAAATGTGAGAAGACGAACAATATCGTGGCTTAAGAACTTGAAGGAATGGTTTGAATACAGTAGTGCAGAACTATTTATAGCGGCAGTTAACAGGGTCCGCGTAACCATGATGATTTCCAACCTTCTATAAAATATGCAACTTGAAGAAGCCAGAAGAAAATAGCTTCAGAACAGTATTAAAATCTAGAAGTACTACTAAAGCGACAATTTGACAAATAATCTTATTTTAATTAGAAAAAAGACTAGAAACATTGTCAGCTACACATAAAAAAATATCATTGAATACTATCAGAAGTATTAGAAAATCAAGTAAAATCAAAAATATAAACTATTGTGTCCAAATAAAAAAAAATAAATCAAACATATAATTAAAACTTATAACAAAATATTATAGTGATGACCTCACTGAATAACTAATCTAAAATAGTAAATTATTCCTAATACTGTATTTAAACAATAAGGTATGAAAGTATGAAGGAAAATCAAAATGCTATCCAAGTCGCTGCAAAATAAAGTTGACGGGTAATTACCAAGAACAGTTCTGAATAGAGTGAATAAACCATGGTCCAAAAAAATGCAACAAGGAGACATATAAAATGCAAACAAACAAAACAATCATGGAGTGAGGAAAATTCCTAAAGAAAGTTTCTCTTTTAATTAAGAACCTAGAACTTCTTGGTGGTGTTTACTGAAAGGGGAGGGTTTAGTATCTCTCTTATGGAAAGATGCCAGAGATAAATAGTGAGTCACCTGATAAATCAATAAAGTTACAGCAGTTAATAGTTAATAAACAATAGCAGTAACCACTTTACCAAGAAGAAGAAAATTCAAGAAAGGCGTGAGAAAAAAGCAACTGCGTGAATATTTTAAATATGATCCAAATATAATGTGTTTATAATAAATTTAAGATAATAATATAAGGATACAAGTTCAATATCAGAATAATATTGTGAAGATCATAATTATATTTTTCAAATTAATTTCTTTTAAGGTTTGGGAAACATTTGTGCAACATTTCGTTAACCTGGTAATAACTTTATAACAACTGCTAATATTCGTTAGAAAGCAAAAAACTGGCATCCCTTAATTATTAACAGCCTAACCTTAAAACGAACATATCATTAACTTTCAATTATTTATGTGGCATTAATTCGATGACGCCACGAAGTTTTTCTTTTTTGTCGATGTGCAATTGGAGTCTTAATGTAGTGGAACGAGGTAATTGTATGGTGCGGTTATTAAATTACGAAAACGTCATTATAACACGGTCAGCAACCGGGTTTTTATCGTTTATTTATTTTTGAATGTTGCCAATAATTAAGTGAGGCTAATTATACACACTTTAATTAAACACAGTTAATTAAATGAATCATAATAAATTGATAATATGAATTTTATAAGTAAATTTGTTTTGTGCAGAACAACCAATTCCTCGTGGTATATTAGTCATTTTGAAATATCTCATTAGAAATTTAGAAAATGTATATATATATATATATATATATATATATATATATATATATATATATATATATATATATATATACATATATATATATATATATGTATATATATATATATATATATAAATATATATATATACATATATTTATATATATATATATATATATATATATATATATATATATATATATATATATTTATATATCGCTACCGTAGAACAGAACTAGTCTATGTCCAAAATTGGCTGTTTGCTGTTTTTTGACCAAAACTTTCCTTGTTACAGTGGGTACTTACAGCAAAAATATTATAATTTCAGGTGTAAAACTATTTAAGCATTTCAAATCCGTACCTCAGAACAAAAGTATATTAAGTCACAAAACATAAATTTTACAAGAGAGCGAAAATAAAAATTCTTTTTACTGTTTTGTAACATTTTTCATTTAATACATTAAATTTTATTTAGCTAATTTTTATAAATATGAATAATGATCATTGTTCTTTTTACCACTTAAAAGAAAATTTTTTGAATAATACTGTTTTTGAAAAAAATGGACTTGACATATTTTTGCTCTGAAAAATAAATTTTTGACTGTGACTTAACATTAATTTTTCCACCTATCTTATGGCAAAATCACCATTGTAGAAAACATCATACCTATTTTACAAAATTAAGGAAATGTTTGGATATACAGAATTAAAAATACTATACGGAAGTGTTTGTAATAAAACCAGTAATACGAGCAAGTAAAAAAAACTTGAGTTGAAAAAAGTTGAGGTTAAAAACAGAAATGGTCCTAAAGTAACTGTATTTTTATTAGGTAAAAAATTTAACAATAACTTTTTGAACTACGTAACAAAATAATAATTAAAAACTAAACAAATGCAGGGCTACTTCCACTAATTATCAGTAATCTGAACTGTCTCTTTATGTACTAGAGTCTGAAAAAATAGTGAAACCTCGCTGGAACCCACTTTAGCAGCTTTTGAAGGTCATTGAATTTTTTAGTACTTATCGGATTTAAGGTATATCTCAAAAAAATCAAAGAATCTTCTAAAGATTGATGATTTCTTCTACTAACTCTTCGGTTAAAGTCTACACTCTGAAATTCCAAATCGAAGTCTGTTTCAAAAGTACAGAATCCCAGGATTTTCTTGTCTGAATTGCATACATACTGCTTGTGAAATTAAAAATTTTTCGTTGTTCTCAGTTTTTTTTATTTTGAAATGGTGAATCGCAAGAATTTTACAGTTTATTAAAGTCTTTAAAATTAGATGTCATTTCATACACGTTGAAATATTTGTTTTTTTCCGGAAATTCTAGCCAACTATAACCAATCCTATGGAGTAATAATTTGAAAATTAGAACATTTTTTAGCTTCTCGTTCCAAAACTAAATGTATACTGTCCTCCTCCATGTGCGTATAGGCGTAAAGGAATTTGTGAGTTATTTCTTTTATATGTGGATATCTCGAAAGTAGATAAAAGTAGCAAATAGTCATATGTAAGTTCTGGTTTTGGGATGGGCAGTTATCGGTCCAAATAACAACCGAAGTTGTACTTTGTGGTAATGAATGAATGTATTGGACCAAGCATGAGGCCATTTCGTTTCCACCTCGGCCAGCAATTAATTCATCCCACATTAGACAGTTCGCCTGTTTTTCCGTTGAATCATAAATTGTATAATTAAAACACCAGAGTTTTAGACTGTAAAAACTTTGGGAGTTAGTTAGTTTTGGGCAAGGAAGACATTTTTGAAAATCTATCATTAAAACTTTTTGTCCAGGGTTATTGATGGACATCTCCTTGTCTATCTGTCTCAATTTGTACAGTTTATCGGCCTCTAACAAATGAGCGTTATACTCCACTTATGATGTTTCTCGCTCAGCTTCAGAGTTTGACTGTCTTAGATTGATTAGAAATTCATCACATTTATCACAAGTATCTTTTGAAGAACAGCGAATGATAATTTAAATTCTGTTTTAAAAATGTGATTGTAAAGTCATTCTTTGCCTATTTCGTCCGAAGGAATGTTTTTCAAATCACATTCTTCCTTAAACATCCCAAACATTGTAGAAATATTGAAGTGACCTCCTAAATATTTTTTCGCCATCCTTCTTTGACTATAATATGATTCTTCACATGGATAGGCCATTATATGCTCACGAATCCTTGTCCTTTACCTCATTTTTTACTTCATTTATAGATGACTGCTTTCCTCTGTTGTCACATTCTACAACTCCACTTGTTTGCATTTTTTAAAGTGCACATCCAACAAAAGATTGAGAAATATCTAGAGTACGCAAAAAGAACTTACTGCAAACTTGAAACCTCTTTCCTTCAATGGTAAAAGAATATTTCCAGTTACAATGGCGTTTTCCAGCTCGAGCACATGTTCGTTCTCTTTTTCTTTTCATACACATTTTTTCAAGACAAGAACATAAAAACTGTCTGTTTTGATCTATGGTTGTCTCATGATTCCAAAATTGTCGGTAAATTTGTACTCTCTGAGGACCTAAGATGTTTTTATTGCATTTTAAACGGCAGTTTCTACAAGGTTCTCGCACCTTCCTTTCTTTTATAGTTTTTTTAGTTTTGGAAGATTTATATTGTTGGCCTGCCATCATCTTTTTTTTTCGTTCGTTTCATTGCCACGTACTTTCGTTTCTTAAACGTTTCTTACCTTTGCTTTGATGTTCGGCTACCATGAGCTCTTTTTCATTTTCATCTTCACCCTCATTTGTGATTTCAAAATCATTGTCAGTAGTCGAATTAATGCTAGGAACAAATTAACTTCCCGAATATTCAAATGGATCTTGCTCGTCTTGGTGTATGGTACTTGTAGACGAATTGAGCTCCAGTGGTGGTTGCTTAATTTCGTTAATAAGCAAGCTGCTACTTGAAGAAGGGATGTCTTTAGGTACATCTAAAACAACATTCTGCATTTAGCTGTATTTCAGTTGTATCCTCCTGCAGGTTAACAAAGTTGTAAGATATATCTAACAAAGACGGTGATGTCGTCCGTACAACCATAGCCTCATACGAATTTTGACTCTCAAAGTAGTCTAAAACAATAAAAATAAAGATGTACAGGCGAAAAAGAGAAATACGTTGACAAGAGCTTTGAGATTTATTTCTGTTACTTTTCTAAAACAATAATATCAGTTGTTATAAGTGACTCCGTGTCTTATATAACAAGAACAAAATAATTCGTCCTTTTTTTATTTTAAATTCATTAGGTATAACTTTTATATTAAATGGCGTGCGAATGTTAAAATCGTCACCGTAAATTCAAAATATTTGTCTTTATAATGTAGTTAAACTTATTATTTATCATTAGAAATACTTACGTTTACTAGAAAATTTTTCCACTGATGTGGATTCATTATTCACGTTTTGTTTACTGCTCAGCGCAAGCTGAAGAATTCTGTGGGCTCTATCTTCCATTTTTGGCTATCTCATTTAACTTAACATGCACGACTTAAACAAAAAATGTAACACCGGGTTTAAAGGCGAAGAGAACATGCGCTTCAATACACTGCAAATAGCGAACTGAACAAACGCACGTATTGTACTATGTAATTCACACCTCAACAAGCACAGACTTGTCAAATTTTAAAAGATTGTGGACTTAATGCTTTGCCTAAATTACATTATGTGGGACATAATACTTTTTGTTGGACATAATATCGTTTTACCCTGGGAAATATACACACCACTTTGGATCTAATAGATTTGAAATGCAGAAGTTACTGTTTTGCTCAAAGCGTAATGTGGACTTAATATTGTTCATAAAAGGTTATTTTGGCCAATTTCAGTCGAAACAGCGAATAAGAAGCATCATTGAATAGAGCGGAAAATTTTAATCCCAGTGAGCCAAAAAAGTAGAAAATTGAAATTTTGGACTTAATACAGTCTTGCTCTGAGGTACGGAAATAATACTGAAGTAGTCTATGTCCATTGTCTTAATTTTGTTGGTGCAGAAGTGGTGTATGTCAACATTTATTACTTCTCGTCTCATTTGACTTCAAAAACCATACTTGTAACGAAATGGACAAAAAGCAAAATGTAGAAAATGTCAAGTGGCAGAAGGTACGTGTCATAATGGTTTTTATTTTATAAAAACGCCAATGCTGTTTTTATAAAATTCGATTATGATAATGTGATTTTTATCAGAATTATGTATACCATGACATCTATTTAAATTTCTCTTTTTCTATCTAAACTCATAAGGCAACCTCATTTAAGAAATACCTGTTTTTATAATTTATTTTGTAATCAGTGACATATTAATAAAATATTTGTATTTTTATGAACAGTAGTAATTTATTTAATCATTCCTTCATTAGGCTTTACTTAAATGGCAGCTGCGTGTTTTTGTAAAAATGAAGAGTGTTGTTAGTGTAGAACTAGCATAAGTCCAGACAAGCTACTTCTGCACCAATAATTCTGATGCCGCACTAGTCTATGTTCACCTAATTTTTCAATAAAATAATGAAACAAAAAAAACTAGCATATATATTATATATATATATATATATATATATATATATATATATATATATATATATATATATATATATATATATATATATATATATATATATATATATATATATATAATGATACGAAAGATTTCCCCGATTAGTACAATTAAATGAAACCTAGAGCAAATGTTAATACTATTACAAGAATTAATATTAAACTCAACAATCTTCCGGGCTAATCCGCATCGATTATCATTGCGGCGAGCTTTTGACATCCTATTTGATGTCTTCCTCACGGCTTTCGATTTCTCAGTCTCCCGCAGACACTACTACACTGATCACTAATCAATGCATTACTGCTACTAGGAACACCGGACGGTTCATTTATACCGACAAAGGTGACGTAGTTTGGGTGGAGGTTGGCGCGGTGGTTGACGCGAATATTTCTCACAGCAAGATTTTGATTGGCAAGTGGAGCGGACGATATTTTCTTTATAAGAGATCTGCATGTCGATGGTAACTGTATGTCGTGATCTCTTTTATTAAGTCATATGGCCTTTTTTTTTTCTATGGCTTTTCAGATTTCAAGAAGCGGATGGGGCAATGGTTCTGAAGATTTCAAAATCAATTTTGTGACCTGTATAAAGGTAATGTTGACCTAGAGCTGAAATTGAATCAGAATTGCAAACAGAAATGAAATGTTCATAAATTCTATTTTGGAATCTACAATTTGTTTGGCCTATATGAGATAGGGGGCAGTCTGCACAGGGAATTTCATAAACTCCATGTTGTTCATTTGGAATGTTGTCTGTGATTACTCGGACAAGAGATGAAAGTTTTTTTTGGGGAGTAAATATTGTCTTTATTCCTCTTGACATAAGAATTTTGTCGATTGTGTCAGAGACACCTTTGATGTAAAGAAAAAAAGCTTTCCTATGATGGGGGTCTTTGAGTTGAGATTGATGTCTGTGGATGCTCCAATTGTTGTTATTTTCGCGGTAACGGTTTGGGATGAAAGATTATTGTGATGATCTTTGTAAATATCTTGTATACGATTGGTAGTAGACTTATAGGTCTGTAGTAGTTGATATCCTTTGATGAGTGAGAATTATGTTTACTGTGTTCCAGTAATCTGGTATGCATCTCGATCTTAGGCAATTCATAAATATGCTTGCTAAGATTTTCTAGATTTTATTGCCAGCGTATTTAAGCAGTTCCAGTGTTATACCATCTATTTCAGCTGCTTTACCGCTTTTCGTTTTTGCAATTGTCGATTCTACTTCTTCCGGAAGGACTTCTGGTTACTACTGGTTACAACTTCTGGACTACTGATTACGTCTTAATATATATATATATATATATATATATATATATATATATATATATATATATATATATATATATATATATATATATGTATATATACACTCAGTGTGGTTTGACCCTTGAAAGCTGACAGAGATAAACCAACATTAAAATGAGGCCATCGGTCAAAATTAAATAAACAATTTTACAGTTTTCTTGTGTTTTTTGTTTCTTTTTTCTCGTTTAGTTAGTAAGTTTTAATGTTAAGTTATCGTAGAGTTTTTATAACATCTAAAAAAAACTACAAATTTTTTGTAGCAACTGATGATGCTTTTATCAATGAAGTAGTTGACGACTTTCATTTGCCAATTATTGACCGATCAAACCTCTGCTATTCAATTATTGAATATATTTTAAATATGTATAAAATATATGTATATATATATATATATATATATATATATATATTAATATATATATATATATATATATATATATATATATATATATATTAATATATATATATATATATATATATATATATATATATATATATATATATATATATATATATATATATATTATTGTGATATTTAAAGTCTTGTGTATCTCTATTCCTGTTGTGATTTTCATATGTTCTATGTTGTGTGTCATTCCTGTTATCGTAATTTTGTTGTCTATTGTAATTATTGTAATTTCTCGGCCTATATTCGTTTGTTGATCTGGGATGTCGGTTTCTCTGGTCATAATTTGATGAATACCTTCTTTCCGGTCCATTATATTGGTCATGTTGTCTTCTATTTCTCACTTCTTTTCTTTTCGCTTCTTTTAATTGAAGGAATTGGCACAAACTATCAATATCTTGATAGTTTCTCAAAATCACGTGATCTTCCAACGTTTCCTCAAAATGTCTGCTGATCATCTCTACCAGCTGTTCGGTAGAATATTTGTATTCTAGATATTTTGAATTGTTATATATCTGCAAAGCATATCTTTCTTCAGATATTTCCATTTTTTCGTGATATTTTCCATTCTGTAGCTCTTGGTTGATTTCTCTCTGTTTATTTTTCCCCCAGAAATAGTTGAGAAATTTATTTTCAAAATCTGTCCAATTTTCAAACTCATCTTCCTTGCTTTCATACCATAACGCTGCTCCTTCTTTCAAATGGTTTCTAATTGTTTCTTTGCAATCGTCAAAATATCTAATATGTTGTAATTTGGTTTTCAAATTTTTAACAAACGGTACTGGGTGTGTTTTCCGAATATCCCCGCCAAATTGTATTTTCGCCTCGCTTGTTCCATGGATGATAACTTCTTTTCTCTCTACCCCTCTTAGTTCAATTTCTGCCATTTGTTTTTCATTTTGCTTTAATCTTCTTTCTACTTCCTTCCTGTCTTCTTGTAATGCCATTTCAAATTTTTCTTCTAACTGTTCTAATTCCTTTTTCTGGACCGTCTTACTATCTTTCATTACATTTTCAAGTTTGCTTTCTAATTCCTCCAAATTATCTTTAATTCTCATTTCTTGTTCTTTCATATCATTTTTAATTTCATTAATCTCTTCTATTTGTTGTATCAGTTCTTTCTTTATCCCCTCAACACATCCTCTAATTTCCTGTTCATAGTTTTCCAGACGCTGCTCTATATTGCTCATTGTTTGTTTTGTTTCCCGTTGGTTTTCTTCCATTTTTAGTGATGTTTCTTTTTGGTTTTTCTCTATTGTTTGTTTTGTTTCTGCCATTGTTTGTTTTGTTTCTTGTTGATTTCTATCCATTTTTAGTGATGTTTCATTCATTGTTTGCGTCTGTATTTGCATCATTGCTAATAATTTCTCTATTCCTGATAATTCTTTTTTTTTCTCAACTATTGTAACATTTCCTTCATTATCCGATCCTTCTTCAACAATTGTTTCCTCTTCTCTGTTATCCTCCTTCCTTTCTTGCATTTTGCTTTGACTCCTTGTGGTCGACATGTTGTTTCTTTTCTTTACTGTTTTTGTCCCCGCCAAATGTGAAATTTTACAACACTCTATATGTTTCAGAACACGACAATATTTCTCCCCAAATGTATTAAATTTTCACGACAAATATCAAATATGCAATCAGTAAAATTCAAATAATTCAAAATAAATATCAAATGTACGATTGGTAAAGAAAATAAAATCAAATAATTCAAAAGCAGTAAATATCCACTAACTACGATCAATCAATAAATCAAATTTATATTCTCTGGAAAAATTGTCAAAATACTTTCAAATTCCCTCAATGTTATATGTTTTTATCTCTGGATCACCTGTACTTATTCCAGATCTCTTTCCCTTCCTTCAAATGTAAAGCTGCGATATTTTCAAGCCCCACGTTTTGGAAGCCAGTTATTGTGATATTTAAAGTCTTGGTGCGCCAAGCAATAATTAGCTAATTAATTTGTTTTAATAATTAATATTATTTAAATGATATGATTATGACTCTATCACAATTTTTAATTCTTTTATCTCAGGGTTCAATTCGTACTTCTATATCTATGCTATTACATGTGAAAGGTAAGGTCCAGAGAATACCGGAACAATAAAAAACACATATGATCTAACACTATATATTGAAATAAATAATAATGAAATAATTCACACTCAAAAGTTTTCAATAAACAAATCTCATATAAGGATTCTCAAAATTTTGTTCTCCGTACGTGAACAATAAAAAATTAATGGTACAAACAATATTAATTGAAATCTCAAAATTCCAAACTATTCTAACTCTCCTAATCCAAATATTTATATCCTTTCTAAATTACGTGTAAAAATTGTGTTATCAATAAAAGAAAAAAAACTGCAGAAAACAAAATTATCTCTCTCTGATGATGAGTGGTCCAAATCCTTGTTCCTTGTAGATTATATTATCTCCTCTCAACCGCTCCCTATGTAATCAGCAATCTTACATCAGATTGTTGCAAGTATATCGTCCTTAATGATCTCCTTCAAAAGCACAAAGCATTCAAATTATGATAGCCTTTCTCCTCTCGATAAACTGAATCTCTCGTTGGCCCGAGTGAAAAATTGACTCTTGGAATATCTTCTCTTTACGATAAACTGAATCTCTCGTTGGCCTGAACAGTGACTCTTGGAATATAAGTAGAGAAATATGACTTACAATATTTTGTTGTTTCAGCTTCTGTCAGATACACTAACTCCACAAAAACTCACTAACATTCAACACTACTGCTTGCTACATTTCGGGAACCGACAGAGAACAAACACTGTTCTTTCTTGAAGACTTGGAAACCAACTGACCTATATTTTCTCTCTCCTCAATCCAGCTAAACTTTCCTTATCCCACCTTTTTCAATCTCCGCCAATCAAAACTCGTCACAATTCCCCATTTTTTCATTTCGATAACAAACAAATTTTTACCTATAATTATAAAATTTCCTAAAACTTATTTACAAATATTATTTTCTATAATTCTTAAAACTAACAAAAACCTCTTTCTAAAATATCTTCTATTGTCTTTAATCACTGCACTAATGTATTTGTAAAAACCCGTTTCAATTTGTCTTTTGTTTCACTTAAACTTATGCCGGTCAACTGAAGTATTACAAAGAAATAATTTATGTAAAGCTTACTTTTTGTTTAGTACAGATAATCCAAGAATTTAATAACTTTCCTTCTTAGAAATGTTTGTTGGTTATACTTTCTGAATTATTTTAATTTTTTGTTGAACTTTGAAATATTTTAAACAAACCAATATTTTCTTGATTTTACATATCATAACAATATATATATATATATATATATATATATATATATATATATATATATATATATATATATATATATATATATATATATATATATATACATATATATACAGGGTGGTCCTTAAGTAATTGTACAAACGAAAACCGTAAATTCTACACTTTAAAATATTACGATTTAAGCCAACTTGCTTTAATAAAATGTTCATATTAAGAAAGATACAGGGTGTTAAAGTGGAAATTTAAAATTCTATTTTTCGCTATAACTTTTACGTTTGTAAATATTTTTCAAAAAAAATTTATCATTGGATGCTTTAAAGCAGGATAAATTATAATTTTATACAAACTTTAATGTAAATGATAGATGGCGCCACATATGCCACATGTGTGGCATTGATTTGCGCTTAACTTTTTTGCTCTTAAAGTTAGCTCTATTTGTGTTAAAAAATATTAAAGATACATTATTTTTACAAGGAAAACGTATACTTGTTGATAACATCAAAATTTATCCGTTTTCGAGATATTCGCATTTTATAAGTCAGCTGCATAATAATGCTTATTTGTAATATTTGTGCGGTGAAGCACTGAATACCTGTAGATAAGCATAATTCACAGTTTATTCTTATTACAACAACTCAAAGACGATAATGTAACATTACAAAATTTTTGTTGTAACTGCTAAATGTCTTATGAAAATATTCTTCATCTTCTTCTTTAGGTGCCGTGTCCGTATTTAGACGTTGGCCGTCATCATGTTTACATTTTCCCTTTTATATCGCTTCTTAAGTTTATATACATACTGGATTGTAAATGTGTGGTTTATGTAAGATGGTACACCACCACATTCTAGAGAGAAGGCAGTGAGAACATACTTAAATATAAATGTTCTGAACGTTGGATTTATCGTAGCAGTCATATTCCTTTGCAATGTGGTGATATATTGATATAATTATTTATAATTATAATATATAATTATTTAATTTATACAAAATCTCAAAAGAATACTTATCATTCATTACGTAATTTATTTATTAGGACAATTGGAAACTAAAGCCCAAGTATTGAATACCACAGATGTGTCTTGTTTCATAATACTTCTGCTACCAATTTAACCTTAAAGACTCAGCATTTTTACAAAAACATCATCGTTGGCCTAAAAACCGATATTGTTATAAAAAATATAATAAACACACAGGTAATTTAGTTCAGCATAATATTAGTTCGTTAGTTAATCATAATAGACCATTTGTTCGAGATGTAATTATAGTTACTCGTAAGCTGTAACGTAATCATATAAATAAGTAATGACATCTATAGGTTATTCCGTGTTTATATAAGTAACCAATGAATCAAATACATCACAGTTTAACCTCTGCCACAAATAAGATGTAGTTCCATAATATACCATAAGGTTTGGATATATATCCAAAAGAATATATTCATCCATTATACATTATAGCCACCACGTAGCCCAGAATTTAATCCGCTTGATTTTGGTGTATGGGGCGTATTAAAACAACGTGTCTATAGGAATCCCATAAAAATTCGCAACCAACTATGGGAAGAAATAAATACTGCAGCAGTTTCTTTAGAACCAATGATGCTATTTAACATGTGACGATCTTTTATGTAATATGTTGACAAATGAATTAAAGAAAATGGTAGACATATCGAACACTTACGTTGACAAAAAGTTATGTTATTTAGTTTAACTATTTCTTAATTTGGTTTGTAAACAAAATGTTTTGATTATGACTTTAATTTAACATAAAACGTAAAATGTTTGATGTAAAATCCCTATTATTCTGTTTTTGTAAAATCCTATTATTAATTATCCTGCTGATATATTTATTTTATTTATAATTTCGTTAACTATTGACTTTAGTTAAAGGTATTTTATATAAAAAAAATGATTTATTAATGTTTTTGTCTATTTTTCCTTCGTTGCTTGGAGTAATTGCCTTAAATCAGAATTATGCAGCTGATTTGTAAAATGCGATTATCACGAAAACTGTTAAGTTTTGAAGTTATTAAGAAGTATACCTTTTTTTTGTTTAAATAATGTATCTTTAATATTTTTTATCAAAAATACAGGTAACTCAAACAGCAAAAAAGTTAAGTGCAAATTTATGCCACACATGTGGCATATGTGGCGCCCTCTATCAGTTACATCAAAGTGTGTATCAAATTATAATTTCTTATATTTAAAAGTACCCAGTTGTAAATTTTTATGCATAAATCTTTACAAACATAAAAGTTATAGCGAAAAATAGAAATTTAAATTTGCACTTTAACACCCTGTATCTTTCTTAATATCAACATTTTATTAAAGCAATTTGGCTTAAATCGTAATATTTTAAAGTGTATAATTTACGGTTTTCGTTTGTACAATTACTTAAGGACCACCCTGTATATATATATATATATATATATATATATATATATATATATATATATATATATATATATATATATATATATATATATTGTATATCATAATATATACTTCATTTTTTAGTTGCAAATAATTTACCAAATTTAATCGGTTCACGGTGTAATAACTGTTTTCTTGGAATTTAAACAGACACATAAACGAAGCTAACGAACCAGCTCAAATAACTAATCATAATTATACCAATATTTCACCTACTCGCTCATGTGGCTTGACTTATAATGGGCCAAAAAGACCCGACGACTACCTTGAGTTTGGTGAAACCAGACAGATTAATATGGTATTTCCTCTATGAGTACGGAACTTTTGTATAGAGGTGGGAATGCAGCTAAATGCTAACTCATATTAACTTTTTCACACTTTTGCGATTTTTTACTGTAGCACCTTATCTAACATTACTTCAAACAAAAAACAAAAGCTGTTCATTTAAGTACTCAAATAAATAATACTTAATTAATTTCGGTTATTATATGCAATGATAAAATTTATTTAAAAATCACTATCAACCTGTCTCAGCCGTCAGGTAACTAACTCTTCTCTATATTCGTTTTCGGATCTTGTCTTAACCTGACCAATTTTTATTTCCTATTCCAGGAAAAATATTTGTGAAAAAACTATGTGCTAAATGTGTTTTGCTGCGCTGTTAAATGTGTATTGGATCCCAATTGGTTTTCAAAATCTATGTCTAAAAGAGCTTACATAATAATTTAATAGCAGCTTCATATTTTAATATGAACGTTTTATTTAACAACCTAAACAACAAAATATGATTTTATATACTATTAGAGTTATTATTATATAATCAATCGTTTACTTAACTTGCATACCGAAGTACTTGATATCGTTAGTTCGAAGTTATCGAATATGTTCTTCTTTTGGTGCGGTACCAAATTTTGCTCATTGTCATGATATAGGCTCAGAATGTCAGTAGTGTAGTATCGTGGGTAAAAGTCCTAAACTTTGTGTAAAACAACGTCGTCCTGCGAGGTTATTATCCAAAAATTGAAAAATCTAAGAGTCAGTGAGATAAAAAGTACTTTCAGTACTTTTTATATGTCGAAGTTAGGTAAAAACTGAGTTAAACTATTATTTTTACCAAATATACAACATTGTATAAATTATTTTGGAAATTAAGGAACCATTATATGGCTTTTACATAACAGATTGAAATACTGTTTTGCTTTTCTTGCTATCTTTGGTTTTCTTCGATAAATTGTTAATGCTTTTAATTCTTGTGTTTATTTTTTAGTTAGATATATTTTTTATTCTAAAACCTTTGTAAACACTAAACTATATTTTTATTTTCATTTTCCAATATACTTTTTTTATCAAGAATTATAGGTTGGATAATTATTATAGATTAATATTTGATGTTTATATACATCTTTTCTAGTATTTGAACATTAACAACCTTTTCTTTTTGTTTTACTATGATTTTAAGGTCTAAGTTTGTGTTTGTAGTTTTATTCCCAGTTCAACATCAATCGCGTTTTACTTAATTCGTTATCAATATTTTAATATTTCTTCTTCTTTACTGGATATAAGAATAACGTCGTCAGTATTTCACAAGTGGTATAGGTATTTCCGCTTTATTTTAGGTAAGTACCTTATCTTAAGATATTAACATTTCTTCGAATTCTTGTATACAATTTTAGTAATATTTTATCTTCCAGGTCCAGCCGCCAGATCACCAATAACTTTTACAATATTTCAATATAGATGGCAGTCTACGTTACAAATTCGACTATAGCCTAAAGATCAAACAAAATCAGGCTAAATGCTCAATATAGGAAGAAGAAGAAACTACAAAATCTGGAACATTTTGTTTGTTGAAAGAAGATTGTTTTGAAAAAAAACTTAAGAAGATACTATGGTCAGACAACCTTAAATCAACTCTGTAAAGCAGCTGCTTCGAACGTTAGAGTGACTATATTGACAGCCTATATTCAGGACGAAATTGGAGGTAAAGAAAAAAATTGTGTAAGTAAACGACTAGTGTTTAATAGTTTAATTCAAAAAGCAGAAGAATACTTAAAACGATTATTTTAGCAAGCGATTTAAAATTAGCAGCACCAAATCACAAATATCTTTTAAAAAATGGCGACATAGCTTGCAGTCCATACCATAAATACAATTATCGCCCTAAGATTTGAAAATACCACTGTCTGCCACTGAGAAAGAAACTGAATACAAACAAAATTTAATTGTGGGAAAGTATACCCGGTCAGGTATATGGCAAATATATATTAACTAGAATCATAAAAGGCTTCATTACTGAACATACACCAGTCAAGGGACACTGCAACCATGAGGCTTCATGGAGACTTATGATACAGACACTGTGGTAAAGAACTTGAAAGAGTCAATCATATTTTGCATGACTTTTATGAATTAAATTGCAGGCGGTGAGCACTTTTTGGAAACTATCAATTTTTTCAAAAATATATAGTGCCCATTCACTAGACTTTTACAAGCTAACACAGTGTTCCAGAATTCTGAAATTCTGTAACAAAAAAAACACCAACTCAGTGAAATATTATGTTAAAGGTAAATAATTATACTAAGCAATGACTTTCAAATTGAAAATAGCCGAACAAGATTTTGATGTAAACTATTGCAAGACTTGACAGAAAGAGAAATTAAGACATTGGTCAAAAACTAAATATCTACTCAATCAATCAGAAAATAAAAGAATATAGAATAAAACAAAAGGAACATATTAAACAAAATGAATGAAAATCGACTAACTAGACAGATACTAAATTACAAACCGAAAGGAAGCAAAAGTACAGGAATCACCTTCAAAATATGGGGTAAAATTTGAATGGCGGAACTGGAAACAAATGCCTAAATTCTGTGATGAAGAAGAAGAAAAAGAAGACTGTTTTAACCTATGTTCGTATTATTTTAATATCTATTGTTAAAGAAGTATATTTTCATGTGGGATAGTTATGCTTTCTGATATTCGGCTAATTTCTTTCGGTAATTTCCGCGTTATTGGATATCTTATTTTTAGGTAGATTACCTACCTTCAATATGGATTATTTATAAAATTGTCGATTACTTGAAAATTCGTGTTCAATAATAACATAACATAAAAACACAACACCATTTTTTACTATCAATACATCCCCAACTTGACATGTTTCGCTGCACAGTAGCTTCCTCAAAAAAAAATTAGTCGTTGTTTCTTCTGAAACTGTTTTCTTGTCGCATGTTTAACACACATATTTTTTAGATAAGACCAAACCACAGGTTAAGGATCCCACTTGATACTATCAATTTATAATCGTACAACTATTGTTGTATATACAGAGTTGTTTGTATATATATAGTTGTTTGTCAAAAGACAAATGAAGGCTCGCATACTCTCGTCTAAATCGTTGCTCGACAGATTAGTCATAAAACCTCATCGATCGCCTTTTGACTGAAAAATCGCGCAACTATCAATAAGCGACTCAATTTCCATGGTACTAGATGGCATTGCGCTAACACTCAACTACACAGTTGTCTGACTATGAAATACTATAAAACATATGAAATACAGTTCTTTAAACCTATTCGTATTGCTACGGGACAGACTCTTTAGGGGGAAACAAAATAAGATGACAAGTACTGATGGAAAGTCCCTGATAACATTTCTTCCTTTCCATAAGGAAAATGAATTCCTGTAGCTAGCTGTATACTATGAATCACAAAATATTAAAATTAGTATACCATAAAAGGTATATTAATATAAAAACGCTATCGGGCTACATGGCAGGACGTTTTCGGATTGGCTATTCCATCATCAGTGTTTTCTAGGTATATATATGTGTAAAGCCACTAAATATATAAGGCAAAACATTGTAAATATAGGTAAATTAATTTTATTTATATTTTGATTATAAAATACTCATGATAAAATTTAGTAATGTAACTTTAACATCCTTAAACGCTTAGTATGGGATGTACACAGAATTTTCTTTTCCTTTTTTCATTTTCTTCTATCTACAGTAATGCACAAGCAAGAACTTTTTTGCTTGACGACATGATGACACACTGAAATCTTCAATGCAACTATCAACTGTGTGGTGTGTGAACACCCTACATAACGAAATAGTTAAGTCGAGAGCAAATCGCAATACCTTCACGATTCTACTTATCTGTGTGGTCGTGGATGAAACGGTAGTATGCGGGGGCCCTAATTGCATGTTTCCTTCAGTTCAGTTAATATGACGAAGACATACTTTCGTACGCTCTCGTAGGCGGTAGTCCAGTCTGTCGAGATGTCCCCATGTAGAGTATATGTATCTGTAGAGTAGGGAGGGCGAGTTAAGTTCCACAGTATATATATATATATATATATATATATATATATATATATATATATATATAAATTATATTGACATTTTTATATTTAGCTAGAATATTTGGCTAGGAAGGCGGCAGGCCTAAGACACTTAGGACCTAGGGATCTTTTTGGTTGGTCAACTACAACAATCGCAGAAATTATTAAATATCACTCCCATACGCAAATCTTAAAAAGATGGGAAGAAGGGCAAGGATGTAGACTTGTCAGGGTAACACTAAGTAACCTTGAAGAGTCAGCATCAAAGAAGTACTTGGGAATGACCAGGAAAAACACACTGGGGCTAGCAGACACACCTCTATGTAGGAATTATGAACGAGAAGACGAAACTGTAGAGCATGTCCTATGTGAATGCCCGTAGTTAATCGTTAATAATAAAGTACGCGTTTGGAAGAGTCCTGGTCCACACCTGCCCACATAAGGGAGATGTATCCTGGTGACTTGTCCACCTTCCTAGAAATGGCAGGATGGACAATGAGCTTAGGGCGACAGCTCCCTGAGAAGATGCACAATGGATCAATTGTGGCCTAAGTACTGATGATGAAAATAAACATTTTCGAAAGCTTGAAACTTAGTTAAAAGAGTACACTTATTTCACCGCTGCAAATCCCAATAAACCTCAAAGCTCCGTTTTCTAACGTTGTCAGCAAAGACTTCTTTTCCTTATATATATATATATATATATATATATATATATATATATATATATATTGTATTGCTAGTACATGCTGTTTTGTTCTATTGTTCAATATATCCTTCTTTCATAGTCTAGTTTTTTTTTCAGCCGCTTGTTTTTGTTAATGTCAAAAATAATGAACATGTTGGGGATATAATCTATGTCAGATAGTTTTCGCAGAAAATATGTGTTACTTATAAAAACTTTTGTATTCTGTGCCAATGGTTGTAAGAGATTTCAAATAATCTTAGTAGTAAGTCAAATAAAGATAGTATATTGGTTTTATGTATACTTGGGAATCCATACAGATGTGGTGTCCTGCTGTTATTATTGTGTGTTAATGTTCTTTTTTAGAAGTCAGATAATCCTTAAACCTTGACAGAAATATAAAACATAAACTTAGTAAAAAGAGTAACATCAAGAAAGCAGCCATCATCCTAATAAATGTAGCAAATTTTGCAGTAAATACATCAAGAAAATCAAGACAAAGTCTCATTACCAATATTAAAAGAAGAAGTTACCAGTAAGAATATACCAAAACTAACCAGTTAAATATATTCAACTATAACAAGCACCACAGTCACCAGTAAGAATATACCAAAACTAACCAGTTAACCGCAGGTCAAAGGAAAATCATATATATTCAACTATAACAAGCACATAATGATCAGAATTTGATATTATTCCGAAGGTACAACAACACTTTCAGTTGAGCCACAAAAGTAAAAACATGACCAAGTAAGTAAACTTTTAAATTTTTTATTCTCTCCTACCAACAATCATAAACATTTATGGAGTATAATATCATTTTTACAATTCTTATTTCAGAATTTTGAAAAACGATTTTAACCCTAGAAAGGTGGACTATTATTTACTGACAGTTATGGTGGACTATCGTAATTTTTACGACATCTAACAAAAAATTGAAAAAAAAAATACAAATATAATTATAAACACTTTTATTACAATAAATTAGAAAAAATGTAAGTATTAGTAAGTGGTACACATATAAATAAAGTCGATGTACACTACTCGTTTGCACACATTGTACATATATTACCTCGGTGTTCGCCACATATAGCGTGATGGCATTGGTTGCAATATGTGGTAGTCATGCGCCTCTTTTTACTCGGACAATGGAAACATGCCTTGCGTTTCTTTTTTTCAGGTAACGGACGTTCAACTTCTTCGGAAATTTTGAGGACATCTTTAATATTTTGCTTAAGATTTCGACGTAAAGTTGGAATACACAATCGTTCTCTCAGCCAGGGTTCGGCGAGATGACGAGCCAATTCAACCATATATTCGTATCTGGATAAAACTGTTCTGTTTGCTTTTAATGTGTTTGTGGTGTAAATAACATACGAGTTAATACTTGCAATATTTATCATATTATAGAAGATACACAAAGGCCATCTCCTCGTTTTACGACCCGCATTCATATTCGAACACATTTGATCAAATGTATCCACTCCGCCTTTTGTTCCATTATAATCAGTTATTATAGTGGGTTTGCCATTTATTTTGGAAACATCAGCACCTTCGTGAAGTGTTGAAAGAAGTAAAACTACCTTATTTTTCTTTGGCATATATGATACCAATGTCTTTCTTTTATCAAAACAAAACATAGATGTATTGGGGACTCTGTTCTTTACATTTAACAATTCCTGTGGAATTTCTCTTTTATTTTTGCGAAGAGTTCCGATAATTGTCAGTTTGTACTGATCTTTTAATAACTCCTCTGCTAAGCTAACTGATGTAAACCAGTTGTCCATGGTAATATTTCTGTTACTACCATGAACTGATTTTGTAAGTTCCTTTACAAAATATGTACCCAACGGCAAACCATTTGTATTGGTTTTCTTGCCTAAATAAGGAATAGCATCGATCATATATTTCGAAGAGCTGTCACACATCATTACGATTTTGAGACCATACGAATTAGGTTTATCAGGTAAATACATTCGAAAAGGGCAACGTCCTCGAAATCCTACTAACTGTTCATCAATAGTCAAATAGGATGAAGGTGTATATGATTCTCTGCAGGTGGTAATAAAAATGTCCCATATTTCGCGTATATGCGCAAAAGGATCATCTTGCTGCCTTTCTTTTCGTGTTTCTTTTTCATCAAACCTAAGACAGTTTATGAGATATTTAAAACGCTGACCACTCATGCAAGCCTGATAAAATTTTCCTGATATATTACTGTCAAACATATATTTCACAGATAGATGACTGTCTTTATTTGCTGCAGACATTATCAAAATTGCCAATAAAGCTTGTAGCTCATTTTTACTCATGTCAGAAATATTAGGACGACTGGCATATTTTTTAGATTGTCTTGTAATTTCAGTATTTGAGTGTAACAGAGTACGACATAATATATCCTCTGAAAAAAAATGTAAGAAATATTCTTCAACTTTTGTGTAGTTTTTGGCATTTCCTTTGGGACCAGCTATAAAATGAATAATATTTCTAGCTGCCGTTCTTTTTGACAATGAAGGTATTTTGTTTGACCACTTATGCCCGTTTTTACCTTTTAGAGCCTTTCCCGGATTTACAATAAACTGAGAAACAGTGGAGTTCTCACCTGATGTTCCAGGTACTTCTTCTGTAGATTTTTCGCTTTCCACCACTATTGCTTTTATATCTGCATCCATTAAATTTACAGATGAACTGGATACACTGGATGGCTGGAAAATTTTGGAATTATCACTATTTTTAGAGTCATCTTCTTCATCTGAATCGTCCGATTCAAACTCCAAAGCATCTTCTTCTAACTCCCAGTCACTTCCACTATCTTCAAAAGGTTCCTGCTCACTATCTTCACCATTCATTATACGCTGTATTTCATCGTTTATTTCACTTGCCGTTAAAGGTTTTCGTGATGACATAGTGCTACAATTAAATAAAATAATATTTACTACAAATATAAAAAAGAATTAGATAATGACTTACCAAAAACGTCACCGGCGTCCAAATAAACTTGAGAGAAAAAAACTAACGTAGAAGGTGGACTTTCGTAAAATTGACGACGTGCCCTCAAAAAATCTAATACATAAATACAGTAGTGGAGAAACGCACTCACCGCCTGTTAAATCAAGACTAAAGAAACAACTATTGAGAAGTGTATGGGCAGAGGTTACGCGACTGCACCCGAACTGCGGCGAAAACCGAGGAGCGTCGTCAAATTTACGATAGTCCACCTTTCTAGGGTTAAATTAGAAATCGAAACTTCATAACAAAATAAAAAATTCAATTTTCGTTACAATTAATAATTGTGATTGAATGCCATCTAAAAAATATATGTAATTCTTGTTGATAGTGATGCTATCACTGTTACTAAAATAACTTATTTTCCAACAGGGTGTTCTTTGTTTATATTTGTATTTCACAGATGAATCATCTTATTTATTACATTTTCTATCTTTTTTATTGTTAAATATAAAGCTGCTATATTAGTATTTATGTCTAATTCATTTTATAAAATTTAAAATTTCTGTGTATTTCGTGTTTCATGTTGTATCCGATTTCTTGATGCACTCGTTTTCTAAAATTTTTATGATACCTCCTCCCATTTTAAAATTATTAGCATTAAATCTTAAACTGGTACATATCGAAAAATAACAGTTGCATCTTTAATAAATTTAAAGAATAAGTTACACTAAATCATACAAACGTGTCTTGACGGGAGAATTGAACCAAAAGTAGTAATTAGATATAGCTGTTATGAGTTGTTTACTATTATATTTTATGCCGCTGACAAGGTGTTCGGCTATTGATTTATTAGTTATTGTAATGTACCTATTTCGTAAGGGTTGGTTAAATGTTACAATATATCTTAGACTGTATCCAATAAGTCTCCGATTTGACATAATAATTGTTCGCGCAGTTATTTTTTTAATAATCGCTGTATTGATAGCTGTATGGATCGTTACCTATAATATTGTATTAAGTATACTTATTTTAAATTAACTTTATCAAGCGCACCTTTAACTGGGTGGAACAATTCAGTGGCGCACCTACAATTTTCCCTTGGGGGGGTTTTGGTTGGGCACCGAAATTTTTTTTATGCTACCCCCATTTGAGTCCTTAAAATTTGTAACAGTGTCGGATTAGTGCCCTGGGGCATCTTAACCATCAAACCCCCCCTTGAGTGCGCCACTGGAATAATTTATTTACCAGTGTAAAAGCTTTTGCAAATTAATTTATCAGACATTCCTTACTGCATTTATAATATTTTTAAATCAAATGAAGCTCAACTTTCCGATATTATTGGATTATTAAGAAAGCCACTCGGTGGGTATATTTTTTTTCTCTACCGTATCTTAGTTCTTGTTTTGATATTCGTGTTCTCTATTTTTATATCTTTAATTTTTTAGCTTATTCATCGTAAAGGGAGGCGAAAAATCTTAACGCCGAGCTGCTTAAACATATTAAGGGTAGCGTAGACACAAAGAACGAGGGGATTAGTGTAAATAGCGCCAAAAAGAGCAGAGGCGGAGACCTCATCCTCGAAGTGGCACGGAAAGAACAGGACGAACGCAGAGGACGTCAGGGGCTATCAGTTCCAGGTGGACATATATGACATAGACGGAGATATTACAAAGGAAGAAATCCTGAGACAGGTCCGGAGGTACATCGGCAGCTGTAGGCCTAATGACGTAAAACTCGTCTCTATAAAGAAAAATAAAGACGGAAGTAAACATCATGGTAAGAGTGATGTAAATCTCAGCCAAAAATGTACTAAAAAAAGAGCATATACCAATCGGCTGAAACTTGTGCAAGATACGAGGGAGACTGCATGTCCAGCGGTGTTTTGAATGCCTGCAGCTCGGGAAGAGTAAAATCGACTGCAAGGGAGAACACAGGGCGGACTCCAGAAAAAAGGGCCAATGCCGAACATTGGTGATCTGAGTAGTACCAAAAGAATGGAGCGAAATAAAGTTTTCCAGTCGGTGGTGACCTACGCTGCCCCCGTGTGGTGCAGAGTGCTGAAAACGCGAAATATGCAAAGCTGATAAAGACTTCGCAAAGGTGAATGCTCCTCAGGCTATATAGTGCCTCCAGGGTGGCCTCAAATAGGGCTCTGTATATCATTCAAGCTGTGCTACCGCTCCTCTTGTTGTGCAAAGAGCGAGCGAGGATATATGCGAGGAGGATGGAGAATTAATGAAAATATAGATGAGGAAAAGAGAGAAAGAGTACGATGGAAGAGTGGTAGAAGGAATAGCCAAATAATATCGTAAAGGCAAGGTGGAAGAAGAAGCCTATTCCTGATCTGAGGCTGTGGTGTGAATATAATTTAAGGAAACTGGTCTACTATCACCACCCTTTTAACTGCCAGAGGTGGGCAAATGAGAGGGGAATCTTAGAGAGGCGAATGAGTTTTAGGCTGGAAGAAAGAAACATGTTAAAAATAATGATGAGAAAGAGGGAGAATGGAGGGAAATTCACTGTGTAATCTCTGGGGTAATGAACAAGAAAAAACAGAAGGACACAGAAGGAAATTAAACCGGGGATCTGAAATCTTGTTTCTTTTTTCTTAGAAGCCAAGAACTGGTAAACTAAAATTAGTTTATGGTCTCATGGAAATACTTTCGTTCTTTTGTTTTCTTTTGCCAATAGGCAGTTGTTAATCTTTTTTTTTTTATTTAAGGTGATGTGTATGGTTAGTTGTAGGTTTCTCTTAATATAATATAATTATTCTTCTTTTAGGGTGATGGTTGATATATGGATTCTAGTTGTTTTATTGAGTGGTAAGATCACTACCGTGGAACAATAGTTATGGTTTTAGCTAGAACATGATTAATCCTGCACTACCCTGGGGTGTTCGGGCCTAGTGACATACTCGGCCGGAAGTATGTCACTTTCATCTTCTTGGAGTCTTTCCAGAGTCTGGCAATACGTCAATTAAGAAAAAAGCTTATTTATTGCTTGAATAATGTTTCTCTTTTCTGTGCCTCCTTTTTTTTGCATTTTTTTGTATGTCCTGCTTCCCTTTTCTGCATCTCAATTCTTTTCATTCCGCACTATTTAAAACGAACGATAATTTTTGACTCAATACTTTTCCTTTTTCTTTTAGTGTTTTAATTTTATTAACAAAATATCGAACGCTACTTATTTTTCTTCTCAGATTCATTCATAGTCTTCTTCTAAATGAGATTACTTTAAATGTTTCAGAAACTTTTGCTCAAAAAACGTCATTTTAGATTAGATATTCTCGGCATATTTTTTATATTTTGCATTTTCTTTAACTTTAGGAACCGCAAGTTATAACTTTACGTACGTAAGTACCTACATAATACTATTATGCCACTGACACGTACCAGTTACCAAACAAAGAATTCATTATCATCATCATTTAACCTTCTGTGTCCAAAGATGAACATAAGCCTCCTTTAATTTCTTCCACTTCTTTCGGTCTTGAGCTTTCTGCAGCTAATCCCCAGCGATTCTTTAAAAGTCGTCTGTCCATAGTGTAAAAGATCTAGCTCTGCCTCTTCTGTCAACTCGAAGTCTCTATGCTGTAATTAATTTGGTCCACCACCCATCATTCATTCTGGCCACATGACGTCTGTGACGCCTGTCCTTTTTATTTCTCAGTTTTTAACTCTCTTTCTAACTAGTCCAAGTACCGAGCGTTCCATTCGTCTTTGGGCTGAGTTTGTTTGATGTAGCCTTGGTTAAAGAAAGTGTTTCGGCGCCATAATTCAAAACTGAAAGCACACATTGGTCGAACGCCTTTTTTTCCAATAATTTGTCTTGTTGCTCTTAAATATATTTGATAGAGATCAATAATTTTATGTAAGTATTTAGTATGCAGATTTATATGAAAATAAACAATCACCAGTTATATCCATTTTTATTAGGCAAATATGCCCGAAATGCTGAACCATTACAACTCAATATTTCTCACAGACCAGAGAATGTTTCTTCGTAAGGATTTACTTGTAACCTGTACAACCAGCTTACACCCGATAATTTAGTAGTCGATGTTCGTTGTACGGCGGCAGTACAAGCGGCAAATTGGGACAATCTAGAAATGTTGGACGACTATCATTTAACGTTTCTGTAATGGACACCACTAACGTGTAGGCCGCCAACCTGATAAAGTAAAGTAAAGTAAGTCATTTATAATTTAAAAAGTAGAGGACCCAGTACTAAACATTGTGGTAGTCTACATACAATGCGTTTGTGACTAGAATTAGTATTATTTGCTCTAATAAGTTGTTTCCTGTTCCTCAAGTAAGATTGGAACCAATTCAAAGAAATACCTCGAATTCCGTAGAAATTTAGTTTTTTATCAAAATGTCATGACTTACACAATCAAAAGCTTTGGCATAGTCACAAAAAACAGTGGCAGTATAAACATTATTGTTTATTGCTTGATACCTCATGTAGTACAGAAAACATAGCATCGCTGGTACATTTATTATATAAAAAGCCGAACTGACTATGTGATAAAATGTGTTAAACGAGAAAGGACATAAGTCGGGCTTTTATAAGTCTCAATAATTTTGGATAGGACCGGTAGTAAGACAATAGGTCTATAGTTGCAGACATTAGATTTTTCACCACCCTTATAAACAGGAATAAAAACGGCTGTTTTTAGAGACTCTGGAAATATACCTATTTCAAAGGAATCGGTAATTAGTGAGATTAGGACTTCCAACACATTATTTGGGAAATTTTAGAAATTTTTTATAGATAGTCCATCAGTACTACAGGAAGATATGCTTTTGATACTACTGATTGTTTGGATCAGTTCAGATTTATTAACTAGCCTTTTAAATAATGAATTAGAGACATTGCTTGAATTGGGGAGATAGGAAATAGGATCTTGTTTAGGCAAAATAGCTGATGTTTAATTCTTACCCACATTACCGAAGTATTCATTTAGATTTTCAGGCTTTGGAAGAGAAAATGTTATGGACTTCCTTAATTCTTAGGTAGACTTAAGTTTTCCTTGCAACATTACTAGAGCTTCCCAGACGATTCTCATACTAAATTTTTTCAGCTGTTTTGATCAGCTGAAGTTTTAGACAGGTTCCTCTGTACTTGGAGATATATTCAGTTACAAAGACAATGGTGGTAAATTTCTTGATAGTGAACATGATAGTGATAGTTTACAGTAGTAAACGCATATTCTTAGCTGATATGCGGATACCTTTGGTAGTCCAGGGTTTGTGATATTTTGACTTAATTGTAATTAAAGGAAATGCCTTATGAAAAGCCTTATGAAAAATACAGACAAGCTTATCTAAAATTGACTGAAATTATAGTTCACGTCCACAGAGGGAAAGTGCCACTCAGAAGTTAAGCACAAGTTAACGTTGAGTTTTGAGGATGGTTTGTTAAGAGTGTTAAACTTGCTATATACTGCTTCATGGTCAGAGAGTCCTTCCATAATAATTGTAAAACGTACATCAACTGGTGAGAAATCTGAGACAATATAATCAATTATGGTAGATTATGTTTTAATAATTCTTGTAGGAGAATTAACGAGCATTGTAAAACCATACGATTCGAATATATTGATCAAGGATAATTGGGTAGCACATGCAACAGCCTAATTAATATTCAAGTCACCGCATAGATTATTTCTGTTTTTGTTGGGCAGGTCGTCTAACAAATTTAACAGGTTCTGAAAAAACAGTTCCGTGGAAATATTAGGTGATCTATAAATGCAAAGAAAGTATAGATTAAGATTCTTGCCAAAACCTATTTTGGGTTGTGGAGCCAATGATAATTATGATATACATTATCTAGATCAGTGGTCGCCAACCTGTCGATCACGAGCTACCGGTAGCTCGCGGAGGCAATTCTGGTAGCTCTCACAACGATTTTAATTTAAAAAAGACAAACTGCCAAAATCAGAGAAGCTTCCGAAAATTCCACAAAAAAATCTAATTGTAACCAACGTCCAGCGGTTGGGTTAGTAGAAAACAACAAAAATCATATTATGGCAAGCAGTTGTAAGAAGGTAAAGACACACCACTTTCATTCGGAATGGGAAGAACAATATTTTTTTACAGAAGTTAAAGATAAAAATGTGTGTTTATTATGTAATACTTCGGTCTGCGTTACTAAAAAAGGAAATATTGAGAAACATCATAAAACTGTACATTCTAATTTTGAAAAATCATTCCCACTACATTCTGTCGCCAGAAAGGAGAAACTGAAACAGTTAAATAAACAGTTAATTGGACAACAATCAATATTTTTAAGAACAGTCGACAAAAATAAGGCTGCAACTGAAGCATCGTACCGTGTGTCCCAGATAATTGCACAAAAAAAAAACCTTATGAAGACGGGGAAATGATAAAACAGGCGTTTTTAGAAGCTGCTGATTCGTTATTTGCCAACTTTAGAAATAAAGACGAGATAGTTTCAGCTATAAAATCTATGCAACTTTCTGCTAATACAGTGATGAGACGTGTAGAAGTAATGAGCAATGATATTTTTTTACAGTTAAGAACTGACTTAGATAACTGTGTTTATTTTTCACTTCAACTGGATGAATCAACAGATGTCGTTGACACTGCCCAAATGGCCGTGTTCGTCAGGATGGTTTTTAGTGATTTTACGTGATTTTTAGTGATTTTACGATCTTTTGAAGTTCATTCCACTGAAAGGACACACTACTGGACAGGAGTTGTTTTCTCATTTAAAAAATATTATTTCTTCCGAGAAAATTCCAATATCGAAAATGGTAGGCTTGACAACCGATGGTGCTCCAGCTATGGTGGGTTGTGATAGAGGTCTGGTGGCGTTATGTCGTAAAGATGAAACTTTTCCGCAATTCCTCTGTTACCACTGCATTATCCATCAGCAAGCATTATGTAGAAATTTCCTGAAACTAAACAACGTTATGAAACTGGTGGTAAAAATTGTGAACAATGATTAGAGCTCAAGCGTTACAAAGAAGATTATTCAGAACCTTGGCCGATGAAGTTGACTGTCAATACGGGGACCTACTCTTTCGCTCTGAAGTCCGATGGTTAAGTAGAGGACGGGTGCTGAAACGTTTTAATGATGTCCTATCTGGCATAGTTCAATTTTTCAAACAACGCGATGAACCGACTCCGGAACTAGAAAATTCAATCTGGCTTAGAGATTTTGGTTTCCTCGTGGACATTACAGAGAAATTAAACGAACTTAATTTGCAGCTTCAGGGGAGAGACAAAGAACTAGCGAAAATGATTTTTGATATAAAAGTATTTATCAAAAAGCTGGAGTTTTGGGAACAAAACCTAATTAACAGCGATCCCAAGCATTTTCCTATTCTTTCAGAAAAAATATCTCAAAATCCATTAGAACCCTATGACAACAAATATCATGTAGAAACAATTTCTACCCTGAAGAGTAACTTCAAAAATCGTTTTAAGGATTTCAATGAAATGGCTTTAGTAGCGCAGTTTGTTGTTTCACCCTTTATAGAAATTGATATCCAGCAGTTTGGAGCTTATGTTATGCAGAACTTTGGCGAAGACATCGCTGCAACAGAAATGGAAGTCATTGAGTTTCAAAATGATTTAGCCTTAAAATCGTTAGTCTCAAGTACTGAATGTATCTGGCCTATTGTATGTAAAGACAAATATTCAGTTCTATGCCGTGTTGCCTTGAAAGTGAAAGCATTATTCAGTTCAACCTATTTGTGTGAATCTTCTTTTTCCAATATGAAGTTTATTAAGAACAAATATCGCAATAGACTTACAGATGGACATTTGGATAATTGTATTCGAATGGCTGCATCAAATTATACTGCAAACATTAAAAAAATTATCGATGAGTCTGAGTGTCAGCCTTCTCATTGAACGTGCTTTTTTATTTTTTAATGTTTATGTTTATGATAGTGCGTTACTTTTTTGTTGTTATTATTAACTATTTTTAAATCATACGTGACATGCCGTTGTGGCTGGATAAAAGTTTGTGTTTATTTTTCAAATACCTTCGTTTTATAGGTAGGAATGTATCTATGAACAAGTACGTACTAGTAATATTAATTATTTTGTTATTAGTTTATTATTAGTACCTATGTATTATGTATTACCAGTTAAACAGTAAAATAAATACATATAATGATAGACTAACTGTGGATTATTTCATTTACGTTGCGTTACGTTGCTTCCGTGTGGGTAGCTCGCTGTTTATTCCAAAATTAACAAAGTAGCTCAACACATTGCAGAGGTTGGCGACCACTGATCTAGATTGTACCTTTACATTATAATGATTATGTCAGCTGTTGTTGATTTACTTTTATGTTATATTTTTTGTCTATAAATAAAACTGGACTTAAACTAAGTCTAATAATAAGCCTCTATCTATTTAATACAGCATTTATAAGTTATGTTTTCTTGTCTAGCGCATAATTTATTCTTTGTTTAAAAAGAACGATAATACAGCTGAAATCAAGCAATGTTCCCATTTAAGGAAATATTCTTTTTTTATGTAGAAATAGTCGTTTTCTTATAATTTTTAACAATATTAAACATCTACATTATCTGTTTGCAATTTTGACATCTTATTTTGTTGAGTTGTGTAAATTTCTTGAAGAATTGAGATTACCAATGAAGGAGCCACATAGTGTGTTCCTGATACTTTTATTAAAGCCTCATCAAAACAGCTCATGGCGTAACAGCCTATACCTTCTTTTAAAATTTAAATTTCTTGTAGAAACTCTAGTAGTAACTCTAGATATTTTAAGGACGGATTTATTGAGTGTGTAACTTGTGTACAAAATTCTTTTAATTATCTGAAAGGTTGTATTAGAGACTATTTTGATATTGTCCCCTTTTAAATATTATGGTGGCACTATTTATGCTTTTTATTAACAAGTGGACAACGATGGTTTCTTAAACCACTAGACTAATGGTGTGAGAAAATCAGGGAAGGTTTTTTTTACAAAAGATTACATACCTTAATCTTGTTAGCAGCCTTATCTGTAACGATGCAAGATATATTATTTTGTATACCCCAATCATCAAAAATGGAACTTAAAGCAATCTTGATATTTTCAGATATACGGTTAACACTGTTCTCCCTTTAATGGTTTTGTCAAAAGGACTACAGATTTTATTTCAAAATAATTTGTAACAAAATTCCCCCAGGCACTGTCAAAAAAGACTTGCTCTAGATATTTAGTATCTAGATAAGTTGGTGTTTATAGCAATATATTTTACATTTTCTAAGATCTCTTTAATTTCTGATAACCATCATTATAAATAATATCTTTCATTGCGTTTTCTGTTATTGTAAATTTACTTCGCAGAATATAACAAGGATACACTAACTATAAAATATCTAAAACCAGTATCATGTTTTAGACTATTCAAATTTTGCTGCAATTAAGTTGGCTTTTAGTAGATGTATGCACTTTAGGGCGATTAAAGATATACATATACATATTGATAAAAAGAAGACTCTAAATGTTTAAAATTATGAAATAACAAGTTTATTATAAATATAAGAATATTTTTCTCATACTAAGTACCTAATATCTTTTATATCCTACAAATTTACGGAGTTTGCATTCCTTTCTTAGAGATCATTACGTGATATTTAATGCTTTTGCACATTTCACACAACAACGTACCTCAACCATCAAGTAAATGAATCATCTTAATTGGCCGTGAGTTCTCTAGGAATGATGATTTTATTTTTTACACACATATTCTTAGAAGACATTAGTAGCTTTAAGCTAATACATTTTGATATAATTATGAATTACTTAACGTGATAATTATTTTTTGATTTAATGATTATAAAAAAAATAAGTATTTCCGGAGAGCAAATTAAGATCGAACATGTGAGTTCGTTATTTATAATTATTAAAGCATATATTTTACAAAGGAATATGAAATATCTTGAGACACGTTTGAACCAAGTAGGTATATATAGATACAATCAAAAAATGTGTTAAAAAACTATTTTATAAATAAACTAAATTAAAGCTAAAAAACGGATTTTGTTATTTTTTGTTACAGGGGTGCGTTTTTAAGAAAGTTGTGAATTTGCCCCTAGGCACTTGGGTGCATTTAGTTGAATTCTATGCTATTTTCGTACATATACATTTACAGAAAAGTTGTTCAAAATTAAATTTCTTATCGAAGCGTCACCTTTTATAAGAGAGTCGTCTAATTCTAAAACCGGCCATTTGCAAAAAGTGCAATTTTCACAAAATGAAGAAAACTGATTTTTGTATTAAGCCTCTCGAAAAAAAAGTTCTTATTTAACCATGGGCTATCTATCAGATAATGTATCAAATTGCAACTTGTTATTTTGGATTTAATTAGCTCAGTTATTAAATAAAATTAAATATGTTTTCAATATGGCCGGTTTTGGAACATACAAATCAACTGGGCCGTTTTTGAAACTCATTTCCCTGAACATGTCCGGTTTTGAAATAAACTAGCTAAATCACCTATTGTAATAAAACGTCATTACCCATTTCATTGTGCTTGAAATTTGTGTTCATATGTTTTTAAACATCAATAAAATCAGAATTACTCTTATAGTATATTTTTATTAAAGAATGAATCGAACAAAAAATAAAATTAAAACTTAAAACACGCTTTTCAAAAACGAATAAAAAAAGAAACATTTACACGTGGCTGTAATTTTCGTCAATATTATCCATTGCCATCTTTTGCGTAAAACAACTCACATCATCGTTATGCACAGCGTGTTCAGACTTGTTATCCTTTGTACCGGTATAAACGTCACATCTCTATTAATTTATATTTTAAATAATTATTTCATTTTAATTTCTTTATTAATTTATTAATTTCTTTATCTTCAGTTTAATTTTTACTATTTTTTATTTTAAAAACAGTTGGCGCCCTCTGTTTTTTCTTTTTTCCTCTGTCTATATTTTCTCTCTCTTTCTGTCCCGTAGAAAAAATATTTGCCCTCTCTCTTTTTGTCCGGCAGACTATTCTATTTCGTGTTGACAGATAAGCTAGTTTCATGATATCTATAGCAACATCCTATGACATCTGTGCTAACTTCATTTAGTCTCCTATTTTCTGTCAAAACAACTTTTCTATAGTGGCATTATTTTTTGTCTCTTTTTGAAATTTATAAAAGAAGGCAAAAATTATTATAAGACTCATTTTTATGGTCTACAAATTCTCTTGGGGTAAGTACTTTCATTGTGATATTTATTCTATAATTCTGACCGCATTTCCAATATTTGTAACCTTACTTTCTTTCGAAAGCACATTTTTTTCTTATATATGCATTAGGACTCTTTAACAGAATTTAACTAAGTAGTAGCAATCATATTTCATTTTATCCTTGCCATACGCTATTTGTTTAAGTGTAATTTTGTAAGATGGCAAGGAAATTAAACCTTTCTTTTTGATGTGTTTCTAATGCAAGTGTTCCTTATATTTTGGTTTATTGGTATATCAAGACTTTATTGGGTTATTTGGATTTGTTGACCAGATCGAATTGATTGGCTATATTCAATTTTAAGAACTACTAATCAGGACATACAGCCACATGTGACTGCAGCTCTCCAGAAGCCACAACTTCTAATTGGAGGACCTAACAGCTAGAACACACAAGCAGCCCATCGAAGCAATAAATAGCAATAATTATTAACTGTTAAGCTTTGGCAGGGTTAATTATTGTTTTTTATTCTTTTAAATAAATATGTTTGGTTAAAATTTGTTTTATTTGCTATCAACTGAGAACTCAGATTCAATGCCTAGTTTAAGACAAGACGAACTCATCCTTGAGATACTGAGCTAGGTAAGGTATATACGATAAGCTCCTATGGTTGATTAGGGTATTATTTTTACAATAGTACTTCAATTCTCTTTGGTAGTCTTATCGTTACACATTCCTTAATAGCTTACGATAATAGGAAAATTGTTCAAAATTAGCCCTTTCTTCACCATAATTATTAATTAGCAACTTTTCTACGTCATTAAGCTTTAATGGGTTGATGTTTACCATTCTTGACTGTATTGTCTCCGTCCGCATTTCCCCGAGGTTCTTCCTTCTCTTTAAAATGCTTTTGTAATTTCCCATATTATGTTTATGCGCGACTTCCCCATGAACCAAAATTTTGCCATTGTTATTTTTTTTAATAAAAAACCTCTTTGTAGGCGCACATTTGAAGTGCCACTGCCCTGGCTGCTTGACTATTTCATGGCAATACTCCTTCCAGTCGTATACAATGCACTTATTTACTTGAGTTATTACAGTTCCGTGCTCTTTAAAAATGTCAATATATTCCTCTGGATTCGCGATGACTTCTTTCCAACTACTTTTTCTATCCTAGCGAACACATGATCTGAAGGCAAGAAGCTGTGACCAACTACAGGAAAAATAAATTGGATTTTCCTCACATGTTCAAGAGCATGTCTACTTAATTAAAGCATTAACATTCCGAGGATAGTTGAATTTTTGTTCTTCCCTGGACACCCATCTGATACTAGTTTTATTCGGGTTATACTTTCATTAAAGATAGTGTTCTGTAGTTTGTGGAATAAGGCAGAGGCAATTTCATTTGAACCTTTTCCATGCTCTACATCATTCCATGTGTAAATAAACACATTGTCTTTGTTCAATGACGCTTTTGAATCGCCCTGCACAATGGTGAAATTGCACTGATATAGCTGCCTGGCATAGTATGCCGATTGATCCGGGACCCTGGGTAGAGTTTGAGTTTTTTGACAATCAAAAGAAAATGTCATTAACATTGGGCCTTTTTCTTTTAATTCAGAATAAAAAAGCTTTTGCTTTTAGAGAATGGAGACGTTTGCAACACATTAGATTTGCTTTTTTTTGTTTGTCCTTGTCTATTTTTATTCTTTCCACTAATTCGATGCAGGTAGAACATGCATCTGTCCTTGGAGTTTCAAATCCAATATTGAAATTGCAATTAAAACCAATACAAAAATAGCTTTCTTTTATCCACAAATTTGTGGTAGATTGTTTTTGATATAAGCGCCACATAAATTTAATATTCAAATAGCTTGGTAAATAGATCCGAATAGCGGTTGTATTTCGACAGTAGTGGCTTTCTATGCCTCTAAAGGTTTTAATAAAATTCTTAACGCTTTGTAATTTTTGAACAAAATGTATAGTTCTCCTATTTCCTCCTCTTGTTTCGAATGGAACCTTTCCATGTTTCTTAATACAGGCAAGGATTTCTTTGTACACGGTGCTTAGTTATACCAACGTCTTTAAAAACTTTTCCCTACATACACGATACAGTTTTAATCTCTTATTAGGAATAAAATATTCTGTTGTTACCGTTTTAACATCCTTGTGTTTACGATGAGGTTGAATTCCATCAACATACTTAAAAATAAAACAGTCTTGGGTTGATTTTGTTTCATTCCTATAAAATTTTTGATGGAACTTCGTTATTTCACTTTTTGTAAGTTCGTTACATTTATAAATTTTCTTTTTGTTATGTCCGCACATATCAATTTTTGATGGACCCGTAGGACGGTACCTAAAAACGTTTTATTGGTAATTAAAATTGATACATAATACTGTTTAACACAAAAACAAATATGATTCTATTCAAACAAAAAATAGACAAATTACACTTTAATAGTTCGCTTGATAATTAGGTTAGTACATACCTCTGTATTTTGCTCTGGTTTTTCTTCCAATTGCTCTCATTTCTCTTTCTTTTTCTTGTTAAATGAACTTCTTGTGGAATTAATGAATCCATAAGTTTATTTATGCAGATAAAATTAATGAAAATATAGAATATTAAACCTTTACAACGATATGTGCATAAAAATAAACAAAACAATTATCTATGGTAGTTTCATGACGTGAAATTAACCTATCAAACACACGTTGTCGGTGGCGCGCACTATCACTGAGTCGCCGAATTACCGCAGTTGGCCGGTTTTGGAACTAACCCTCATCTTTTAATATAGTTTAAGTATGGTAAATGGCCGCTTTTAAAATTTTTGCATTTATCACAAGGAAGCTTTCAAGAATCTTTAACTTGTATTTTTTCTTAATCTTTTTTTTTAATTTTTTGCAAATAGCCCTTTTTGGAACAAGACGACTCAAGTTTTCTATACAAAAATATATTTAAAAAACGAATAAAAAAAAACAGGAAAGCAAGTAATTTTTTTTTTTTTGCCCCAAAACTTTTTTCTGGCGGCTGCGACTAGAATATTTTTTTTTCTACATTAAGATATATACAAAGCATCACAATTTAACGAACCATATCTTGGTTACTATTAGTCCTTTAATACGTTACAATACACTATTTTACAGTACCGGAAAGTAGCTTTCCTTTTTAGTTAGTAATGCATATACCTAAATGTGCAAGAAAACAAGTTATAATGAGAAATTTAAAAAATAGATCAGTTAAAAACAGTTAGCAAAAATCATTAAAAATGAGTAATTTTGAAGAAATGTGTCTTGCTTAAAATAAACCTTAGAACCTTCTACTGTAAACCATTTTAAAGATAATTGTTTTTTTTTAAATAGATGTGATATTGTATGTACCTATAATTGCGTAGAAAAAAGTTATAGGAGAATGTTTCCGAAAAAATAGGGAAAATGGTCAAAAAATGTGTGGCAAGTTTAAAAAATTACAAGATTTACAGTATCTGTGATACTGTAAATCCTAAATACTTTTATCAAACGTCATTCTAAAGGGAAAGAAACGTTATTTTTCTTTACAATAATACCCATACCTATAACCCCGTGAAAAAAACTCACGTGTTCCTGTTTTATGTTTGCTTTGTTTCTTGAATATATTTTTGTCAAAAAAAAAATATTTTCTACTTTAAAAGTTAACATTTTTATAGAAAATTAAATTTCAAAAAACTATTGTGTAGATATATATGTACGAAGACTGTATAAAATTTACCCAAATACACTCTACTACATAGCTACAAATTCACCACTTTCTCAAAAACGCATCCCTTAATGGTAGTACTCCGCAGTTTTTTAATATTTGGAAGACCATTTACGATATGAAGTAATAAAACCCCTTTAACGTTGTAGTTCCTTTCTAACATTATTAAAAATTCATAAAATACAACTTAAACCATGAAAACAATTACCTAATTCTTAGACACATTCCGCTATCAGTTGTCGCATCTATTTGACCTTCGGTAACCGATATTCTGTTTGTCTGATTTTTTACCAACTACAAAGTTCGAAAATGTTCGAACTGAGTAAAGATTCAAATATAAGCCATAGGAAATCAAATAAAACTTCGAAAGCTGTACAACGACATAATTTCTCATAATAATAGCATAGTCAAGAAAAATGTATGTTTTAAAGAAGTTTAATTGCTACGAAATGGAGAACGTATCACATCAGTAACACCTGTAACATACAATTTTACAGTACTTTCCTTTTGTTAAGTAAAAAAAAACAAAGAAGCCTACTGAATGTCATTTATTTTTAATTAGGTAGATACTACCACTCCTAAAGGTCGAATATAGACAAGCAGCCTCACGTCTTAAAACACAAACCACTCCGCTTACAGTAGCAAACGAAATCATGGAAAACTACCACATTGTCCTGTCGGAAGCCGCCCCCTTCAAAGCGCAAACCACACTGGCCCGCTGTCTACCAAACACAGAATTACTACTTGAAAACCATAACGACCCGAAGCACTTATCGTCAGACATTCCCTAAGGAAAGCCACCCTAGAGACGATACACACCAAGTACCCAGCACATGAGTGGCTCCACATCTACTGCAATGGATCCTCGATGCCGGACTCGGGAAGAACAGGAGCAGGATATGTCTCAACATTCTTCAAAGGCTCTGTAGCTGTGGGTGCCCCTCTCACCAACTACGACGGCGAAATTGCTGCTATACACGAAGCTGCAAAAAATCTTGAGAATTTCCAACACCCCCAAAAAGTTGCCTTCTGCATCGACTGCCAAGCCGCAATCCTCGCCCTATCGACAAATCGATACACCGACTGTGCCAAAACAATATCTTGCCGCGTCCAACTATCAAACTTGATGGAAAAAGGGTGGCTGATTACTCTACAATGGATCCCTAGTCATGTCGGTGTTGAAGGAAATGAAGCGGCGGATGAACTTGCAAAAGAAGGCACTACTCTTCCACAGCCCCCTAGCTTCCAATCGTACACATCAGCAAAGTCCACCATTAGAAGAGGAATCAAAGCGAAGATAAAAGAGCAGCAAATACAAGCCAGTGCTGGAAAATCTTGGGCCCACCTAATAGAGTCACCAATCCCTCGCAACTTGCCGAGACCCATTAGTGTAGCCGTGTTCAGAACAACTACGGGGCATGACTACCTGGCCTCCCATCTACATCGCATCGGCGTCCGCGAAAATGACAACTGTCCACTATGTGATCAGCCCCAGATGGATGCTGCTCACCTTCCAGAGTGCCCAGCCCTGAAAACAGACCCACCCCAGGAGGATGAAGATCGCCTACGAGAAACGGCTTGTCTATACTGGTCAGCGCGCCTCCAAATGGTTAACATGCCAAGGGTGGGCGTTGGCTAGTAAGTAAGTAAGTAAACTCCTAAAGGTAGTTTTTACATGTAAACATTTATGAATCATATCACTTAGGAAAAGCCCAAAATATAAAGATAAATGGAAAGAAAGAATGCAGAGTAATAAACATAAAACTGGATCATGGGTACAAAGGACAAAAATCAATAATAAGAGGACGAAATAATGTAGGAACGGAATGGAATACGGCCTGTAGTTTATACATTGTTGTAAATCTTCTTTGTTTTCCAATAAATAGGTACTAAATATTGCTTACCAGTGCGTTTGGAATTGGTCCCACTTCCATAATTCTAAATATTGTGTTTATATGGGATTAAGCAACAATTGATTGTAATGAAAATTGCATTTTAACTAAAATTTGACGTTTTCATTTCAACTAAGGAAATCGTTTTCAAAAAAAGTTATTTAAGAATTGTGTGAAAATAGTATAACCCCAAAAGTTTTTGGGGGTTATGTCTATTTAAAATGGCCGGTTGATTTACTTGGCCACAGTGTTGCATGCAACAGACATGCTTTTTGCTAACAAAATCCGAGGACGTATTTTATGCCCTGGGTATATCAAATTCTAATTATTTTGTGAGCTTCTGCATTAATTCTATGTGCAAATTACGATACATTAACCCCGATTGTCAGCAGTATTGCAGTTCAATAGTCCAGCCGATCAGCAGTTTCGACACATATTGCAGACAAGTTGTCATCAATTAATTTCATATAAATACTGTAAATTTTCATTTTAAAGTTAGTTGTAATTATATTAAATAAAGTGCTGTTACTCTGTAAGTTGTACCTTTAAAAGGGCTTTTTTAAAAAGTACCTTCGGGAGTGACAACCCTTAAGTGGCGCATTCAGTAGATTAGTGGGAGAGTCTCCAGAAGATCCTCGTCGTTCTCAAACGTTTACCCGCTACCGAACCCAAATCCAGGGAAAACTGCAGCTATTTAACCCACGGATTCCAGGCAAATTAGCACAGAAACATATTTATGAAGAAAGCTGAAAAGAAACTTAAAGAAGAAAAGAAACTTGTACCTAAAAGGAATGCATCCAAGCATCATCCTATTACTGTAAGCAAATTTCATCTTATTTCTAATTCTAATATTAATTCACAAGTATCATCCTTTAGAATAAGCGATTCTCTTTCAACAATTTTTGAATCTAATATAGAATCTAGTGAAAATATTAAACCAGATTTACATTTAGTTGATAATAATCATATTTTTAAAACCACAAATTTGTTTGAAATACCTTCTATAATTATTACACCAGCATCCATTTCAAATAATTCTAATATGGCACCCATTTTTGATGTTAATAAAGACCTTTCTATCGTACCACATTACGACGGCAATCCAAATGAACTCCACAATTTTATTGATGTTATTTCCATGCTTCTAAACCATTTCTGGGATCATACAAATCCCGAAAATTTTCAAAATCATATGCTTACCCGGGGAATTATGAACAAAATTAAAGGAAGAGCCAGAGAAATTATTTCTGTATACGGCTGTAAAGACTGGCCGTCAATAAAATCAATTCTTGTCCAAAATTTTGCAGACCAACGAAACGAAAGCTCATTAACTAGAGATTTAGTTAACCTTCGGCAAGCTCCAAACGAAAACCCCCATCAATTTCATGAAAAAGTTATGAGTCTTTTAAATACCATTTCAAATCATATTGAATTACACACGGAAAATGAGGAAGTTAAAAGAAGTAAAAAAGAATTTTTCCAACAACAAGCTCTAACCACATTTTTGGCAGGCCTAAGAGAACCCCTAGGATCAACGATTCGATCCATGAGACCACCCAATCTCGCTCTTCCTATCCAATATATTCAGGAAGAAAATAACATTAGATATCTCCAAAAAACTCATAATTATTCCTTGCCATCTTCTAATAAACCATCTGCGACTTCACAAACACAGAGATCCAATTTAACTCATACACCTGCTCCTACACGATGGCAGCCTGAGGTGCCTAAGCCCCAATGGCCACAGCCATTCTTTAGACCAAATCAAATTCCTGTGCAACAACAATCATTCAATAATAGTCCAAGAGGGACATTTCAACCCCCTAGATTCCAACAAAATCATCAACTCACTCCACATGCACAAAATTCTAGGGCTAATCAACCCAATTTTCATAAACCAGTTCCATCTCAATCATATAAGCCAACTCCTATGAGCGTATCTACACGCCAAACCGGCTTTAATAGACCCCAATCTCAAAGAAACTTCCGCTTTCAACAAACCGCCAGCCCCCGATTCACCGTAGAAGAACTCTTTAATATCGAACAAGAGGAAAATAATTACGATGAAGGTATAGACAATGACACATACCCAGATTACACTTATTATGAGCAAGAAAGCCAAGAATATGAGGAAGATGTAAATTTTCAAACGTTTCAAGACGAAAAAGAAGAAACGTAGTAGAATTGCATTCCTATGCCGACAAAAGAGAGCTTCCTTACATTAAAATTCAAAATCCCCCTCTTAAACTTCTTATTGATACAGGAGCCACTAAATCTTTCCTTAATCCTGATATAGCCAATAAATTCTACAAGAATAATATTAAATATGAACCATTTATCGTTACATCAATTTTTCAAAATCATTCACAGGATTATTGTGGAGAAATCCCAATTTTTCCCGAATTTAACTCCGATATTAACCTAAAATTTTATCTTTTCAAATTTCACAAGACATTTGACGGTCTTATCGGCCTCGATAATCTTAAACTTCTAAAAGCAAATCTCGATTTTACCCAAGCTACTCTTACTACAGAGCATTCTATTCTTCCTATTAATTACTACGTCACAAACAAAGCCCAATTCTATACAGTCCAGCTAGAGCCCCAATCAATTACCCAAGTCCGCTTACCAGTAAAGGAAACATCAGGTACAATCGTCATCCCAAGACAAGAAGTCGAAGGTGCCATCCTAAGAGAAACTCTCACCATTGCCTGTAATCAACTCGCCTGGACCGAGCTAGTCAATAACACCGATGAATACATCCAAGTAGCATTAACTGATCCCATCAAAAGTCAACCCATAAATCTCGAGGAATATCATATATATACGTCAGATATCATACCTACCGAAGACAGTAATCTAAAAGATGTCGATCCTCTCCTTAGAACCGATCATCTTAATACCGAAGAAGAATCTCACCTAAGACGACTGTGCAGGAAGTTTGCAGAGATATTTCATCATCCAGACGATCCTTTAACATTTACTAACCAAATAAAGCACCATATACGAACCAAAGACGAAGTTCCAGTTTATACCAAGTCATATCGGTATCCACACATCCATAAAGAAGAAGTACGTAAGCAGATCACTTCGATGCTTGATCAAGGAATTATCAGACCGAGTCAATCACCCTGGTCATCTCCAATCTGGGTCGTTCCAAAGAAACCAGATGCCTCAGGAAAAATTAAATGGAGAATAGTTGTCGACTACCGGAAGGTGAACGAGAAAACCATCGATGACCGATATCCAATTCCAAATATAACAGACATTCTGGACAAACTAGGACGCTGCCAATACTTCTCAACCCTAGATCTAGCCAGCGGATTCCATCAAATTGAAATGGCCGAAGAAGATATCCAGAAGACTGCATTTAACGTTGAAAATGGCCACTATGAATACATGAGAATGCCGTTCGGACTCAAAAATGCACCCTCAACATTCCAGAGAGTAATGGAGAACGTACTAAAAGGACTAATAGGAGAAATATGTCTGGTCTACATGCACGACATTATTGTATTTTCAACCTCTCTTCAAGAACATATGGTAAATCTTAAGAAAATTTTTGAAAGATTAAGAGAAACAAGATTTAAGATACAAGTTGACAAATGTGAATTCCTTAAGAAAGAAGTCGATTTTCTAGGTCACGTCGTAACCTGCGAGGGAATTAAACCAAACCCGACTAAGATTAAAGCCATCATAGACTATTCTGTACCAAAAACAACAAAAGAAATTCGAGGATTTTTAGGATTACTTGGTTACTACAGAAAATTCATAAAGGACTTTGCCAAAATTACAAAACCACTTACCATATGTCTTAAAAAGGATGCAAAAATTGAACACACCGAAGAATTCTTAAACTGTATCAACACCTGTAAAAGCTTATTGATTAATGAACCACTTCTGCAATATCCAGACTTCACTAAACCCTTTAACCTCACGACTGATGCAAGCAACTTCGCTATAGGAGCCATACTATCACAAGGTCCAATAGGAAATGATAAACCTATCGCCTATGCATCCAGAACTTTAAATGAAACAGAACTGAAATATTCGACTATCGAAAAGGAGATGTTAGCAATTGTGTGGGCTACTAAATACTTCCGCCCATACCTTTTCGGACGAAAGTTCAAAATTTTATCTGACCATCGACCTCTACAATGGCTATTTTCACTTAAAGATCCAAACTCAAAGCTTGTCAGATGGAGATTAAAGCTGGAGGAATTTGATTACGAAGTAATATATAAAAAAGGCAAATCCAACACCAATGCAGATGCTTTATCCCGTGTCGAAATTCACACGAAAGAATTAAACAGTGTAGACGAGAATATGGAAGAAATAATGAAACTCCTCTTAAAAGATGACGATGATATCTCCATGATTAATCACCCCAGTTCCTTATCCGATCTGGAAGAATTTCTAACCGACCCAGCCGAAGAGTCTCAAAAAACTTTGAATCCGTCAACCCCTTTAGGTGACTTAGATAAAATCATCCAAAAAAATCAAACTGCAACGTTAACTCCCGAAGAAATAAAGATAATAGACGAAATCCTACATGAAGACAGCAAACAGCAAAAATCTAAAGCTCAGCCATCAAACTCCCAATACTTACAAGAAGATAACGATACAGATGTAACCAAACATTCCACGGCAGAAAATCCAATAATGGGAATTCCAATTAGCGAGAAACCACTAAATTGTTACAATAATCAAATAATTCTCAAGATAGTAAACTATAGCCCGGCGAAACCAATCATAGAGCAGTGTTTTGTAACAAAGAAGAGAATGTATGTCCAATTGGAAAAAAATGATCTTCACAACGACATTTTCCAGTTTTTCAAGAACTATATAGATCCGAAAAAGAAGTACGCCATTCTGTTCGAAAATGATGAACTCTACAAATCCCTATGCAATATTCTACGAGAAACTTTTAAAAATTCCGCATTCGATCTTGTCAAATGCAACAGCCTCCTAGAAGATATAAACAGCACAGAGAGACAGAAAGAAATTATAGAGAACTACCATCAAGGGAAGACTAACCACAGAGGAATTAACGAAACCGAAGCTCAAATAAGAAAACGCTACTACTGGCCTACGCTAAAAAAAGACATCGAAGAAGTTATCAACCTTTGTGATACGTGCCAAGCTAACAAGTATGACAGAAATCCAATTAAGCCGAAATTTATGGTAACACCAACTCCAACAAAACCGTTAGAAATCATTCATATGGACACATTCCAAGCTAACGGACAAAAATTCCTTACAATAATTGATGCATTCTCGAAATATGGCCAAGCATATCCCATAGAAGGATCCAACGCAATAAATGTCCTTAATGCCTTCATGCTATTTATAACCCACCATGGACTCCCACACATGATAATCGCAGATAGTGGAACCGAATTCAAAAACGGCCTTGTTCAGGAATTTGTCGATACACACAAAATTTCGATTCACTACACAACACCAGATAATCCACAATCGAACGGAATGATAGAACGTTTTCACTCTACAATTTTGGAACACCTAAGAATACTTAGAGAAAAAAAGAAGACTCTGGGTATTAAAGAGCATATGTTGTATGCTATTTTAGGATACAACAATTCCATTCATTCATCAACTAAACAAAAGCCAATCGAAATTCTAAATGGCCATATCAATCCCCAGGATCCATTTGACATCGATATTAACAGAACCCTAATAAATAACTATACACAGAGCCACAGATTAAAGACAAAAGAAATCTACAGTGAAATAAACAAAAAGCTACAAGAAACCAAACAGAAAAATATTGAAAAAATAAATCAAAAAAGACAAACACCAATAACTTATAAACCCAGCACAAAAGTTTACACTAGAAAAACAGTAAAAAGAAATAAACTTCTTCTGAGATTTTCTTCCCGCATTGTGAAAAATAATAATCCCGTAACAATAGACACTCAAGATACGTCAGTACACAAAAAGAACATCAAACACCAGCCAAAGACTAATGCTAAAACTGCTTTACAGATGTACCTTAGTAGCAGCCCAACAAGTTCAAATTCAAAACCTGAAGGACAATCCAGGAATCCTCCCAGTTAAACTTGGACAAGCGAGGATACAGACCAGCACTCATGACTTTATCCACTATTTCCACCTAGAACCCATCGCAGAAGAGATTGAATCCATAGAATCTCAGTATATCACCACCAACAGAGCAATAGAAAATGGACTTAGTCAACCATATTTTGACAGCCTACAAAACTTTGATAAAACTGTACAGTACCTCCTCCAAACAGCAAAAGAGAAACTAGACACAATATATCCAAAATCCAGAAGCAAAAGAGGACTTATAAACGGATTGGGAAGTGTAATAAAATCTATTTCTGGTAATCTAGATCAAGAAGATGCTGAAAGATACAACGCTGCCATTAAATCACTTGAAAATAACCAACAGAACATTATTACTAACATCAATAGCCAACTTAGTCTCAATAAAAGAATAATGACAAATTTTAACCAAACAATTTCATTACTTACACACAACCAAGAAATCATAGCTGAAGAGACAAGCAAAATTAGCTTAGAGATGAACCAATTCGTTTTCGATTTTAATGATTATATGCAAGTTCGAAATATCCTTGACCAGATAAATCTAAATTTACAAACAATTATACAAATACTGGATGATCTACAAACAGCAATTACATTTGCAAGAATCAAAACTTTACACAACGGTCTCATTAAACCTGAAGAAATAAAATGGACCGTGCAAAAGATGCTTGAACACCACCCTGCATCACAGATTCCCTATATTCAGGAAGAAGACTTAACCAAATACTATGAAATCATAGACATTGATGGTTACTACACGAATCACACCCTTGTTTTTATTTTACATTTTCCTATTCTTCATTCCAAGTCGTTCACATACTTCCATTTATACTCCCTTCCAACTAATAATCACACAATAATCATTCCACCTGGTCCATACCTAGTCCACAACTCAGACCTTTTTCAATATATGGATGTACCATGCAAAAGAAGCGAATCCAAATCATTCATCTGTCCTGAGAAATTTCCACAAGAGAATGACCAGACTAATGACTGCATCATCCAAATTCTCCAGTTAATCAATGATGCTGCCCAATGCCAAAGTGTTCCCGTCACTGTCACTACAACGATCATTTAAAAAGTATCCGATGCACACTACATTGCCGTTTTTCCAAAGGCTACGAAAGTATCTACCCATTGCACCACCACTGAAATAGAAGTACTCGAAGGGACCTATCTAATTGAGTTACCGCCAGGATGTGAACTACGAACCAATAATGAAGTTTACATAAATTCCAAAACAACAATTAAAGAAGAACCACTAACATTACCAAAAGTCAAGACCACTAGTATTCTGAAGAACCACCCAATAGTCAAACCCCTAAAATTGGACAGAATTCCTTTAGACGAACTACACAAGTTATCACAGGAAGAAGAAAGGTTCCAATCCATCCTTCCAACACAAATGGACCACAGCTACATATGGACACCACCGATATATATACTGGTAGCAATCCTTTTAATTTTTGGTTTTCTCAAGCTACGCAAACTGAAAAAAGAAAAAGATGAGCAGAATCCAACCACAGCAGAAGACATCCCTGACCAAAGCCCAGAGTCCTCAGAAACAGTTCACAGAGTTTTGTTCATCCCTCACAAAACTTCCCCAGGGGATGGAGAAATTACGATACATTAACCCCGATTGTCAGCAGTATTGCAGTTCAATAGTCCAGCCGATCAGCAGTTTCGACACATATTGCAGACAAGTTGTCATCAATTAATTTCATATAAATACTGTAAATTTTCATTTTAAAGTTAGTTGTAATTATATTAAATAAAGTGCTGTTACTCTGTCAGTTGTACCTTTAAAAGGGCCTTTTTAAAAAGTACCTTCGGGAGTGATAACCCTTAAGTTGCATTATACGCTTGTATATATGTGTGTTCGTATAACGTGTTTTTGTGTTGTATGTTGCATTATGTATTGTGGACAATGTGTCTTTAACTTTCTTATTCCACTTTTGTTAGTATATTCTTGTTGTTTATTTCTTGTTTTGGTATATTCTACACATTTTTCTTCATTAAGCAGTTTAACAGCTACTTCTGTGATTTATCCTTTTTTCAGGACTGTCTCTTTTATGACTATCGATTCATCTTTAAATTTTACTGTGTGTTGCTTCTCCCAGACATGATGTTTGTATATCTGTGATCTGTACGTTTTTCGATGTATGTTTCATACACTTTATCCTGACACTTTGCAGGGGTTTTGAGGTTTTTCCCAAATTAAAATTATTTCATTCAAAGAATAATTTAGAGATGCAGATCTCTCTTGTGTGTTCTTAGGTGTGATTTTGCACAGAGCGAATCTTAATGTATTGGTTGTTTTGGCAGTTTTTGTGATGTTGTACTTATTTTATAGCCTATTTAATTTTTCTGCTGTAACGTCTTAATCTTATTAAGACCAGGGCATTAAGTAACACCACACTTCTGGAAGAAACGAGGGGAAAAATTCTTCGAATATCCCTAAGGATATTCAAGAGAAAAACGCTTACCGTTCCATCCATCAGAATGGTGCTCTGCCCGACAGCTCAGCCCTGGGTTCGTTCCCTGTTCATTCTCTCCCCAAATTAATCCCAGAAAGGTACAGGAAATAAAAAAAACTTACGAAGTCATAGTAAAGGTATATTTATTTATTAAATAAAAATAAACAGCATTTAAATTATTATGAATGTAAAACGAAAATAAATTTTTAAAATGAGACTCAAAGATTCTGCCGGTTGCCGGTATAAAATATTTAAAGTATTGTTACGTAAAAATATGAGTCATATTAAAAACCTGTAAACATCTTGTTTATTCACTTATGTTTTAGATTTTACGAGACCCTTCCATTAGCTGGCAGAAATTTATCAGAAACCGGTCGGACTATGACCCGCATTTACCATCTAGTATAAATCAGAGGGATTCTCCTGAATTCTAGGCCAGTTGTATTTTTATATTTTCATTGAAGGAGTTAGTTAATATCTGAAGACCCGCGCCCGCGATTTTAATTGTAGCGTTCGTATAAAATAAATTATGTATTATTAGTGGTTAATAAACTTATATAAATTATCGTGCTTTTTAAGAAATTAAAATAAGAACAATATAATAAATTAATAAAGACATTATAAATTAAATAAAGACATAGCAGTTAAATAAATTCATAATAGTATATAAAAAGTACTCAGCTTTAGTTTATTCTGAATGAGTCGTTCAGTTCTCCAGGAAGTGTTCCGATCTTTGTAGAAGTTAGCTGCTGTCGGTTGATGGTCTAGATAATATCCCCATGTTGGTAAATGGGTTTCAAATTATGTTCTGATGCATCAGTCGATTTAAGGTAGTATGGGTGGTTGCTGATTGTTCCCCAAAGTAGTATGGTTGGCTGTTGTTTGCTTTCTAAGATTGTGTGGTCGGCTATTGCTTGCTCGCCACGGTAGTGTGGTTGGCTATTTCTTGCTCCCCACGGTAGTGGCTAGAAAATTCATACAAAGATCAGTTTTCTCCCAAAAGAAAAGCCCGATCAGAAATAAAGCTAAGTATTCAGAGAAAAACGATCTCAGCAAAATCTCTGATCACAGCGTGGTATTAATAAAAATAAATTTGTAGGAAATGATTTTATTAATAAGATATTAAAGAAAATAAGGTAATATAGGTACATATATACAGTAAAAAAAAATAAAAGTTAAATTGTTTTCAGCTTTATTTTAAGAAAGAAAGTATCTGCTATGCAAAAGAAAACAAGTAAAAAACAGAAGCCTAAAACTAGAAAAAGATACTTACCCGTGTATACGGACGAATAAAAATTTGTATCTGCTTTTATAGAGTAGAACGGCTACTAAAAATATTTATAATTTAGTGAGGTCGTAGTTTATATGGAATATAATGTACGTACTTTATATCGGAAATGTATTATTTAAGCAAAATAATCTACCTTTATAACAACAATTGTAATACCGAGTCAAGCGCCAATAATAGTAGCTTAATTCAAATAAAAAAAAGTACATATTTTATAGGTTTACAAGATCGAATTAAACGACATTGTTTATTACGTAATTCGTTATTTAAAAAAAATTTCTAGCCATATTGGACTATTGTGCATCGTCAACCGACAATGCGATCAATGGTAATAAAATAAGTTTAGAACAATAGCAAAAAGAATTTAAAAGATTTTGAAAACTTTAATACCGTTAATAATAACATTAATAACTTTAATAACTCTCACCGTGCTTAATTAATGGAATTTTTTTTTTATTAAGAAGTATTCTTTTTGAAAACTCCTATCCTCGTTCCTTGATTAAGAAGTGTCTTTTCTCTAAGCGTTTTGATTCTTTAGCTAATGATTTACCCAATGGTGACCAATTAAGGTCAATCTTAAATAGTACAGTTGCACAATAAGTTAATGAAACTAACTGACGACAGACAAATAAGTTGCATTGTTAAACGATCTTTCTACCAAAGAGTTCTTTAAGCCATTGCTGGTATAATTTAGTTTCCACTTAATGATAAACTAAATTATTTAAAATATCTGCATTCCTTTAAGTCTATTGACTATGTAACAAACGAAGACGTATGCTTTGAGTACCACCTCAAAATTTACTAAATGTTGGTTCTTGGTCTTCGTAATTAGAAATCTGAACCAACCAAATAACGGGAAGCGTTTGGTGGTGTGAAAACTTATACGCAATATAACACGTGCCGAAACTCAAAGGAAATTATTAGGATAAGAAATTTAAACGATTTCTTATTTAAACAAATATTTTAACTGATTCGTCTTGAATTCACCATGACGAAAAACAAATCATAATACCAATACTTAAATGTTTGTGAAATGAAAATAATTATTTTTTCTCTCATGGTCAGTTGTACGTAGTGTTTGTTGACGTAGACCAAACCATCCACTTTGTTCATTCCCGCACTTGGCAAGACAATGAAAAATATAGTATAGCATAAGGCCCTTTAATAAAAGTAATCGTCGCGAGCGCAACCTATTCAGCAAATGGTTACATTTCTGCCACGTGAATTAGGTCTTTTATAAACTTTGGCTGAACTTAATTAATTTGATCTGAATATAAAAAAGTTAATATAAATCACTATAAATCAGTTCTCCGAGTCACATGAGTATCAAGAAAAAAGCTGCACCTATAAGCAAAAATTCTAACTTTTCATTCTCACCCAAACACGTCAGTTCAGACTGCCCGGTACAATAAAAACAAGGATTTGCAAATTTGCTTAGTGACAATATTATCAAGTATTTTAACATCTAATTTAAATAAATTGTAAATTTTTTAAGAAACCAAATTATATACTCTAATGTAAACTTTATATTTTCTGTATAACAAAATTCTATACCAAATCGTCTTTTTTTTTGTTTACAAAAAATATTTATACCATATTGTTTACTTTATAGAGGTACTTTTGTTTGGATGTCCCCGCAAAGGCACACATTTAAACAAACAGTAGGAAATCTCGACGAAAATTAAGATAAGAATCGAGAAAGCACGATCGACTTTCATAAAACTAAAAAAATCAGAATAACACGAGAAACAGTCACAATATAAAATTTGAAATAAAAGTTCGTTTACTAAAATACTACGTACTCTTCGTTTTCTATTGTATAGAATGGAGTTATGGACCTTAAGTGAAGCGTCACTGAAAATACTCTTAGCACTTAAAATGTAGAGCTATAGACTCGTGTTGAGGATTTCCTGGATAGAGAAAGTTACTAGAGAATCTAGTTAGTAACACTCAAAGATACTCTAGGCGATATAATGTGCAATGAACAACGATACGACCTACTTCTGACGAGGTTCTGAAAAAGGATATCCTGGCATCATAACCTACGAAAATAGTTTAAGTTGACGACTACCAAACTTTTTAGAGTCGCAGCCTACAAAGTCAAAATATATATGTTTGATGTCCAACATCCATATCGGATAGACAACATAAGAAGAATAACTCTTAGCAGTTGATTCCTGTCTATTTATTTTAATAAAAAAATAATATATAAATATCAATATACTGTATATATTATTTTAAATATTGGTAATTCCAATGAGAAGAAAACGTTAGGGAAATTAATAAATAGCTACGCCCAATTTACTGCAACGTGACGTAGCTTTACTTTTACAAGAAATATGCATCGAATAAAATAGAACATTTATCGAGTTTAAAATTCTGTTCGAATTGCTATATATTACTTCATAAGTTCTGGTATTTGCAATACTATTGTTCTACATAAAAATTGGTAATAAGCCTTTTACCACAAGACAAGCGTCAATCTCTACCACAAAGGGATAAAAATCGAATTTTTGTCACACACTTATCTGATGTTCTCGATTTCCCACAATATCTCAGATGGAGCAATTGCTGATAAAACAGGTTGCAGTCACGATTTAGACAGTGGTTTAGCAACGTATTTCATTGTTATTTTAGGGACCGTACTTAATAATATTGTTGAAAAAGTTTATCTAGTCGAACTATATTCTTGTAATCGGTCGTAGGTATTTTTATAACGATAAAAATAAAACGACAACTATAAAGATATTTGTAATTTTTATGCCTTCTTTAAAATTTATCTTCAATATATAAGCACGAAATGCCTACCGTATCGGTATGATACGGTATTTGTATCTGCCAAAGAGTTCGTGATGTGTATTTCCCGACACAATATCTAATTGTTTTTATATTTTTCTTAGTCTTCAAGTATCTAGGACCTGCGTATATTTTTGTTTCATTATTGGAACCATTTTTATTTGTATCATTCTTTTAGTTTTTTATTAATTTTGTATTGTTCAGATATCTCGTTTATATTAGGCCTACAGCTAACACCTTTTTTGACTTATTACTTTTTCTTGCTTTTTGGTAAAATCCTATTGTGATGGCAAAAGTTGAAATCATATCTTTAAAAATTCTTAATCTATTTATACATTGTAATGGTTTTACTTTCAATGTTTTCTTTTTATAAAATTTAGTATTATGTCCTAACTCCTAACATATACGGTAAGATACTACCTTATGTAGTACTGGGGCAGTAGTACTACGGGCTTACCAAAGCTCCTCCAGATATTTTAGTCTATTTTAGATTTTTTTATTTTCTCTTCCTAATTATCAAAAAGCTGAAACCCAAATCCGCATTTTTGAATGTTGTAGCTGAAATCCTATTTACAAGTTATAAGTTACATTTTTCTGCGTTTTGAACCTAGTTTATAGTGTAACTGTTTTATTAGTTACTTTAAAATAGGAATTCCGGTTGAAACCGTGTTCAAAACTGGAGTTTTAAATAATAAACAAGTTATTAGGTTGTTTTTACATTATAAACAAATAAAAAACTTACCGCTACCGAAACGACTTTATTAGATAATATTTTGTTTAAAATTAGTAAATCCATTTTAAATTATGCCAGAATACGTAATAGTTAAAAATACACAGAGTACAGGATATAGCTGATATATTAAGGTATTAACTGTAAATAGGTTTTGACAGATTTATTAAATTTCATGGGGTGAAGGCAGCACTAGCGGTAAGTAGACTTGAAATAAAACTTTAGACTTTGGACTCAGTTACTTTAAAAGTAACTGAGTCCAGAAAGAGCGCCTGAAGTTAAGAACAGTTTCGAACAAGGGTGGCATTGACGGAAGCAGAGATGTTTGATGGAGTTTTTACGGAACTGGTATGGATATAATGTACAAAAGATTTAAAAAACAAGGCTTGCATTTAACCTTACATCAGGAGCCTTATCATAGAAAGATTCCACGTGTGATGCCGAAAAAAGGTAATATTTTTAAAGGCTTATATTAAACTCATCTACAGAGGAAGGCAGTATAAAATAGTTCGTCTTCTCTGTCTATTTTAAGGGTGATGAAAAGATCTGCTACCAGGTATAGTCAAGGAAATCATTACCTACAGCAGAAGACTACGTAGTAAAAGACATCATTGTCTAACGCAAGAATAAGAATTTTAAACTAATAATGTTAAGACAAACAAACATTTACAGTAGAGGTAACTGTTTGTTACATTTTATTTCAATTACATATTAGTAATTGCTCTTATAGGAAGTAAACAAATAATCAGAATGTTTCAGAAGAAACCTCGTGTTCCGATAATATGCGAATTCGATTTAATCTGGTCACTCCAACTTTAGTGGTTTCCAAGATCCAAAGTCTCTCTGTGAAAGAATATGTACAAATTAGATATGTGGAGTGACTAAAGCTAGTAATAGAAATGGCAAGTGAGCCCATAGTGACAGTTAACTACAAAAACTACCAATATACTATATATATATATATATATATATATATATATATATATATATATATATATATATTATATACATGTATATATACATTCTTATATATATATATATATATATATATATATATATATATATATATATATATATATATATATATATATATATATATATATATATATATATATATTTAACGTGATTATTTCGACCAAAAAACAATTTATAAATATGTTGGAAACATCGGGTATGTGGTCAATATTAAATAAAAAATCTTTGTTTTTTCTAAAGCTCAATATTTCGCCATTTATTTGATGGCTTCATCGGGAGTAACTGTAAAAAACAAACATTTCAAAACACTGACGTACACTTAGATTTACAATACTTACAGAAATTAAAAGATTATACACATAAATAAAATATATATATGTATATATATATATATATATATATATATATATATATATATATATATATATATATATATTATGGATATTTTAAACTCTTTAAGGTTTGTTCAGCTTTCGAGTTTATTTAACTCTTTGTCAAAACATACTAAAAATTAAAACAAAAAACTACATTTCAAAACACTGACGTACACTTAGATTTACAATACTTACAGAAATTAAAAGATTATACACATAAATAAAATATATATATATATATATATATATATATATATATATATATATATATTATGGATATTTTAAACTCTTTAAGGTTTGTTCAGCTTTCGAGTTTATTTAACTCTTTGTCAAAACATATTAAAAATTAAAACAAAAAACTACATTAGACCATGAAGTATCTTTATATATACATTTATGTTTGTAATATACATTTTAGTTTTCGTCTACTGCTCCAGTTTCCTCAACGACCTTGTAACACTTAAATTAAACGATTAAAATATTTTATAGGTACCAATCCAATCCTGATCCTGTTGTTCTATACCGAAAGTTTACCAAACGCATCTCATAATATCGTTTCTATAATGTCAGCTGAAGACTTGCATAATTCGAACAGCGACATTTGAATTTTATTGAGAAACAATAATAATTGTTTGCACCTACTCGAAAGCGAAAGTCAAAATTGGGTTTTATGAATAATAATTTAACCTACAATGAAAAACATTACAATTTTAATATTTGAAATATTTGTTACGTTAATGCGAGTCGTTATAGGTTATTATGTTAGGCTATTACGTTTGCAGGATATGTACAAAAAATAGGACGAAAAGGAACTACAACTTTAAAGGGGTTTTATTACTTCATATGGTTAATAGACTTCAGATATAAAAAACCGCGAAGTGCTACGAGTTGCTATTTAGTGAGAAAGGGGTGAATTTTTGACTATGCACTATGGTGCATTTGGGCAAATTCTATGCAGTTTTAGTACCTTAAAATTCACATAAAAGTTGTTTAGAATTAAATTTTCTATCGAACTGTCACTTTTTAAATTCAAAAATAATTTTTTTTTACAAAAATATATTCAAAAAACCAAGCAAAAAAAAAAACAGGAACACAAGCGATTTTTCATTTTTGCCCCATAATTTTTTTAGATATTGTTTTATAGAAAAAAAGTCACTATAGTGCTTCTCTAAAATAGCGTTTGGTAGAAGTTTAGGAATTACAGTATCCAGATACGATTTCTTAAAATTTGCCACTCACACCATTTTTTGGCTATGTTCTCTATTTTTTCGTAAACATTGTTCTATAACTTCTTCTATGCAGTATTTGATATACAAAGCGGTACATTTAATTGAAATAAAAATAACTATCTTAAGGATGGTATATAGTAGAAGGTTTTATGGCTAATTGTAAGCAGATACGATTCTTCAAAGTTTTCTGCTGTTAACGATTTTTAAGACTATTTTTAAATTTTCAATATAATTTTTTTCTTGTACATTTGTGTATATGCATTACATAACAAAAAAGAAAACCTATTTTTTGTACTTTAAAATAGTTTATTGCAAAATATTCCAGAACTAACGATAATCAAAATATATATGGTTTGTCAAATTGTGATACTTGCAACGATTTGTATATACCTAAATGTACATGGAAAGAATACACCAGTCGCAATCGTCAGAGACGAAAATTCCATTGAACCTCTAAAAATCATACAAACAAGCTACATTTTTATAAGAATATCAATTTTGACACCCCAAACAAGGTGCAAAAAAGTTACCGCTCCCATCCCTTAGGCTTTTAAGGGCTAAGAGAGGAGAAACGGAAATCATCGATTTACCAAGAATTTGTACGCCGTAGAAAAAATGTACTCCTAAGAAATGTAGCTGAGAAAATGTTAAACAAAAATGGTTACTCGCACTTTTGCTGTAGTAGAAGAAACCGTTCTCTCAGAAACAACGCTTGAAGCGACCGTTGATTTTAAATGTGTTACGCATGTGAAAGAAATTTTTTAAATAAAATTTGTGTCATCTTGGCGATCAAAATTCGACAGATTTTGATCAGAGTGTAGATTAGGAACTGTAGACAAAAATTAAATAGGTTTTAAAGATTTTTGCATTTTGTCGTAAATGTAAAAGTTGTTAAAAGTAGAAAACTTTGAAGAACTGTACCTGGCTTAAAAATTAGTCCTATAGCCGTTTACAGTAAACCAATGTTAAGGTAATTTTTTTTTCTTTCTATTTAATGTACAATTTTATATACCTAAAACTGCGAAGACAAGAGGTATAAAACACTTTGAAAACTTGTATCTTATATACTGTTAATTGTAAAGATTTCTACTGTAGGTACGTAATTTTAAAGTAAAAGAATAAAAAAATGTTTTCTGTATAGTCATGTCTATACCTTTACAACCATGGAAAAAGGTTATAGTGCATAAAAAATCGCGTGTGTTTCTATTTTTTTTTCGTTTTTTGAATAGATTTTGCCAAAAAAAATTATTTCTGACTTTAAAAGGTGAGAGTTCGATACGAAATGTATATCTTAATAGCATTTCTGTAGAAATTAATGTACTTAAACTGCATAAAGTTCACCCAAAGGCACCCTAGTGTATAGGTACAAATTCAAGACTTACTCAAAAACTCACTCTTTTAAATGGTAGCACTCCGCAGTTTTTTTATATTTGAGGTTCATTAACTATATGTAACAATTAACCCCCTTTAACGTTGTAGTACCTTTCTAAAGTGCATAATCAATAGCCCATTAGTAAATATTTACATTTAGCAATGAATAAACCATTACGCTCTTGTTAAGTATTCTACATGTTTCTTTTTTTAACAACCTTAATGTATTATTAATAGACTTCGGCAAATATGCATATTGCATATTTTGCATATTGTGCATATTTTATGCAAATATTTCATATTTTGGCATATTTGTATAAAAGTTTGCATAAAGTGCATAAAAGATCAGATTTTTATACTGTATTTGAAAATTTTTAAACATACCAATTTATTTCAATTCTTGTATAAAATTTTGTAGTCATTTTAATCAAGAAATGATCTAAGTACGTAATCTCTACAGGTACAAAACATTTACAATTTCAAAGAAGATCAATTTAAGTAGCCCTCAACATTCTTAGAAAGTCTCGGTCACTGAGGCATTCAGTTATTGGATAATCGCTAAGGGTTCGCTCATTTGCATTTTATGATCTAATCCCCAAATCTATCTACAATTTATTGTATCTTAACAGCAGGTAAACGGCTAATAGTTTTGTTCCTAATTTGGGGATTTTCCAAAATCTCCCAGTTTATTGAATTAGGTACCTAAACATTTCTAATTTGATGCTCAGATTTGTAAATCATTTTTGTTTTGATATTCAAAGCGTAAACACTCGTTGTGCGTAACAAAAAGGAAGATTGTGATTTTATAATGCCTAAAACAACCAGTGCTTCAACTTGGATTAAACCTTATAAAGAGCTGTCTATGGATATGGGAAAAATCTACTGTTCAGTCTGTGGCAAAATTGTAAGTATCTAATATTTTCTATTAAATATCTAATATTTCATACATACAGGGTGTTTCCAAATGACACTTACAACGTTTAACTGTAGATACTTCTCGAAAAATTGAACAAAACGATATAGTTAATGAGGGGTCAAACTTATTTACTTTTCGAGATACAGGGTGTTAAAATTAAAAAAAATTAAATTCTTTTAGTTAATAACAACAATAACTTTAAAACTAATAAACGTATTTACTTGAAATTTAGTACTCGTAGGTTGTTTTTAAATGAAAAATAGCTTCCTTTAGTGAGAAAAAATTGTCCATGGTACAATACAATGGTGTGTATTTAGAAAAATTTTTCACCTTTACTTTTTTTCATGAAGTCAGCTATTCTAAAACACAAATATTTTTATTGTAATTGAATTAACAAAAAAAAAACTTTTGTTGAATTTTAAAATAAGTTATATGATGTACTAATGGTTAGTAACAAAAACTAATTTGTGGAATAATACTGCATTTAAAACACTTAGCGAGTGTTTTTTTTCCAAACCAGTTATTTGATTAACCAAAAACACCTTGTATATTTTTATATTTTAAAGGTTGGGTTAAAATAAAGGTTTTTATTTTTATTTATAGATAGCATGTGAGAAGAAATTTCAGATAGACCAACATGTGAGAACTGCTTCACACATTGCAAAAAAAGGAAAAATAGGAGGAAAACATCAAACTTCAATGGCTAAATGTTTCCAATCTACTTCAAAAAAATTAGATGAGCAAGAAACTTTTAATGAAGACTTGTGTCGCGCATTAGTGTCTGCAAACATACCGCTTTCAAAAATAGCAAATGTAAATTTTAGTTCGTTTCTAAAAAAATATTGCAAACTTAATGTTCCAAGTGATCGGTCTCTAAGAAGAAATAATGTGAACGGGCTATACTCGTCAGTGTTAATTAATATTAAGGAAGAAATTGCAGATAATTATTTTTACATATCTGTAGACGAAACCACTGATTCCTCAGGAAAGTATATTGCTCATTTATTGATTGGTGTTCTTAAAGAAGATACCTTACCAAAATCTCATCTTATTTCATGCCAGCAACTTGAGAAAACAAATGCTTTAACAATTTCGCGTTTTATACAAGAAACATTAGCAACTTTTTTTCTTTCGACAACTATTCCTTCTAATAAATTACTGCTTATTTTATCGGATGCTGCTCCTTATATGGTGAAAGCAGGACAAAATTTAAAAATATTTTTCCCAGATTTAATACATGTTACTTGTGTAGCGCATGGATTAAACAGAGTTGCAGAGGAAATACGAAAAAAGTTTCCTCTTGTAAATACCATGATATCCAGTGTCAAAAAAGTATTTCTTAAATCTCCTATAAGAATTCAACTTTATAAAGAAATGCTACCTAACATTCCTCTTCCACCACAACCTATTTTAACGCGATGGGGAACATGGTTAGAAGCAGCTAATTTTTATGCAGATCATTTTGTTAAAATAAAGAACATAATTGATACGTTAACAGATGAAAGTTCCCAATCTCTTTTGGATTCTAAACAAACTTTTCAGAGTAACTTGCTTCAACAAGAACTTTCATTTATAAAATCAAATTTTAGTTTTGTTCAAAAAACAATTACTCAGTTAGAATCACCAAAACTGTCATTGTTCGAAAGTACAGCAGTAATAAAAGAATTTGCGTCCTGTTGTCGGAACGTTAGAGGTAATATTGGAAAAGATATTTTAAAAAAATTTGAAGCTACTATGGAAAAAAATAAAGGTTACCATATTCTTTCTGAAGTAGTCAGTGTTCTAGCTGGAAATATTTCGGAAACAATTAATTTACAACCAAATGTTTTGGTTAGTTTGAAAAATGCTCCCGTTTCATCAGTTGATGTTGAACGAAGTTTTTCCATATATAAATATATGTACTCAGACAGAAGCCACAAGCTTTTGTTAGAAAATTTTGAACACCACTTGGTCATTTATTGTTACCATAATTCTAAATAAATTTATTCATACTTAAAAATGATGTAGTTACTTAAAATAAATGTAAATCTTAATGAATAGTAGGAAATATTTAGTTCTGTACACTTTTTTTTAAATAAAATTGTTACTATTTTCCGATTTTTTTATTTATTTGTATGCATATTTTGTAAAATATTTGCATATTTTCGGGTAAACACGTGCATATTTATGCGCATATTTTCTACATTTTTATTTGCATATTTGCCGAAGTCTAATTATTAAAAACCTATTTTTGCTACTACGGAAAACAACTTTAGTTAACTCTTTAAATAATTATCCAGTTCTTGAAAATTTTATTAGATTTTAAACACTCTCATAGCGTTCTACAAAAAATATTACTGCTAAAATTTATACAGATTAGATTGTACATATACAGGTTGTTCAAAAACTCTGCTGACAAACGAAGACTGGGGATTCCTCAGATAATTTTATGATAATTTACCCCAATTGATCTAGTCCGAAAATGCTTGCTAAGGAAGCTAGAGCTCTTTGAAGATGGTTTCTTGTAATAATTAGTTTTTGTTTAATATCTCTAGAACGCTTTGGTTTAGAAGAACGAAAACTTGTACGATTATGTATTGTCCAGAGTTGAATCGATTGCACTAATGGCGAATTTGTAGTACCGGTCATAAGCGGCCGTTTTGGGTAGGTCAACGGTTATTTTAACGCATAACTTTTACTGTTTATAACTTTTAAGCGTTCTGGATACTAATTATTTGATTTTCAGTTATTCTAGTACTAAAAAGTACTTATAGGTTTTAAGTCGGTAGGATACGCCATTTTCGAGAAAATTTATTTGAAAATTTTTCATTTTTTAGTCATGACCATGAATGTTAAATTAATATTTCGTGCACTGGTTGGCTTTGAACTATTAACAGAAGTTGACGTTTTTATTCTCAAATTTTGTCAGTTCGTGAAGTTTCCCTTTTAGTTTTTTTACTCTGTGGCATTCAAACACAACCATTTCAATTCAACAAAAATGGTTTTTACCAATGAGGAATACCCTGATATAAATTTACTTTATTGCGAAATTAGGTGTAACGTTCAAGCAGTAACGTAGATACGCTGAAAAAATTCCCAATTGTGAGCGTCACATTTACTTGACGTTTACAGCTCTTTATTAACGATTAAGAGAAACAGGTTCACAGGTTCCAAAAAATAATGAAACAGGGCGACATATTAATGAAACAGCAGCACATGAAGATGTTATTTTAATTTAAGTTGAGGAAAATACAGAAATTGTCGTTCAAAGGCTATCTACCATGTATTCCACAATTTCAAAATCTTCCGTAGGATATATCTTACACAACAAAAATTGCTATCCTTTTCATTTTATAAAGGTACAAGTACTGCTACAAAAAGATTGTCCTGTTTGTAAAGAAGTTGGTAGATGGTTATAAAATCAGAAAGATCAAAATAAAGATATTTTCAGATAAATTTTGTTTTGTAAAGAAGCTACATTCACAAAAAATGGTATTTTTAGTGTACATAACGCATACTATTATTCGTACGTTAGTGACAATCTCCACGTTCTTCAATAATTTAAGCATCAGCATAGGTTTAGCATAAACGTCTGGATAGAAGTAGTTGACGATTATCTACTTGGACTCTTGAATTTCTTGCTCGTTTAAATGGTGTTGATTACTTATATTCGAAATATTCGGCAAAAAGTATGGTTTCTGCATGATGGTGGTCCGGCCACCTTTAGCAGGAATGTACAAGACTTTCTTGATAATAACTACGGAAACCATTGGATTGGAAGAGGCGGTCCAGTTGCTTGGCCAGCAAGGTCGCTGAATTTGAATCCTTGCAATTATTGTGTTTGAATATATATAAAAGCATTTGTTTATTTCATTCCGATAAAAAATCGTACACCACTCTGATTAAGGATAAAAGATGCTTGAAACGAATTTAGAAAAAACTTTGGAATTTTTGCAAGAATTCGGCGTATAACAAAATTCCATAAAAAAGCCATATAGACTAATGGTCTGCACATGGAACACATTTTGTTACTATCTACCTTTGTAGAAAGTGCCAAAATTTTGGCATTATTTGAGACATTATTGGGACTTTTCGGTTTCGGGAAATAACTGTTATATCGTTCTATTGATTCCGATTCAGATGTAAAAAGTTTGATTAATTTATGCTCCAATGCCATAATATATGGCTTTTATTTCATCAAAGCAATATCAAGCTTTGCCGAAAGCTACAAAAGCTAAAATCAATAATTTTTTTTAAATATGCCCTTTTAAACTCATGGAAACCAGTAAAGCTTACAATGTTTACATACGTTTCAGTCGCTGTTTATTGCTATTTATAGTTGAAATATGCAAAACCAATACAATTACTGTAAGTAAATATGTTATAATCAAATAAATGGATGTTACGCACTATACGTATAAATATTATTAATTAGTATTATTGAAATATGCATTTTGAAAAAATATATTGAGTCGTAGGCGAAAACTATAAAATTAAAACCAAAAAATTGTATATCGATTTCAAAGAAGAGTTTAAGGTTCAATGAATTTTTAATTACTAGAATTCGACTTTGTCTTTTACATTTAAACTTCATATTCGGAAACTATGTATTATGAAATAAAAAATATATAAAATTAAAAGGAAATTATGTCGCCCACTTTTTCTACTTTTTGTGTTAGAAATCAACTATATTTCTTTATTGAGCCTTTAATGAACCTCATTAACCCAGCGCCAGTGTGGTAGACTAAAATGTAAAAACCTGTGTAGTGGGGTATCAGATACCCCAAATTAAAAAAAAAATTTAATAAAAATTTTTACACATTTTTAGAAAATTTATATTTCAACATATAACAAACTTAAATCAAAAGGAACTAGTGCTTAGAAACAAATTGCAAACTAAATACTTAAATATTCCAAAAAAAGTCTCATTTTATAGCATAAAAAAACCTCACACTCATTTTTTCTCGATTATAAAAAAAAATCAGAGAACTAGTAAAAATAAATGAATGTTTGTAAAAACCATAGCATACAGAATACATTTGATTTATTTTTAGCTAAATAGCAAGAATCACAATGCACCACCGAATGCTCTAAACATATAGCTTTTTTACAAATCACACAAATATAAAAAGTCTTTCTGTCATTTTTTCTGGGGCAAACATTACATATTTTGGCTACTTTCATTCGTTTACCTGATTGCACTTAATCATTTGTTACAGTTCCTTCAGGATGGACTTGTAAATTTCGCGGAAGCCTTAAGTTGGTAGACCGAATTTGTTTGTATTCTGTTAGTAACAGTATTGCTAATAATTTCAAAAATTCCCTTCGTTTTGACTGAAAATCGCCAGTATTTTGTTGATAAATGACTCTAGCATTTATACCTGCACAGTTGAGTATCGTATAAAAAATTGCAATGGGCCACCTTTTGCTATTACGTGAAACATCGTATGAAGCCGACAATTCATCTACCACATCTACCCCACATTTTGTAGAGTTATAAAAAGAAATTATTTCTGGTTTCTTACTTTCGCCAGTATTATCGTCAATATCAGAAGTCTGGTGTAAAGTTGACATAAAAAGAACTACTTTTCTTATTTTTTGGTACATGTGAAACTAACGTTATACTCTCTTGAAATCCGAATTTTGAGGAATATACTGGCCTGTTCCTAGATGTTATAAAACTTTCAGGTATTTGCCTTTTGTTTTTCCTACAGTTTCAGTAGACGTCAGTTGATGATTTTTTAAAAGCTTCAGCATCAGCTCATAACTTGTGAACCATATTATCGAATGTTACATTTAGTTTGGTTCCATATATCAGAGTTACAAGTCTGAGAACTACGTCGCTAGGTTTATTGCTCAATTGGAAGGGTCCCTCTGGCTGCAATTCCACGTAATAGTTCTAAATTCAAAACATAATATGATTTTGCATCAACGAGAGCGAATATCTTTAATCCGTATCGTGCAGGCTTTTTCAGCATATACTGGCGAAAACAACAACGGCCCCTAAATATCTCCAGCTTTTCATCAATAGTAAGGTACTCGCTTGGCGTATAGATGTCTTGGCTGTTTTGCACAAATATTTCGAAAATTGCTCTAATTGCAGTCATTTTATCGAGTTTTTTTCTTTCTTCTCGATTTTCTATATTGTCAAAACGTAGACAAAACTGTAAAAAATTAATTGTTGTAAAGACATCGTCTCTCTAAATAAGCTTATTCGGGTTCCATCGGTAAACCAAAGATCTTCTAAATTAAGCCGAGCAGACTTGAACACCCCAGCCAAGTACAATAGTCGAAAGAATGCTCTTATTTCAGTTGCATTGGTTTCGCGAACTGCATACTGATGGTTTTCATCGTAGTAAGTGGACTTGCTTCGTATTTTTATATTAGTCCAAGTTACGATATCATCCATCATACTAGGTGTAAAAAGTAAATTGAAACATTCCACGGGAGTTTTCGCCATTTTTGTATTTCGTTTTACACCTGGTAAATGCGTAATGATATTTACTGAGCGTGTTCTTACATTTATATAAAAGCATGTTGATGACAATTTAGTGCCATCCTTACCTACGTAATGTTTCTTTTGACTCTCCTGTCCTTGCCCCAACAGTTTATTTTCGATTTCTATATCAGCCACCGACTGTTCTAATTCAATAGCATCTTCCCCGCTGTCAGAGTTGTGGCTACTGTTGTCTTCATTGTGGGATTCGTTCTCGCTTGCAGATCTAATTACTACATCATCATCTTGAGAATCGTCCCATAAAGCTTGAAGCCTCGCCTGCTCCCCTTCATATCGATAAGCCATAATCTAGAACAAAAACATAAATAATTTATGTATAAAATTTCACATTTTCATTAAAAATAAATAATTTCAACGGAATTTATATAAAAATGTGAATGCCCAACTTAAACAATACTACCATAAATATATTAACTTACCTGTGTGGTGGGGTATATGATATCCAACGACGTTTGGATCAAAACAGCGATGCGTGCGTTCACTTCCAAAGTAAATCAACAACTGCGAGAACTCCTTTAAGGTTTTAATGAAAGGTACTGAAATGCCTGTCGCGCTAATTTACCGATAAAAATATTGGCGCTAATTTTAAACTCACTGGGGTATGTCATACCCCACGACACTGGCGCCGGGTTAATGTGTATATTCAGGGTATTTACAAGAATCTTCTATAAATCCATGTTTCAAAGGCTGCATGTGAAGTTAATAATTAGATAATATATTTCTCATGTTGTTAAATGCTGATCTTGCCTGTCCTTTTCGAGATCTAATATCTAAATTAGAGTCCAATTTTAGCCAGAACCCAGTTATCTATATCCATAATTTCTACATATTGCTATTGTCTGTATTATATTATTTCTCTTACTAATAACCATTGTCTTTGTTTTGGTAGTATAACTAGTATATATTTTAAGGCCTAATGGATTTTTTTACTAAGTTACCTAGTTTAAAAGTTGCTGTATTTTATACCTTAGTTATTGTTGTTTAGACCATAGGTTGTTATTTGAGACGTCATTTATTGTAATACCATGGTCTCAATCTTGTAAAGCTTATTGAGAATATGTCGTAAATATATGTTAAATAAAAAATTCGTTAGCACGCAGCCCTGACCGACTTTTCAACAGAAAATAAACAGAAAAGCTTAAAGTAACGGGAGTAGATTAGGGTAACTTAATAATTAATACAGAATTCTTCTGGCATCAGGGAGCTTAAGTAAGGGTGGGGAGTAGCATATCGAAGGAGATAGCCATAAGAATGGTAGTATGACAGCAATGTATACTATTTCTTCTAGTCTTTAGACTATATTCGGACAAATTCTTCGCCGAAGCTAACGAAGATACTAGTGCTGTAGTAAAAATCAACGGCACAATAATTAATAATATAAGATATGCGAACGATACAGTCGTCATTGCCAACAATATTTTCCTGAACTTCAGCAATTGATAAACAAAATTGTAAAATGCAGCAACTGGCTGCATTAAGGCCTACATGTAAATAAAACTAAGACGAAATTAAATATTTTCTCGAAAATCCAAACACCAGCTGTTCTTAGAATATACAAGACTATCGTTGAACAAATAATGTCCATCAGATAACTGGGTGCAGTATTCAACAGCAGTTTTGAATCTACGAAAGAAATTCTGTTAAGAATTAAACAGGCTAGACAAAGGTTTATTGGTATGAAGAACTTCTTTATGAGTTGTGAGCTAGTGAACTGAGAATCCGTATGCTACGTTGCTATATGTTTCTAATCCTTTTCTATAGATGAGAGAGCTGGACTGTCAACCATATGGAGAAACCAATTAACGTTTTCGAAATATACCTTTATATAAGAATATACGATATAAGATAAGAATATAAGATAAGAAATATAATATAAGAATATTACGCATTTTATGGATATAAAAAAAAAACAAATGTCGAGCTGAACAGAATGCGTAAGAACAAAGAGGTGATGCAAATGATCAAAGAGTCGTAAGCTAATTAATATTGGACACTTAATGTGACTGGATAGATATGAAATACTTCGGTTAATCATCGAAGATAAAATTATGGCGAAAGCGTCAATATTAGACAATTCCTGGCCCAAGGATCTACACAGATGTCTCGGCAAAACATAATCGGTAATCTTCAAAGGCGACATTCTACGTTTAACTATTACTAATTGGATCGCCAACCTTTAAAACTGACGGTGCCTGCGCAATGAAAAAAAAAGAACTGCTAAAAATATCTCTCTAAACATGTCTTAACATGATTATTAAGATAGTTGTTTTTTCTTTTAAGAAAGGGTTTCGTGATTGCATCTATGTAATAAAAAAGAAAAGTCTTTTTGCCCTTGTTTTTTGTAAGATACAAAGTTCAAAGGTTTATTTTTTACATAGAAAACAGCACACTTCAGGAATTTGTTAACAAATGTCTTAAGGTATTTTTGTTAAGCTAAATAATAAAGGTATCTCCAAAAATTAATCAATAATACTTTTTTAGTTTTATTTTTTATTATTGGATAGTACCATTAATTTTGCTAATTTAACCTTGATATGTATTGCATGATAAGCAAGTGTTCTGCCTATGGTTATTATACCCAATTATACTAATACACTACGAATATATATTTTCGACGACCATATTTATTATCCGAAAATAGTTTTGGATCGATAAATGCTAGAACCAATATATATATATATATATATATATATATATATATATATATATATATATATATATATATATATTTTAAATTTGGACTTTATGGTTTAATATTAAATACTTCCATCTTTCTTAAAATAATATACGTTTCTGTATTTATATAATCACGCTAGCTGGAAACTTTTGGCTGTCGAACATATGTAGAGTATACACAAACAGCAAGCGAGTTGGCATCTACTTTTCTTATTTTCCATGTTAGCGTCGTTGTTTGTCTGAGACTAAGTTATGTGGTGTGTTGAATGTTTTGATTACATTAAGATGAGGTTTATCAACGCGTTCTTGATGCAACTAACCGAAAAGCTAAGTTAAACTTGAATCTGATGATTTTACTGGAAAGGGCGGTTAGTAATTCAAGGATTAAGCTGGAAGCTGACAGACTTTGATAATATTTAATTATTTACATGCTTAGTAACATTCTAAGTCATCAAATTTAAATACAATATAGGATTTTAAAGAAATACACAATAAAATTCCGTCTCAACACAAGGTAGATAGTATATCTATCGTGTGTGTTATAAAATGTTCAGAAGAATGGAAAACGAGTGAACTAATTCTACCATTCAAAAAAGGAGTTAAAATCAGCCAGAAAACTACAGTGGAATAAACTTGTTAACTACTGCCCTAAAACTTCAACTAAAATTTTACAAGTATTAATAAATCAGAGAATACATTTATAGTATATTTGAAGAATAAGCTGGAGTAAATTCTCAGAAAAAAAACTAAATTGTTAAGCATATTTTAGTACGTGTGCTTTTCGTACAACGTCAATATTTTAGCTTATTTTACGTTGGGTTTGACTATTTAGATAGAAATTTTTCCATGTCACATGGACTATCGTAAAATTTAAATACCTGCTATTGTTAGAACTGTGTGGGCTAGGGATTATTCAGCTGGTCATGGACGTACGTTAAGGGTATTATATTATTCGTTTCGGTTTGTTAGATATTTAAACCCTTTTCAAAGCATAATATATTTATATAAATCTGTTTATTTTAGTAACGTTATTTATAGTTATTTTTGTCGTTATGGTAATGACCCATTAAATAACAAGAAATAAAGAAACTCTTTCAATACATAGGTATTTAGTTAATGGTCTTTTGATAGTTTAGATAGAAAATGTCGATTAGAAAAAGATGGTTTCTGATAAATGTGAACGCTATCTTAAATAGTATAAATTTCGATTTTGTTTGGAAAACCAATGATTAATAAAATGGTTAATGGTCTTTAAATAGTCATTCATTAATATCAGAAAATTTTTGTTTAGTCGACTATAAGCGAGTGAAGAAATCTAACACAGTTGTTTTTTGCAAGAGTGAATAGTGAGTTTATAGAATATGCAATTAACGTGTGATTATACACCAGTTAAAAAAAAGTTGAATCATTTATCACTTATCGAAAAGAGTGTTATCCTTAATGTCTACAATTATTTTAAGCAACACAATCCTTCCAATACTTTTGATAGTATAGTTGAAATTTCGTCTAAAGTAATGGGATATTCAAAATCAACGGTATATAACATTTTAAAAGAGGAAAAATCAGTTGGTATAACTTATTTGGGGAGCCACCCAAACCGAGACCACGAAGACTAAAATTGTCGAAAGTGAATGTGGATGAATTTTTCACAAATTCAATTTGTAGAATGGTCCACTCATTTTTTTTTAACTTTAGATAAAGTTTTACAAGCCATTAGCGACGATACCGATTTACGCACAATAAGTAGAGACAAACTTTGGAAAGTTTTGCATGAGTTAAACTTTAAGTACATTTATTATTTGGATGAAACGTGCGTTAATAAAGGGCATACTGTAGGGAGAGTTTGGAAAGACAAAACTATAAAAACATGTCGACAAGTATTTCTAAGGAACCAACAGGTAAAGGTCGATGATTAATTGTTACCATATAGGTAGTATGAATGGATTTCTTAAGGAGGGTTTACTTTTGTTTGAATCAAAAAAGACCTGTGATTATCACGAAGAGATGAACGGAGACGTGTTGGAAGAATATTTCGAACAGATGATTGAATTCATACCTAAAAATTCAGTTATTTTGATGGACAATGCAAGTTACCACTCTAGTTTAATTGAACGGTTACCAACTACTCAATGGAGAAAAGATGAAATTGCAATGTGGTTAACTTCTAAGAATTTAATCTTTGACGATACAATGACAAAAGCAGAATTATTAGAGCTTGCTAAAATTAATTACACTATTAATTAATTAATTAACCAAATTATGAAAAATATGTCATTGAGGAGATAGCTAAAAAACGAGGAATTAAAATACTTTGCCTACCACCGTATCATTGCGAGCTAAATCCGATTGAATTAGTATGGGCCGAAGTTAAAGGTAATGTTGCTCAAAATAATACAACTTTTAAATTGTCAGATGTTACTATTTTTTTCATAAATCAATATCCGAGATAACGACTAAACATTGGTAAAAATGTATTAATCACGTTATAAATATTGAGAAAAATATGTGGGAGCTTGACCATATAATAGATAGCAGTATAGAACCTATATTAATTCATCCCGGATCGGATAACACTTCGTCTGAAACAGAATATGAGGAAGCTTAACTTTAAACTGTAGCTCAGAAATTTATTTTACTAATTACCGTCAACTTCATTGTTTATTTTTTATTGCTAATATAATTTCCATTCTTATTTCCAATATTATTAGTATTAAGAATATTATTATTTATTAATAGGAATATATAAAAAACTTACAGTTTTTGTGTATGTATTTTACGTTTCAGTATAATTTATTGTATTTTATTATTTTGTATTAACTGTATGTTTCACAAATAATAGAATTTTTATTCTTTTATGTGTATCTTTTTATTTTAAACCAGTATTGGATTGGATTAATTTCTTTGTTCTAAATATCCAAATAAATTTAACGCAAACTTTTCTTTTAAGATTACGTTTTAGCTAGAAGATGTGCACGCCTATGTATTTCGAGGTTCGAAGATGAGTATTCTGAGAATTTACTTCAGCTTATTCTTCAAATATACTATAGCAGATCAACAACAGGGTTTTCGTAGTAGAAGATCGTGTAGAGATGCAATATTCCTTATAAAGCAAATTACTGAGAAATCACTAGAGTATAACAGACCAGCATTTCTGTGTCTGTAATTGACTTAAAGAAAGCGTTTGACAGAGTGAGACGCAAATATGTAATCCATTTTCTGTGTAATAGAGAAGTTCCCCTAAATATTATAAAAATGATCAAAAACATCTAACGAAATCACAAAATGGAAGTCAGAATAGATGGACAACTTACAGAACTTATAGAAGTATGCAGCGAAATACGACAAGGAGACTCATTGTCATCATCATAAAAATCATAAAAAGTAAAGGAACAGTTTACAGAATGGAAAATAAAGAAATAAAAATACTCGGTTACGCAGACGATGCAATATTGATAGCCCAAGATGAAGATAGTCTACAAAGATTAGTCCACAGATTTAACATAAAAGCAAAAGAATTTAATATTACAATCTCATCTCAAAAAACTAAAACAATGGTAATCAGCAAAAAATCAACCAGATGTAGAATAGAAATTGATGACATCAGCATTGAACAAATAATGGGAGTAAAATACCTTGAAATTACGCTGTTCAGCTACAGAGACCTGGACAAAGAAGTGAGAGGTCAAGTACAAAAAGCAAATAGACTAGCCGGATACCTTAATAATACTATATGGCAAAACAGACACATTAAGACTAAGATAAAGTCAGGAATTTATAAAGTCAGTGTAAGACCAATAATGACATATGCCTCAGAAATAAGACCCGACATAGCCACAATACAAAGGCTACTGAAAACGGCAGAGATGAGAGTACTGAGAAGAGTAACAGGAAATACACTGAGAGATCGAAAGAGAATTGAAGACATAAGAAGACAATATGACGTACAGTATATAAATGAATGGACACAAAATAAAAAAAAGAATGTAAAAACCCGATCAGAAGTTTGGCAGATGAAAAATACGGTCTTCGGACAAAAAATCGTATACACATGCAATATTAGTCAATTTTCTTGAATATCATAAAAACTATTAAAAATATCTACCAAAACAATACGTTGGAACCAATAAACAACTTATGCAACCTATAGATATAGTCAACGAAATACGATAGGGAACCGCTGTACCGCTAGGTTTAACCTGGGGACCACAGAAGAAGGGGGAACACAAATCAAAATACACTCAAATGCAAATAGCACAATATTAATAACTCAAAATTAAGATAGTCTGAAAAGATTAGTCGACAGACTCAACACAAAAACAATCATTTCAAATCAGAAAACCAAAATCATTTATGGAAGTTAAATGCCTTGGTCTTCAGCTAAGAAAACCTAGAAAAGAAGTTTAAATACAAAAAGCAAGTAAACTGACAGGATATCTTAATAACATTTTATAGCGAAACTGACATATAAACACGGACATAAAACTAGGAATGTATTAATTCAGTATAATAGCAATAATATCGTATACATCTGAAACAGTACCCTACATAGCCACAACATAAAGAGTATAAGAAACGGCGAAGATCAGAATAATAAGAAGAATTGCAGGATAGACGATTAGAGACCGAAAGAGGAGTAAAGATATCAGAAAAAATGTAACGTTCACTGCAACAATGTAATGTAAAGTATGAACAAGTGTAAAACAAAGAGAAAAAATTAATGTAGAGAAAAGTAAGGTAATCACAGAAGTAGAATAAGCGAGACCAGAGTGGTCAACATGACAAAAAATAAATTATCAAACTGTAGAAAAAGTATCGATTGATACTTTTTGCGAAAAAATTGGAATAACAACCAACCTTCCTTAGAGGTATAAGGGTGCGTTCATTATGGAGACCATCGCATTGTATCCTCTCCTAAAGCATAGTACTGATAGTGAACGCTCGAATTTAAAATAAAATGCATTTATTTTACCTGGCATCGATACGATGGTCGCAGTAAGTCTCGGTGGTCGGCACTTCGTAATGTCGATCGTAGAGTACTAGGGATGAGAATCGAAAAAATATTAAGCTGGAATATTATGGTCCAAGTCCATGGTCCGATACCTGGCTCCAGGCTGGGCGCTGCGCTTTGACGGTGAAATGAAAACAAGGCATTTATTTTACGTGGCGATGATACTATGATACCATCCTATGATCCGACCGAGGATCGGCGCCTCGTTATGAATGCACACTAAGTCTGCCAAGGAACAAGCAAAATTGGTTATAGCTAGTAAGAATAAGCAATAGTCAAGTTTTAGGTTTTTCACATAATTATAAGCCTACTGCAGCAAAGGTTAATGGCAGAGCTGCTGGCTTAGCTTCCTGGCTTTCTTGATTCTCGGTGTTTCAGTTATACAATGATATTAGAGATCATACTTTCTATAGGCCAGAGTTTAAATATGTTCTTAAATATGTCCTTAACTTGGTCTAACCAAGTTAGTAAAACACAGGTTAAATTTAAATAGAAATATATTCTGAATAAAAAGATAACACATTAAATCAGTTTCTTTTGAACAATAAAAAAAGTAAAGTTCGTGTAACCTTCTGGCTAAAGTCTAGTGTTGGGGTTTCCAGGTCGCGCAAGCGTCCCTAACTTAACGACTACTTTCGTAGTCGGGACTGACGGCTTTAAGTGCCCTCCGAACCACGGTGGCAGCACAGTTAAATTAGAAATTAAAAATTATGTCGGTGCCGGGATACGAACCCGGGTCCTTCAGCTTGTTAAGCCAGTAACATAGCCACTAAGCTACGGCTGCCACAGCTAGTGGAAGGTAATGGAAGTGCGTGCGTACAGAGTGCTGGTAAGCGACGGCTATAGCTTACGATGCACATCATTACAACCTACAAGTAAAAAACCAAACACACTAGTATGTCTCAAACATAGCCAACATCTCAAAAAATATAAGCAAAATATAATAAATATATAAATTAAAAAAGACCATTATATGGACGTTGCAGGAGAACACAGCCTATATGATGTAATAAGCCTTAGTCGAGAAATATTATATTAACTATTCCAGCAAAAAAAAAACCAGTAATATCCAGAAGGTTGTGGGATGTAAACAAAAATATGGAATACAAGTAATCTGGCTAGCAAAGTAAGATAAAAACTCTAGTAGATGTGGAAACGCAATGAAAACATTCCAAGAACAGCGTACTAAAAGCGGCAGAGCATAATGTGATTAGAAAACAAGAAAACAAGAAGAGAAGCATCAGAAGGCAGAGTGGTTTGACACTGAATGTAAATAAAATATTACTTACTTACTTACTTAGTCCTAAGCCTTTCCACCGTTAGGTGTAAGGCAGGTGGGGTTAAGATTTGCACTGTTGTCTCCATGCTATTCGGTCTTGTGTTAGATTTCGTGCACTTTCCCATGTCAAACCCTACTTCTCAACTTCTTTTCTGATTTCGTCTACCCGCCTAACTCTTGGTCTTCCTCGTTTGTTTTTCCCTTGCATTCTCGTTTCAAACACTCGTTTTGTTAATCTTTCATTCAACATTCTACACACGTGCCCGAACCATCTTAGTTGCCCCTCTACTATTTTTTCGTTTATTGGTTCTAGTTTTAGGTTTTGTCTGATTGTTTCGTTTCGTATTTTGTCTGTCCTCTTTCTGTTTGCTATTTTCCTCAGGAACCTCATTTCCATAGCATTGACTCGAGATTTTTGTCTCCCAGTCAATGTCCATGACTCGCTATTATAGATGATTGTAGGTCTAACTACTGATTTAACGACTGCCATTTTTACCTTCTCCGGTATTTATTTTTTCCCCAAAAATGGTGTTTTTATAGTGTTAAATAAGCTTCCTGTTCGTCCCATTCTCTCATTTATTTCCGTGTCTTGTTTACCGTTTGATTCAATTATTGCTCCTAGGTATTTAAAATGTTCCACTTGTTCTAGTTGTTTTCCGTTTAATTGTATTGCGTGTGTCTTTCTCTTATTTGAAATTATCATTGTTTTTGTTTTCTCTATATTTACTTTCATATTTATGTTTAACAGTTCTTCTTCAAGGATTTCAAGGTTGTTCTGTAGGTCTTCTCTGTTTTCTGCTATCAAACCATGTCGTCTGCAAATAGAAGCTCTGATAGTTGAGTCTGTTTCATTTGTCAGTATCCTAATGTTAGTTTTCTCATTCTTCTCTTGGCTTTCTTTATTGCTTCATCCAGTACCACTGAGAAGAGCAGTGGGCTCAACACGCATCCCTGTTTGACGCCTTGACTTGTAGTAAATTCTTTGGATTCCTCGTTGTTGGTTCTCACCGTATTTGTATTATTATTATACATATCTTTTATTACATCAATTGTTATCCTGTCAACTCCTCTTTCCTTTAATGTCCTCCATACGTCCTTTCTTTGTATTATGTCAAACGCCTTTTCCAGATCAATAAAGCATATATGTATTTCTCTATTTTTATTGATTACTTTCTCACTTATTTGTCTTATTGTGGATATGTGGTCTTTCGTGCTTCTGTCCTTCCTGAATCCACATTGTGTATCTTCCATAGTTGGTTCTATTTGGGTTTTTATTCTTGTTTCTATTATTCTTGCGAATACCTTCCCAGGAATACTTGATATAGTAATACCTCGGTAATTATTACAGTTTCTCTTGTCGCCCTTTTTGTGTATTGGTAGTATAATGTCTTTCTTCCAGTCCTGTGGTGTTTCTGCTCTCTTTATGATATCATTCATTAGTTCTTTCATGCTGTCCACTCCCTCTATTCCCATGAATTTATATTTCCGGGGTGATATCATCCTTGCCTGGTGCTTTGCCTAATTTAACTCTTTCAATTGCCTTTTCTAGTTCCTCTGTTGTTATGGGTTCTACTTTTTGTTCTTCATTAATTTCTTGTATCTCCACTATGTTGTCTACGTCTGTATGAGTTAGCTCTTTAAAATGTTCTCTCCATCTTTCCATTATTTGGTTTTCTTCTGTTATTACCTTTCCATTCTTGTCTTTTATATTCGGCATCATGTGTTCTTTCTTTTGTCTGAGCTGTTTTAATGCGCCATAGAAGAGTTTTTGGTTTTCTCTATAATTATTTGTCATTTTTGTCCAAACTTTTCCCATGACCTTACTTTTTCTGCCTTCACAGCTATTTTAACCTCTTTTCTTTTTTCTTTATATGCCTCATAATCTTCAGGTCGCTTTGTACTTAGATATCTCTTCCATTTTTCTTTTTTGTTCTTTACTTTCCTTCGTATTTCGTCCGTCCACCATTCAGTTCTCCTCATGCTATTATTTGCTATTTTTGTCTTCCCGCAAGTTTCCTCAGTATCTATGATTAAGCTGGTCTTGAGATTTTTCCACTTTTCTTCTATACTTGCAGTTTTTGCCCTACCTTTCAAAATATTGTCTAATTTTTCTTGGAATATCTTCTTATATTTTTCTTCTCTTAATTTGTAGCTTTTTACTTTTTCATTTACTACCTTTCTCCTCTTTTCTTCATTTTCTTTTGCTGTTCTCATTCTCATTATTACTAGATGATGATCACTGCCAATCTCTGAGCCTCTTTTGACTTTCGTGTCTTGTACTCTTTTTCATTTGTTGCTACTTACCAAAAAGTAATCTATGATTGATTTTTCATTTCTACTTTTTTGGGAGAGTTTTTGTAAGAATAAAAAATGAAATACTCTGACTAATGATGAAGAGGTAAAAACTGCACATGTAGTCAACTGAAAGAAAAATTTATGGATCTTCTGAAGATGAAATTATAAGTATAATAAGTCCTTATATATCTTATTCACAAAAGGGAAATAAGCAAGAATGCTGAAATTATAAAGAAGTTATGTTAATAAACATATACAAAGTGATTTCTCCTCTCTTGTATAACAAACTGACGGTATTTGTAGAAGAGATCGTTGGTGACTACTAGTGCGGATTTCGGCCAAACCGATCTACTAGTAAACACATACACTTCATGGATCTTTTGAAGATGAAATTATAAGCATAATAAGTCCTTTAAAAAATAATAAGCCACCTTATTATATTATTAAAGGCACATTGTTATAATGAAAATGTGGTCTTTAATATCCCATTCACAAGAAAGGGAATAAGCAAGAATGCTTCAATTATAAAGGAGTTTTGTTATTAAATATATTATACAAAGTATTTTCTTCCCTCCTGTATAACAAACTGACAGTATTTGCAGAAGAGATCGTTGGTGGCCACTAGTGTGGATTTCGGCCAAACCGATCTACTACGAAAGAATACTTATGCTAAAACAAATGTTATACAGATACAGATACAATTATAACAGATAAAAAAGAGATACAAATATAATATCGACAAAAATAGCCTATTCATTAACCCTTAACTAGACTACATGGTCAAAAAGACCGCACGTATTAAAAATTGCTAATATTTAGGAAAAAAAATTACATTTGGCAAGCACGACCTTCAGTATTTTACTCATTCGATATAAGGAGCCTCAGTACTAAATCAGAGGTTTGTTGATTAGGAGTTACAGCGCAAAGGTCATAATTTCCGCGCGCGTCTAGTCAGCTAAAAAGTTTTTATAAATCGTTTTATCGTGTTTCTTATCACCTTAAGGTATGTATAAATGCCATTTTTTTTAATAATATACTATTATACTTTTGTCTTATCTTTTAGTAATCTTTTGAATATACCTACCTCTCTTTCTTTTACTACGTAATTAGTCATCAAATTTTAAATTACTTTGCAGCAAATTACTATTACGATATTTCATAATTTTCTTTGGTCTGTTATTGAGAATCAAATCTTAATTTTTTTAAATTTTAAGCTACAGCAAACTTTTATATATAACTTGTTTGGCTTTATTTTTAGAATGGACTATAAGAAGGAACAAAGGAGACTTCAAGCTATCATGGAAGACTAACCGCTTGATATAGAATATGACGACGACGATGTCGAGAATGAAGTAAATCCGGAAGTTATTGATGAGAGGTCGGAAGATTCGGAAAGCGAACAAGAACAGGATTTAGAGGAAATAGAAGAAGTTTTACTGCATAATGTACAAGAAGAAAGTGTTTTTAAGGGAAAAGATGGTACAGTGTGGAGAAAGCGTCAAAGAAAAAACAAAAGGGTACGTATGAGCAAGTCTAATTTAGTAAAACGATCACCTGGGCCTAATAGAGTTACGAAAAAGTTGAAAGACATTTATAAAGTATGGAGTTATTTCATTGATGAGGACATGATTTACATAATTGTAGAATCCAATAATAAATATATTGAAAGTATAGCAAGCAATTTCTCTAGGGAGAGGGATGCAAGGCTTACAAATTACATCTGAAATTCGCGCTCTTATAGGCCTTTTATATTTGGCAGGGACATATAAAGCCCATCACCTGAAAACAGAAGATATCTGGCAAATTAATAGCGAAGGTATCGAAATATTTAAACTAGTTATGTCCCTCTCCCGATTTCGGTTTCTTCTAAGATGCATTAGATTTGATGACAAGGTCGATCGTAAAGAACATAGGAGACTGGATAGGATGGCCGCCATCCGAGTATTTTTTGACAAATTCGTAGAAAAGTGTAAATCGGGATATAACTCTTCGCAAAATTTAATATGCGATGAAATGCTTTCTGGATTTTTAGAGAATTGCCCTTGGATACAATATATTCCAAGCAAATCCTCAAAGTATGGGCTCAAAATTTTTAGTTTATGTGATGCTGAAATGTATTATACAATAAATATGGAGGTTTATGTGGGTCGTCAACCAGATGGCCCATTTACTGTAGAAAATTCCCCGAAAGAAGTTGTAAAAAGAATGTGTGCGCCAATAAAGAATTCTGGGCGCAACATTACTCTAGATAATTGGTTCCTTAGCATTCCTCTAATAGATGTTTTAAAAAAAGAATTCGGATTGACTGTTGTGGGGACCATTAGAAAGAACAAAAGGGAACTGCCCCCTGAATTACTTTAAGGATCTCGTCCTCTAAAATCAAGTATGTTCGCCTTTAGCGATACATGTACCTTAGTGTCGTATATCCCCAAAAAGAAAAAAGTTGTATTGCTTGTTTCAAGTCTACATGATGACGATGCTATAAATAGAGAAACATTTGAACAATATAAACCAGAAATTCTGACGTTTTATAACAAAACAAAAGGCGGGGTTGACGTCGGTGATCAGCTATGCTCCTCTTATGATGTTTCGCGAAAAACAAGACGTTAGCCCATGGTAATTTTTAACAGCATACTAAATATCGCAGGCATTAATTCGCTAGTGATTCATGCAAGTAACAACCTTGCTGATAATAAAATGCTTAGAAGAAAATTTTTGAAGCATTTAGCATTTTCTCTTATGGATGAACATCTACGGGTCCGAGCAACAGTAGACAATTTAAATAGAGATCTGAAGTTACGTATTAAGGCCATATGTAATATTCCTAACACAGACGGCACTCCAACGAGTGTAGGAGTACATGGTAGATGCTACTTTTGCGACCGTAAAAAGAACCTAAAAACGACTGTTTCCTGCTGTAAATGTAAAAAGTTTTTATGCAGAGAACATACACGTATGCGAAAACTGAACTTATTCGGATTAACTAAAAGTTTCCTATTTTTTTTTTATCGGAGTAGAAAATAGTTTTTTTTATGTTCTGTCCAGTGTTTTAGTGTCCATTAGTTTACTTTTTATATTATTTTGTAATATGTTACTCTACTTATTAAATCTTAATAAAATCGTGTTTTACTTAAACTGGTTCCAAATACTTTTATTAACAAAAACTAAGAAGTAAAAGACCAAACGGTCGTTTCGACCGCGCGCGACTACTAATTTTCAAAAATTCATAGCGACTACTAAAGGGTTAATTTTACTATACCTTTGATACTATAAACAGAAAAAGCTGTACGAAAGCCTGGTACTTATGGGTATACCAAAAAACATATCACATTGGTGCAGCTCTATTTTACTGTCACCAAAGCAGCTGTAGTAATACAAAAAATATAAAGACGGACAACTTTTAGGTCAATAATGGTCTAAGACAAGGAGACGCTCTCTAAACGCTTTTGTTTGTGCTCTTGCTGCGTGCAGCAATATCCAAAGTTGATTTCCGTGAGAACCTTATAATAAATAGCAAAAAATAGCTAAATATGTGGATGACCTCATAAAACTTAAAACATAAAAAAGACGAAATAAGACATAACCTCGAGAAGAAGACCTTGAGAAAGTGAAGAGAGATGTAGGATTGACGATGAATCGGGATACAACCAAATATATGTTTACGTCAAGGTCAAAATGAAACAGCAACTTTTTCCAAACCGGTCGCCACAGCTTTAAACAAGTAGCAAGTTCACGTACTTAGGATCTCAGGTAATCATATAAATGTAGAGGTAAATATCAAAATAAGCAAAAGAAACAGGACATATTACGCAAATAAAAAACTGCTAACTTTAGTAGGGTAACGATACTAGGGCAGAATTCGAAGATGCAATTACTACAAATGCAATTAGTACAAAACACTAATAATACCAATTATGACCTAGGGTCATGTACAAAGACGAAAATGTCCTGAACAGTTTTGAAAGAAAATCTTTAAGAAAAATTGTGTGCCTGTCGAGAACAGAATGGGGAGTTACAGAATCTGCTTCAACTGCAATTTTTAAAGAGGCTAAAACTCACAAAGGACTGTGGGTTTTAGAAAAAAGGGAAAAGTATAAACAATGATATGTGCATCTATTTAAATAAAGACTTAATAAAAATTATTAGTGGACCGTGAGTCTAAGCTAAAAATATATAAAATAATTATTAGACCAGTATTTTAATAATATGACGTGGAAGCTAAACGTGGAATCTTTCAAGAACTGAAAGAAATCTTAAGATCAAACGAACTTACCTGAAGTTCGATCTTGATTATATGAGGCCTCATCGAAATAAATAAATAAATTGTAGTACCTCCGCCTATGGCTAATTACTCACATTTTAAAGTTAGTATAAACAACCACTCGAAACCTCTTCTCAGCATCTCTGGTCTATACTCTTCAGTCTATTTGAAAGTTGTTGTTGCAACATATTATGGGCATTTTTCCAAAATGTTAGGGTGGGTTGGGACTTATTTATTTCGATGAGGCCTCATATAATCAAGATCGAACTTCAGGTAAGTTCGTTTGATCTTAAGATTATATTCGGCCTCATCTCATAAATAAATAAATTGTAGATGTTTAAAGTCGTTGCAACAACTTTATTATAATAATGCCCAACATACTATATGTTCCTAAAATGTAAAGTTCGTATCTAAAAATGCCCTGAGGCAATTAGTTAACACATTACTTAACATAATCCAACCTTAACTAAATGTATATTCTAAAATACTTACAAATATTATATATAGTATAAATCAGGTTCTTTTTACCTATTTAAAATTGTATTGCAAATTCTTTATTAAAACTAAGGGCCTATTGTAAATTTTTTGCAAGTTTCTTAAAATTCTTCGTCTCACCTGCCGCCAACTTATAGTGTCAAAACTGACCCTTTTCCTAGCTTCCGCAGATGTTGCGGCGTGGTGTGTGCTATGTGCTTTAAACTGACTTATATTCAGGCCACTCTGTTGTAGAATAATTTGATCTCTCTACCAATGGTTTGTGGAGTGGCCTTAAGAAAAGGTTTCTTATGAGTCAGTAATAAAGCTCTGCATGATCCTCTTAAATCTTTTGTCTTTTTCAAATGATTGTTTCAATGTTAAATATTTATGACGTTCAAATAATTTTTGTGTGCAAAAAATCAAATTTTATAGCTGGGCAAGCAGATATAAAAGTTCCCGAAATCTTTTCAAATTTTCTAGTTTTACACTCCGGTAGTTGCAAAAAATATTAAGCGTCTTTAGAATCTTCAATTTTTTGCTGTTAGGTAATGTTACTGTCAAATTATTTGAGTCAAAATAAACCCCAAATATGTGCACACATTTGCAGGAGTAATTTTGCTTTCAGTATGATTAATTAAAAACCTAAATGTGTTAGTATTTCTACAGTTAATTTTTCATTATATTCACACTCTTTATATGATTTCCCTAGAATCAGAAAATCATCCAAATATACTGTTAAAAGATCCCCCTTTTCTGTTAGAATTCCTACAATAGGTTTTAATATCTTTGTAAATATTCTAGGTGCACAACTTAAACCAAAAGGCAAAACAGTTGTATTCGTATAAAGTGCTATTAATGAAAATCTTAAATATTTACGATGAGATGTTTGTATCGGTATTAAATGGTAAGCATCTTTTAAATCAATTTTGACATGAACAACCTTGAGATATAAGTCTGACAACTTTATTATCTTCTATCTTAAAATGTACATTTCCAACAATTTTATTAAAATTTTTAAGATATAAAATAAGATGGTATGATCCATCTGATTTTGGAATTGCAAAAACCTTGGAAATATGCTGTTCATCACTATGATCAACATTAGATATTGCACCACTAAGCATTAATTTGTTCATAAGGTTTGTAATAATTTGTTTTGGTTTCTTTGCAAGTGGGATAATCATACCTCGTATGTATGTTAATACCTTTTTGTTGCCCTGATTTCTTCAATTCTTTCGCCGTCTTGACCTTATTGTCAAGATCATTACCAAAAGGCGATTCAGTGATTGGGGTATCCTTTAATACCCCTGCCATTTCTTTATTTAAATTAATGGCTATTAGTTTTCTTCGCGATACTGACTCTGAATAATGAATGTTTGTCAATAAGCGGCTGGCATCGCTATACTCTTTATTTCCTCCCTCCTTTTCACCAAGCATGTTTGTTAAAGCTATTCCTATAGCTGCCATACTAGCATCAATTTATTACTGGAGCAGTACTAAACGAGCATCTTTGCGAAGTGTGGAGTCACTTACTGCTACTTTTACTTTCGGATTTATATCTAGAGGAGCCACTAGCTTGCAGATATCTTCTTCTAGTCCGGAAGTTAAAATATGAGCCTATCGAGCGGCAATCTGTTTGTATGGAGCTTGCGACTGATATTTTTACTTTATTATCATCACCCATAATTGATAAAATGTCTTCTTGCAATCCAAGAGGCACTACCTCTATCTGGCCTGAACCTATTTATTTCAAACCATATGCTTAAGTTTGCCACTACAACTGTATTATAGATATTAACAACTATATTGGCGACCATCAAACGATAGGTTTCTCTGTTTTGTGCCGCATGTATTATGTTCGCAGCTTCTGGTATTTGAAACCATGAAGAATAAATAAAAAAATAAAAAATTTATTAACTAAGCCACTATTGTTTATATTCGCCATCACAGACAAATATTAATTGTGAATATTTCGGTCAGGTGTCAACACAAACACCTATAGTAGGTAAGTTTATTTGTTATTCTTAATAACAATTTTCTATTTACACATGTGATAATATTATATATATGGTATTACCAACTACATTATTGACGATATTTGTCATCACAAACAAATATTTACTTGGATACTTTCCAACGTGAACGAAGAAAAAATGAGAAAATTTATAAAGTATTCCAATATTGTTAGTATTCGTCATCACAGACAAATGTTAATTGTGAATATTTTAGTCAGGTGTCATCACAAACACCTATAGTAGAGGTGTCATCACAAACACCTATAGTAGGTAAGTTTATTTGTTGTTCTTAATAACAATTTTTTATTTACACATGTGATAATATTATATATATGGTATTACCAACTATATTATTGACGATATTTGTCATCACAAACAAATATTTACTTGGATACTTTCCAACGTGAACGAAGAAAAAATGAAAAAATTTATAAAGTATTCCAATATTGTTAGTATTCGTCATCACAGACAAATGTTAATTGTGAATATTTTAGTCAGCTGTCATCACAAACACCTATAGTAGAGGTGTCATCACAAACACCTATAGTAGGTAAGTTTATTTGTTGTTCTTAAAAACAATTTTTTATTTACACATGTGATAATATTATATATACGGTATTACCAACTATATTATTGACGATATTTGTCATCACAAACAAATATTTATTTGGATAATTTCTAAAAAGAAGGAAGAAAAAATGAAAATTTTTATAAGTATTCCAATATTGTTAATATTCGTTATCACAGACAAATGTTAATTGTGAATATTTTAGTCAGGTGTCATCACAAACACCTATAGTAGAGGTGTCATCACAAACACCTATAGTAGGTAAGTTTATTTGTTGTTCTTAATAACAATTTTTTATTTACACATGTGATAATATTATTTATATGGTATTACCAACTACATTATTGACGATATTTGTCATCACAAACAAATATTTATTTGGATAATTTCCAAAAAGAAGGAAGAAAAAATGAAAATTTTTATAAGTATTCCAATATTGTTAATATTCATCATCACAGACAAATGTTAATTGTGACTATTTTAGTCAGGTGTCATCACAAACACCTATAGTAGAGGTGTCATCACAAACACCTATAGTAGGTAAATTTATTTGTTGTTCTTAATAACAATTTTTTATTTACACATGTGATAATATTATATATGGTATTACCAACTATATTATTGACGATATTTGTCCTCACAAACAAATATTTATTTGGATAATTTCCAAAAAGAAGGAAGAAAAAATGAAAATTTTTATAAGTATTCCAATATTGTTAATATTCGTCATCACAGACAAATGTTAATTGTGACTATTTTAGTCAGGTGTCATCACAAACACCTATAGTAGAGGTGTCATCACAAACACCTATAGTAGGTAAATTTATTTGTTGTTCTTAATAACAATTTTTTATTTACACATGTGATAATATTATATATATGGTATTACCAACTACATTATTGACGATATTTGTCATCACAAACAAATATTTATTTGGATAATTTCCAAAAAGAAGGAAGAAAAAATGAAAATTTTTATAAGTATTCCAATATTGTTAATATTCGTCATCACAGACAAATGTTAATTGTGACTATTTTAGTCAGGTGTCATCACAAACACCTATAGTAGAGGTGTCATCACAAACACCTATAGTAGGTAAATTTATTTGTTGTTCTTAATAACAATTTTTTATTTACACATGTGATAATATTATATATATGGTATTACCAACTACATTATTGACGATATTTGTCATCACAAACAAATATTTATTTGGATAATTTCCAAAAAGAAGGAAGAAAAAATGAAAATTTTTATAAGTATTCCAATATTGTTAATATTCGTCATCACAGACAAATGTTAATTGTGACTATTTTAGTCAGGTGTCATCACAAACACCTATAGTAGAGGTGTCATCACAAACACCTATAGTAGGTAAATTTATTTGTTGTTCTTAATAACAATTTTTTATTTACACATGTGATAATATTATATATATGGTATTACCAACTACATTATTGACGATATTTGTCATCACAAACAAATATTTATTTGGATAATTTCCAAAAAGAAGGAAGAAAAAATGAAAATTTTTATAAGTATTCCAATATTGTTAATATTCGTCATCACAGACAAATGTTAATTGTGAATATTTTAGTCAGGTGTCATCACAAACACCTATAGTAGAGGTGTCATCACAAACACCTATAGTAGGCAAGTTTATTTGTTATTCTTAATAACAATTCTTTATTTACACATGTGATAATATTTTATATGGTATTACCAACTATATTATTGACGATTTTGTCATCACAAACAAATATTTATTTGGATAGTTTCCAAAAAGAAGGAAGAAAAAATGAAAAATTTTTATAAGTATTCCAATATTGTTAATATTCGTCGTCACAGACAATGTTAATTGTGAATATTTTAGTCAGGTGTCAACACAAACACCTATAGTAGGTAAGTTTATTTGTTATTCTTAATAACAATTTGTTATTTACACATGTGATAATATTATATACACGGTATTACCAACTATTTTATTGACGATATTTGTCATCACAAACAAATATTTACTTGAATATTTTCCAAGTGAAAGAAGAAAAATTGAAAAATTTTTATTAAGTATTCCAATATTGTTAGTATTCGTCATGACAGACAAATAATAATTGTGAATATTTCGGTCAGGTCAACCCTGCGATAGTATTTATTACCACCTACCTTATGTACTTAGTATATTCTTATCTTAATTCCCCTCTGAGACAACAATTTTAACCAACACTTGAAACACTTTCATTATCTGAAATTTCTGCTTGAGTATCACTTTTCAAGCTCGGTGTTATGAATTTGGATATGATAAATGACGCCGTGAACGATTTTTTTCGGTAATTCGTTGCCGAATTAGTTTTACGCGCTGTGTGTGTAGCAATTATCACATAAACGAAGACTGAAGAGTATAGACCAGAGATGCTGAGAAGAGGTTTCGAGTGGTTGTTTATACTAACTTTAAAATGTGAGTAATTAGCCATAGGCGGAGGTACTACAATTTATTTATTTATGAGATGAGGCCGAATATAATTAATAGATATTCTTTAAATGCAAAATATTAACTGGTGTTACTTGAATAAATGAAATGAACCATTAGCTCGACAACCTAACGCAGAGCGCAGATATTGTGCTAAATAAATTATAGAAGACCAATTAGAACAGCATCATAACTGAAAAAGCAATGCTTTAGAAAAATCACTAAACCTAAAAATAAAATAAATGCATACCTAAAGCTTAACTGTAAAAAAGAAAATCAATTTCATATTTCACATTTCATTTTATGTAAACTCATAATTTCTCATTAATACCTCAAATAATTATGGGTGCAAATTATAGTGATTATGATGTTATCTATAAGCTGTTCTGAATTATTTACCTAATTAATTTGGTCTACTGTTATTCCCCACTTTATTTGAAATTCAATCAAATACGTGTATAAGCGAAAATGACTATATTAACAAGTTTAATATAATAACTAAATATTGGTTTATCTTTTTAATTAAAACAGCAGGAAAATGTTTGTCCGAGTATGTATAAGAGAAATACCCTTTTAATGTTATTATAAATGGTTGCACTAATTTTGATGCAAACAATTCGCCATATTAGTTTAGATAATACTTGTTAGCGCTTTTGTTTGAATTTATGACGCGAAATGTACAAAAACAATCAGTTTTAACACATTTCGGTAAATAGGAAATTAATATATTATGAATAATAAATAATTTATCACAAGAAGTGTAAGAAATCATATTTGTTATAACTATTATTTATTATAAATATTTTGTTAACATCATAGTTATTTTAGGTTGTCTGTTAAAAAACTTAAAATATATTTTATTATACTACAAGCCTTTGTCTTTGTCTTTATCTTTGTCAGACATATATAAATGTTTTAAAGTATTAAATTTTTAGTAATAAATGTGTACATAATCATGCTCATATTATTATAATAATTAACAGTATTAACAGAATTTGAAAAAAAAAGTTCTATAAATCGTCGCCGTGGATGTGAAGAGAGCTAACCAACAAAAGTCAGTTTCGAGATAATGAGCATTTTAGATTACCATGTCCAGGAAAAAATACATTTTAGCTTATAACTTTCCTGCTCATTGAACTATTCCTAAAATTTTTTTAGGATTTATCAAACAAATTGTTACCTACTTTGTACTGAACGAAACACTAATAAAACATTGATTTATATGAGGGTAGAAGGGTTTCGTTCACTTAGCTCCATTCACCACTAGATAACTTTTCACGAGTCATACTGGTTTTTTGTTGTGTGAAAAGATCTAAGTCTACGAAATTAAATAATACAAGGTGATATTATGCTTAAAATGTTTAATTTTGGTAACAAAAATAACACAAAAGTATAATAAATTTAATTTAGTTTTTAGTCTTTAACATTGAATATTATTTAAAAGTGAATATATAGAAATCTTATTATTTTATCACTACTTGGATTCCGAATCATCTGCAGTGATTCTCTCTATTGGTTTTAAAAGTCGGAGGCTGTAATCATGGTAGGTGGCTGGGATAGTACTTGACCTACAAAGATCTTGTAGATCTTTTATTTTCTCAGGCTCTATTCCTAAAGCAGAAGGATAAAGTTTCGGAACCTCACTGAAAACATTGTTGTCAACTCGAGTGTTTCAACGAATGCACAATTGTTTTTTGAAGTCTACCTGACTAAGTTGTGTTTTATAGAAGATTATATCAAGGTGTTCTTTTCTATATTGCAGCCATTTGATATTTAGCCACGTCATAACATCGCCATCGACTGTCTTTGTTTTGTTAATAATTAATTTTTCGCTGTAAGTTTTAAAATCTATAAAATGACTGTAATCTAATTCCTTAACGACGTGTAGAGGGTGATTTACTTTGGCTGTTCGTGCCACTGTGTACCAGCCGTCAGGCACATATATATTTATTTTTCGTCCCCTACTTTCAATCGCAGAATGAACGCTGTCGCATTCCATTTTGGAATGTCCGGATTCCATGAATTTTTGATTAATAATTTGCAAATTATCAAAAGAAGACAAAGCTTTTATAAACATTGCAGATAAAATGGAATTTCTATTTTGAAATTGACCTATTACAGTATAAGAATAAAATGTTACTTCACTCACTTCAGATGGTAGCTCAGAAAGCATGTTCCATAAGCATGTAGCTACTTCTGATGATCCTTTTGTACCATTCAATGCATGCCACATGTAGTTAATAGCAAAAGTAGTTTTGAGATTATACACCGTAAAATTATAGGTATTTAGTTTCCGTTTATAATATAATTGCCCCACTTCTAATTGGGAAGTCAGTAAAAGCTTTTTCGTATCCATAGTGAAGGTGCTGAAAATATTATCAATTTTAGCACGATCTTTGTCAATTTTCTTATGCTCTCTAACCTCCTTCTTTCGAAGTTGATGCAAATTGTATTCATCTTGATGTTTTTCTTTTTCGTCTTCGGTTTTTTTTGTGAATTGCGTGCAAAAGCTACATTGGTCTTTTTTGGTTTATGGAAACCATAGTTAAATTCGGTGCTGAATATATTTTTATAATAATAAAACGACACTGAATCATCTTCCTGATACTCTTCGCAGTATGTTAAATAATCCTGGTAAAGTCGTTTTTTAGATAAACCAGAAGGTAAGTATTTCCTTTTGGTTGAACTTCGACAATAGTGAGAATCAATCACCGGTAGTGATTTAATGTGATTACGTACTACCTCCTTTTGATTATCTGGGATTTTATTATTTTATTATTACTATTTGTGATAAATACGACATTGTACGTTTTTAATTTGATTAAACTTTTCTTTGCAACAAGATTTTACACTCAAATCAATGTACCCAATCAGAAATATTATTATCATCTGTAGATCATACACGTACACCCACTTGTCTTAAACCTAAGCTCAATTACATAAAAATTGTATATCAATATAAATGAACAGCAATAAAATTATCTTACGATTATAACTACTCGCAGACAAAGAAGCTTTCAAATAAAATAAATTTAATAATTGTTCCAATCGAGTACCATGAGATTTTGCTTTAACAGCAAACCCCAGCTAACGATAAGGTGACTAATCGACTGTCGTAATAATTTATCTGTCTGTTGTTATTTGCACACTAAGCTCAAGCGTCTGATAGCTCTGTTCACCACTGACAATATTTTCAGTACCCGGTGGTGGTAAGTGGCATAGATTACTTCACTTCAAAAAATAAGGATTGTGAATTCACTTAGCGTCCTTTCACACTTTAGAATATAAACCATTTGAAACAACATATTCACTTAGATCTCTTCACTACATTATAAAATCTTTCTTTCTGATTGCGATGCTGCAGTTAGCTCATTTTTAAGAAAATGTGGGTTAGCTCTCTTCACATCCACGACGACGAAATATTAGAAAGGTTCCGAACTTCCATTCCATAAATTTTACTAAAAAAAGTTTTCATACCTACCTTTAAATATAATAGGAAAAGGTAACATTACTTAAAAAAATATGAATAACTTGTGACTATGTGACGCTAATAATTACAGCAGAAAGTAACAAAATGAAAAGAATTTAATAAATTTAACCTTTAAATTTTTACTGAAATAATGCAGAAGGAAAGCAGGATCTTTTCTAAATTGATTATTCATTGCAGAGGTTAAAATTCACTTCCACACTTCCTACCTTTTCTTTGACTGCTATTCCGTAGCAGTCAAAGAAAATTGCGTAAAACTTCCTTTTCTTTGACTGCTATTCTAAACTTAATACCTCCACCATGATAAGGTATCGAGGCTGCTTGAGAGTTAATATTATGATTATATGAGACATCTATTAAAACAGATACAACATACTACTATTCGAAGTAGTCTATCTTTTTTTTATTGCGCTTTCTCCTTTCGAAGGTAGGCGATCCAAATGGCAATTGTAGCTTTAAAAACTACCGACACAAAAGATTTCTATAAATATACGGTCATACGGCTCTGGCATCCTCAAACTGATCTTTTGCCCTGCACTTTACCTTCCAATATGATTTGAAGTAATTTATCTTTCAACTCAGTAACTACTCATTCGCCAAAGTGCCTCACCATTGGTAACTTTTTGTATCCATGGAATTCTCAGCATCAGTCTTTATATATTCATTTCAAAGTCTTCTATTCTTCTTTCTGTTTCAGAGTCTGTTGTCTAACTTTCACAGCCATACACCAGAACAGAGAAAACGTAACATCTGATCATTCGAATTCTGAGCTCTAGACTAAGGTCTGATCTTGTAAAGTTTATGTTTTCATGTTCATGCGTGTTTTCCTCGCTTGTTCGATTCTTGATAGGATTTCTTTTTTTGGGTAACACTGGTTGTTGATATTTGCTCCCAAATAAATATTTTATGGAATTTACTTGTTTTAATATTTGTCCCTTGGCATACAAATGTATGTTTGTTGTTATTTTTAAAAATACTACAATTTTAGTTTTGTAAACATTTAGATGTAAACAGAACATTTTGCTATGACGAACTACCGTATTTATTATATGTTGTAGTTCTTGTGCGATGCTTTCTATTAGAATGTATCATCAGCGTACCTGATGTTGTCTATGCTGGTTCCGTTAGTCTTGATTCCCCTTGAACCTCGTTTAATGTTTTTTCTAAATAAAGATTCTTCCGAATACAGATTAAATAATAGCGGTGATAAGTTGCAACCTTGTCGCACTTTTCGTCGGATTCGTATATCTTCGTGAACAAATTCCCTTCGTTGGCTCAGTGAAGATGTTCGTTCTGTTGTAATGGAAACACCAAATAATAGTAGCAGAGTTTATTGTTGAGACGTACACTATGGGTGTAGACCCGGGATTACTTTGAGTAGAGACTGATGCAGTTGATCGTTGAAGACTATATGTTCGTTGAGTGAATATTGATTGAATGCTTCTCTAGTCAAGAGATATTAGTTTTATATAAATTCTATTTGGGTCAATGTTTTTCGCGTACCTAGCGTGATATGTGTATTTAATTTATGTAAATTGTTTTACTTTGTCAGTACTTTTGACTGATGTCCAAATTATTATTTATAATTGACCAAATGTGTATGTAACCTAATTAACTACGTGTGTGTATTTAATAACAAATAGATTCATTCTGTCTACTGGGTGATAAAATTATACTGTCCAATTTCGGATATGAATTCTGAAGATTTGATATTGGACATACTGCGGAATCGGGCAATCTGGCCCAAGTGTCAATACTCAAAGTTTACATATAAGTATTACATAACATAGTAAAATTCAAACATGATAAATAATAAATAGTTTAAAAATAATCAATAATCTTCCAACCGTACCCTAGCTATCAATGTCCGACTCTATCTCTAGATTAAAATTAGGGCAATTGGATGAAAATGTGGAAAGTGGGATGTCAACTTGGGAAGTCGACCGTACAATGTTGTGCCGATTACTAACTAATACAGGTACTTCCTGTTCGTTAGTCTGAGTTTGTGGATTCCCTGAACGACATAGTCGTGCAACAGGACGGTACTTCCATAACGTGAGTATCCCAATTATTACCATTATAGTAATGATCCCGGTGGCCACAAAATAATGCCAATTAGATTCGTGAATCGATCGCCACTGCGTATGCGTCATTTCTTGTTCCAGACTCTCCTCCTCAAGTAACACATGACGTAGCTCTCCTCCTGGTATGTCAAGGTAGGTGTTTAGAGGCGTGTTAAACTTGCGGGGTGTCCTCGCCACCAGTTGGGCCACGGGAGTGATTGGCGACTTCAGGTAACTCGTCACTGCTCTGTCCACCCCACTGCTAGTGGGGAGTAATGTAATATTTTTCGTTTGGGCGATACATTTGGGTGAAAGCTTCAGGAATGTGACTCGTTCCAGTACTCTTTCGCTCCGATTTCCATCGCAAATAATGGATATGTGTATCGTGACTGGCGTGATAACTAGCCAGAGGTTGGGAGTACCCATCTTACTCCATTGAGCTGTCTGTATTGTCCTGGCTACCACTGGACATGTGCTATTCTTAGATCGCTCATAAATTTCTTCTAGTATGCAGTTTGGTTGGGTATCCATGTTTCTTATAGCCGTTGGTGAGCACGCTATCTGCGCCTTTGTCAACAGTAAGCACCTTTCTCTATCTTCCGTGGTCAATTCGAAGTAGTGCAGTGTGTTATAATCTACGACCAGTAGATTCCTTGGGGCGACAAATGTGCGCAACACCGACCCCTCAACGTTAAGTGGTATGGCCGTGACTTTGAGCATGCTGTACTTATTTTTCCCTGTCACTATGAAGTAGCCGATGACTGTTATATATCTGTCGTCATGACTGACTTCTGTTTCTATAATGGGTTGTCGTCGTATTTCGACCCCTTGAGGCAGTATCTGCCCTGCTTTCCCTATTAATTTGGTTATTTCACCCGGTTTCACTATATCAATGAAGTGTCCGTGGTTATAGTGAAGGTTTAATATTCCCTCGTAAAATTGAGTATATTCGTTTATGAAGTCCATAACTTGTAATGCTATCGTTTGTATTCGTAACGTGCTATATTCGGTTTCTAGTTTTTGTGCTTTGTCTTCTACTTCGTTAAGTCCTTTAGATATTTCTTGTAGACCTGTGATTAGTGCTTTGTTAAACTTGTTCATTTGCTCGTTTATCCTGTTCTCTGTGTGATTGATTGATGTTATTGTTTCTAACATTATCTTCGCCTGGTGCTGTGATTCCTTTATTAGCTCCTTTTGGTTATTATCTAATGCTTCAATGTTACTGTAGGCTTCGTCATTGACTCCAAATACTGAGGTTAATATTGTTCCTAATATTCCTCTTCTTTCCCTTCCTTTTATTTCTACTGTCAACCCCTCGCTTACTGACTCCGCCTTTCTTTGTCCTTCCTCTAACTTCTCTATTATATCCTTACAATTCACGATTTTTATCTCATGACGTTTTCGTACGCCTTGTATCATATTTCCTATTAGTTGGTGTTCTGTTCGAATTCTTCCTTTTTCGAGTAACACCTTTATTCGAAATGTTCCCCGGTCTATGACGACCTCTCCAAGGTCTTCTGTGAAAAATCCTGGTACCGGATTATATATTTTATACGGTTCTGCCTTTATGGGTTTTAACATCGTTAAAAACATTATAGCTACTAGTATTTTCTTCCATCTTAGTGCTGCTGCCTTTTTCGGCTTTTCCTGTTTCTCTTCTTCCAGTCGTATTAGCTTATGTATGGGTCTTTTAGTCAGTTTCCCGTTTGCCTTTCTCACTGTTACTACTCTGGTTAATCCCTCCGCTCCAGGGTGTGTTTCTGTTACCCTCGCTAATGGCCATCTGCCTGGAGGTGTATCCTCTTCTTTAATTATAACTATTTCTTCTTCTTTTATGTTAGGGTGCGCCTTATGCCATCTATTTCTCTGTTGTAATTGGTGCAGGTATTCCTGTTTCCAAATTTTCCAGAAGTCTCTTTTTATTTTCTCCACTAATCTCCACCTCGTCGGCATCTTCAAATAAGTCGTAAGCTCTTCTTCCCGATTTGGTGATATAATTTCTCTCCCTATAAGGAAGTGAGCTGGTGTCAGGGCTATTTTCCCTTCAGGGTCTTCTGATGACCCACATAATGGTCTCGAGTTCATACATGCTTCTATTTGTGCCAGCACCGTACTCAATTCTTCATATGTTAGAACTGTTTCCCCGATGATTCTTTTCAAGTGATATTTCATTATTCGCACTGCGCTCTCCCATAATCCTCCGAAATGTGGTGCATATGCAGGTATGACATGCCACTGAGTACCTAGTGCCAGTAATCCTTGTTTTATCTCGTCATCTATTTTTTGATTTTCTTTTTTTAACAAATTTGCTGTTCCTACGAATGTGGTTCCGTTATCGCTGTATACGTTGTTGCACTGTCCTCTGCTTGCCGTAAATCTCTTGAACGCTAAGATGAAAGCATCCGTAGACATATCGCTTACTACCTCAAGGTGTACTGCCTTCGTTGACAGACACACAAATACTGAGATGTAGCCCTTATAGCTCCTCTGTCCTCTGCCTCTCGTGGTACTTATTTTTATTGGCCCGGCATAATCTATCCCTGTGTTAGTAAAGGGATGACTCGGGTTCACTCTGTCTTTCGGTAGATCTCCCATTAATTGTTGTGCTGCTTGGCTTTTATACCTCCTGCACCTTAAACATTTTGCTAGATGATCTTTCACGGTTCTTCTGCCGTTGATTATCCAGTATTTCCTTTTTATGTACTGTAGTGTTTGTTGTAATCCGCTATGTAGATTTCTTGCGTGACTATCTGTTATAAGTAACTTTGTTAATGCACTATCCTTTGGCAAAATTATCGGATGTTTTTCTCCGTACTTTAGATTCGTGTGTCTCAGTCTTCCGGTGACTCTTAGAATTCCTTGTCTATCCAGGAATGGTACCAATGACGCTAATTTATTTTTCTTGTCTAATTGCTGTTTCTTCTCCAGCTTATTTATTTCTTGTTTGAAGTAGGCGTGCTGTGTGTGCTTTATCACCTTTAATAGCGTTTCCTCTAATTCTTGGACTGTAATCTGACTTTGTCCATTGTCCTTCTTTTTTCTGCATTTGTCTGCAAATCTCCTACAATATGAAAGTACTCTTCTCATTCTTTCTAAATTTGAGAATCTCTCGCATATGTCCTCCTTTATCGTTGTCGTGTGCACCGTTATTTTCGTTTTGACTTCCTCCTCATTTGTCTCTGGTATTTCTTCTGATTCCTGAGTTAAAGTTTTGTTACTAGTCAGCCAAGTTGGTCCCTTCCACCATAGCTCTGCTTCTAATAATTCTGATGCGGTACTTCCACGTGAGAGGATGTCCGCTGGATTTTCCTTTGTATCTACCGTATGCCAATTTTTCGGTCCTATAACGCGTCTTATTTCCTCTACTCTGTTGGCGACGAACATTTTCCACCTTTTTGATGATCCCCTTATCCAAGTCAGGGTTATCGTTGAGTCCGACCATGCATATACCTCAATGTTTTCCCTGTTCAATGCTTGTAGGGTTTTCTTCATTAAATTTGCTAGTAGTACCGCGGCACACAGCTCGAGCCTCGGTAACGTCGTTTTCCCTTTCAATGGTGCGACTTTCGATTTTGCTATCATTAGATTCGTTTTAATTTCTGGGCCTAATACCCTTGAGTAGATTACCGCTCCATATCCTTTCATAGACGCATCTGCAAATCCATGCAGTTCTACTCTGTTTATCTTGCTTAAGTTGTTCCACCTGGGCAATGTTATTTTCTCCAGATTTACTAATTGCGCCTGGTATGTATTCCACCTGCTTTGTTGGTTGCTAGTTAATTCTTTATCCCAACTGGTCTTTTGCTCCCATAATTCCTGTATGAACATTTTCGCCTGAATTACTACAGGTGCTATCCATCCCAGTGGGTCGTATAGTTTTGCTACTTCTGACAGTACGTGTCTTTTCGTTATTTTCTTTGCCGTCGTTATCCCTATTTTGAATGTGATTATATCCTCTTTAGGTGACCAGTGTATTCCTAACGTTTTCCGTACTTCTTCTTGTTTGAATGCCTTCGAGTCTACGTTCCTCATATCCTCCGGTACGTTCTCCATTATTTTTTCTTCGTTGCTCAACCATTTTCTAAGAGTGAAACCTCCTTTTCTGAACAGTTGTATTAATTCCTTTTGGGCTGTTTCTGCTTCCTGCACTGTCTCAGCTCCTCCTAGTATATCGTCTACATACATGTTTTCTTTTACAATTTTCGATGCCAACGGGAACCTTGCTCCTTCGTCTTCTTGTAATTGTTGTATTGTTCTTAACGCTAAAAAGGGTGCTGCGGCCGTGCCGTATGTCACCGTCGTTAAGTTATACTCTTGTATGTGGTCCTTTGTGTCCTTTCTCCACAAAATTTTTTGATATTTTTGGTCTTCTTCTGCCATTCTGATTTGTCTAAACATTTTTTCCAGATCCGCTGAGTATGCTGCCTTATTGGATCTCCATCGTAATAGTATATTTGTCAAGTCTTGTTGTAATTTCGGCCCTGTGTGCATAATATCATTCAGGCTTACTGCTGATGAGCTTTTGCTTGATGCATCAAACACGGCTCTTATTTTCGTTGTAGTACTGTCCTCTTTTCTCACTGGATGATGAGGTAAGTAGTACCCATCTCCCTGGTTTTCTGCTATTACCATATGACCTTGGTTTTCATAATCTTCCATGAATTGTCTGTAATTCGCTTCTAACTGTTTGTCTTTTGCAAACTTCCTTTCTAGTTGCATCAATCTGGCGAATGCTTGCTGTTTAGATTCTCCTAACTTTGCGACGTCTTCCCTAAACGGAATTTTTACTTCGTATCTCCCTTCTTCATTCCTTTTTACAGTCTGTCGATACAGTTCTTCACATTCTTGTTCTTCCACTGAGAAACTTGTATCCTGATTTACTTCTTCTAATTCCCAGAAGTTCTTTATTTGTACGTCCATTTCTTGTCTTGATATCATACAGCATACTTCTGCTTTTATATTCTCCCTTTCTCGTGCTATTCCCGAAACTATCCATCCTAGTTTGGTGTTTTGACTCAGGAGTCCATTACTTATTCTGTGCATCCCTTCTGTCAATATGTAACTGTATTCTTTTACTCCTAGTAGTAAGTCTATCTTCTCTACCTTGTAATATCTTGGATCTGCCAGTATTGCATTTTTCTCGTTATAGTCCGGTAGAATTATATCCTTTTCCGGTAAATTCCTTGTTATCTTCGGTAGTACTAGTGCTTCTATTTCCATCTCGAAGTCACTTTCGTAATGAGTTTCGATTAAAAGTTTCATACTCCAGTTGGCTGTTTTTTCTCCTGACGAGCCTATCCCGGATATGGTCGCCTGTATGGGCTTCCTTGTTGTTCCTAGCGTCGTCGCAGCTTGTTCCGTTATAAATGCGCATTGTGACCCTTGGTCGATTAGTGCTCTCATTATGTGTGAATCTCCTTTCGCATCTCTTATGCGTACCACAGCTGTCGCTAGTAATGCTTCACCTTCCTTATGGCTTGCACAGTTTACTGAATTCTGCCCTCTTTGCTGGTCGTTGCTATTCCTAGGCCCATTGGTATCTTGTGTATTTTCTCGCCTTCCGTTATTTTGTTCTCTGGCGTTGTATGGATTATTATTTTCTCCTCTGTACCTATCAGCTTGGTACCCGTTTCTTCTATTGTTTGAATCTCTTCCATTTCTTTCTTGTGTTTGTTCTCGTTTCGTTTCATTGGAGTTTCTTTTGTTGCTTGTGTTTCCTTTTTCATAATGCAACATATGGTGGTGGTCTCCGCCACAGTGTCTGCACCTATATTGTGAATAACATTGTTTTTCTTTTTTATGTGCTAGGCAGTTTGTACACAATCCTTTTTCTTTTATCATCCTGTTCCGGTCTCTTACATTGAGTTCCTGAAATTCTCTGCAGTTCGGTACTCCGTGATCTCCGTTGCATATCACGCAATGTGTTCTTGGTTTCCTAAGAGATCCTCCTTGCTTCTCTTGTCTTTTTTCTGACTCCAGCAGTTCCAGTGTCTGAAATCTTCGCTGTAAGAATGTTTGTGTCGATTTGTACGTCGGTATCTCTCTACTGTCTCCAATGTGGTTTTCGTACAGCCTCCTAGTTTCATTGTCCCATTTCGTTATGATAATTCGGGCTATCAATGGGCTCCACGCTTCCGTGTCTGTTCCTAACCCTCCTATGGCTTCCAGACTTTCGTGGAAGGTGTCATGTAGTGATTTCAATGCTCTAGCAGAAGATTCCTTTACTTCCTGCGCTAGTAGCATCCTGTCTATTAATTTAAACAATATCATCCTTGGGTTCTCATACCTATCTTTTAGCATGTTCCAGGCCACTTCGTAGTTGGCCTCGGATATGTTTAAGTGTTGTATCATTCTGTTGGCTTCCCCTCTTACTTGAGTTTTTAGGTACTGCATTTTTTCTGCGTTTGATAACTGGTCGTTTTCATGTATTACTTTAGTAAACAGATCGTGGAAAGTTCTCCACGTTTCATATCTGCCTTCATACACAGGGATTTTTACCTGCGGCAATGTCACACCGTCCCTCCTCTGTGTGCTTTCTGGCCGTTGCATTCCTGGCCTTATTTTCTTTAAAACTTCCCTGACTTTCCTCTTTAGATGATTTATTCTCTCTACTTCTCCAATATCTGTAGCGTCCAGTTCCTCATTTACTGCTGCTTCAATCATTAGTGTATTCACCTTTTCCATGTATTCTCTTAACTCTGACTGCAATTCTTCATCCTCCTGCAAGTCTTGTTCATTTTCTGGCCGTAATAATTCCTCGATTCTTTGTTTTCTTATCTGTATCTCCTTTACTTTCGGTGCTTTTCCTCTTTTCAGCACCCTTCCATATTCTTCCAACAGGGTTTTCCCCTCAATGTATGTCTTAAATACCTGATCATAGTATTTTGTTTCAAAATATTTTTCTTTCGTTATACCCCCTTCTAGCAGCTTTTCGTGGTTATTTAAAAATTTTGCCCAATATTCTTCTAATTTTTCCTGTCTATCCCGGATGTATTGTTGATTTTTCCGAGATTGGGAATCCTTTTTTGTATTTGAAACGAGTTTCACTATTTCTGTTCCTATTTCCGCTTGCTTAACGTATAGACTCTCCATGATTATTTTAAAAATTTTTACATTCAGCGGTAAATATATTAGACAGTACTAAATGTACGTTATGTATTAAATAAGTATACCTGTATTATAACACTTTCTTTTCTATCGGAATGTGCAATTTAGCGAAATATGAGTTTGACCTTGCCTGCTGTGCTATTCTTTGCATTGAGGTAGGTCAAGATGTAATCCACACACTCTTATAATGATATATATACATATATATATGTTAGTTTTGATATTTCCGCGGGAGCTGTATGTTATATCAATGGTATTCCGGGTTTGACTCCGCGTTAAATGTTGTTGGTTTTGATAAAAACCATTTTGACGACGTTTCGGCAAGATCTCACTTGCCATTTTCAAGTCTCTCTGGATGGTCTGCTTCTTGTCGATGTTCGAGTGGAAGTGACGCTACGGGTGTTGGGCAGCTGGCTTTTGTAGTTACTGTGCGTTGCGCGCGTTCTTGTAATTGGTCCAGTGCGCAGGTCAGTGGGCGGGGTCTTGGTCGATTCCGTTCTTGCGTTATTCTTCGGGATAATTGGTTTCCATGTTCTTGGCAATCTTTGGGCATCGTCTCGAGAATTTAAATTATTTTCTTGTTTTTCTATCTCTATGGCTTCTCTGATAATCCGTTTTCTCTTGTTTTCGACATTCGCTAACATTACCGTATGTTTAAGGTCAATTTTGTGTCCTGTAGCTAAAGAATGCTGGGCTAGGGATGACGTCGTTTCTTTACGTTCGATGGCATTGCGATGTTCTTCTTGTCTTACTTGGATCCTTCTATTTGTCTGTCCAATATAGGCTCTATCGCATTCTCCACAGGGAATTTTGTATACTCCTTGGTTTTCTAGGGGAATCTTTGTCTTGGCAGATGGTAATATGTTCGCGATTTTTCTGTCGGTGTTGAAGACAGTCTCTATTTTGTGTTTTCTCAGGACCCTGCTTATCTTCTCTGTTGTGCCTTTAATATACGGTAGAGTGGTTTTGGCAATCGGTTTTTCGTCTTCTTTTATTTCTTTTGTTGTTTTTTGTGGTCTTCGTGCCATTTCGATTCTGTGTGTGGAAAAGCCGTTGTTTTTTAACGCTTTTGTAACTTTCTGCATTTCTTCTTTCTTGTGTTCTTCGTCTGTTAGTCGTTCAGATCTTATAGTCAGAGTTTTTATGACTGAATTCAATTGTGCAGGATGGTGGTGTGAATCTGCATGTAGGTATCTGTCAGTGTAAGTTGGTTTTCGATACACTGTATATCCAATGTTGCCGTTTTCTTTCTTTATTATTAAGACGTCTAGGAAAGGTAGTAGTTTACGATGGAATTAGAAAGTAATCAGCAACTACCTGGCAACTTGAAAATGGCAAGTGAGATCTTGCCGAAACGTCGTCAAAATGGTTTTTATCAAAACCAACAACATTTAACGCGGAGTCAAACCCGGAATACCATTGATATAACATATATATATATATATATATATATATATATATATATATATATATATTGTTATCAAAATAAATGAAATTATTTGCTACGTAATTATTTTAATTTTTCGAAATAAAATATTTAATTGTAATTAAAAGCAAGCTATATGTATGAACGTTTCTTTTTTCAAATTGTCATACAAAATTACTGTTTAGTTAATTATAGTTGTGAATGACGTTTATTTTTGTTTTATCAATTCTCTGTATTATTTAAATGGTATGCATTCTAAAGTACATTATTATACGATTGATAGAGTGGAGATTGTTGTTCTAAATTGTTAAATTGTAATAAAAAAAAAACTTGTTAAATTGTAAGATTGTAAAAGTTGGAAGATTTTGTAATTATTCAAAAACTTACGGTTTTTTGTGTTCTTAGACGTTGAGGATCCCTCGCTTCTGGTGGGTTCTGCAATCGGTCCTGTCCTTTGGCTGCTCTGCGGCTCTAGTATGGCTCTCGGCTTTGGTACTGCTCTCGGCTCTAATATGGCTCTCGGCTTTGGTACTGCTCTCGACTCTAGTATGGCTCTCGGCTTTGGTACTGCTCTAGGCTCTAGTATGGCTCTCGGCTTTGGTACCGCTCTCGGCTCTCGTATGGCTCTCGGCTTTAGTACTGCTCTCGGCTCTGGTACCGCTCTCGGCTCTAGTATGGCTCTCGGCTTTGGTACCGCTCTCGGCTCTAGTATGGCTCTCGGCTTTGGTACCGCTCTCGGCTCTAGTACCGCTCTCGGCTCTAGTATGGCTCTCGGCTTTGGTACTGCTCTCGGCTCTGGTACTGCTCTCGGCTCTAGTATGGCTCTTGGCTTTGGTACTGCTCTCGTTCTCCCGGGTCTAGTGGTCTCTCTCTGCTACTAAGGGTGTTGCTGGCGTGGACTGTATAGGCTCTCTCAAACTTCCTTGAAGTATTCTGTTTCTCGATAGGACCATGAACAAATTCCCTTCGTTGGCTCAGTGAAGATGTTCGTTCTGTTGTAATGGAAACACCAAATAATAGTAGCAGAGTTTATTGTTGAGACGTACACTATGGGTGTAGACCCGGGATTACTTTGAGTAGAGACTGATGCAGTTGATCGTTGAAGACTATATGTTCGTTGAGTGAATATTGATTGAATGCTTCTCTAGTCAAGAGATATTAGTTTTATATAAATTCTATTTGGGTCAATGTTTTTCGCGTACCTAGCGTGATATGTGTATTTAATTTATGTAAATTGTTTTACTTTGTCAGTACTTTTGACTGATGTCCAAATTATTATTTATAATTGACCAAATGTGTATGTAACCTAATTAACTACGTGTGTGTATTTAATAACAAATAGATTCATTCTGTCTACTGGGTGATAAAATTATACTGTCCAATTTCGGATATGAATTCTGAAGATTTGATATTGGACACTTCGGATATTGTGAGCTCTATTTCAATTGTTGCCGTTTGGTGCCAATATGGGTCTCGTTTGTCAATTTGTGGTCAGGCCATGGAGTTGGGGTGTCTCCATTGTAAAAATGACGCGCACCCTATCCTCTATGCTGTGGCATGCTGGATGAGCCATAGTAGTCAACACCCCGAGGTATGAGCGGAAACACAAGATGCATAAATACTTATACATTTATTAAACGCACCTGGCGCATCATAAGGACCTTCACAAGTTACTCTTTTTCAACTTGTTTTGAGTGATATGTCTGTAATCTTTCCTATCAGCCTCTCTTGGCTAAATCTTGTTTCTTCCGACCCCGAATGGTCATTAGGTTGGGTCACTATATTTCCTTCTACCTCATACTCTTTAGTGTGGCAAGTCATTCAGTGTGACGAGTCATTCACCGAGCGATTGCCGGTATGAGCAATCCCCCACTTACTGACCAACAGCTTCGGGCTGATGAGTTGGTAAGTGGTAGGGCACTCCTTTGTCCTGAGGTTGTGAAATCGTCCTCGAAGGCGGATGAACCAAAGATTTGATCAACTTCATAAGGATGGAGAAGCACAAGTAGGGCAAATACTCCAATAAAGATCCACAGCAATACGCTTTAGTCAATCAATTGTGGCAATGCTCAATACTAAAATAAATCCAGAGTAAGTCCTCCCATCGGGTCTCCGGGGAGGACAGAAAGAATAATAAGATCTGCACATGGAATGTCAAAACTTTATACAAAGCAGGAACAATCCACAATGCAATACAGGAGATGAAGAGAATGCACATTGAAATCATGGGAACAGCAGAAATAAAATGACCAGATTCTGAATAAATACAAATAGAAGATCACAAGGTATATTACTCGAGAAAAAGTGGTGGATCACATGAATATAGAGTCGAAATAATCGTATCACTGAAGGTTGTCAAATGCGTTACTAACTTTACACCAATATCAGAGAGAGTGATGTTACTACAAGTAGAAGCCAACCCTATTAATATAAACATCATCCAAGTCAAAGAGGAGGAAGAAGCAATTGAGTTCTGTCAGAATATCAACAATCTCAACAGAAAATTCCTCGATAGGAAGTTCTCACCATTATGGGCGATTTTAATGCCAAGATTGGAGCTGAAGATAAGATACAGTACATTGGAGTACATAGACTTGGAGTCACAAACGAAAGAGGAGACCTCCTAAAAAAATTCGCAGAAAACTTAGACCTAGCTGCCACCAACACATTCTTCCAATTACCACCTCGCAAGACGTAAACGTAGAAATCCCCTTAAGACAGACCCAAGAGAATTATTAGGAATCAAACGGACTACATTTTAGTAAATAAAAGATTCCAAAACAGCTTTACATTTGTCAAGACTTATCCTGGAGCAGATTTGAAGATAGATCACGTTCCATTGGTTGGAGTATTTCGAGTCAAACTCAAAACAGTGCAGAAGAGGAAAGCACAATCATACGACCTACGTATTCTGAAAGACCTTGATACGAGGATGAGAGTCCAAGCCACGTTAAACGAGTAAGTGACTGCAATTAGAGACGAATCGAACCAAGAATAAACGATCAAACATATGACAGAAATAGTGCAAAATGTAAAGGATAAATACTTAAAGACAGATAGATTAATGAAGAAAAAATCGTTGATGACAGATAAGATGAAACTAATAGACGAGAGGTATAGGGAAAGAGAGAAGCAAGGGAAAGATGCGAAGAAATTAAGACTATGCAGTCTCAATTTAGTACGATAGTCACAATGTACACAGGAAGGTTAAAGAACTCACTGGGGGACTATGATGAAGACAGAAAGGAAATATAGCTGATTCTGATGGAAACATCATCTTGGACATCATCATCTAGAAAAACTATTTAAAGACCAAAGAGATAACAAATTTGAGCTAAAAGAAGAGGTAAAATTTGGACTAAAAATATTACAGCAGTAAGTTTATTCCGCAATAACACAGTTAAAGGATGGCAAAGCGGTAGGACCTGATAATATACAAGCAGGACTACTTAAACTAATGGACAACGAATCAATAGCAATAATCGTAAAGATATTCAACAACATATAAAACTCTGGAGAAATACCAACAGAATGGCTGAAATTTAAGTTTATTGCACTTCCAAAAAAAACCAGGAGCCAAAAAATGCGAAGATTACCGTACTTCATGCCTCATGAGTCATATCCTAAAATTGTGCCCAAAGATAATTCATAAATCAATCTACAAGTTGTGTGAAAGTCAAATCTTCCCCAACCAGTTCAGGTTCACAAATGCTGTAGGTACTACAGAGGCTTTGTTCTCAGTACAAGTCTTATTTCAGAGATGCAGAGACGTCAACTGCGACGTATACGCATGTCTGGTTAATTACGAGTAAGCGTTTGATCGAGTACAGCACGCCAGGACGATGCAAATACTAAAAGGAACAGAAATTAACAACCAAGATCTGAAAATAATTAGAAATCTTTACTGGAATTAGACAGCAAATCTCAGAGTTGAAGGTGAACACACTGAATATGTGAAAATCATGCGTGGAGTGAAGCAAGGCTGTATTTTGTCTCCTTTAATCTTTAATCTGTACTCTGAAAGAATATTTATCTTAGTAAGGAATTGAGAGCAAAGCATAGCTCGCGTGAGTAGGGTCGCTTCCCTATAGTAGGCCTATTCTCTACCAGGATTGTCGAAATGTGTCTACCCGCTACCCTAAAGTGTCTTGTACAATGAAATAATGCCGTAATTTTAGATAAGCTACCCAATAAAGATGTAGTTCAATATAACGACACATTCGATCACATTTTAAGCCCCAAGAATCGAATACAATTATTGCTAATGGTATTGGAAAAATCAAAAACGCATTTCGTCTACAGAAAAAAGTAAAAATAAAAATTAAAGGAAAATTTATAAATATTTTAGTCATCTTGTAAATTAGAAATATTGTGTATAAATGAGATAGTCCTAAATATTAATTATAAAAATATTAATTGCACAAATGTATAAAATATAAAAATATCTACAGATATGATTTCTGTCGTATCTGTTTATTAATTAAATCTGACTTAAGTTAGAAAAATGGACTATTACTGCATAATTTAATTTACTGGGGAACATTCCCTGAATTAGTTGCACAACGTGAAACTTGTTTTACCGTATCACCTGCTTAAGCCGATTAATTCCGTAAATTTATTATTGTTACGTTGTGTTGGCAAAATATTTGCAAACAAAACGTTATAAAAAAATAATTTTAGATCACCATCTATAAACTCAAAGACCAATATTCAATACAAACTACCGGTCTTAAAAGCTAACTCTCCTTTATACAGCTGTAAACCGACAACTTATGGAATGGCACTCTTCGATGGTTTACCTCGGTAAATAGAAACAGAAAATCGATATTAACAATCAGAAAAGAGACAATGCTTGATATCCCACGTTACTGTGAAATGAGTAGATATTTGCTTTTTGACAAATACACTTGATCTACTCTAAAATTTACAGTGGTCCTACAGGTACTATAGTGGTCTAACAAACACAAGTTTGTTAGACCACTGTATAGTAAAATTACCACGAGACTGACCGTAACTCCGCGTCCAAAAGGTTGGACATGCGATGCATCAGCTTCCAATTTTCTTTTGAAACGGGTCGATTTACCGATATAGCGCCGACCACAAATATATAGTTTTATCCCAGGTATCGTAAACCAATAATATTGAGAAGAAAAAGATATCTCGCGTTGTGTTGGTTTTCGTCTTTATATTTTGTGTTTCTTTATTACGTATTTTCTATTTCTCCTTGCCGATGAAGAATGCCACTTCACGTTCTGTGAGATTGCCCCTTAATATGAGGCAACTTATATGAGGGGTAAATCCTGGGAAGAGTTAACACTTATAACAGAAATAAAAAAAGGCGTCATTTACACAAAACGCAAAAAGTGGGTACGAAATACCAGTGACAACTAATACAAACTTTGAACATAAATATGTAATAACTAAAAACCATATGAATCAAAAAAAGTAAATTTTGTATAATATAAATAAAAGCACAGTGTTCAATAGAATAAATCTTGTGCTATATTTTAATACGACAGAATTTTACTGAGATCTACGGTATTACCAAATACCAATTTCAAGATGATGTTATAATTATAGCTATAGAAGCTTATCAGACTAGTAGGAAAAATAATAGAGAAAACGAGTGATGTGAAAAATGAAAATAAAAAATGAAAAGAAAATTAGTAAAACTTTATTCATAGCTGCAAAAAAGAATAAATTATTAGAATTTGAATAATAACTATAAAATTTCAGTACAGAAGAAATTAGATTATTTTATAGAGTATTCAAACCACTTTAGAAAAATGACATCCTAAAAACAAACAAAATCCAAATTAACAGAGTCCGAAAACATAAAGAATGAAATAAAGAAGCATAGATAACCAAAAGATAACCGTGAGGAAGTGATATCCACAGATACGGAAAGCGAATATAAAGAAACAAAACACCAGATAGTGTTATAATAAAAAGAGAAGTAAAACATTTACGACAAAAATTAATTTGAAAATTATGAGGTTCTTGTCTCTTATTGGAGCTCAACGGGGTTTTAATTTATCATTATTCATCAAGAAAAACACAGCTATTACTTTTTGTATTTTAATATCTACCATTCTAATTCATTGACATTGTGGTAGGTCGCAATACGTCGGGTATTGTCAGGTCATGTTTAAAACTTATTATTAGACTTAGGCAAATATACAACTAAAAAAGTATGAAATATGCGCATAAACATGCAATATTTTATACAAGAATATGCAGTATTTTATGCAAAATATGCATGTTTATCTAGAAAATATGCATGTAATAAAAAATATTTACAATATTTTTTATTTACAAAAATACTTACAATAATATAAATACATAACATATACAATTATTTTAACATATAAATATTATTTTGAATTGTGGTAACAATAGATTATCAAATGATGTTCAAAATTTTCTAATAAAAACTTTTGGCTTCTATCTTAATACATACATTTGTAATCGAAAAACTTCTTTCGACATCAACTGATATAACTGGGGCATTTTTCAAATTTACTATAATAGATGGTTCTAAATTAAGTGGTTCGGAAAATGTCCCAGCTAGTACTTGAACCACTTCAGAAAGAACCTGGTAACCACTATTTTTTCCATGGTTACTATAAATTTTTGAAAAATTTTCTTTCCAATAGTACCTTTAACGTTTTGACGCAATGACTCAAATTTTTTTATTTAAACTGTACTCTATAACAATAATAATTTGGAGGATTCTAATTGAGTTATAGTTTTCTGGACAAAACTATAATTTGATTTTATGATTGACAGTTGCTGTTGGAGGATATTATTTTGGAAGGCTTGCTTAGCTTCCAATAAAGATTGGCAACTATTATCCGTTAAAAGGTTAATTATTTTTTTTAAATCAACAAAATGATCAGCATAAAAATTAGCTGCTTCCAACCACGTTACCTAACGTGTTAAAATGGGTTGCGGTGGCAGTAGAACAGCAGGAAGCATATCTCTGTAACATTGTATTCTTACAGGTGATTTCAGGAATCTTTTTGACGCTCGCTATTAAACGATTAACTAGTGGAATTTTTTTTCTTACTTCCTCTGCAACTCTGTTTATTCCATGCGCTAAACAAGTGACATGTATTAAGTTTGGATAAAATATTTTTAAATTTTGTCCTGCTTTCACCATATATGGTGCAGCTTCGGATAAAAGAAGCAATAATTTATTATTAGGCACAGCAGCAGGAAGAAAAAAGTTTGATGATGCTTTTTATAGAAACCGTGATATTGTTAGAGTACTGGTTTTTTCCACTTGCTTACAGGAAATTAAATACGATTTTGGAAAGGTTTCATCGCTAAGAACACCAATCAATACGTGCACAATGTATCTTCCTGACGAGTCAGTGGTCTCGTCCACACATTATGTAAAAGTAGTTATTACCTATTTCGGCTTTTATGTTGTGCATAACTGATGGGTATAACAAATTGACATTATTTCTCTTTAGAGTTCGTTCACTGTGAATGTTTTTGTAAACTGTCTTTTATTAGTTACTATACCAAAAATTTGAATACCAAGTGATTATAAAACAAAATTAAATATTGGCATTTTCATACTATCTGTAAGTTTGAATATAAAAATATATAGTTAATACCAAATTTTTAAATTATATGCACTTTATGCTCACTTTGATAAAAATATACAAAATTTGATAGTGTTGCATTTTTTATGCATTATGTGCAAAATATGCAATTTGCATATTTGTCTAAGTCTACTTATTATACAATTTTGAATGTAAACCAGCGTGTGACACACTTACAAGGAAAGTAAACAACTAAATTCAAATTATGTTATGAGTTACTAATTATTTAGTAACTTTAGTCATTCAGCCATTCATAGTAAGTTTTTGGATCACTATATTTAATTATTAGAAGTAAATGAATTGTTCGTTTTTGGTATGTTTCCGATATCATTTGAAACAAGAAATAATAATCGTTTCCACGAGACAGCATGACGCACGGTAAAAAAATGTTTTTAATTTAATTTTTTTAAAAGTATGTTGGCAGACTTTTAAACAATTCTGTGTATTTTATTATTTCAAACGCTACTTTAACAAATCTAGGCAAACCTTCGTTTACGTGTGTAAAGGGTCCACCTACTTAAAATAGCCTGCCGATAGCATCTTGCTTTCCTTTGCCACACACAGAAACTCACGTATACATATATAGTCCTTTGATCGGGCTAGTTTCCCATAGGTAATCTAAAAGTACGCCATTAGAGAATTGACATGAATAACCCTACAAAAGTTTGATCTGGGGTGTATTGAGGTGAATTACATAGAAACAATTGCACAACTCTTCAAAAATGTATTATATCTTACAATTTAGAGCTTTAAGAACTTTTGTATTATTTTGTATCGACTGACTGGTAAAAACAATATAAAATTATAAAGAAACATTTTTGTCAATAAATAAAGTTTAGCAAAATTTTAGAACTGCTGGTAGTGTTCAAGAAACCAAAGACTTTTTCATAACCAAAAATCATAATAATAATATAAATTAATTTTGTTTATTAATGTATAATATTAACCCTAGAACACTAACCTTAATTTGCACTTCCGTAGACACTAACCATTCGTAATATTTACGAATTTTTTTTGAATTCCAAAAAAAGTAAAACAAAAAATTAAGATAACATTTTATTAAATTTTTTAACACAAAGGAACATTTTTGTGCCTAAAATGGGACAAAAAAATTCAAAGTTTATTTATGTACGTCACAGGTAACGCAACAACGAGCACGGTGTTCTGCGCAAAATGTTGGTTTGCAGTGATTGCAATAAAGAGACGTCATTCTTCTTTTTTTGGAGGGACCGATGTAGCATGTAGTACGTTTGTTAGAAGGTTAGTTGACGTTAGTAACTTCCAAAGGAATTTAAATTATCTTGCTAATGAGAAGCTTCACCAATCGTTGAAAAGTAGGCATAGCAAAACGTTTTTCAAGCCATAATCTTGTAATTTGTTGATCTAGATAGTTAAGGTTCCTTAAAAGAAAGAAGTTCCTTTCTTTTTAATGGCTCCCGATTATTTCTCGATAAATTATGATTATATATAATCCAAGAGCTTATACACGCTATGTTGATCATACCATAGAATATACAAGACATAACAGCCATCTTCGAGTTTTTCGAGAACAACTTCGATTGCCACACATTTGGTCAAAAGTGTCCACACCGCCCTTTGTTTGGTTATAGCACAATATTATTTTGGGTTTTTTAGTAGTTGGACAAACAACTGAGCCTTCATGTATTGTTGATAAAACTAGAACGGTTTTGTTCTTTTTGGATTTATACCACAATAACGTCTTCTTTCGATCAAAGCAAAATCTTGAATTTCCGATTTCTCTGTTTTTAAGATTAATTATTTCAGGGGGTATCTCTCGTTTATTTTGCCGCAAAGTACCAATCATTGTAAGGTTGTAAGGAGGCTTCAAAAGAGTATCTGCAATGTTAACTGAAGTGAACCAATTCTCCATTGTGACGTTTCGGTAACTTCCGTAAATAGTTCGGTAACTCCTAGAGGTTCCCCATTTGTGTGCGTATGTTTGCTGAGATACGGCACCGTGTTTATTATGTACTTGGTATCCACGTCACAAGTCATCACAATTTTAATTCTGTACTTGGACGGCTCATTCGGGATAATTATACATCCTGAAAGGACACCGGCCCCTAAAATCTAATAACTGCTCGTCAATGGTTACATAGCTACTTGGGCGATAGGACTCTTTACAATTAAAAATAAATTCATCCCATATTTCTCGGATAGGGGCAAACCTATCTAAATTTTTTTGTTTATTTCTTGTGGTTTTATTATCGAAACTAAGATTATGCAGAAGAAAATCAAATCTTTCGCAGCTCACTGTTGCTCTATAAACGGTGCCACACATTTTGGAATCAAACATCTCTCTACTATGAAGATGATTATCTTATTGTGCTACAGAAAATATAAGGAGTCCAACAAAAGCATTTAATTCATCATTTGTTACGAGAAAATTAGTATGTTTAGAAACTTTAAAATTGTTAAATTTTAGGCTGATTTGACTATTGGTGTGCAACATAAGTTTTTCGTACATGGAATCATTTATCAAATACTGAAATACATCTAATGGTGTATAATCATCTCTTGTCTGTTCAGATAGTCCTTCATGTGGTTCAGATTAGTCCACAATGTCTTTGGTTTCTTGCTCTTCCACTTGTTGAAAACTCACATCTTCATTACATTTTTCGTTTTGATGAGGCTGAGTTATAATTTGCTAAAATAAATGTTCTTGTTGAATGTCGGTTTCCACCGAAGAAATCTTATATTGAATTCTACATGAAGTAATAGGCATAGAAACAGAAGTATATTGTTTATTAGACTTTCTTTTTTTCATTTTAGGACTGCTATGCTCAAAATGGCTGCTTTCGTCACCAGAAAATTCTGGCTGGTACTCCGATTCAGACGGACTGAAACAATTTTGCACTCTATCTTCACTCTCTGAATCAGTAGAAGTATCGTCATTTGATTGTAGGCTCTTATCATCAAATTCACCCATCAATATTTTTTCGGCTTCCAATTAAAATTCCAATCAGGTTACGGGCCTTTTATCGTCAAATTTTCTAGCCATTTTTTAATTAAATTAGAATAATAATTAAATTAGAAATTAGTCTGTAAATAAGAAAAGAATATAATAATACCAAGATAAAAAAACTTACATTAATACTGACCTTTCGTAAAAAATACGAAGCCACTGAGATCTTACGGATAACGACTGCACAAAGAAATGTAACTACACCGTCAGTGTACTCAGCAGACTGATTACCGACGCTACTCCAATAACCGTGCTTCTAGAATTTGTGCAAGGTTGCCAATTCTGAAAAAAACAATCAGCTTCCGTAAATTTTACGAATGGTTAGTCTTCTTGGGTTAAAAACATCAAATATAAATTATCTTTTTTTAAATCTATTTATGCTTAAACTTCAAAGGGTTATTGACGTAGTACAATTTAAAGTTTTACAATTGATGACAATATTGTTATAGTCAGTTTCATCACTTAATATTCCTTGTAAAGTATCTTGTAATTTATATTGAAGTCTCTCCATGCAATATAAAGGACACTCCAGTAAAATATGGTAAAAACTGAGCACAATATCATATACGTGCAGCACTGTGGTTTTAATTCACTCAATAGCAGATGTTTACGGGTGATGGCGGTGTGCCCTATTCTCAGACGAGATAGGATGTTTGATGTAAACGCTTATTTGGGGTGGATTGCCAAGGTAATATCGAATGTTTTACTTCTCGTAGTTTGGATGTTAATTGATTCCACTTGGTCTGCCAAGCATTGACTACTAAGTTTTGATTATAGGTTTTACATAATCTATGTGAAATGCTTCTGGTTTCTATAGCTTACGGACTCGCGACTGCTAGTTTTGCCAAGGAATCTACTTCTTCGTTTCCCGTAATTCCAATCTTCTTCTTCTAGTACCGTCTCCACTAATGAAGGTTGGCTATAACCATTGAAAATTCGTCTCTATCATCTGCTTTTATTAAGAGTGTCTGTGTGTTTAACCCGATCCAGTCGCGAATCTTTTTCAGCCAGGATATATATTTGTCGTCTACCAGGACCCCTTTTTCCTTCGATTTTACCCTCCTTAATCAGCTGCAATAACTCGTAGTTATCATTTCTAAGTATATGCCCCAAATATGCTATCTTTCGCCTTTTAATGGTGGTCAAAAGTTCTCTGTCTCTTCCCATTCTGTGCAACACCATTTTGTTCGTAATATGATCGATTCGCGGTATCTTCAAAACTCTTCTAAAAAGTCACATCTCAAAAGCTTCCAGTTTTCTCATTAAGCCAACATTAATAGTCCAGGCTTCGACACCATAAAGAAGAATAGAGGGGATATAACATTTTACTATCCGATATCAGATTTGCAGATTGAGTTATTGGTTACTCAGAAATTTCCTCATTTTCAAAAAGGCTGCTCTTGATTGCTCTCTTCTTGAGCAAATTTTTGATTGCGGATTCAGATCTTTCGTAATTGAGACTCCTTAGTATTTCATTTTGTGCACTTGCTCAATGTCTTTACTTTTTCTCTGGATCCTTGTAATGACTTTGCGCCTCTTACTGATAACCTTGGTTATAGTTGCTTGCCAGCTTTACAGTGTAAAGTTTCAGTAGGGCTAGTATAAAAGGCACCTAGTATGGTTCACAGAGCATTATTTTGTATTCGATGGATTTGTTTTTTTAAATATGGTTTTGGTGAATCGTAAATATTACAACCGCAATCGGGCTGATCAATGACTTGTACATATGAGTCAAAATTTTACTATCTACTCACCAGGTGTTGTGTGCAACAGTTTTCATAATGTTAATTGCAGACTGACAAGTAGATCTTTTTACTAGATAGTTTTAGATAGAACTTTGTAGATCAATAATGTGTTGATTCCACGATAATATGTTGTCCAATGTCATGCCTAAACATTTAATGTTCTCAACATAGTTATTCCTTTATTAAATAGTTTTAAGTCTGGAGTGATATAACTTCTTTTTGTAAATAACATAATCTTTGATTTTGTTGTTGATAATTAAAGACCAGCAGAATTTGTCCACGATTCGAGATTTTATAGTACTTTCTGTAGATGGGCCTGGAGAATTTTATCATTTATTCCTTTAACAAAATTGATTAAACTATCATTTAAGAGTCTATCTTTTACTGGTAAGCCACAAGTGGAGATAATATTATTTATTACAATAAGAAAAAGGGAGACGCTTAAATTAGACCTTTTGGAATTTCCGATCCCTTGTTCAAATATTTGTATTATATAATGTATATTTAAATCGCACATTAAAAATTCGATCAGATAGGAATTTTTTTATGATTTATGCTGTATTACCTTTTATTATACCATGTCGCCAAACTATATCGTATGATCTAGTTGTGTAAAAAAATATTGCGACACATTTTTGTCCACATTCCATTGCCTCATGAATCTCAGAGTCTAAACTAATAAGATGATCTATTATAGTGTTAAACGATTTTTCCGAAATACGCTTTGTTCTGGGGCAAGTAATTTTTTATTTTCTAAAAACCACACTAATCTGTTGGATATCAATTTTCTCGGGAACTTCACACATTACACAAGTTTGAGAAATACGTCTGTATAAATGTCACAGGGATTTTGGTTAATTTGTTTATAAATCGGGATGGCGATAGATGATCTTCAGATTTTTTGAAACTTGCCATTTTTCCATGTATTATTGTAGATATCCAGCAAGTGTTTCTTTACAGATGAAGAAAGTTTTTGAAGAAATATTTTAGGGATGTAATCAGAAACGGGGAGAAGAGTTTTTTGTATTATTGATTGAGTATTCTAATTCGTCCATGGTTATGGGATAATTTAAAGAAGAAAGTTAACAAAGCAAAAGATTGTTTTATTTTTGGATTTGATGAAAGTTGCTTTAGTTTTTGTTCAGGGGCCTCAAGAGGCGAAAACTCCGATTCTGTCCTTTTGGTACCAGAACCGATAAACGGTAGCAGTAAAAAGTTGTGGTCTTATAACCAAAAATTGATTATTGTTTACGTGGATTTAACGTGGATTTGTTGCTTTATAGCCAAAAAGTGATTCTTGTTTACGGTAATATTACGAGGTGCAAATCGAATACATATTTACTAATAAGAAAATCAAGCTAATATGAGTTCAAAATATGCGGTCCTTTAGAATGAGCCAGCTGTAACAACAACAGAGTTGTTCAACAGATTTATAGAAACAGCCTTCATTTGTAGTTGAGCAGCAAATTGACATTTTTAGCAAAATTAAGCTCGTTCGTATGATTTTTAGAGGTATTATATTATTGAAGCTTTCTTGAAACTGGCGACCAAGAAATAGCGGATGAACTACTGTACAGCCTAGACGCCGCTAGAAGCCAAAAGTGGACCGAAACAGTGAAAAGTGGTAGTAGGTAGTAGGTGGAAGTAAACTGCCAGAAATCAAGCAGACAGGCATGGTCATTACTAAGAAAATTAGGGAGTGGTGTCCGTACGAAACGTCGAGAAGCAGCCGTGAAGCCAGATGCCAAAGCATCACATATAGTAAAAATATCCAGGGCACCAAAAGTACACACCATCTTTGTAAAGAGAGAACTTAAAACTTTAAAACATGTAGCCACAGAAACGGAGCATTCCCTCCCCTTCACCAGCAAAGACATATCAAAGGCTCTTAAAGGCGTTAAGCCAGCAAAAGCACCAGGATTTGACAATATTCACTCTGAATTCTTATTAAATCGTGGCAAGTATACAAAAGTTTGGCTGGCTCGATTTTTCACAGACATCATGGAAACTGGAAATATTCCACAAGAGCTAAAGCGCTCTAGGATAATAGCCATACTAAAGCCAGGCAAACCCGCCGACAACCTAAAAAACTACAAACCAATTGCGCTCCTCTCTGCCATCTACAAACTATTAGAGAGGCTTATATATAATAGAATCAGTACAGAACTGTTCCAGGTGATCCCAGTCGAACAAGCGGGTTTTCGACCAGAATAAAACTGCGCAGACCAGGTAATGTCACTCACCACCTTCATCGAAGCGGGTTTAAAAAGAAGACTTAAAACTTCAGCGGCATTTATTGATCTCTCGGCAGCTTACGATACAGTATGAAGAGAGGGCCTTATATACAAAATTCTCCGTCCAATCCCCTGTAAACCAATAGCACGCCTAATAGATAGCATGCTCAACGACCGAATGTTTCAAGTAGTGATGGGCACAGATATCAGCCCACCAAAGAAACTTCAGAATGGCCTACCACAGGGGTCAGTGCTCTCTCTACTACTATTTAGCTTATACCTAGCAGATATGCCGTAAACACAGTCAAGAAAGTTTGAATACGCCGATGACTGGGCCCTCACTACACGATGCAGAATACTAAAAACGTCTGAAGAAGTTCTGACGGCAGACTTATATATATTGGGCAAATATTTTCGCAAGTGGCGACTTCAACCAAATGCATCCAACACAGAAGTTAGTTGCTTTCACCTGAACAATAAACTTGCTGGAAAGGAACTCAACATACGGTTTGAAAATACCACACTTACCCACAACAAAACATCGAAGTACCTGGGCGTAACACTAGACAGAACGCTATCATTTAAAGAGCATTTAATAATAACTGCTCAAAAGTTGAGTACAAGAAATAAAATTATACAGAAGCTCTGCGGTACCACCTGGGGAACATCGGCTTCCACTCTCCGCTCTACTGTCTTAGCCCTTGTTTTCTCGACCGCTGAATATTGTACTCCAGTCTGGCTACACAGTCCACACGTAAAAAAGGTCGACAATCAGCTGCACAGCACTATAAGGATGGTAGCTGGTACAATTAAATTACCTCCCACCTAATGGCTTCCAGCATTAAGTCACATCCCACCTCCACATTTACGACGAGTCGACGCACTTACACGTGAATACAAAAAGATCATGAACAATATAAACCTGCCGATCCACCAAAATACCGAGGATGCACGAAATACCCGTCTCCGTTCTAGAAAACCACCAATGAAAATGGCAAGAATGATACATGAGGAGTTCAACATCACGAATGCATGGTTCCAAGAATATAACGAATGGCAAAATAACATGCCTTGCATTACCCACAAGCCACCAGGTTTTGATCTTCCACGCAAAACATGGTCCACTCTAAATAGGATCCGAACCAGACACGGCAGATGTGCATACATGCTACATAAATGGGAAAGAAACCCGTCTCCTCAATGTGACTGTGGGGAGAACCAAACCATCGACCACATTATTGAAGAGTATCCCTCAAGATCCTATGATAGCCCTGAAGACTTCCTGTTTGCAACTTCACAGTCAATTGATTGTATAAATACACTTGATGTTTGTTTGTAACTATTTAAAGTTTGTCAAATAACTATATTACTAGTGTTTGTGTATTTGTTCTTATCGCTGCACCTTAGTCTCCTTAGCTACTTCATGTGTGAAAAATACGATATAAATTTGGCATAAATATATTAAATGCCAAGAGAATGATATTGCTACATCTAAATTAACCATAGTTAAAACTGTTCGTTTTTCATTTAAAATTTACTTAATTTATATAAAAACATTAAATTTTGGAAGTTAAACTGGTTTAAAAGGTTTAGTTTAAAAAAAATCCGACTTTAAAATAAAGACACTATTTTTGGAATTTCTCAAAAAATCTCCTATTTTAAAATAACTCAACACCTAAAATGAAAATAGAAAAAAGTGGTAGAACACAAAAAACAGCTTTCTCTTGAAGATTATCCTTTTCTCTACATTGTCTTTATGTTTATAAACCAAAAACTAAACGAGATATGATTGTTTAAAGGTTGTATTCGTATGCGTTCAGCATCATCTTAAAAACCATTTTAGAGCGACTGTTTTTAAAACTAAGGGCTTGAAAAAAAAAACTTCGAAAATACTAACTTCTTGTGAAAAACTACCGGGTTTTTTTTGATAAACTTTTTTCACCGAGTTAGGGTGGTAACCGTCCCCAAAGTAAAAGAACATATTGGCATAGGGAATATTTGGATCTTGAGCTATTTTCTACCTACTGTCAAAATTTTAAGCAAATTCATGCATATAAAAAGAATTCTGAGTAGAAAACAGTTATATCCTGGACTAAAGTATAATCATATTATTATTATCGGAATAAATAGTATTACTACTATTTACTTTTCCTTTAATAACAAAGTTATCCACATGCTTATTTTGAATTAATTATTTTACCGGAAACATTTCTCAGCGTTTTCAACAGACACTCCTCGAGTTAGTAGTATTTGTTTACACAAATTATATATCCGCAAGTTTAAATTTTGTTTGTTTACTAATAGTTATAATATTAGGTAATTTTATGAAAGGATGCTTTCTGTTAATTAACAAATTTAATGGAAGGTATTGTATTCTGCGATCAAGTAAAGAGATATGGATAAAATCCCGTTATTAGTTTCAGGCAAAAACTGAACTATGCTATACTTCATTGTAATCACAATTGTTGTCTCAGTCCCCACTATTTCAGTCAATCAGCTTTTCTAACGTGATGGGATATTTTTTTTGTGTGTAATTGACATTTATAAAAGAAAGAAATATAAAATAAGGTTCATTTTATGGTCTGCAAAAATCTCTTTGGAAACAATTAAGGTGGTATGGGCATGTTCAACGGATGCCAGCATCAAGACTCCCCAAAAAAGTAATAGAATGGCAACCGATAGGTCGACGGAAAGAGGAAGACCCAGATTAGAATGGCAACACGGCGTAAACAAGTCCATGAGCGAAAGAAATTTAACAACAAACGACTGCGAAGATAGGAAGAGATGGTGTTTAGGTATCGGACAACGTCGAAAGACGTTCTCAACCGATGTATATATAGAAATCTCTTTGGGTTTATGGGATAATTTATTAAATAAAATGATGGATTAACTATATATGAAACCAACCAACTAAGACTGCAGCTTTCTTCAAGGGCACTCAAAGGGCAAACACATAAGACCTACCCACATAATCTGGAAGCAACAACATCCTATACAGAAGCAAGCAACCCATCGTTGCCATAAGCATCATTTCACTTTATTGTAAAGCTATAGGCAGGGTTTGCTTGTGCAAACTAAATATCATTATTTTGTTTTATACTAAATAAATATGATTAGGTAATTTATTGTTTTATTTGTTACCCACTGAATTTTCATTGTTTAATTCATAGTTTAAGCGAACACGAATTCACACTTGAGAGACAAAGCTAGGCGAAGCCTAGACGATAAGCTCCCATAGTTGATTGAGGTATTATTTTACAATAGTATTTCAATTATCTTTTAACCGTGGACTATGGGCTATTGCGTTCATACCAACATGGTTTCAATTGATCCTTTGGTAGGGTCCATGTACAGTATTAAACTCTGTAGATACCTGATTACTTTAAATTAATTTTCTCTCCTCATTGTCATAATTATTAAATTTTTATTAAAAAACTTTATGCTACACCATTTTACTGGTTACTTTATAACAGTACCTTATTTAATTTCAGTTTAATGAATAATAAATTCATTGAGAAATTTTTTATTTTTCCAGAGATATTCTCTGTAGTAATTTATTAATGGTAAATTAATAATTTCAGTGTGATGAATATTACAATTCATTGGGTAATGTTTTTTTTTTATTTTACTCAGATTAACATGTGAAAAATTTTGATGGTCAATATTTTGTTATTATATTCATTAAATCGATTGCTTTATTATAAGTATTTATTTTTGGTTTGTTGTGTTCGAAATTTTTCTGATGGGTGGTAGGAGTGTGTAATGTTATAAACGTCACATCTTTATTAATTTATATTAAAATAATTATTTTATTTTAATTTATTTATTAATTTATTAATTCCTTAACCTTCAGTTTCTTTTTTATAGTATTTTAATTCTCTTTGGTAGTCTTATCGTTACAAGCTATTGCTTGATTTTGTAAAAATGTACTATTGAACTTATTTAGGTAGTCACATTTTAGGATACATTTTAATTTATGTACTTAATTGCTGTAATTTTTTTTTGCTATTAACCGGCAAAAAAATAAACGTGTGAAAATCGGCTCCGATATTTAGCTTGAAAATTCTAGTATTACCGAGTTGTTTTGCCACAAAGTGTTAAGTGATAAAAGCTATTAATTGTTCAATAATAACGAAATTAATCGCTTGTAAACAATTTGCAAACATAAGTTTTATGTTGTAATTGTAAGCATAAGCTTATTCAGCAGTACAAACTCTGAGCGGTAGAAGCGGCCAGTATTTGCAGTGCAGAGAACTGTTGATAAAAAATTGATAAGTGATAGGTAATTGATAATTTAATCAAAAATCTACATAGGCGTACACTGAGTTCTGGTGGGGATCCTTTTACGAAAAGTAAGAAAGTTTATAAATCTCTAATTAAGAGGGGGGTGTGAGATGATCATGGATCTCATGCAGAAACTAAAAGCAATAAGAAGAGACCAAACAACATTCAAGAAGAAATTTTTAATTTAAAAAAAGAAAATTTAGAGCTGAAGCAGAAAGTAAACTTTTTAGAAAACAAGATTAAGAAAATTGATAAGCAAATTAGAAAACATAATGTCAAGGAGCTCGGAACTTAAGGACGATAATAAAATTTAAGATGCTACAAAATTCATAGAAGATAAGCTGAATGTAAAAATAAAAATAAATCACGTTTAGAAAATCAAGGTTATGAACAGAAAACCATCAATAGCAGTAACGAAAATGGATGCCCTCAAGGATAAACAACTTATAAATAATAAAAGTAAATTAAGAAATACGCAATACTCCATAGAGAATGACCTAACACAATCTAGAGTGAAAATACAGAGTGAGCGTTAACTGATTTAGGGAAAGAGTAAAGGGGAAACGGAAGAAACGCAAGGGTCGGATACCAAAATCTATGCGTAAATAACGAATGGTGAAAATGGAACCCGGCTATCGAAAATCTATAAAAAACGAGAAAAAACTAATAACAGAAAAGTATAACAACAAGGAAAATCTAATGACGAAAAAGGCACGAAATAGGATTTTGATTGGACAATGGAATTTTAGAGAAACATTTGGAACACGCGCACTGAAAAACTTAGCAGATACCCTAGAGAAGTACGACATAGTTATTGCAGCGATCCAAGAAACCAAACAAAAGAATTTTCTGCACAGAGATTAGAAACTTCATGTGGATACAATAAAAGACTATTTGGGGTAGGGTTTTTGGTTAAAAAGGAAATTGTATAACTAGTGGTGAATTTTGAGCCAAAAACAAGCAGATTATATCAGCTAAGAATAAGGGGATTATACAGAAAAACAACATTTATAAATGTACCTGCCCCAACGGAATATAAGGATCAGAATATTAAAGACTACTTTTATAAACAACTTAAAATAGTGTTGCACGAAATATGATAAAATTAATTATAGGAGATTTTAACACAAAACTTGGTAGGGAGGATACCCACAGACAAATAACCGGCGAAAAGAGCAAACACAGAAACAGCAATCTAAATGGCAGATGATTGACTGAATTTGTTTTTGAAAACAATATGCATATTGTGAGCACTTATTTTGACCATAAGGAGATTCATAAAACTACTTGAATATCACCAATGGTCAATCAATTAATCAGATAGACCATATTATATTAATTAAAGCAAAACATATGAAGGCCGTTGAAGAAAATAAAAGTTATAGAGGAGCGGGTGCAAATTCGGACCTTTTTCTTCTTTGAGTGCCTCTCCTATCGGAGATTGGATATCATTAGGGCGATTCTAATTTTATTTACTGCTGTTTTGAATAATTCGTAAGTGGTACAGCCAAACCACTTTCTTAAATTTCTCATCCAGGACATTCTTCTACGGCTTGAATTTCTGCGTCCTTGGATTTTTCCTTACATTATATTTTGTAGGAATGTGTACTTTTGTTCTATCATCAGGTGGCCAAAGTATTCAAGTTTTCTCTTTTTTATATTTAGTATAACTTCTGGATTGTTATTTATTCTGCGTATTACCTCTTCATTTGTAATTTTATCCACCCAACTTATTTTTAGTATACGGCGGTAGCACCACATCTCAAAGCTTTCAAGATTTTTAACATTTTTCTGTTTAAGAGTCCACGCCTCAACACCGTAAAGCAAAGTACTGAATACATAGCATTTTAACATTCTAGTTCGTAGCTGAATACTAATATCAGAATTTTAAAATAATTTTTTCATTTTTATAAAGGTAGACCTGTCTACCTCGTAAAAGTAAAAATGGAATAAATAATGCCCACATATACTAGGAGGAATGGCCAGTAGGTGAAACAATTGCGTGGTATACTAGTACAGAACGTAGAAATTAGAAAGAAATCTAAGAACAAGTAGACAACATAGACAGTAGGTGGGCACGACTCAGAGAAACGATTTAATAAGCAGCCGAGTTAGCACTACTAAAACCTTCTCAAAGAAGACAAAAAGATTGGTATGATAATGATTGTAACAGAGCGATTAAGAAGAGAAATAGAGTCAGAATCAATAGCATAGGGAAGAATAATTTAAACAATAAAGAACTATATTATGCAGAACAAAGACAAGGTTGTACCTAAAAAAAATAAAATAATATTGAAACGATTTTGTAAGTACAAAATTAAGAACTTCTTCCAAAAAAAAAAATAAAACGAAGTCCATATAAAACCCCACCGAAATATTAAAAAGATGAGAACGTAAATTTAGTAGGAGAAATAGACGAAAAACTAGGTAGGTTGTTGATCCTCATACATGATAGCTGGCAAATTTTAAACATTCACGTATATTTATAGTATTACAAGTAATATTAGGTTTTAAAACAACAGGATCTGGTCCCCAGGCGGGTCATCAATTCCACACCTTTAAGGAGATCAGCCTTATGTAATCTGGGAAGCCAAAAAATATTAAAACATTGTAACCAACACAATTATATTGGTAGTTTCAATGACAGAACCCTCAAATCATCTGAGAACAAGAAAGAGCATATGTTTTTTTAGTTCCATAAAGAGTACAATACATATGTTGGCGATGTAGTATTATTGGTCAATAAAATATTCAAACATCTGGTCACACAAACTGCTGCAATCTCGAAGAGGGTTCTTAAACTATCAGAAATGTACTGCATCCAAATAATTCAAGTATACGCTTCCACTAGCCAATCAACAGATAAAATAATAGTAAAAGGTTGGAAATCATCATGGCTATTCTGATCTTAGATGCTGCCGCTCTGAATAGTTCGATTGATGTGAATTCCCTACCATCCCTCAAGTTACCCAACCAAGAATTTGCTCCTTCCTACACTTCTCTTGCCCTGGATTTTCCCTTGTATAATCAACTGAAGTATGTTATATCTTTCATTATGCATAACATGCCCCAGGTATTGCAGCTTTCGTGTCTAGATGGTTTCCAATATTTGCATTCTTTTGTTGACTCTTCTCGTGACTTCGTTGTTTGTTACATGCTAGGTCCATGATATCTTCAGGATTCTTCTATACACTCATAGTTAAAATGCTTCCAACTTTTTAGTAGTCGACGCGTTAAGTGTCCATGTTTCTATCCTGTAAAGCAGAGTCGAGAAAATGTAACACCTTGCTAGCATAACTGTCATGTCTAATTTCAGTTCTCTTTCACAAAGTACATTTCTTATTTTATTGAAGTTTGTTCGTGCTTTCTCTATTCGAACTTTGATTTCTTTAGAGTAATCGATTGTATGATTAATTAAATTAACTATTAACTAATTAATATGCCAAATTAACTGTAGTTTTCAACTTGTTCTAAAGTTATACCTTTAATTGTTAGGCTTTCATCATTATTTTGGGTTTTTGATATCCTCATATATTTAGTTTTCTTGATGTTTATTGATAATCCTTCATATATCTATTCATATTCTTCTCCATACTTAACTATCTTGTTAATTAGCTTTTGAAGGTATTGGAGGCTGTCTGCTATTATGATAGTATCGTCCGCACATCTAATGTTGTCAATTGGTGTTCCATTGACCTTTATTCCTGCTGGTTCTCCCTTAAGCAAGAGCTTTTTTATAATTTTTTCAGAGTATTCTTGAATAGTAGTGGCGACAATACACACCTCTGTCGTACTCCTCTTTTAATTTCGGACTCTTCTGATGTGTGTTCATTAATGCGTATGTGTGGCTGCTGTTTATAAATGTAGATTTGTTGTAATTCGAAGGTCATTGTATTGTAATTTTTTTGCTTTGAGGACGTGAATTAGCTCTTTGTAGCGGACTTTATCGAAAGCCTTGTTGTAATCCATGAAACAGACGTACATATCTTGGTTCACATTCAAGCATCTCTGAATTAGTACGTTGAATGCAAAGAGAGCTTCACGGGTACCTACGTCTCTACGGAATCCAAATTGGGTTTCTTCAATATCCATATCAAGTATTTGGTAAATGCGTTTATGGATAATCTTTAAAAACATTTTAAGTGTGTGAGACATCAGGCTTAAGGTGCGGTGGTCGGTGCATTCTCTAGCATTTTTCTTTTTTGGGAGACAAATCAGTGTTGAGGTTAACCACCATTGGGTATGTCACCCGACTGATAAATTTTATTAAAGAGCTTTAAGAGCATATCCATGTACTTATTTTCTATTATTTTTAAGATATCAATAGGCAGTTGGAGCTCTTGTAATCATGGAAGATTTTAACGCTAAAGTAGGGAAGTTAAACATCAGCAACATTATCAAATAGAGGAACCTACGGTCTAGGAATTACGAACTAAAGAGGGGAACGGTTACTAACATACACACAGGAGCAAAACCTAAATTTTGTAACCTCATTTTTTTGTAAACCAGATAATAGAAGGTGTACCTTAATAGGCCAAGACTGGAAAACCAAAAACGAAATTGATGACATATTAGCCAACCAGAAACCTATAGTAACAGATTCTTGGTACTAATAAGAGCAAAAATTAAAAATTTAAGTAAACAGAAAATTCGTTTTTTAAACATATTGCTCATTTCTTTCTCTTTCTTTGTACATATTAAATTAGTCGTACCTAGATCTCACATCCTTTTCGTTGCTTCTTTCTCTCATACATTTTTCTTTGTTTAAATTTATCTTCCTCTTGTGTTTCTCTGTAAATGTCTATATGTCTGTTTTACTCGATTTTGGATGGTTAGTTTTACTATCATAGTATATATTCAACATGATCTTCTTCTTCTTCGCGTGCCATATCAGAATTATCCGACGTTGGCTATCACCATTGCGAAGGCTTATCGATCTTCTGCAATATGGAATAATTGTCCTGCATTTGTTATCTGTGTCCATTCACGAATGTTTTTTAACCAAGAAACTTGTTTTCTTCCTACACCTCTACTCGACGTAAACATGATACACATGATAAATTTATATTTTTCCACTAGTGCGACTATCTATCATCAGATTCATCTGGCTCGATTTCCCGTTCGTCCTGTCTGCTGATTGAGTGCTTCGAGTCTGGTATTACTAAAAAGTACTTTACTTTAGGCACTAGATTTAAATTTGTACCATACAGGTTAAAACTGGTTTAACTATTTAAAACCGGATTTTGTACAAAACTTTTACCATTTATATACTCTACCGACATACATTCTACAAAACTAATAGCTGTATTTTACCATTAGCAAGTAGGTAACTAAGAGAAAAGCTCCAGCAGAAACGACTTTAAAAAAAATTTAATAACATATATTTTAAAACCTGATTATCAGTGGTCGAAGAAAGACATTTCAAAAAAATAGAAAAAACGAAATAACACGATATTAAAAAATATCCTGGAATACTTATAAAACGTGATTCAAAGAAAACAGCCATAGAATACATAAAAAATTTATCAGAAAATGTATGGGTGAGATTTCAAGAAAATTATAAACCGAGCATAAATCTTACGTGATAACAGGGAACGTGATAGAACGTTGATAGATAGAACAAAATGAGGAAAATTAAGAAGAAGCTCTTATCTGACAAATAGTAAGTTATTAATAACATTGCAACACTAATGGAATAACAACCTGTTGAAGACTTACGGTTTGTAATAAGGCATAGGCACAACTAACAGTAGTCGAAAGGTCAGCATTTTATGTCAAATAATGTATATTAATTTTTAAGTTTTGTGCAAGCTGTTAGCTCCAAGGTAGAGATAAACGTCTAAACTGTCAAGAATACATTAACCGAAAATTGACAAAGACAGTATCTTACAGGTTATATCAATTTTTATAATTTTATTCTTTAGGAACGATTTCTGGATTAAAAATCTAAATGCCAATTTAAAAAATATGGAATTTTAATAACAATCATTGTGGTTTATACCTTAAATAAAATATATTTAGAAAAATGTCATAAGGAAATAGTTTCAGAACAAAAAAAAAAGTTTAATATGTATAAAACACACATCATAACATGGTAATATCATATTATGATCCAGCAATCTCGCCACTAAATGACCGAAACAGAATAAAAATAAATGCCAAGAGAACAGATGTAATAATAATTGAATACTGAGGATCTCTAGGATAAAGAGAATGAGAAATAATGAATCCAGGAAGCGAATATAAATTATAAAGCACGAAAATAGAAGATAACAATGAAAACCAGAAGAAAGATAGACAGAAAAACACGTGGATGGAGGGAGTAATGAAGCCAATGAGCTCCAAGCGCCAAAGAACTTAGACTAGGCCAATGGAACAGCCATCAATAATGAAAACTGGGCTATATATATATATATATATATATATATATATATATATATATATATATATATATATATATATATATATATATATATATATATATATATATAGTTAATTCGAAAAAAGTCAGTTCAGTTCTAGTAGCTGAACAGTGCGGACGTGCTTTACTAGGAGCAACTGACCTGACGTCAACGGAGCTTTTCAGCTCCACGGTGGGTAAGACACCGTTAGTGGCGCAGGCACTTGACTTTTATTAAGGCGAAGAGTGGATGCGATTTTTCTTAGCTTAAACCGCAGAGAGACTGATTTTATAGGCCTCTCTCGGAGGGCTATAAAAAAATAGCAATTCACCGAAAAATTCGGGATAACTGTACGGTGCCGTCAGGGATGACACTGTAAGGCTCTGTTGTTTGCATCAGAGTCGGACAGAAACGGCCCCTGCCCGACAGTTTGAGAACTGCAAGTGGAACCCTCCTGGAAACAGGAGTGAACAACCGTGCGAGGTCCTGGGAAGACACCCAGCATCCATTCGACACGTGTCGAGTGGAGAGACAAAAAACAGTGATCTTCAAAGTAGACAGCTTTTAATTATGTCGTCGGTTTCTCATGAAACCACCGAGCTTCCAGCTCATGTCGTAGAACTCCACCCCCAAACCCATACCGAGTCAGAGTATGTACATCAAAGTACAACTCCAGACTCAATCCCAATCCCTCCATCTCCATCCATTTCAGAGGAATCTGTTATGGATGCTGAGATAATTTACCAATTCTCGGAGGAAGAAAGTAGTAACGATGCGATTGACCTTCAGTCAATCAAATCAAACTCAGCCATGATGCCAAACGCGGACGAAAAATCCAACGCGGAATTCGCCAAGAAGTGTCTAATGTTCGACACAACCAATGTCTACAATGCTCGGCGCGGAGAGGACGGGAAAGCTCCAACAAAACGGCCATGCTATAGTCCAGGGCAAAGCCCTGAGAAACAGAAAAAGGACGATACTGCCAACTACATTCAACTACTCATCCAAAAAATGGATGAAATGCAGTCGAGCCATAATAGGCAAATAGAGGCACTGATGGAACAACTATCAGAATTAAGACGCGAAATCCGGACGAAAGACCGCGAAAACAAAGAATTAGTTGCACGAATAGTGCAACTTACCGAGAAGAAGGAGGAGCCAAAGGCATCCGATAAGCGCACGCGCGAGGCAAGTGGCAACCGCCAAAAAGATTCAAGGGTCGAAAAACCCGAAAAAATCTCCAGGCAACACGATAAGGTCGAAAAACCGAAAATCGTGGAGCCTGAAAACGATCCATGTGAGACAGAATGGCAAGAAGTAGCGAAGAAGTCGAACAAGAAAAAGGGAACCACTGCTAAAAGCAGCATCGAAGCCACGCCCACAGAAAATGTGAGCGTAGCACAAAAACAGAGAACTCTTGTCGAAAAACGGCAAGAGAAAATAATGGATGACGAGATCAAAGCTCGTCAATCTAGAAGAGCCCAGAAAGAAAACACAGATCCAAAACCAGGCACAAGCCAAAATATAAACAACGAATCAGTGGTTCCCCCCACCGAAAAACAACAAAAATTGCCAAAACCACCGGCAATTATACTAAAATCAGTGGGCGAAAGTCAGAACATCCTCCGCAAAGCGGCAGAGAAAGCCATCATTTCTGACAATAAATTTGCGAAATCTGGGCGATCTGTAGTAATACAGACCAAAAGCAGAGAACACTATCTAGAGATGGTAAAAATACTGGAAACCCACAAACCAGCGGTCGATTTCATCGCATATCCAATCGACACACCAAAAACGAAACGACTTGTAATCCGAGGATTACAAGTAAACATGGATCTAAAAACAATTGCAGAAGCAATTGAGGATAAAGGCATCGACCTAATCAAAATAGAATCAGTCAGATCGCTGAGAGAGGGGAAGAAACTTCTACCTCTGTACAAAATTACTGTTCCTGAGGAAGAAACAGAAAAAGTACGCAAAATAAACAATCTCTGCTATCTACGAATTCACATCGAAGACGAAATCAGACAACAACGGGATGTACTTCAATGCTACAACTGTCAGAATTTCTATCATGGATCCAGTGCCTGCCACTGCGCCTCGCGCTGCGTGAAATGTGGAGAGTATCATAGATCATCGGAATGTCAGAAGGACAGGGAAACCGCAGCCAAATGTGCCAACTGCGGAGAGGCTCACACAGCCAGTTACAGGGGGTGCTCTAAAGCACCAAAAAGGAAACCAAAAATAACTGCTCCTCCAAAATTCAAAGATGCACCAAGTGCACCTACCACCCGGCCTAGCGTAAGCTATGCCGCAGCAACAAAAGCAGCCGAACCACCAAAAGCTGCTCCTGTAACACAAACAATTGTCTCCACAGACAGCGATAAACTTATCGCTGCCATGAATAACCAGCTCAGAGCTTTCACAGACCACTTCTCGGGCATGTTCGAGAAGATCACATTAGTCCTCGATGCAATGAGTAAATGTAGAACTGAATAATGCCAGAACAGTTGGACGAGCTAAAGATCGGGTCGTGGAATTCGGGCGGGATTCGTTCGAAAATTAACATTCTAGACGAGATTACCAACAGACTCGCTATAGATGTCATGGCCTTACAAGAGACTAAACTAGTCGAGAGAATTAAAACAAAAATTCCTGGCTATGTCATCTATAGAGAAGATCGTACTGCACGCTCAGGTGGCACGGCCATTATGGTAAGAGGGCAAATAGACCACCATCTAGTGCCCACACCACTTGGCCTGGTCACCATGGAAGCGACAATAGTTCGAATCGTTATGGCTAACGAAACGCTGAAAATAGTTTCAGCATACGTTAGACCACGCGATCCGGTACTAAACGAAGACCTCGATCTAATATTAGATTCCGACGAACCGACGATAATTATCGGCGATCTGAACGCTAGGTCGCCCAACTGGTTCGACAGACGCACGAACGTTAACGGTAGACGACTCTGTGCCTATCTCGAAAACAAAAATAACACCGTAGTAACGGGTCCCACAGACCCAACATGCTTCCATGGAGAACTTCCGTCACACATCGACATAGCAATTCTGCACAACATAGGGCAACAACATGAAATTCAATCAGTAAATGAAGGCGATTCCACGCATAATGTAATCGTCATGACCCTAGGCGCAGTGGAACTAAACCCACTACAGCCCCACCAAATAAAGAAAACGAACTGGCCTAACTTCAGAAGAGTTGTAAGCGAAAATATTGGAGCAATTCCAATAATCAATAACATCGAAGAACTAGAAGAAAGTATCACAAAACTAGAGCAAACAATGCTAAATGCCATCGATGCCAGCACAAAAACAGAAAATAAAATAACGCAAAAAGGCAGATTCAAAGAAATTTCAAATGAGCTAAAAGACCTCATTAAAGAAAAAAATAGAAAAAGAAGAAGAGCGCAAAGAACGAGAAATCAGGAAGACAAAAGAATTGCTAATGAATTAGACAGAGAAGTCAAAAGAAGACTAAACGAGCACAGAAGCGAGCACTGGGACAATTTTATCCAAGAATTAAATCCAAATCAATCCGCATTCTGGAAAATATCAAAAATACTCAGAAAAGATAAAAAACCTATACCGCCCCTACACGGACCAAACGGTAGAGTATTTACCGAACAAGAAAAAGCTGAAGTAATGCGAGAGACACTCGAAACAAACAATATGCAAAACTTTCACCCGGCAGAAGACCTAGACTTCACGGAGGAAGTAGAAAGAAGCGCTAGACGCATAAGAAGAAGAAAAGGCATAATAGGCCTAGAACACACAAGCCCGGAGGAAATTAAAGATCTAATTAAATTATTAAATCCAAAGAAAGCAGCTGGACCTGATAAAATCACTAACAGGGCAATTAAAAATGTACCAAACAAGATCATAGTGTACATTGCAAACATAGTAAACGGTATATTACGACTAAGATATTTTCCAGACAGATGGAAAGAAGCCGAAGTGATAATGATTGGAAAACCGGGAAAAGACGGGAGCTTTCCACAAAATTACAGACCAATAAGCCTACTTTCATGCCTAAGCAAAATAGCCGAAAGAGTAATCTTAAAAAGACTACAAACAGAGTCTGAAACAATTGGAATGATACCAGAAGCGCAGTTCGGCTTTAGATCCAGACACTCTTGTGAACTACAGGTACTTAGGCTTACAGAGTTCATTACTAAAGGTTTTAATGAAAAAATGTACACCGCTACAGCGTTTCTAGATGTAAGTAAAGCTTTCGACAGAGTATGGCACGAAGGCCTTCTCTACAAAATGAGTCAAAATGGATTCAGTGAGGCGATGACATGTCTCCTTGCGTCATACCTGACAAACCGGAGATTCAGAGTTCGAATAGGGCCCGCCCTATCCGAGGTCGGAACTCTGGAGGCAGGTGTGCCTCAGGGAGCGGTGCTATCTCCGTATCTGTATACCATTTATACCGCTGATACACCCAGCAATCATAAAACTCTGCTTAGCCTGTACGCAGACGATACAGCGTTAGCAACAAGCAATAGAAACATAAATTTTGCAACCAGAGATTTACAACGCTCTCTGAACAGATTATATGCATGGTGTATAAAGTGGAAAATAACACTAAACCCGGATAAAACACAGGCCGTCATGTTTAGAAAACGGAGACAAATACCCAATATGGAACTGAATCTTGCAAACGAAAACATAGAATGGAGCAATCAAGCTAAATACCTAGGAGTGACCCTTGATCACAAGCTCACATTCACTGAACATGTTAATCAATCAGTACACAAAGCAAAATTAACTAAGATACAACTTGCCTCGCTGATAGGCAAGAAAAGCAAATTAAGATTCTGGACAAAAATAAGGGTAGCAAACAGCATAATCCTTCCAACACTAACATACGCATCAGCAGCATGGGGACATACATGCAAATCAAACAGGAAGAAATTACAAGTAGCTCAAAATCAGCTAATTAGAGATGCACTAAATGTACCGAAATACGTACCATTAAGATACCTATACAGGGATACAAAACAGCAAAGAATTCTCCACACAATGAACGAAAAAGCACATGACATTTTCAATGAGATAAAAGATCATCCAAACAGAAAGCTCCGAGAGCTAACGGACTATGAAGCAAACATCAGGACGACGCATAGACGGCCTAAACATCAAATAGCTGGATATGTCCCAGTAGCATAAAAACAAACGTTAAGACTGAGATAGGCACAGACTAGTCAAACACAACGCGGGTTAGAAGTAGAAAAAAAAAAAAAAAAAAAAAGGTGACAACTGGGGACTGGCATTTTAAAGTTCCAGGCACCAGGAATTACCACCAAAAAAATATTTAGTTTTAAGTTTTAGTTTTAGTTTATAAAACCCGTTAAAAGACCTTCTAACTACGCGAGTAAATTATAGTGACCATGAATAGACTAGCTATTCATAATTCGGTAATTCGGTTACGGTAATTTTAGTGACACTGATCCCCGTCACACGCACACATAAACACGTGAAAAGTACAAAGAGAGCCTTCTGCTCTCTTCGTACAGCCAACTTTTGGCTCAGGCCCTTAAGGCAGGTCTAATTGGGAGACCAAAACGCGACTCTCTGAGCATCGAGGCCATGTGCGGCAAGCATGGGCTCGGTGGCCAGACCAGTCGGGCGCTCAGCTGGCGAGGAGAACAAATTAATTTTTGCCAAATCGGCAGCTGAGTGACCGAACACACACATTCCTGTGCGGAGGGACATCAGCTCAGGCTGATGCCCCTCCGCGCAGGGCACACACATTCTAGGGACATCAAGTCCAAAGTAATGCTAATACCAAATTAAATTCAGTAAAGTAACTAGGGAGAAAAGCTTTTAGCTACCCCTTAATTTCAGGTGGCTTAACCACAACAATGTCGATACGGAGGGCCTTTTCATTACCCAAATAGCCCGACGTAAAGTTCATAAGCCTTCGCTGCGTATGTCAGACGTAGTGAAGGGGTGGTGGAAAAACCTGGGGGTCAGATAGGTACCGATCCAGAATGATTAGCTCTTCTGGAGCGAGACCGGTCTGATCTTCGGACATGTGGATCCCACTGACTAGCAGTGGTATACACATGTCACTAGGGGTTGGGTTGAACGCTTCGCGTGTAAGTGTGTGTGTGTGTTAATTCGAAAATGAGGATAAAAGACAATGAGTTCGTTTATTTAATATTATATGAGTTATATTAATATTTTAACAATAATTTTGTATTGCATGTCGCTTGTTGTATAATATCAGTTTTGGTTTTAGTCCCGTCATGTTATGGCTTTTATTATGTGATTTCTCAATTTTATACGATAAATTAAGAACATAATCTAATATCTATCAATTAATTTTTTTATGATAGATGTAAAATATACATCAATAAATATTTGGGTAATATAGAATAGCTTAGATTACATCATAATAGTCCCATTTGTTACAAATTTGTAATGAATAATATTGCAACAATATCATTTTAAGTGGGAAGAAATGAACAAAAATGTAGTTGCTCTATTTTGCGATTTGCTTTTTATTATTTATTACACACCTAAGGCAGGTGTTTTAAAGGATATAAGTCATTATTCCTTCACATGAAATATTTTTCACAAGTAGAGGTGGGCTTTATTGATTTGATATATCGAATCGACGAATCGTATAAACGCTTTCAATTATGTAATATCTGCTTTATGTATGTATTTTTTTAAAAAGAACTCACATAATCTGTAGATGCCATATCCTCCAAAATTTCTTTTATTATATTTAGAATGATTTTATTGGTTCGTCCAATAATATTCTTATAGACTGTATATATTATACATAATTTTTCCAAACTAAAGTGACGAAGGGGTGCCGGGTTGTGTTGTAGAGGTAGCACCTTTTATCAGAAAAACCACATCAAGCAACAAAAAATGGCCCCACGTGCCATATCTCAGGCAATTCCATTAGTCTATAGTCTATAATAAATGAGGGTAGTCAGATATGACGAAAATTTCACCAAGTTCTTGTCGGTATAAATAGTTCCTACTTCCTGGCCAACGGCTTCAAGCGAATGAGTTGATAAGTGTTCATCCTTTTATGTTGGGATTGAGAACTCGGCTCCGAAGGTGGATGAACCAAAATTTGGTCAACGGCATAAGGGTCTCAAAGGCAATAGAAATCACTACAATAAAGGTCTTTATGGATATCCCCAGTAAAATATTCATGGTGATAAAATCAAAAACGGCGTTACTAATCATGGTCCTTGGAAGCAAGGCAAGATCTTGCAGGAGCGGAAAAGATAATCCGTTTCAGGTTGTTAATGTAAGTTAACAGAGAAGGGAAGATAAGACAGTCTAACACTAGAATTAGAACTTGGAATGTTTAGAGCAAGTTTCAGCCTGGTAAGACGCATACTAATATTCAGGAAATAAAAAGGTTGCGTATTAATGTTTTGACTTGAACTAAATACTAAAAATGATGGATGAGAAGCACATTGATCTCTTAGTCAGACTCTTTAACCAAATTTAGGCATACTACTCTAAAACTGGTTGATCTTGATCTTTTGTTTGTCTTCCCAAAGAGAAAAATGGAAAAGACAGCGGCTATTACCTCACCATTACCTTGATGTACCATGTGCTAAAGTTACTACTGAGAGTTATCTGGAATTAAATATCTTATAAACTGAAGAATGGAATTATTTCTAGATGCTTAGGGTGTTGTGTAATTTCAGTTTTAACCAATTCTTAAACTGTCTAAAAAATGTTGGACAATGAAGTTTATTTTGTACCAAAATTCAGACCAAATGAATGATAACCTATCAATTGGATATTCTAAGTGCTCAAGATATTACCTAGGATTATACATCCTACCTGTACATATAATTTTAAAACCAAAATTCGCAGACCTATTGAAAAGCGATAAACCACAATGGCTCTTTATTGACAAAATTCAAATCAAATTGGATGGAAAACTTTTATGAAATCTTCAGTGGACGAAAATATTATCTGATTTAGTTACTTTCTGACTATTATGTACATCATTAAACTGACAAACTTAATGATGCTTACACCAAATTGAATATATGTGCAACGGCGTTTCAATGTTTCAAAAGTTAGTAAGAAAAATATTCATTTTAAATTAAATTAGTTTTTCAAATCAAATTTTGTTAGGAACACCTCTAGTTCGACAGACAATATACATTCTCAAGGTGACCGACATGTTTAACAATACACACGAATTGCCTTTGGGTAACCTTAAAATAAAGCCAATCTCTGGCACTCCACTTTCAAATAATCCGGCATGTCATACTAGAGACACGCAATCGACAGTGTATATCACTTTTGTTTTGTTATACTTTGACCATCAAGTAATACGGAAAAATATACGTTTATTATTTTTTAAATTAGAATAAAAAAATATTATTTTTTATTCTCATTAAAAAATTATAATAGTCGTACGGATACGGAAATTGGTAATACATACTCCAATGCTATATGTATTATCAGTATCAAGATAGTGTCATAAATGATGAGAAATTATAAACAAAAACCAAAACCAAATCAATTCATTATTAAATTACAGTAATTTGACATAAACAGTATTTTATAAGGTATTCAATTGTTATACCTTATTATTTCTGGATTGGAAATACAATCTTCACCACAAAAAACTCTAATTTTAAATGCAATTATTGTGGTTTATTCCCAAATTAATAAAACATTTATTGCACAATAATTGTTTCGAAATTGAAATTATTATGCAATGCATATAATAGAATGACAAAAAAAAGAAATATGTTTATTCCGTATAGATAATATATGTTTTTTTGCAGACCATTTTATACTATTAGAATAGGTATTTCTTTTTGGAATTAGCGTATTGCGAAATAGCATATTGCGAAAGTGAAAAGCCTAAGTACAATAAACATTTCTGATGAGTTCGGCCCTGACAGAAGTCATACACCCTGTACCTGTCTTGGCTCTTGATATTTTTGTGTTTAATTGCGAATATTGAAAGTGATAAATTACAGTTAAAGTGTAGCATTATTTAAGACTAACAGATAAGACGAAAAACTCGGATTCGCTCGAAAAAATATTCCCACGAAATATTTTTACATAATCACATTCGTGGGATACCCCAAAATAAAATTCAAGAAGTCGCACATGCGAAGAGTAGTCTCAATTTTATTTAAACATTTTTTAATTGTAAAAATCAACTTTTTTGGCTCAGAATTTTTTTTATATTATTTGTCTCCTTCTAAACAAAAAAGGTTTCTTCCATTTTTTTTGTAGATTTTTTCATTTTTGAATTATTAACAATAAAACATTTAAAAAAATGACGATTTTCAAGGCTCAAAAATACAAGTAAAGAAAATTATTGTTGAAATCAAGTGCTTAACAGGTTGACTGCCAGGCGGTCGTATACGACCGACAGTTCAGTAAGTGCTGCATGCCACGGCGGTCGTATACGACCGATTTGATACGGTCTGTGATATAGTTCGTATTTGGCTAGAGATCGTGTAGAGAAGCGAAATTTTTACAGTATTCGACCATTGTGGCATACAGTCGTCGTATATACATATCAGTTTTCATTTTGGCTGAATAGGGGAGACTAAAATGATATCGAAATTTTGACATATCTTTATTTCGAGTAAAAAATATAAAACTATAAAAAATATCCATTACAAACTGAAATACATACAAAAGTTAAATAAGAACACAAAAGAAATTAAAAATTATCGGTTATTTGTTATATCGGTGTTTGTTGAAACAATCTAAACAAAGGTGTGGTTGACCTTCACAAGTGTCACAGTAAGTTACTACTTTTTTGACCTGATTTTTTGTTATGTTTCCCCGAATCTTCTCTTTATAACAACCTTTACAGTATTTCTTTATTTTATCATATTATGGTCCTTCTTTTTTCACCAAAGTATGAGTTTGCATTGATCTCCTTGTAGTTCGTATTTGTTGTTGTTCCCTTTCGGAATCATTCTGTGACTCAATGTTGTCTTCATAACTTAAGAGCGACTTTATTACATGCTCTCTAAATTCAGTTATTTTCATTTTTTTATCGGTTAGTTGGTTGAAAATAATGTGAGAATTTACGAGGGATATACCAAGAAGAAATTTTACAGCGAGCTTCCTGTAACATTTAAGTGACTTTCGTAGAGGTGAATTATAACTTGCCATCTGGTCTGACTGGTCAATTGAGGACTTTGCCTCATTGTATTCCATTACAGCCTGAGGTTTATGAACAACACCACTTCGTCGCTGAATTGCTCGAGTTTCGGTAGTGTGTTTAGTAGATAGTAATAGGACATCTCTTTTATCCTTCCACTTCAAAACGCAAATGCCTCTCTCGTTTTCCAACCCAAACTTTCCCCTTTTTTTAATAATAATAATAATAATAAAGGTCTTTATTTTTCCTTCAAATTCAAACAATACACAAAATATATAATTTATATATGCATAAAATACAATAAGAAAGAAAAAATGCCGAAGATCAGTTGGTGCTGATTTCAAGAAATCAGTACCTCTGCTTTTCATCTTAAGCAAGAGAGAAAAAAAAATATAATATATTTTTTTGCATGTTATGTAACAATCAATTAAAAACCATAACCAATAGAAACATTTAACATTTAAATATTGTACAAAAACTATCACACAGTTTATACATACTTCATAACAGGTCATCAAATAGTTGCACATGTGTTACTCACTTAGCAATTTAGATTTAAGAGATTTCTTAAAAGATTTAATCGATTTTAATTTTAATTCTTTAGCTAATCCATTATATACTTTTGATATTTGATATGTAAATGAATTTTTGAATTATTCTGTACGATGTGGCGGAGCTGTAATTGTATTTTTATATCTTGTATTAACATTATGTATGTCAGTTCTGTATATAATTTTTTTAAAAAGATATGCTGGTAGAGAGTTTTTGATAATTTTGTGGAAAAGACAAGCAGCATGTAGAAATATTCTCTTTTCCATGTTCAACCATTTAACATGTTTTAATTTGTGAGAAATAGGCTGGTGTCTTCTTACACCACAGATCAGACGAAGACACGAATTTTGAACCACTTGAATTCTTCTCCTGTCATCTGAACTAATACAAGGCCCATACACAACATCTCCATAGTTAAATTTTGATAGTACCAGACTTTCGCACAATATTCTTTTTACTTTGTATGACAGATAGCGGCGATTATGGTAAATTGTTCTTAGACTAAGAAATGCTTTACTCACACAGGTGTTAATATGTTTTGTAAATTTGAGGTGATTATCTAAAGTTAAACCTAGATTTTTTGCACTAGTTACAGGTTTAATGGTTTCATTATTAACAACTATTTCAATGATGTTACTCATTTCCAAACACACCCTGTTTGGACCAAAAACCACCAGATTAGTTTTTTTAGAATTTATATTTAATGCATGATTTCCTGCCCAAGCAATCAATGATTTAATATCTTGATTAACAATCTCAATAGCACTTGCTCTGTCAACTGGGTAAAATGAGTGGTAAATTTGTGTATCATCTGCATAGAGATGAAATTTACAGGTATTCAAGGAGGTACCAATATTGGTGGTGTATAAAGTAAATAAGATTGGACCTTATTTTTTAGAACTAAGATTTTAATTTTTTATTTATTACTTCTTTTGGGTTTCCACGACGATTTGCTCTTAGCGTCCCAATATAGTGAGTTTCCTTGTCAAGTAAAATGTTAGCTAACTCTAGGCTTATATATTAGTTATCCGCTACTATCGTACGTCCCAAATTCAAAAGGTTTTCTGATAGGTTAATCACTACATTGTTGGTACAGAAGCGTTACCTTCATTTTTCTCCTTACCTGCATAAATCCTTATATTCCACGTGTAGCCATTGTCACTAGAAAGCTTAAAAAGCTTAACTCCATACTGAGGCGTCTTTTGCGGTATGTACTGTTTCATTACTAGCCGACCTTGGAAAGGAATAATAGACTCATCAATACAGAATATACGCCCTGGTGTATAAACTGCTCGAAAGTTTTTAATAAGTTTATATAGCAATGGTTTGACTTCGTGCAGGCGGTCACCATCTGGACACGAGGTATTATCGGATAAGTGCCACATTCTTAGAAGGAGCTGAAATCGGTTTCTAGGCATAATTTTCGGAACCATACAATTTTTGTAGAAATTGTCAGTGCTCCAGTATTTGTCAATAGAAGGCAGCCTCACAAGTCCCATATAACCTACAAGGCCAATAAATTGTATCAATTCTCTTCTGGTGGTTGGAACCCATCGATGTAGTCTAGATTCGTTACTGATATCATCAGTATCGCACAAAATCTGGGTGGCATACAAGTTAGTTTGATTAACCATCTCATCTATAATTTCATCGTCTACGAAAATTCAAAAACAATTATAGGGGGACAATTTTTTTATAAGAGCTGCAGCGTAATTTGCCTGTAATCCAGCTTCCGCAGAATAGTTGAAAATTTTGTGATTGCCAATAGGTTTTTTATATGAGAGTTGTTCGTATCCATCAGCAAAATTAGCCTGGCTTTGGTGTTCTTCATTTTGCTTAAATGATAATATGTTTTTTTGGTTTTGTTGATCGATTGTAACTTGAAAAAAGTCATCTAATTCTTCCGAGGAAATGGCGCTGTTCAATTCCAAAGGCTGTAGTAGGACAATATTTTTTGAATTTTCACTCAAAGAGTGTATTTCTTTGTGAATGTTATCCAGGCTGGAAAGTGACTTAGCACAACAGCATGGCTCATTACCAATTTCCCTTTTTTTAAAAGAGTGTTTAGTTTTCTACGTTTATTTTTCAAATTTATTTCTTCTTCCGCTTCTGACCCATTGGAGCTATATAGAATTCATATACAGGAGCTATATATATATATATATATATATATATATATATATATATATATATATATATATATATATATATATATATATATATCTTCATCGCTGGACGGTAAGAACAGTCTAGGTCAGAATCAAAGGAAAAATCATTAGGTTCGTCATCTAAAAAAAAACAAAATTTTTAACCGTGAACCTGTCAAAAAAAACGTAAATTATTTGCAACTTATTTAAATTTTGCAATAAATTGGTTTTGTTTTACTTCATTATTTTTTATTTATATTAACTTTTGCTATAAATCTTTCGATATCTATATTGTCTATATAGCTTTCAATGACAATAAAGCATATTTCTATGCTATTCTACTAATAAATAAACGTGTATTTTTCAGAATAATATCTTGCTTATTGTGTAGGTACCTACTTCAAACAGTAATCCTATGTAATGATTTACATCTGAAAATATAATAGGAATATATGATATGAAAATATGAAAATTATATCTTACCTGAACGTTTTTTGCTTTCCAAAACCATACCAACCATCATTTTACCGCGACTTCCCATTTTATTTTAAGAAATAATAATTGTTTTTACTATTATCTAACTCTAAAAATAGTACAAGCACAATTAACTTACTTGTCTTACTAACAATCAAACCTCTACTGATAAAATATTGGTCAAAACAACCACTTAACAAAATAATACTCGACAAGTCTCATCATGAACAGAACGACCGCCCGACCGACCGCTTGGCACCAGGGGAATAAGTATGCCGCCTACGCCCCGGCGGTCGTATTCGACCGCTGACCTATTTTTTCAAAAATTGGGACTAGTAAATAAAATTGGTGAAATATTAGTAATGGAAGTATTTCAGTTGGTTGCCAGATACACTTTTTTCAACTTGGCACCATGGACTTTTTTAAACATTTTTATGTGGCAGTCAACCTGTTAAATTCAAGCTCAAAAATTGCCCTATCCATTTCAAATAAGTATTTTGACCATTCCATTGTTTTTTAATTGTTAAGGAAGCTTTAATAAGGTAAATTATTATATACATACATGGAAAATTAAGAGTCGAAGCTTATATACAACTATACGCTATGGATGCATTCAACAATCTCTTGAGTAAAGAAACATGGCAAGGTTTTTATCATGCAACTGATGTTGGGAGTAAATGCAATGCCTTTCATGATAAATTACAGTTCTATTTCAATATTAGTTGTCCTATTAGAAAAACCAAACATTACCAAAACCAAAAAAAACATGGGTAATACAATAAGTAAAATCTTCTTCAGATAGTCTGAAGGAATTGTATATTTTGAGTAAGGCATACCCTGAGCTAAATACCTAGAAAAACTCTATATAGACAAAAAAATATTAGCACCAAGTTCTTGTTGAGGCCACAAAGGGTCAGTTTTATTTTAACAAAATCTCTGTATCCTCTAACAAAAACAAAACCACATGGGCTGTTATAAATGAACTTAATGGAAAACAAAAAAATCACAAAAATATCTGTCTAAAAATAGATAGTACTAGGATTACAGATTCAGATATAATATCAAACAAATTTAATGATCACTTAATAGATGCACCAGTAGATATAATTAGTAAAATAATTAAACCAAATTTAAATTTTCAGCATTCCAACGATTTTGTTCAAAATAGTTTGTTCCTATCTTATGTAACAGATGAAGATATCTTAGACATAATAAAATATAAAATTAAAAACAAAGTGTCGTTGGTTTTGATGAAATATCAGGTATAGTAATTAAAAAATTGCGTCTCAGATTTTGATACCACTTGATCACATTATAAATGCTTCTTTCAATACTGGTATTTTTTCCAGTATGCTGAAAACTTCTATCATATCACCGGCATGAAAACAAGGTGATTCTGAATTATTGGCAAATTTTCGACCATTGTCTGTTCCATCTGTGATATACTCCTCGATAGATTGTACAGATATGGTGTTAGGGAAGTTGCCCATAGATCGATTCGTTCCTATCTGAAAGACCGGCACCAAATAGTTAGAGTGAAAAATAACTTTAGGATTTTAATGTCTGATCCGATTGTTAACAATAATGGAGTACCACAGGGCTCGATATTGGGCCCCATATTATTTATTGTAATATATTAGTGAACTACCATATGCAATGTCTGACGCATTTGTATCAGTTTATGCGGATGTCTCAACAATTTTGTATCGCGATAAAGACATCAATTTTTACAAGACAAAATAACAAACTCACTGAAAACCTTCTCTGATTGGTCCAGTAATCAGTCGCTCCTGTACAATGTTCACAAAAACTAAATTTTTATCATCTATATCCCGTTCAAATTCTACAAAACCTGATTTGAGTATATCCATCAATGGTGAGGGTATTTTGAGTTGTAGTGATGTGAAGTTTTTAGGAGTCACTTTCGACTTTCATTTACCTTTTAAGACTCATTGTTGAAATGTATGTAAAAAAATTAATTCTAAATGTTATCAATTGAGAAATTAGGGTAAAATACTTAGTCTGCAACACATTCGTCTTTTTTATTTTGCTGAGGTACAATCGACAATAAGTTACTGTATAACTGTCTGGGGTGGCTCTTTTAGTATAAAAGACGTTTTCAAGGCCTAAAAGCATATTTCCAGATGTATTGCAGGTGTTCCGTATGGTTGGTCTTGTAAAAACCTATTTAGAGATTTAAATATATTAACAGTGTATGGAATTTACATTTTGGAATTTTTGATAGTAATTCATAAAAATAAAAGGACTTTTTTTATATAACAGTGATATTCACTCACACAAAACAATAAATAAGAGACAGTTTTTAGTACCCTATCGACATTGAAATAAGTAGGAAGTCATCTACTGTCCGTGGTTTACTACTGTATAATCAACATCAACAACTAATTTAAAAACATTAATTCAACTACAGCTTTTAAAAACCAAGTCAAAGAGTACCTAGTTACCAGACTGTGTCTTTATACATTAGGTGAATATTACGAGATATATCTTCTTCTTCTTCTTAGTGGTTTCATTATTAACAACTATTTCAATGATGTTACTCATTTCCAAACACACCCTGTTTGGACCAAAAACCACCAGATTAGTTTTTTTAGAATTTATATTTAATGCATGATTTCCTGCCCAAGCAATCAATGATTTAATATCTTGATTAACAATCTCAATAGCACTTGCTCTGTCAACTGGGTAAAATGAGTGGTAAATTTGTGTATCATCTGCATAGAGATGAAATTTACAGGTATTCAAGGAGGTACCAATATTGGTGGTGTATAAAGTAAATAAGATTGGACCTTATTTTTTAGAACTAAGATTTTAATTTTTTATTTATTACTTCTTTTGGGTTTCCACGACGATTTGCTCTTAGCGTCCCAATATAGTGAGTTTCCTTGTCAAGTAAAATGTTAGCTAACTCTAGGCTTATATATTAGTTATCCGCTACTATCGTACGTCCCAAATTCAAAAGGTTTTCTGATAGGTTAATCACTACATTGTTGGTACAGAAGCGTTACCTTCATTTTTCTCCTTACCTGCATAAATCCTTATATTCCACGTGTAGCCATTGTCACTAGAAAGCTTAAAAAGCTTAACTCCATACTGAGGCGTCTTTTGCGGTATGTACTGTTTCATTACTAGCCGACCTTGGAAAGGAATAATAGACTCATCAATACAGAATATACGCCCTGGTGTATAAACTGCTCGAAAGTTTTTAATAAGTTTATATAGCAATGGTTTGACTTCGTGCAGGCGGTCACCATCTGGACACGAGGTATTATCGGATAAGTGCCACATTCTTAGAAGGAGCTGAAATCGGTTTCTAGGCATAATTTTCGGAACCATACAATTTTTGTAGAAATTGTCAGTGCTCCAGTATTTGTCAATAGAAGGCAGCCTCACAAGTCCCATATAACCTACAAGGCCAATAAATTGTATCAATTCTCTTCTGGTGGTTGGAACCCATCGATGTAGTCTAGATTCGTTACTGATATCATCAGTATCGCACAAAATCTGGGTGGCATACAAGTTAGTTTGATTAACCATCTCATCTATAATTTCATCGTCTACGAAGATTCAAAAACAATTATAGGGGGACAATTTTTTTATAAGAGCTGCAGCGTAATTTGCCTGTAATCCAGCTTCCGCAGAATAGTTGAAAATTTTGTGATTGCCAATAGGTTTTTTATATGAGAGTTGTTCGTATCCATCAGCAAAATTAGCCTGGCTTTGATGTTCTTCATTTTGCTTAAATGATAATATGTTTTTTTGGTTTTGTTGATCGATTGTAACTTGAAAAAAGTCATCTAATTCTTCCGAGGAAATGGCGCTGTTCAATTCCAAAGGCTGTAGTAGGACAATATTTTTTGAATTTTCACTCAAAGAGTGTATTTCTTTGTGAATGTTATCCAGGCTGGAAAGTGACTTAGCACAACAGCATGGCTCATTACCAATTTCCCTTTTTTTAAAAGAGTGTTTAGCTTTCTACGTTTATTTTTCAAATTTATTTCTTCTTCCGCTTCTGACCCATTGGAGCTATATAGAATTCATATACAGGAGCTATATATATATATATATATATATATATATATATATATATATATATATATATATATATATATATATATATATATATCTTCATCGCTGGACGGTAAGAACAGTCTAGGTCAGAATCAAAGGAAAAATCATTAGGTTCGTCATCTAAAAAAAAACAAAATTTTTAACCGTGAACCTGTCAAAAAAAACGTAAATTATTTGCAACTTATTTAAATTTTGCAATAAATTGGTTTTGTTTTACTTCATTATTTTTTATTTATATTAACTTTTGCTATAAATCTTTCGATATCTATATTGTCTATATAGCTTTCAATGACAATAAAGCATATTTTTATGCTATTCTACTAATAAATAAACGTGTATTTTTCAGAATAATATCTTGCTTATTGTGTAGGTACCTACTTCAAACAGTAATCCTATGTAATGATTTACATCTGAAAATATAATAGGAATATATGATATGAAAATATGAAAATTATATCTTACCTGAACGTTTTTTGCTTTCCAAAACCATACCAACCATCATTTTACCGCGACTTCCCATTTTATTTTAAGAAATAATAATTGTTTTTACTATTATCTAACTCTAAAAATAATACAAGCACAATTAACTTACTTGTCTTACTAACAATCAAACCTCTACTGATAAAATATTGGTCAAAACAACCACTTAACAAAATAATACTCGACAAGTCTCATCATGAACAGAACGACCGCCCGACCGACCGCTTGGCACCAGGGGAATAAGTATGCCGCCTACGCCCCGGCGGTCGTATTCGACCGCTGACCTATTTTTTCAAAAATTGGGACTAATAAATAAAATTGGTGAAATATTAGTAATGGAAGTATTTCAGTTGGTTGCCAGATACACTTTTTTCAACTTGGCACCATGGACTTTTTTAAACATTTTTATGTGGCAGTCAACCTGTTAAATTCAAGCTCAAAAATTGCCCTATCCATTTCAAATAAGTATTTTGACCATTCCATTGTTTTTTAATTGTTAAGGAAGCTTTAATAAGGTAAATTATTATATACATACATGGAAAATTAAGAGTCGAAGCTTATATACAACTATACGCTATGGATGCATTCAACAATCTCTTGAGTAAAGAAACATGGCAAGGTTTTTATCATGCAACTGATGTTGGGAGTAAATGCAATGCCTTTCATGATAAATTACAGTTCTATTTCAATATTAGTTGTCCTATTAGAAAAACCAAACATTACCAAAACCAAAAAAAACATGGGTAATACAATAAGTAAAATCTTCTTCAGATAGTCTGAAGGAATTGTATATTTTGAGTAAGGCATACCCTGAGCTAAATACCTAGAAAAACTCTATATAGACAAAAAAATATTAGCACCAAGTTCTTGTTGAGGCCACAAAGGGTCAGTTTTATTTTAACAAAATCTCTGTATCCTCTAACAAAAACAAAACCACATGGGCTGTTATAAATGAACTTAATGGAAAACAAAAAAATCACAAAAATATCTGTCTAAAAATAGATAGTACTAGGATTACAGATTCAGATATAATATCAAACAAATTTAATGATCACTTAATAGATGCACCAGTAGATATAATTAGTAAAATAATTAAACCAAATTTAAATTTTCAGCATTCCAACGATTTTGTTCAAAATAGTTTGTTCCTATCTTATGTAACAGATGAAGATATCTTAGACATAATAAAATATAAAATAAAAAACAAAGTGTCCTTGGTTTTGATGAAATATCAGGTATAGTAATTAAAAAATTGCGTCTCAGATTTTGATACCACTTGATCACATTATAAATGCTTCTTTCAATACTGGTATTTTTTCCAGTATGCTGAAAACTTCTATCATATCACCGGCATGAAAACAAGGTGATTCTGAATTATTGGCAAATTTTCGACCATTGTCTGTTCCATCTGTGATATACTCCTCGATAGATTGTACAGATATGGTGTTAGGGAAGTTGCCCATAGATCGATTCGTTCCTATCTGAAAGACCGGCACCAAATAGTTAGAGTGAAAAATAACTTTAGGATTTTAATGTCTGATCCGATTGTTAACAATAATGGAGTACCACAGGGCTCGATATTGGGCCCCATATTATTTATTGTAATATATTAGTGAACTACCATATGCAATGTCTGACGCATTTGTATCAGTTTATGCGGATGTCTCAACAATTTTGTATCGCGATAAAGACATCAATTTTTACAAGACAAAATAACAAACTCACTGAAAACCTTCTCTGATTGGTCCAGTAATCAGTCGCTCCTGTACAATGTTCACAAAAACTAAATTTTTATCATCTATATCCCGTTCAAATTCTACAAAACCTGATTTGAGTATATCCATCAATGGTGAGGGTATTTTGAGTTGTAGTGATGTGAAGTTTTTAGGAGTCACTTTCGACTTTCATTTACCTTTTAAGACTCATTGTTGAAATGTATGTAAAAAAATTAATTCTAAATGTTATCAATTGAGAAATTAGGGTAAAATACTTAGTCTGCAACACATTCGTCTTTTTTATTTTGCTGAGGTACAATCGACAATGAGTTACTGTATAACTGTCTGGGGTGGCTCTTTTAGTATAAAAGACGTTTTCAAGGCCTAAAAGCATATTTCCAGATGTATTGCAGGTGTTCCGTATGGTTGGTCTTGTAAAAACCTATTTAGAGATTTAAATATATTAACAGTGTATGGAATTTACATTTTGGAATTTTTGATAGTAATTCATAAAAATAAAAGGACTTTTTTTATATAACAGTGATATTCACTCACACAAAACAATAAATAAGAGACAGTTTTTAGTACCCTATCGACATTGAAATAAGTAGGAAGTCATCTACTGTCCGTGGTTTACTACTGTATAATCAACATCAACAACTAATTTAAAAACATTAATTCAACTACAGCTTTTAAAAACCAAGTCAAAGAGTACCTAGTTACCAGACTGTGTCTTTATACATTAGGTGAATATTACGAGATATATCTTCTTCTTCTTCTTAGAGTGTCATATCCCTACGGAACGTCGACGACTACCATGCTTATAATATTTTTATACTGATCTCGGTCTTGCGCTACGTGTAGCAATTGGTCCGCTGTCAAACCTGTCCACTGCCGCAAATTCCTCAACCAAGAGAGATTCTTCCGTCCTATCCATTTCTTTCCTTCGATTTTACCGTTGAGAATTAGCCGAAGGAACTCATATCTTGGTCCTCTGATTATATGTCCAAGATATTTTAGTTTACGCCTCTTAATAATATTTAATAGAGTTCGTTGATGTCCCATTCTTCGAAGAACTTCTTCGTTTCTGGTTCTGCTAGTCCATGGAATTTTTAGTATCCTTCGATACAACCACATCTCAAACGCCTCGATTTTATTCATGATATTGGCGTTTAAAGTCCAAGTTTCACATCCATACAAAAGTAGAGACTACACGTAACATCTTGTAAACTTTTCACGGATTTTAAAATTTAATGAGTTATTGGATAATAGAGGCTTGAAGTTTTGAAATGAGTTTCTTGCCTGTTCAATTCTACATCGAATTTCGAAGGATGGGTAATCCAACATCCAAGGTATTTGAATCTCTGAACTCTCTGCAGCGGTTGTTGGTTTAATATCAGTTGGGTTGCGCCGATATCCACTTTACTGGTCACCATGTATTTAGTTTTATCAATATTTATCGACAGTCCCCAATTTGTCATTCCATGTCAACTCTATTGATTAGCTTCTGCAGATCGTCGATGTTTTCAGCTAGAATCACAGTATCGTCGGCGTACCGTATATTGTTAATTATTTCTCCTCCTATGATAATTCCTTTTTGATCTTTTAAAGCTTCCCTAAATAGATTCTCAGAATACACGTTAAAGAGGGTGGGAGATAGTATACAGCCTTGTCTTACGCCTCGTTTAATACTGATTGGCTTTGATTCTCTGTTGTTGGTATTAATAATGGCTGTTTGGTTCCAGTTAAGTTTGGCAATAAGTTTGATGTCTTTCTCATCTAGTTGGATGCTTTGCAAGGCGGTAATTAGTCTGGTATGCTGAACGCGATCAAATGCCTTTTCAAAATCAATGAAGCACGAGATATGTATTATAACCAAATTTAATATTATTTTAATTATATATTGTACGTTGTTATGTATTTTAATGTTTTAAATATTTTTAATGTATTGTTTTAATTTTTTTTTGTAATGTTTAATATTTACCAGTTTGAGTTTTGACTTGCTGTAAACCTTGTTGTAACTTACAGTTATATATTGTCAATCTCAAAGTATATACTCAAGTAAACTATCTATATATCTATCTATCTATCTATCTACAAAGTTTTTTTAACTCATAGACAAATTGAAGTAAAAGCAAATAGTTCTAATTCTAGTCCAAGGTCTTTTGGAATTGGAATTTCTCAATTCTCCATTGTAAACCCATTATTTTTATTGGCAATAAATAACATCCTGCACAAACTGAGACTACTGTAGACTACTGAAGTAATGCAGACATTTTTACAGACGTTAAAAAAATGGTCACCTAAAACTGATTTTAACTGTTCTCTTAAACACAACATAGCATTTATTGTTCAGAATACAAAAAAAAAAAAATTTAAAATATTAATTTAATATTAATCGGAAGTACTCTAGTATAAACAAACGAAAATAATTGGCTAATGTTTAATCTACATTCCACCCTAAACTGGAAAAGCCATATATGTAAATACATACCTTGCAAAAACAATGTGATCAAAAAATTATCTTAGACTGTACGCGGGAAAAACAAATGTTGGAGGCTGTGTATTGGTTACTTAAAATCTACTCCTATTATTATTATTTAAATTGAAGCTAAGGAACCACCACTTACACTACGCAGTTTGGTACAGATGAGTTTGTAGCTAGAGCTATCTCAAAAATTTCAGGTACTTAAAAAATATTTGTAACTTATATTAAATTTAATTTAATATATTATATTTAAGCCACAAATATTAGGGTAGGTGAAAAACTCACACATACAAGAGTTACAGGATACTGTCAAGATATGAAGACCAATTGTACAAAAATAAAATACATACCACCAATTTGCAGTCAACCTTCTGAGATTCTCTTTTCGAAGGTAATAAAAATATATTACATAGACTTGTAGAAAGTATTATCAACAAAATAAATAAAGATAAGTGGCGTATATTTTAATATATTTTTACTGACAGCTTCAAAATTCAAATAAAAACAAGTTGTGCAATATATCACTGGAATTCTGAAAACAGAGAATCATGTCGATTGCCTAAAGAAGCTTCTATACTGCCGAAATATCAGCTTTAATACTTGCGTTAAAATATATAGTCTCCATTGGTATGAGCAATTATTCCATTAATCACCCAATGGAAAAGCATTGTGAACAAACTCACTTCTGTCCAAACCACAAAAAAACTATATTGAGACAAAAATTAAGAGTCTTCTATGATATTACTTCCTCGGGCAGTTTAATTATTATTGGTTGGGATGAAAGACCTCTTTAATATTAGGAAATTAAGTAGTCGACAAATAAGCTAAATCTGCAGTTTTATAGACATAGATAATATAGGTAAAAACAATTTCAAATAAAGTTGGCAATATTTATACAACCAAAGTACAAGTATAAATTTTAGAAATTACCAACCACTAATTATCATTGAGAGATGGTTTAAATATGAGTCAAATGGGTTATTTATAAAAACAATTAACAGAATAAGATCAAATCGCGCACTTACGCAAGTATACAAGCACAGCATATTTATCATTAGAGCACCTTATATTAGAGTGTGTACAGTAGGTACAGAAAAAGTATCAAAATAATGTGTGAAAAGCTAATTAAACTAAATTGTCCTTTAGTAAATTACAAAATTACAAAAAGAAAATTACAAAATTACAATTTTTGGTTTAAAAGAAAAACAATATTTTAACTATAATATAAAACGGTCAAGTTTGGTTTTAAACGCGTTGGTAAAAGAAGCAGAGAAAATATTATCATTAAGGTTGTTCCAGCACTCAAAAATTTCCTATTTCAAAAACTACCTCTATTTGGTAGAAAGTTCTGTCTCGAGATTGTAGAAAAGTTATATTTTTTAATTTTAAACTGGTGACCTCTGAGGCGTTCATCTTGATGCTTATGGTAAACATTTCATCGAGATTTCCAAAATTGAATTTTAATATTTTAAGATATAAAATATTTTAATCTTTCTTCTTTATGTGCCGTCTTCTACCGAAGGTTGGCGACCAAACGATAGGTTTCTCTGTTTTGTGCGGCATGTACTCGTATTATGTTCGCAGCCTCTGGTATTTGAAACTATTCTCTCAAGTTTCTCAGCCAGGATTTCTTCTTTCTGCCCAAACTTCTTCTACCTTCAACCTTGCCATTCCACGATAAGCTGTAGCAGACTGTACTTATCATTACGAAACACATGGCCCAAGTATGACGCTTTCCTCCTTTTAACAGTTGTTAACAATTCCACCTCTTTACCCATTCGTCTTAATACCTCTGTATTGGTCACTCTGTCTGTCCAAGGTATTCTCAGTATGCGTCGATACAGCCACATTTCTAGAGCCGCTAACTTCTTTATAGTTGCTGCTGTTAACGTTCACCCTTTAACTCCGTAAAGTAGCGTAGAGAGTACGTAGCATTTCGTGTCGCGCCATTGGAGGTTAACGCTTAGGTGGCGGTTGCTTAAAAGCTTTCTCATTTTGATGAATTTGGATCTTGCTATTTCAATTCGGATCTTAATCTCTACGTCTGGGTCCCACTTCCAAATCGGTTTACTCTTTCAATACGTTTGGCTTCAACATTCAGGTCGATATGTTGAATGTTCTTTTTACTGATCACTATAAATTTAGTTTTCTTTCTATTGATCTTCAGTCCAAATTGGTTGCCAGTTGTATTTACTCTATTTAGCATCATCTGTAAATCTTCGATGTTATCGGCCAGTATAACAGTATAATCTGCATATCAAAAATTTCTTATTGGTACGCCATTAATCTTGATGCCCTCGTTGTACTCTTCCAGTACCTCTAGAAATATTTGTTCTGTGTACAGGTTGAAAAGCAGTGGCGAAAGAATACAGCCCTGTCTAACCCCTCTCGAAATGGTTACGTTTTCACTCACCATATGTCCATATGGTGAGTGATATATATATATATATATATATATATATATATATATATATTATATATATATATATATATATATATATATATATATATATATATACTATAAATTAAATAGTAAACTCTTAAATATTGGGGAAATCTGCAAGAAAGACTCTAATGAGTATCAAATTGTTTCGCCGAACGTTTTCGCCAAAGAGAATTAATTTGGCTTCTTCAGGGCTGAAAGAGAATAAATTATAATTAGCTACCATATATTATCTATTAAAAACATTATTGATCTTACCGTAACTTAGAATTGTAGAGCTAGAATATTAAAAAACTTTTCTAGTAACATACTGGTGTTTTTTGTTACTATGTGCAAAAAAAGTTTTTTTTAAGGTTTAAAATGTATGGTAGCTTTGAAATTAAAACGCAAAGGTTTACCCAAGGTTAATCGAAAAACCCAATGTAGCTACATTTAAAAGGAGGTAATTATTTTAATTGTCGGCAATAACTAAATTTTTGATTGTTTGAAAGTTTAAAAGTGATGTTCTGTTTCTGTTAAGCGCATGCGTTCTGGCTAAAACAGAACCTCACTTTTAAACTTTCAAACAATCAAAAATTTAGTTATTGCCGACAATTCAAATAATTGCCTCCTTTTAAATGGAGTTACATTGGGTTTTTCGATTAACCTTGGGTAAACCTTTGCGTTTTAAGTTCAAAGCTACCATACATTTCAGACCTTAAAAAAAACTTGTACTACTAAAGTACATAGTAACAAAAAACACCAGTATGTTACAAGAAAAGTTTTTTAATATTCTAACTCTACAATTCTAAGTTACGGTAAGATCAATAATGTTTTTAATAGATAATATATGGTAGCTAATTATAATTTATTCTCTTTTAGCCCTGAAGAAGCCAAATTAATTCTCTTTGGCGAAAACGTTCGGCGAAACAATTGATACTCATTAGAGTCCTTCTTGCAGATTTCCCCAATATTTAAGAGTTTACTATATATATATATATATATATATATATATATATATATATATATATATATATATATATATATAGGTATATATTTATATATATATATATAGGTATATATTTATATATATATATATATATATATATATATATATATATATATATATATATATATATATATATATATATATATATATATATATATGTGTGTGTATTAAGAACTTAATAATCTATCAATTGCTGTCCAATAATTTTAAAAATACATAATTATATAACCAATATAAACCATATATTTATTACATGAAACAATTAACTTACTCAAAGCCTTGCAGCTTTCACAAAATGGGAGGGCAGAATCACACTTAGATGATCATCAATAACAATTAAAAACCGCTTAACGAACAGGGAAAGTATAACGTTAAAAATCGAAAGCCGAAGACTAATTAGACGACGTTACCTACATAAATAGCAATTATCTAATCGAAAATTTGGATCAAAATATTGCTACTCTGTAGTAACAGGTATGTTTGTTTACAGATCATATCATATTATGGTCAAAATTGTAACCAGTGGTAGCGGTGATCAAGGGAAATTGAATATGTGGTATATTGAATCGTATTTTTATTAATATTAATGTTTATTATTTACTTAAAACACAAAAATGCATTAAGATCTTATAGACAAAAAAATTTTTTGGAATATAGCAATAGATAAATATTATGAAATATTACTTTAATTTACCTTAATGACCGATGTTCTTAAATGTTTCTTAAAATACCAAATGTTTCGTAGTTTTTAGATTTTCTCTCTTTTTACTGCTTTTTGCACCTTAGAAAAACATACATAGTACGCAGGTCATAAAGAATCTAAAATGTCGTATATAGTTATAATTTACAAAAAAATGCTAATATTATGAAAATTTAACAAACTTAAACCAAGTAAATTGATACTTTTTTGGAAGGTTTTTGCATTATTTTTGCGCGATAAAATGATAGCTTTATCAGGTGGTGTTTTGATTTGTGCATTGCTGAATTGACTAGTTTGGCCCTTTAAAATTATCCTAGCTATGTTTGTAGTTATTCGGCGAAATTCTTGTGATTTGGGTTTTTAGTTTCTGTTCGATCCCTTACCGTAGTTTCCACAATTCTTCTGAGACTTCTTCTCCGCTATCTCGGGTAAACTCTGTAATTTGCCTATGTCGGACTTATTTTTGATGCAGTTAGTATTGGTCTAACAGTGGCTTTATAAATTCCTGATTTCTTCGTGGTATTATTTTGTAGGTTTCACTATATAATATTATCTAGGTATCCTGCATCAATTGGATTTGAAAACTTAATCTTTTTCTTTCAGTCTATGTTCAATGACTGGATAGTGTAATCCATAACTTACTGCACTAATACTTACTAAATTGTAATATAGTCGATTTTTAATATACAACTAAAGCTGATTTTTGACTAATTACAAATAATTTGATTTTCTGAGATCTTTATTAAGTGACTTTAGCACTATATTTAATCTGTAGACTATTTGTTGTGTAGTAAAATACGGTCGTCAAAAATTTAGCGGACATTTAATAGTAAAAAACATAAGAGACCACCTTTTGCCCTTAATCAAATAAAAACCAAAACCAAAAAACTCAATGTATAGGTTCTTTTTAATTCATAATCCTTTAAATAACATCCCCAATGAACAATAACTATAATCCAGCAGATGCATGTACAAACTGTGGAGTTGCTCCACATTGGATTGACATGAAGGATATCTTTTAAATACGTTAACATCACAACATATTGGGGGCTATGATGTATCATTTACGTAAATAATTACATACTAGTGTAAAATTCAGAAAACGTACATCAGATTACAGTTCTCAAAACATAATGTGTAAAAACGGTATGATGTATCATGGCCTGCGTTGCTATGCGTAAAATGACCAAGCCACAGCAGAAAATTACATAAAACGTTATTTTCGGTTCTGTCATATCCTGAAGATCTGTCAGATAATTCAAATTAACCTAACTTTTGGCTTCTTGTTTGTTTTTGAAAAAATGGATTTTGTAAATTTGTTGTTACTCAATGAATTGAATGATGTAGCAGAAAGAAATTATGTAAATGTAGAGCAACGTCAGTTACGGGACACCAGTAACTCATTTGAAATAGATAACCAGCTCTAGCTCGTCATAAAGTATTTTAGGGTGTCAAAAACATTGCTTGGTATGTTGTAGATACTTTGCGACCTGTAGTTCCTGAAAGGCAGAGGGGTAACTAAATTGAAATAGAATTAAAGGTTCTCTCCCTACTTAATTTTGTAAGAAATGGAAGTTACCAAAAATGTACTGGTAACAACAACCTGTTATTTTCAATGGAACAAAGTACATTTAGTAAAGTATTAACAGAAATAACTGCAGGGATAGTGGAGGACTTCGTGCCAAAATGGTGAAAAAGATGAAGTACAGCCTGTAGTTCTCATAGAAATGATTCCAAAGGAGGCAAATCAAAACAAATGGTTGGATGGTGGAAGCACAGAGAATAAGAAGTGTAATTGCTGCAAACTTTGTGTAGTGAAACTACACAAAGTTACACTAATTATTTATTTCACAATGATAAATAGTGATATAGTTTTATAATCAAATATACCTAGTTAGTAATATAATTTTACAATTTAGTGATATAAATATTAATATTTCAATTAATTACAAAAAGCTCAAAACAAACAATATAAAACATATTACTAAGTGGCTCAAAATTTTGTAACATGTTTAGATAATACGAAGATATATTGCTGCAAACTGTATTATAACATATTAAATTAAAAATGTTTATATATTATTAAAAACAAAAACATAAATTATGTATGTTACAATTAATTACAAAAAAACACTAACAAAATAAAAATATATTACAACCTGGCTCAAATGTTTTGAAAACCCTTAGAGAATATAAAGAAGTGTTATCGCTGCAAATGTTAAGTTATAAAATACTTATTTAAATAAAAATGTTTATCCTTAGTTTATTTATACTTTGTGTTATAAAAATGTTTAAAAACATAAAACCTGTATGTTAACAATTAATTGCAAAAAGTTCAAAATAAACAAATTTAAAATATATTACAAATTAGTCCAAAATTTGTTAAAACCCTTGAAAAATTAAAACATACAAGTAAAGAATACAATTTCAAAAACTAAAACAAACCTAAAATATACTACAAAGTAAACCTACAATATTAAAGTGTTTATCTACTAGATACTACTACGTAAGTCATCTATACGTAATTCTTATTTTATTATTGTGAAAAGAAAACGTCAGATAATAAATATACACTACCGTACAATCATTTTGTGAGGTTAGCTGCTATAAGTAGCTTATAGTAGCATGCGATTGGTTTTTCATTTACCAGAGTCGGAGTAAGGCCTTCGCCACCGCAGCTTAAAATGACTTCACACAATGTAAACACACCTTCCGATCTAGCCAGTCCAGTAAATCAACGTTCGAATATCACAAACAGTTATGCTTCAGCCGCTTCACATTCTTTTCCGAGTAAGAACCAAGCAATTGTATTTAGTTGTATCGATAATGCTAAACTGCAGGATTATCTCATTCCTTTGGGTACAATCATCAACCCAAAAAATATTATTTTTTCATCTAGATTATCTCATAATAGAATCTGCATGTATTTGGCAAACAAAACCGTAGTAGATAACTTCATGACACAACATGGCTCTATAGAAGTACTCGGCGAAGTTGTAACAGCACGAAGACTTGTCTCTCCAGCAGAAAGACTAGTCTTGTCTGGAGTCTGCCCATCAATTCCTCATCAAGTATTAGTTGGAGAATTACAGAATATCGGTTTAAAGCTTATTTCCCCAATAACATTTCTGAAAATTAGCTCGACTCTTATATAGTCCGAATATAGTCACATATTAAGCTTTCGGAGGCAAGCTTATATAAGCCCTATAACATCACCAATTCCAGATTCTATTCTAATAAATTTCGACCAAACACCTTACCGCATATTTTTGTCACAAGGTACACTCACCTGCTTTATTTGCAAAAATGCAGGACACATATCATCCCAATGCAAAACCAGTTTAGTAACGGAATCAACTCATATTGAGTCAAACAATGAAGTACCAAATCAAACAGCTTCAACAAGTATACTACACAAGGTACCAAACACCCAGCAGTCATCAAGTTATCCATTATCAAATCGGAGCATATCACCTACACCTACAAATCTCAACGACAAAGAAACTACTAATACTCCTACTCATGGCAACACTTTTAATCAACCTCCTTCAGCAGCAATACCGTTTTCACAAACTTCGGAAGCAATATTTTCCAATCTATCAGCTCCTTTTCCATTAGATACAACTGCAGAAAATTCTAATAAAACTGATACATCATCACAATTTTTTGAAACAACCATTTCAACCAATCTTACAAATAAAACTACAAGCTCGACTTCTGTCACTACCAATGAGTTTGCTCCAGTACTTCCAAATGTAATAAAGCCACATCATTTAAGTGAAAACTCTAATAGCAATTGCGAAAACGCAAGTTCTTCCATAAAACGCAGTATTGGTGAGATCGACACGCCTCCTTCAGATTCAGCAATTTCATCAGAAAATCTGTTTGCAAAACCCAAACTCTCTAAACCAAAAAAACCACGCTCATCTAAAGTCCAATCTACACGGGAAACTCTTGAAAATTTCATTGATAATCATACCCCACCATTCGTTTTAAATTTCCACCAATTGTCCTTACTGATTGATAATGTCCAAGGCTCCCCCGACACTATTAGCGTCGTAAAAGAATTTACAACTAATATGGCTGGTTTACTCCATCTTTTACAAAGCAGCTATCAATATGCAAATCATAGATCTACAAAAAGCAAGTTTACAAAACTTCAAAAGAAACTACACAACCACTTAGGAAAAGAGATTTCTGACTTAGATAGTGACTCTTCTGTAGACAATCGTTCAGTATCATCTAACTCTCAGGTGTGAGGTTCCCTCACACGTCGGAATAACAGGAAATGAAGAAGCTGACAGGATTGCACGAGAGGCAATTTTAAGTGATTTGTCGAAGCCGATAAACAAGTGTGTTTCCAGTGAATTAAAAGCTTATTTTAAAAAGTGTTGTGTTTGTGGCGAAATGAGTGGTCTCAAACTAATTCCAATTTAAATAAAATCAAAAATAATGTGTCTCAGTGGTTTCCATCGTCGCGCAATAGACGAGAACAAATTGCGGTTGCGCGTTTACGTCTAGGACATACCAGATTAACGCACTCCTACCTTTTCACAAAGAAAAATCCACCTATATGTGATAAGTGTAACGTCCGATTAACAGTCGAACACTTTTTAACAATTTGTAGTAAATATGACCAAGAAAGACAGCGCTACAAGATCCACTCGCTCTACCACAGGCTTTAGGTCAAAACTGTTCCTGTGACAATATAGTGAATTATCTTAGATCCATAAACATTTTGTATAATCTGTAGGTGTTTAACTTTGTTATTTATATTTTGTTCCGTCGCTAATAACCTTTTGGTGGATGCGACATCTTTTTCTAATAAAAAAAAAAAGTAAACCTACAAATACACCTAAAATACACTACAAAGTAAACCTACAAATACACCTAAAATATACTACTACAAAGAACAAGGTTTGTAGCACAGGCATTACAACTTTGGGTTGTATAGAACCTTTTCGGAACCTGACATAAAATTCATTAAGGTGGCATACCTTACATGGATAGAGCATTTCATCGGGCAAGAGGTAGGTGCAACAGTCAGAAAGGTTTTTAACAGAAGAGGGCTGATGGGACAATGAACCAGAAAAAGACCCAAGACTTAGGTATCAAGACAATTTAGAGGATGATTTAAAATCTATTGGACTTAGAATGTAGAGAAGAGTTGGTAGACACAGGGGTGAATGGAGGATTGTCCTAAAGAATTATTTGCACAAGCACAGGGTTTTACATTACAGCCCTGTTAAAGCTGAAAACATATATTCCTGTATTGCATTGATGTTGACTAATGATAATAGTAAAACAAACTAAAATATATTACAAAATGGTCCAAATGTGCTCATAACCCCTTAGAGAATATGAAGAAGTATTATTGCTGCAAACTTCGTGTTGTAAAATAAAAACTAATTGTTAAATAAAAGTGTTTATAATTAGTATATTTCATAATGATATGTTACAATTAGTTACAAAACCAAAAAGAATAACACAAAAGATTAAGACAAAACAAAAAATCTGAAACATATTACAAAGATGCTAAAAAATTTGTTTAAATAAAAGTTGTTTTGAGTTATAAAATTGTTTAAATAAAAATGTTTATATTTAGTTTATTCCATAATTGAGATATAATTTTATAAAGGATATGTTTATAGAATGTTAAATAAAACTATTGCCTTTTTAATTTTCACAGGTTGATTTCCTTTTCCTTCTGAAAAATATTATACACCATAATAAACATAATACTTCAATTAATAATCTTTACCTTTAAAAACAAATGTATTTATAATCTAGGGCTGCCCAAGATGAATCTTTGAAATGAGTTGCAAAATCTTCCACTCATTGAACACCTAAAAATTGAGCATTTATTAAATTTGATAGTAACAGAAATTAATTTTCTTACATGTCTTCATTGTTCTCCTGTTTTTTTTAGGGTCACCATCTACTGTATTTACCATGATAGCAAATTCCTCTAACAATTGGGCTACTTTCTTAGCCTTCCTTGACTATTTTGCCAGTAAGCACTATTTATTTTTATGAAGTCTAACATCACTTCCAATTGTTTCCTGATTGTTTTCTTTTTAATTGAAGCCATTAGTCTAATTTATTACAATTATAAAAAAATAGTAAATTGTTTCCACAAATTACATACAAACATAACCTAACTAAGAGAGAAAACGGCACGTAATTTTAGGCAGCTTAAAAATTACATTTACATATAGATAAATTACATATCAAAATAGACAACCCGTTATACGTAGTTCTTACATCATACCGATCTGAAAATTTTTACATAAATGTGTTAAAATCAAAGTTTACAGCATGTAATTATTTCACATAAATGATACATCATAGGCCTCATTTTTTATCAATTTTTAACACACATTAAACTTTCTAGTTTTGTCGTTTGACTCATGTATACCTGGTAATATTACACTGATGATGCACATTTTAGTCAGAAAACGTTCTGTGATCTAGCCCGAAAGGTTCCTTTAATTATATATCTTTTATAAAGGATTTTTAGTTAAACTTTTTCTGAATTTTTTATTTAACAAAATCTGAAAAAAATCGAAAATTTTTTCTTTTTGCTTTTATATTTTAGGCTATATATAACTCGAGAGATATTGCTTGTAAGAAAAAAGCTGATAAAAGGTAAAAGTTGCAATTTTCATGTTTTACATAAAGTTGTACTATCTAGAAACTAAAAATTTATTGTTTATTTAAAAAAAAAAAATAGCAATACGTACATAGAGAAATAGACAAGAAAATATATATCCCTTAAATTTTTTCGACCCCTTAGACATAATTTGAAGACTTTATTTTCCGCCCAGAAAAACTCTATAATATAACTATACCAAGGTTCCCCTAAAAGCCCCATCGTAGGGGTGGGGGGTAAAAACACAAAAAAATCGATTTACCAAGAATCTGTAAGTCGTAGAAAAAAATGTTTCAAATAAATAAATAATATTTATGGACGGTTACTTTAAACCTTGTTTCTGAGAGAACAATTAATTCTACGTAAAAAGTGCTAATCAATAAGTTTATTTAAAATTATCTTAGCCACATTTTTTGTTTAAAACATTTTTTCTGTGGCGTACAGATTCTTGGTAAATCGATATTTTGTGTTTTTACCCTCATACGATGAGGGTTTTAAGGGAAACAACGGGGGAAAGAGTGGTAAAACTTTTTGCATCTTTTTAGGGTCCAAAAATTAATATTCTCGGCCAAATTCAGCTTGTTCGTATGATTTTTAGAGGTTAAGTAGCATTTTTGGCTCTAGCGATTGAAGTAGAATTTGAAAAGATTGTTTATACGTTTAAGAAATTCCGTAGGCCCGTTTAGTTGACCCATTTCTTTCATTATATGTAGAAAAATTTTGACAATATAAAGTTTTTATTTTAAACTGGATTGCAAAATTATTATCCAATAATAATTATACCGATGATAACTAAATTAAGCACACGTTTCGGTCGTATTACAGGTTGTAAATTAAATTTCAGTGGTTTCAGTTTCAATTTAAAGGAAAACTCAATTTTTTGCCATTTTTTCCTATTTATATGTCTCCCGAATTATAGGCGAAAATATGGGCGCGAGAAGCAAAAATTTTCGTTTTTTTTTTCCAGATTTTGTTAACTAAAAAATTAAGCACAATGTTTGTTACTGGAGCGTATCGTGATTATTGATACAAGGTGTATCCTGAAGTGATTCCAGCAAAAAATAGAGTCCTTTGTAAAATGTCCAATTGATAATAGATTCCGCCTGTACTATTAAGCAGACAGTATTAAAGGTGAAACGCCAATGGTCATATCTTGAATATCTGCATTACATGCCCCGAGTCGTATCTATTTGTCTGAATCGGTATTGGAATGTTAGGTAAGTCTAGGCACAGTTTTCGTATTTCGCAATTCTGGGTCCATAATGGATCCATGGGTAATACTGTGATAATCCGTCAAGGACTTAGGTTCCCTAAAATAAAAGTGGCTAATCGTATTATGATTTAGCGCTAATCTACCGTCATATTTAAGGCGACGAAGTTTTTATTTTTAGTTAAATAATTTTGACAAAATAACCTGTTTTGTAGTCTTACTAAATGACAACTACAGGGCTTGCGGTATCTGTAGTATCTTCTTGGTTTTGGACGTATAAATAATTATGTCCCGACTATTTTCAGAAACGTTTTTCCTCGTCCTTTAAATATTTAGGTTTTCATTTTCGATTGCACGATACATTAACGTGTTAAGAGTACTGTCTTTAATCTAGAATGGTGATTGGAGCTTTGTTCTTCAAATATTGGTCTGTGTGCGTTGATTTTCGATATATTCTTTTTGGCTAAGATTTCTTTGGGTTTTCGTTGAACTAAAATACATAAAATATACAATGGGTTGTTTCTTCTGTTTTTCCAAAATAACCGTGACCTTAGCCTTTTGAGAATTTGACATTATTTAAGAAGTTTTCGTTTTTCATTATTTTAGACTACAAGATTATAACAAAACCAACACATTAGCTTTGAATCAACTAATGCTAGGATTTATTGTAAGATTTTTTTATGACAAAACTATGCAACTACACGACGTAACAGTTTATCTGTTACCATTAATAAGTTCGTTAAATAAAATATCCCACTTGTAGGATGTTATGGTAAGGCAGATCAAAAACAGATTTGTATTGTCTTATATAAGCTACTAATGACTAAATTATAATACTTCACTAAGTAACATCTTGGTAAACAGTAAAAATATGCTTAAACTCACTAGTACATAATTCAGTGTTAGTGGTTTAAATGCTTTATTATTGTGTGGTCAAGGCTTAGATTTAGATGATTTGAAACGACAAAGTAAATACTACCGATGTAAATGTATCGCCTACCAATGTAAAACAATAAAAATATTACTATCGAGATAAAAAACAGAAATAAGACTCAACTAGCAGTAAGTATACACTTAATTGATAACATGTTTGCTTTATTTTTAATGCGACATATTTTTATAGAGAAGAATTTGTTCAACAGCCTTAGGTAAAGAGTCAAGCGAATTAAAACCATAGGTTTCGCAATCAATATCCCAACCACACATACAACACGGATCCCCCTACTAGGAATTTTAATATAATATACACTAAAAATTATATAATATAAATGTGTAACAAATTTATAAGGTAAAGATTGTGCTTTTTTTTTAATATGTACATATACAAATGTACGTGTATTTTTAAAATATATAAAAGTACATTTTGTTTATACACAATTCAATATATACGTACAGTGGTGTTAAAAAATCTTGCATCACCTAAGCGCCTTATAGTTTTTGAGGTTTAACACAAGTTTTTTGTATATTTTCGCTAATTCATTTTAAGTTTGTGCTTGTAATTATCATTATCGGTATACGTACTAATGATTTTTTAATTACTAGGTCAAAATTCTACAGAAAAGATTAAAATAATCTGATTGAAGGGATTTCCCATAATCCGAGAAAATTATGAGGTGGTTATTAAGTCGTTAAAGTACTATTAAATTATATCATAATGAAATTTGCCACATATTTTGACTATATAAACACTGTAGTTACCCTAACACATTTATTCGCTCTTTGATTTTTGACAACAAGGTCAAAATGTCATCCCAGACCAAACAAACTAAATTATCGGACGAAAAATGTTTTAAAATTATTTTTCACCATAAAAACGACAAATTTAGTCACGAAATAGCATCCGCGTAAACTGTAATCAATCTACAGTAATTAGAGTCATTAAAAAGTATGCTAAACAAAGAAAAATCGACGACAAACCGCGTAGTGGCCGACCAAAGAAAACTTCTGTTGGGGATGAAGCTGGGTTAAGAAGAACAAGTCTGGCAGACAGAAGCCTTAATTCCACCCAATTGACAAAGCTGTGGTCTGAATCTACAGGTGTAAGTGTATGCACTTTCACTGTGAGAAAAATACTGCTTAGTTTTGGACTTGGAGGATGTAAGGCACGGAAGAAACCACTGCTTTCAGAACAGCAAAGATTGCACAGTTTGAAATGGGCCAACAAACATCGAATCTGAACAGCAGAGCAGTGGCAGAGTGTACTGTTTAGTGATGAATCCACTTTTAATATTAATAATCATGCTGGAAATGCCAACGTCAGATGATTTCCTGGTGAAGATTTTTCTCCAAAATGTGTTCTTCCCACAATTAAACATCCAACCTCCGTTATGATATACTGTTGCATGTCCGTTCGAGGAGTTGGTCGCCTACAAGTTGTCTCTGGGATGATGAATGCTACCAAATACATTGAGGTACTACAGAATAAGATGCTGCGTAGTAGAAAAGACCTGTTTGGCGAAGAAAAATTAATTTTTCAAGATGATAATGCTCCTTGACATAAAGCAAAATTGCTTAAAGCTTGGATGGAGAGTAATGATATTGATAGGGTAGACTGGCCAGTGCAATCCTCGGACCTTAATCCCATCGAGAATTTCTGGCAAATGGTATCAAACATTATTTCCAAAAGCAAACCCACAAATAAAACGAAATTAATCGAATCTCTAATCCACGCTTGGCATCACTGTATTTTCATGGGGGAACTGCTATAAATGCCATGCCCAAAAGATGTGAGTTAGTTATTAAAAATAAGAGCTAGCCACTTAAATATTAAAATTAGTTTAAATTACTTCAATCTGATGTACAATATCGTCTTGATGTAAACAGCCTAATTTTTGTAATATTGAATAAAAAAATTTCCGAAATACATTTTTTTTTATTAATAAAAGTTTTTGCTGTGTTTCCATTTTATAATATTATAGTTTCATGTATTTGGTAAGGTGATGCAGGAAGTTTAAACACCACTGTATATATAGTTAATAGGCATCCTTAATTTTGGTAAATACATTTTTATATTTAATTCTTTTCAGAAATTTCAAACGGTTCTAAAAATTTGTATTGTTAATGACTATTAACATGCGATTATACCTACATCGTAACCGTCACTGACCAAATCATTTCGGTATTTAATATATGAACCTGTCAGAACGTATTAATTGGTTACTGATGAAAAGGTAATATTATCGCTTATCAGTCTCTCATCTAAGTAGAGCAAGAACTCTGCACATAATGTGTGGGTTTCATCAATCTTGGGTGTGAGATATCTGTTGAAAATCAATGTGGACAAGGTCCTTTGCAAAACACTGGCTGAAGACCTTCACTACGAAAAAACAAAAGGAATAAGAATCCTTGTCATAATATAAGCTGTTTATAATCTGTTTGTTTATGAGAAGATTTATATCAGTTTACATATGCTTGAACACTTTCGTAACGAATATCGAACGAGATTTGTGGTTTCACCCACTTTATAGCGACAGATTATATTAAGCCATCAAGGATTTAATTTTGTTAAACATATTAAGGTTAATATGTGTGAGTGAGAATAAAATATAATTTTCATAAATAAGTATAACAACATAATTTTATTGTATAAATATTGAAAACAATGCATGCACTTGTAAGAAAAATTAAAAAACGACCACTAGAGACGCTTCTTAAAAGAACTGCAGCATATTTATGGTTTACAAAAAGAAATATGGCGTTTTGTTAGAGGCCAAATAGTGGTGGTAAAGGAACCAAAGACCCGAAATATATTAAAAAGGATACACAGATTGACCATGTAAAAAAGTTATACATGGTGTCCCATAATTAATTGGACATTAACTAATGGGTGAAAGCTGATATCAAAATAAAGCTTTTGAGCTCACATTGCTTAGGCAAAATGTTGCTAGTTTTCGTTTTACAGGGCGATTCATTAATTTTTTTTATATTATTTTAAGGGATATATTGAAAACTATTCAACCGATTTAAGTGAAATTTGGTATCTTGCTATTATTTAGTATACTTAATATAAAAATGATATTAGTTTTACCAAAGACACTAGATGGCGCCACCTACTATAACGTTGGTTCATTAATGTGTCCATATTTTATGGTCCACCCTGTATAAACATTCTAGGAAAAAAACATAATTCCACAAAAAAAGTGTTCTTGTTTTAAATCAAAAAAGGACACCGTTTTCGAAATAAACGTATTTTTTAGAGACGTGAATAAAATGAAAATATTTTACAAAAACTTTTGTAAATTCAAACATTATTCAAAAGGTCTTAAATACCAGTGAATATTAAATATATTAGTAGTAGATAATTTTTGCCAACAAAATGCATATGATTAAAACAATTATTTTTATTAAACCTTTTACACAGTAACAAAGTTAAAAAAAATCAGAAATTTAATTAAATTAAACAATGAAGTGAATATAAAACAATTGACAAAGTGAATAATTCAAAACGAAATGAAAAAAATTACAGTAAGTGTTCAAAATGTTCACCATTAGATAAACTACATAATCTAAATCTTTTGTGTAAGTTTTGTCTTATTTTAAATAATGAGTTTCTTTGGGTCCTAATTACGTTAACTCCCTCTACAATATTTTGCCATAACTCTTGACGGATATTTATTTTTTTTTATAAACAAGTGACTAGGAGGAATGAAACATCCAATGAAAGTCTAGGAATTTAGTTCGGGATTGCTTGCTGGCGATGGGTATACACTACCTCTACCAATCCACCTTTGAGGTGATAATTTCTAGATAATTTCTTACTTCTAGGCTATAATGTGGTGGTGCACCATCATGCATGTACCAAGTGTTACGTCTTAAATTTAGAGGTATGCCTTATAAAAGAATTGGTAAATCTTCTCTTAAAAAATTTAAATACGTTACTCCGTCAAGCCTAGTTGGTAATTCTAATGGTCCTACAATACAATCCCCAAATATACCACACCAGATATTTATGGAAAACTCATGTTAAAAGTGATGTACTTGAAATACATGAGGATTTTCTGTTGCATAGATATGGCTATTCTGGTGCCAGTTAAACCCACCTCTTCTAGTAAATATCGCTTCATCGGTAAATAAAATTTTATTATAAAACATTGGATTGTCTAAATACCGCCCTCTCGTAAGCTGACTAAATCGAAGCCTTAATAGAAAATCCTGTGGTAAAAGATTCTGTACTGGAGTAAAACGATACGGATACAGATTTTCTGTCCGTATTATTCTTGACACTGTTGATTTGCTTATACCAGTGGCCGCAGAAACAAGCCTTGTACTGGTTTCTGAATCTTCTGCAACACGCACAATAATTTTATACTCCATATTCGCATCAATTACTCTCGGTCTTTCAGCATTCCGGTTTTTGGGATGAAATGACCCTGTTTCGCCTAACTTGTCGAACAATGATCCAATAGTTTTATGGTTTGGTTGCCTTCGATTGGGATAAAGTTTGAAATAGGGTTGAGCTGCTTTCCGAGAATAAAAATTTTCTTGGGCAGACAAACAGATTATATCGTGCATTTCTACATTAGAAAATTCACTCTGACGTGGCATTTTACCTTTATCTTAAGTGGTTTATAAAAAACTTAATAGCACTATGACAAATGGACTCAATACTTATTTATCTAGTTATATCCAGTCCTTGATATAGTGCTCCCTTTGAACTTTGCCTTTTCTGTGCTAGTTGGTCCCCAATTCGACTCATTGTCACGTTTATATCATCTAGCCCTTATGGCCTTAAGACAATATGCTTGTCTTGTCAGGGTTATACCAATTACACTTCCACTTTTCTTTTTCTTATGTCTACATTTTGTGTATGTTCTCATAAATTCCAAACACTGCTCATTCTTCAACCCTCAATTGTGCTTGCCACTAAATTTAATTGCCATTAATTTCAAAACAGGCTTGTTTTGCAAAAAATAAATAGAGACATGCATCGTTAACAAAATATGTATATTTCGAAAATGTACTTTCTTGATGTGAAAGAACACTAGATACCTTTTTTGTGTAGAATTGAATGTTATTTCATGTTTTTCATTTAATAAACCAATGTTATAGTAGGTGGCACCACCTAGTGTCAAAGGTAAGACGTTTTTCTAAAAGTTAAATATTTTTGAAGTTATACTTTTTTAGGTGCAATTGGGAAAATGATCAGAGAGAAATTTTTATGAAAATGACAGTATGAAGTACCTACGAGCTCACCGGCAGTATAAAGTTGCTAAATATTTGACGTATGTATCAGTGCAAATAAAGTGTGAAAAAAATATATTTTATAATTTTTGTGTGTTTGAATTTTTCTTCGTCGGAAAAACGATAAGAGATATTAAAATATGATAAAAAGACGATTAAAAGGCAATCTTAATATTATTTTTAGATATAATCTGTCAAAATAATTTATTTTAGTATTTTACGACCATAGCACACTGGCTTATACCAGATGTCGCTCGAAAACAGGAGTCAAGCAGTTCCGACCAGGTTTAGGCTTTGCATGGGTGACCGCTTAGGAATATGTCATGTTATTGCCTTGCTTACTTATTTTTATTTTTAGTATTAAGAAAATTTTTAGGAAACTTGTTAGTATTAAAATTAGTTTAATATTTAAGTAAAACACAAATACACTGTTTTTAATTTCGTTGAATTCATATAATAGAAGTAGAACTTCTTACCTGCGTACAAAGTTCACATATAATCTAGTTTTTATAATAATAGACTCGCACTGTACTTTGACAACAAATAGTAAACTACTTACGTATTAGTACTTACGTCTTGACTTGACTTTGCCATAAGTTCAAAGCATACTTTGGTACCTGCTTGTTTTACGAAAAATTAAATGTAGACATGCGTATCATTAACAAAATACGTGTATTTCGAAAATGGTGTACTTTTTTGATTTGAAACAATAATACATTTTTTGTGTAGAATTAAATGTTATTTCATGCTTTTTTTCCTAGAATGTTCTGCAGGGCGGACAAAAAAATTATGGCCACATTAATGAACTAATGTTATAGTAGGTGACGCCAGCTAATGTTAATAGTAAAACTAATATTATTTTCATATTAAGCATACTAAATATTCGCCTGAAACTTACAACTAAAACTTTACAAGAACGAATAAATTCATTCATAAACATAAGCAGATGAACAACAAGGTAACGGAAGATTCTGTAGAGATGCAATATTGGTCATAATGCAGATTACAGAGAAAATATAGGAATATAATAGAACCGCATTCATATGTTTAATTGACTTAAAGAAGGTATTTAACAGAGTAAGACTGAAAGATGTACCAAATTAATACTACAAAAACAATAAGAGGAAAGAAATACGGAATCTACAGATACAGGCAATGAAATAAGACTGGGGGATTCCCTGAGGGCTTATCCTATATATTATAATCATGAATGAAGTCATAAAGAGCGTCAATAAAGGAAGATAATAGAGAATGGGAAACAATCACATTAAAATTCGCAGTAGATGCATTATTGATAGCGCAAAAGTAAGAAGATAGCATTCACATAGTACACAGATTTAATACAATAGCAAAAGAACATGTCGATTTCAACTCCGAAAACTAGAACAGTAGGAATCGGTAAGGAACCAATAACAATAATGACGTACGCATCCGAAAAAAGACCGGACATAGCCAAAAAACAGAGATTATTGAAAACAGCAGAAATAAGGATATTTAGAAGAATCACAGAAAATACGCTGAATAAGGTGTGACGATTGTTGCGTAACAACAATATTTAATATTTTTATTTTATTTTTGTATCATATCATTATATCACACTGTATATTAGTATAGATTTATAAAATTCCTTTGTACCATCTAATCTGTACGGCGCCGATGATAACTTGCATTCAAATAACTTTCTAGACATAAGCTTCTAAAATCGTCAAAGAATCATAACAATGAAAGGATTAGTAATTTCAAATTATCGGTTTGAGTCATTTGAAATTTCCCAACATTAACGAAAGTTACCCTTCTCAGGTAATGTTAACAATAAAATGAAAGTCGAAGGTATTTTAAATGTAAACATATCTTTTAGATACGTCGAGGGGTTCAGGGGGAGATTTCTGAATGTTAAGAAACGATTACTAGCCGAGTGATTGAAATCAGTTTTTGTATCAGTTCGAATCCAGCATTAGATGAGCTATATGCTCCTGTCCGCGCTAGCAGCACCTCAGAAGGTTTAGCACAGTCGGTATATTAATAAGTTTTACTCAGTTCGTGTCAATATTGTATCACCGACAAGTTATATAGTTTTATAAAGTTTTATAAATCAGCTATCGTAAGCAAGTTATCGGCATCCAAAATACGTTGCTGTAATTGTTTTAATAGACTTGTTCTAGAAAGTTCTTTTCGAAATTTTCATTTGTCCCAGTTTTCTGAGTGGTCCTTCAAAGAAGTAAAGTGAACCTATTTCCCTAAGGACAAAACTTGTTCCCCAAGGGAAAAAACCAGCGACTTATGACTGGTGCGCGAAACAAAGGCATCAGGACAAGGTGTAAGGAAAAACACACCTGCATCTTCGCTCAACGATATCAAAACAAAATGTAGTGTACGGGGTATAAACGAACTGCTTGGCCCACAAAAATAAAATTTTTGGGGGCCACGCCATCTTATTCCATACCACTAGAGTGTTCCCGAGTTATATCTTTGCGCAGTAAAGCACAGCCGGTTAGACTGCCACATTCTGGTAGACGGTTATTCAGATAGTTAAAATGCGAAAAAAAAAATTAAATTGAATTTTTTCAATTCTAATTTTTGTTTCTACCACAATTATTATTATTACTATAACTTGTTACAGTACCCCAAATTGTCAACCCTCAATTGCACCCCAATGGGTTTCAATTTGGTATAACAGTTGGGGGAAAAAAAATTCACCCCCACAGAAAATATAAGTAAATGATACTTTCTTTGTTCTTTGTAGATCATGTTATATTTTTCTGGTATTATTAGAGTCTAATTATACTAAAAAAATATCATATGAATTACAAAATAACAAGAAATTATTATTTACGTATTTTTCTGTGGGGGCGCATTTTTTTCCTCAACTGTATATTGTGGCTGGAGTTACACAAAGATTTAACAAAGAAACGCTTAACGACAACGGTAAAAGACTTCTAGTACTTTGTTTAATGAATAACCTCCGAATTAACAACCCATACTTTGACCACCCAATACAACATAAAATCACCTGGTCAGATACCAGAGGACATAACTCTATGATTGACTACGTTGCAACAAACAGACAAATATACCCCAAGAATATAATAGATGTGTGCACTCTATCTTCCGCCAATGCAGGATCCGACATGGCCTGGTACTAGGAAAAATAAACATTGCAATCACCACACAAGGCAAGCGAAGTACAAAATTAGAAGAAAACTTAAACATAGAAAGCTTAGAAGAAGAGGGGACACAAAACTTGTATAGAAACATACTAACAGAAAAGTTAAATAGCCATAACCTAGAGACTAAAAAGAATATAGAAGAAAACTGGATAATTTTTAAAAAATGTATCTTATAAGCAGCGGAAGAAGCTTTAGGTAAAAGAAAAGTTAACAGAAATAAAAAGGAATACAAAACACCATGGTACGACGAAAGGGTGAAAGCACTAGCAAATGAAAAGAAACAAGCTTTCCTAACATACAAAGGAGTGAAGACACCGGAGGCACGAGAAGACTACGTGAGAATCAGGAATAAACTAAACCAAGAAATAGATAACATCAAAAAAGGACACTGTGAGAAATTTACCAAAGATATGGAATACGACCTCTATGGATCCCAGAAAAAGGCGTGGAAGAGGATAAGAAGACAAAAAACAGAAATGAATGAATTTGTACCCATAGATAACATTACGGAGGAGTAATGGACTAAGCATTTCACGAAATTATATGGAGAAGGAGAAGAAGAGAACAGAGAAAGGATCATTAACGAAACTTACGATAGAGTACTAATATCAGAAGAAGAGCTACAAGAAAGAATAAAAAAATAAAAAAAAACAGAAAAAGCACCTGTACCTGATAAGATAAACAATGAACTGCTAAAATATGGAGAAACAAGACTACGCAAATGGCTCCTAAAATTATGCGTCGATATAATAAATACCGGTGTAGTACAAGCGAAATGAAAGAAAAGTCTCCTGCTACCGATACTTAAAAAGGGAGACTCGAGAGATCCTGAATACATTAAAATAGTACATTAAAATTAAAACCGCAGCACCATAGACGCAATTTTTATTATCAGACAAATAATATAGAAGTCTATTGAATATGGAAAACCAGCATACATGTACTTTGAAGATTTAAAAAGTGCTTTTGACAGGATGAAGCGAAATGACATCTTGAATTTATTACAAGCTGAACAATTAGATCATCAGATAATAAGGACAATTAATAAAATTAACAAGAACAACAAGATCAGAGTTATAATGCCAACAGGGGAAACATAATGCATAGAACTAAAAGGAGGAATCCGCCAAGGGGACTCGCACAGCCCATTGTTATTCAATATGGTGATGAATCAAATAATTCGCGAAGTAAGAAAACGATACGGATCTTACATGGGAGCGCATAAAATCACGATACTATGCTATGCCGATGATGCAGTACTAATTGCTGATAACGAAGATGACCTACAAAGGCAGCTCCACACCTTCAGTATCACAGCAAACAAACTAAATATGAGAATATCAGTAGAATAAACTAAATGTGTGGTGATCAGTAAAGAGCCGCGTAGATGCAAACTAGAAATAGATGGAAAAATTGTAGAACAAGTAATGAAATTCAATTACCTAGGAGTAAAGATCACTAGTGACAGGCGTATAAGAACAGAGACCACAAGGCAAGCATCAAAAGCGGCAAGAGTAAGTGGTTGCCTCCGAGAAACCATATGGAGAAACAAATATCTGACCGCGGAAAGCAAAATGAAAGTATACAACAGTAAGACCAATCCTAGCATATGCAGTGGAGACAAGGACCGATACAAGAAAGACGAAACAACAAATCAATAATATCGAAATCAAAGTATTAAATTCAATAGCGGGCATATCATTAAAAGACAGACAAACCAACAGAAGTATACGCGAATATAATATGAAAGATGCTAAAAAGAGGCGATTTCGTTTTTTTGCTCTTAGCCATGTGTTAATATCAACTTACATACACAATAATATTTTGGGGTAATGATTAAAAAAGTTCCCCGACCGCTGGTATAATCCATCCATGGTTTCAGCTTTTAAGTATATTATCTCTGTTTAATAATCTACTAAAAAGTTATGTCAGAATATTAACAAGCAATAGTGTTGCATTTTTAAACGTAAGGTATTAATAGGCTCTGTTATTATTCATGGTTTTTATAAACTTAGCAGTTATGTCGTCTTCGATATTAATTTCTGGTCCGTGGATTTGGTATCTTCTAGGTATTCGTTAGAAATATTTAGGTCTAGACTTTAAATTATAATTGATTATTTGTTAATTTCCATTCTTTATTATTTCTGTAGTCAGAATTAAAATTCTACAGAGTTTTAGTCAGCGTCTAATACTAAATAAATTCTCAATGAAATACACTGTTTCGTTTTTTTCTTACGTACAATAGCACCTCTTGCCTACACTTTAGTACAATAGCACCTTTACTAATAATTCAAACGGGAGACATTATATCAAACATATATATTACCTTACTCGCATGGAGATTTATTCAACCAATAAATTTTCTTGTTTCTGGTTTTGGTAAAAAGCATCTCTTGCATATTCAAACAAACGGTTTTTAGAATTAACTATCAATAGTCTTTGCCCATTCGTATTTAAAATGTTTTCCCTTTAGAGTAAAAAAAAACAAACATGAATACAATATAAAAAATTGCTAGTAGAATTTTTTTAATGTTAATTAATATACTTAAGTAAGTTACCAATAGAAGAACTTTTGATTACCAAAAATTGACTTTAATAGAATCAAAAGGTATACATAATATAAATAATTAAAAAAATAACTTAAACTTTTTAATCACAAGAGCACCAGAAGATCGATGCATTTGAGATGTGTTAGAGAAGAAAACTTCAAAAACCATGGACTGTCCATCGCATAATCAATTTTATTTTAAACCAACTTACTATTAAAACAAGACTGTCTACAGTCTGTCTGAAGAGAATTAGTCATATATTTGGGCAGGTGCGTTAAGAAACCAAGAGGATTTAGAAAGACTAATTGTCTGCGGAAACGCTTCAGGAAAGGGAGTAACGGACTAAATCCGAGATTCAATAGACCGTATATTCCGTGAAACACTTCTACGTGAAACTACGTGAGTAGTTTAAGATAAAAGTCACTACTCAACCAAGTAGGGAAGAGAAAGGTAACTTAAAAAAACTAAAACTAACATCTCTTATTAAGAGGATGAAATCCATGTCGGTCCAAGACTGTAAGTCTGAGTTCGCCAATACAAAGCGTAGGCAGACAAATGCAAACAATTAGGACCAACATCTTCATCGGTGTTTACTTATTATTGATATTCCTTAATAACTTCTTTGTTGATTAACCTTTTATCTTTTAATTGGCCATAATTACCTTTTTTGTTGCCGTTTGTTGTTCTAGTCGATCTTAGTGAAGCCAATGGCCAATTGTATATCTTCCATTCGTTTAACCTTCTGGCACAGGTTTTAGTGTTGTAATGACTAGTAATTCTAATGACCAAGTAATGACTAGCTGCTGCAGCTTGATAAGCCAATACTATAGCCACCGAGACAGAAAAAGGAATAGAGAAAGAGAGAGAGGGAGAAAGAGAGATTTAATATACGGCCTCCACCATAATTATCCTATTCTAAGCTCTCTCGATTTGACATTTATAGCGATTATTGCGCCTTAATATTAATTACACTTTAATCTATTATTCTCCAAAATACTTTCCTATTTCTGGTTCTACTAATTTTTTTCTTCAATAGGGTTTCTTCACTCTTCTATGTTCGATGGAGCCACAATTCTAAGTGTACTAAGCTCCATGGATTTACTTTGCTATATGATTCAACACTCTAAGAATAGATACGGACTTAACAGTATATCCTTTTTTTGCCGTTTGTTATTATAAACCTCTCATACAGTTGGCTTATACTACATCTTTTATTCGTGTAAGCTAGCTCAAAGAGCTGGCTGACTACTTGTAGGCAGGACCGATGGTTTTATGTGCTCTTCGAAGAACAATGGCGGCTCAGTTTAATAGAAAATAAAAAATATTTGGTTTTTTTGCTGGAGGTCGAATGTACAGCTTTAGAAGTTTTATATGTAAAATATTAAATAGTGGCTCAGAGAGCCAAGGAGGCCAGGCGGTCGAATCTTATTCACTGCGAATAATCTAGCGGCCGATGGTTCAGGCGCTGGTTAGAAAACAAAAAGACTATCCTAGTAGTTTATAATTTTAAGTAAATCTGCTACTTAGACTGGAATACGTGGTGTATCGGATCGACCTATGGATTAGCAGTACGTAAGGAAAAACGGGTTCTGTCTCGGTGTTACTCCTCCATAGATCCCAACCGGAAAGAAAGGATACGCTTAAAACACCGGAGATAGATAGACTTGAGATAATATGTCTTCTGGTTTAATGTCTCAGTCTCATATATCCCAAAATTATTACACATATACTAGGAACTTTCTATTCAATGCTTCATTTAACAAATGTATCATGAGCAAACTTAAGGTAAGCTCTTATATTTTTCCATTAACTGCCTTCTCTCAGTAATTTCTGATAATATAATTAAGTAGTTTGATGGCTTTATAATATGTAATTTTGAAACTAAGTGGCGACGTCTATGTTTATCTGATATTTGCCAATTGTACCTGTCTTTCCAAACGCTGTAATGGGATATAATTTGGTCTAACTGCTATGTAGATTTTGAGTAACTTCGTCGTTTATAGTTAAAACTGCACTTAGTATTTTAAATATATATATATATATATATATATATATATATATATATATATATATATATATATATATATATATACAAGAAATACTGGATTTTAGTGACTGTCTATATAAACAAACAATACAGTTTATTAGAGCTGCAGTCATAAAGCTTGGCCGGGGTGTTACAGAAACAATCTTTTGACTTTTGGTCTAGCTTTCGGAATTGTTTTATTCCTTTTTCAACACACTGTAATTAGAAGAATGTATAAATATTTACAATATATCACAACTTGTCAGTGCAACTTACTAGTCGTTGAGATTATATAAAGCTATGACACTCAACATTAATAACTCACATATAAAATATAACATATAAAATAATGAACATAATACATTTTAAAATTTAGTTAATGATAGTAAAACTTCGTTTGTGACATTTTTTAATGGTGTGTTGTAACTGATCTATAGAAAACAGAAAGAAAAAACAAAAATAGTATGATTAAAATGTAATTAGGTGTTCTTCATGTTTTATTAATGGAAGTAGTATATTAAACCTGTCTTGATGGTATACAACATGTTTTGCATGCAGGTGTATTATGATGTGTATATGTAAAAGTAAATCTTTATTTTATTTTTGATGTTTTGTCAGTAAATAAAAATAAATATTGCTCAGTTTATCTATGCCAGACTTTTTATTTATACAAATTTTTTTAAATTAATCATTATTGGACTTAGTTTTGCATTGAGAATGCGGCGAAGTGCATGCTCTCTTATACGTGGGAGAGTATCATGCAGCATACATAGCAGAAGATTTTTCAGATGTACAAAATAGGCACTTATTTGAATTACAAGGTATAAAACACTTTTCAAATTTTGCTCTAGGTATTGACTACGTTTTATTTGATGACATGCTTTGCATCATTTACACATGATAAGTTGCATTTAATCTGAAGACATAAAGGAGCATAAACCATGACAATAAATTTGGTCAGTTTCTTGAATTCTGATGTTGGATTTTCAGAACTAACATAAAGACGTAGAATGCGATTCGACAACGTGAGCCATCGAGATATACTCAACTTTTCAGGGCTTTGGTTTAATAAATCGACAGAATATTCTCCTATAGAAATATATAGGAAAATCCTAAATTTTTCGACAAAGCGACAAGGATTTCTGATCAGGACTCAAGTCAATTAAATCTACTTCTGATAACTCACAGTCAACCTGGCTCTTAAACTAATAAAACATGCTCTTCTATTGCGATTCTTCTGTGAGGATTACCTCTAGTATTTTCGATAACGAAGTATTTATCTTGCCTTAAAAATGGCAAGATAAATAAATTTATCAAAATAAATGGCTTTCAAAGTTTCGGGGGAGTTTTGCATAAAGCCTTTTCTTGATTGGTCTCAATTGGTATCGACTGGTCTCGATTGGTAACAATTTCAAGTTTGTGTAGACTGTTGTTGCCACAGCTGCTGCAGATCTGTTCGATAGTCTATAGCGGTCACAGACTTTGGCCAAGGTAGGATGATTAAAATAATTTTGAGGACACTGCATTTTTGTATTGACATTGGCATGAGAAATGGAAGGCAATTCAAGATCTATTTCTGTGTCAGTTTCTGTCTTTCGCGACGTGCGGACTTACAAACATTACTGAAAGTCACAGCTGTACACAGCCCCCCAGCTGGGACTAGACTTAACAAACCATGATCGTCACGACCGGGCTTCTGTTAAAATTGCATCTCTTTTTCAAAAGTGAAGGTGCGATGCCTTCAACATACAAACTACATTTTGGACTAGATCAGAACGCTCCCAAGCATAAACTTAAATCACTGTTGTATATTTTATTTAATTACCTTATTTTAGACCTTAAATGCTTAACAACATTTTTTCCTTTATTCCCAATTAATAATGTGCTGTTATAAGATTTAGTTTATTTGTATGATTGTCCTTTAATTTTTTTAATTTTCGACTAGGTCAAACATAAATGATTTCATTTTTAGGGGAACATGCAGATTCCCGCTCGAAAAATGGACTTTGTCCAACGAGTGGTAACAACCAACTCGTTGGACCACGTCTATTTTTCGAACGGAGATCAGTGTGTTCCCTTAAAAATGATATCCTTTAACATCCACCTAGTGTCATAATAATTGTAAAATTTATTAGTTTATTTTGTTACTTAAGGGTCGTAAGAAACGTTTTTTACGTTTCACGTTCTAAAACTTTATAAATTCATCGTTTTCATCCTCCTTAGAGTTTGTTTGTTTTTATTTCCTAGCCTATTTTGGTATAATATTATTCATGTGTTCTGTAAATTTTGTATTTTAGTTTAATATTTGGACTTGGAGTCCTACATATTTCCCTAATAATGTTAATAAATTAAATCTTGCTAGGTAATCGGGGTTAGAAAAGATTTAAATAAAAAACTGGGACCAAAAACTAAAAATCTTAAAAGACGTTGTTTTTCGAACAGAATAATCTACAAAAAAGCAATAAAAAGTAATACGCCTAACCTTTTATAAAATTAATATTTTCGTTACAAATAAGAAAGCAAAATAGTAACACAACATTATTACAATCCAACACGCACTCAAGGCTCATTACTTTATAAAATAGCTACCTCTATAATAAACATTACGTGATATCGTTGCTTGATCTCTTGCATTATATTATTACCTACTAAATGTCAATAATACAACGATAATTACAGTGTTTCATACCAAATATGTAAAAAGGAAAAAACAATCTCAACTCATTTTTGCATGCTCCTTAGAAGCGAGTTTTCTTAAAAAACCAAAGGTGTAGGTATCGAGAATTTTTTTTTCGCGAGGAAACTAAATTCCTGTAGTTGGCTGTATACCATGTATCACAAAAATTTTACTTAAAAAATTTCTTTTTAAAAGCTATAATAATAAAAACCTTATAGGGCTACATCACAGAACGTTTTCGAAATAACTATTCCATCATCAGTGCTATCTGGGTATATATTATATCGTCGCCTGAGAATTATACTGTTCTATATCCACTTTTTGGCAGTTTGGAGTTATATACATAGAAATTTTTGTAAAAATTAGCTTGTTCTATATCCATTGAAATGATGATAATATTCAGAACCAATTAAAAGTTTTCAGTAACATTTAGTTCTATATCCCGTATGCCTCAAAATATTTTTAAAATTATTTTGTTCTATATCCTCTTTAACTTTTAGAATAAATACGTTACTATTTTTTTTTTTTGAATTATAGTGTTCTATATCCATTACGCATAATGTGCTTAATACCGGACTGTACGTGTATGTACATCATGGCATGTTGGTAAATGATCTATTGTTTTTTGTAAAAAGTGAATAGTAAGAAAATGTATTTAAACTAAATAGTAGTGGGTATTCCTGAAACAATTTAAGTAAGTACGTTTAATATTATTGTGTTGATTTAATCATCCTTATTAAACGAATTTGCAATATTACCTAACCTCAAAATTTTCATAGACACGGATATTTTATTGAATAAGATGTAATTAAACATATTCAAATCAATAAAAAATCTTGATAATTATTATAAAAAGAAATATGTTACACATTATTATGTATTTGTAACTATTAAATTACTAATACGGGTTGTATGTGTTTTGATATGAATAGAGTAGTACAGGGGTGGATTAGCAATGGATTAGCATGAATGTTTCAGAAAGTAATGTGGTCATGGAATGTGGTCGTGGAATGCAAGTTTTAGATTCCCCATGTCTCTCTTAACACCTTTATCAACGTCTGTTTTTGCCTTGCAATTCTTAGAAGGCACAGATTAAAGCGGAATTCTTGAATTTGGTTTCGAAAATTAGTCTACGATTTTATTATCAGATGTCGCTACATTGCGTCTATACGAAGCCATGTTATAGTTGCTTCCTAAGACAGAGAAGAATTATTTCACGTTCAGAGCGCTTGCGAAAGCCGTTCTGATGATGCCTATTGGGCTGAAATACGTATAAACGGATGCGCAAGCTCCCTATACGTGAAATAAAATCTTAACTGTCTTTTCCTTGTTATTTCGATATACTCTGTACGAGTCTAGAAACCAATTCGCTAAGAATTTTGCTTAGTTAAAAAGATATGTTGTGGAATGCAAGTTTTAGATTCCCCATGTCTCTCTTAACACCTTTATCAACGTCTGTTTTTGCCTTGCAATTCTTAGAAGGCACAGATTAAAGCGGAATTCTTGAACTTGGTTTCGAAAATTAGTCTACGATTTTATTATCAGATGTCGCTACATTGCGTCTATACGAAGCCATGTTATAGTTGCTTCCTAAGACAGAGAAGAATTATTTCACGTTCAGAGCGCTTGCGAAAGCCGTTCTGATGATGCCTATTGGGCTGAAATACGTATAAACGGATGCGCAAGCTCCCTATACGTGAAATAAAATCTTAACTGTCTTTTCCTTGTTATTTCGATATACTCTGTACGAGTACTAGAAACCAATTCGCTAAGAATTTTGCTTAGTTGAAAAGATATGTTGTGGAATGCAAGTTTTAGATTCCCCATGTCTCTCTTAACACCTTTATCAACGTCTGTTTTTGCCTTGCAATTCTTAGAAGGCACAGATTAAAGCGGAATTCTTGAATTTGGTTTCGAAAATTAGTCTACGATTTTATTATCAGATGTCGCTACATTGCGTCTATACGAAGCCATGTTATAGTTGCTTCCTAAGACAGAGAAGAATTATTTCACGTTCAGAGCGCTTGCGAAAGCCGTTCTGATGATGCCTATTGGGCTGAAATACGTATAAACGGATGCGCAAGCTCCCTATACGTGAAATAAAATCTTAACTGTCTTTTCCTTGTTATTTCGATATACTCTGTACGAATACTAGAAACCAATTCGCTAAGAATTTTGCTTAGTTGAAAAGATATGTTGTGGAATGCAAGTTTTAGATTCCCCATGTCTCTCTTAACACCTTTATCAACGTCTGTTTTTGCCTTGCAATTCTTAGAAGGCACAGATTAAAGCGGAATTCTTGAATTTGGTTTCGAAAATTAGTCTACGATTTTATTATCAGATGTCGCTACATTGCGTCTATACGAAGCCATGTTATAGTTGCTTCCTAAGACAGAGAAGAATTATTTCACGTTCAGAGCGCTTGCGAAAGCCGTTCTGATGATGCCTATTGGGCTGAAATACGTATAAACGGATGCGCAAGCTCCCTATACGTGAAATAAAATCTTAACTGTCTTTTCCTTGTTATTTCGATATACTCTGTACGAGTACTAGAAACCAATTCGCTTAGAATTTTGCTTAGTTGAAAAGATATGTTGTGGAATGCAAGTTTTAGATTCCCCATGTCTCTCTTAACACCTTTATCAACGTCTGTTTTTGCCTTGCAATTCTTAGAAGGCACAGATTAAAGCGGAATTCTTGAATTTGGTTTCGAAAATTAGTCTACGATTTTATTATCAGATGTCGCTACATTGCGTCTATACGAAGCCATGTTATAGTTGCTTCCTAAGACAGAGAAGAATTATTTCACGTTCAGAGCGCTTGCGAAAGCCGTTCTGATGATGCCTATTGGGCTGAAATACGTATAAACGGATGCGCAAGCTCCCTATACGTGAAATAAAATCTTAACTGTCTTTTCCTTGTTATTTCGATATACTCTGTACGAGTACTAGAAACCAATTCGCTAAGAATTTTGCTTAGTTGAAAAGATATGTTGTGGAATGCAAGTTTTAGATTCCCCATGTCTCTCTTAACACCTTTATCAACGTCTGTTTTTGCCTTGCAATTCTTAGAAGGCACAGATTAAAGCGGAATTCTTGAATTTGGTTTCGAAAATTAGTCTACGATTTTATTATCAGATGTCGCTACATTGCGTCTATACGAAGCCATGTTATAGTTGCTTCCTAAGACAGAGAAGAATTATTTCACGTTCAGAGCGCTTGCAAAAGCCGTTCTGATGATGCCTATTGGGCTGAAATACGTATAAACGGATGCGCAAGCTCCCTATACGTGAAATAAAATCTTAACTGTCTTTTCCTTGTTATTTCGATATACTCTGTACGAGTACTAGAAACCAATTCGCTAAGAATTTTGCTTAGTTGAAAAGATATGTTGTGGAATGCAAGTTTTAGATTCCCCATGTATCTCTTAACACCTTTATCAACGTCTGTTTTTGCCTTGCAATTCTTAGAAGGCACAGATTAAAGCGGAATTCTTGAATTTGGTTTCGAAAATTAGTCTACGATTTTATTATCAGATGTCGCTACATTGCGTCTATACGAAGCCACGTTATAGTTGCTTCCTAAGACAGAGAAGAATTATTTCACGTTCAGAGCGCTTGCGAAAGCCGTTCTGATGATGCCTATTGGGCTGAAATACGTATAAACGGATGCGCAAGCTCCCTATACGTGAAATAAAATCTTAACTGTCTTTTCCTTGTTATTTCGATATACTCTGTACGAGTACTAGAAACCAATTCGCTAAGAATTTTGCTTAGTTGAAAAGATATGTTGTGGAATGCAAGTTTTAGATTCCCCATGTCTCTCTTAACACCTTTATCAACGTCTGTTTTTGCCTTGCAATTCTTAGAAGGCACAGATTAAAGCGGAATTCTTGAATTTGGTTTCGAAAATTAGTCTACGATTTTATTATCAGATGTCGCTACATTGCGTCTATACGAAGCCATGTTATAGTTGCTTCCTAAGACAGAGAAGAATTATTTCACGTTAAGAGCGCTTGCGAAAGCCGTTCTGATGATGCCTATTGGGCTGAAATACGTATAAACGGATGCGCAAGCTCCCTATACGTGAAATAAAATCTTAACTGTCTTTTCCTTGTTATTTCGATATACTCTGTACGAGTACTAGAAACCAATTCGCTAAGAATTTTGCTCAGTTGAAAAGATATGTTGTGGAATGCAAGTTTTAGATTCCCCATGTCTCTCTTAACACCTTTATCAACGTCTGTTTTTGCCTTGCAATTCTTAGAAGGCACAGATTAAAGCGGAATTCTTGAATTTGGTTTCGAAAATTAGTCTACGATTTTATTATCAGATGTCGCTACATTGCGTCTATACGAAGCCATGTTATAGTTGCTTCCTAAGACAGAGAAGAATTATTTCACGTTCAGAGCGCTTGCGAAAGCCGTTCTGATGATGCCTATTGGGCTGAAATACGTATAAACGGATGCGCAAGCTCCCTATACGTGAAATAAAATCTTAACTGTCTTTTCCTTGTTATTTCGATATACTCTGTACGAGTACTAGAAACCAATTCGCTAAGAATTTTGCTTAGTTGAAAAGATATGTTGTGGAATGCAAGTTTTAGATTCCCCATGTCTCTCTTAACACCTTTATCAACGTCTGTTTTTGCCTTGCAATTCTTAGAAGGCACAGATTAAAGCGGAATTCTTGAATTTGGTTTCGAAAATTAGTCTACGATTTTATTATCAGATGTCGCTACATTGCGTCTATACGAAGCCATGTTATAGTTGCTTCCTAAGACAGAGAAGAATTATTTCACGTTCAGAGCGCTTGCGAAAGCCGTTCTGATGATGCCTATTGGGCTGAAATACGTATAAACGGATGCGCAAGCTCCCTATACGTGAAATAAAATCTTAACTGTCTTTTCCTTGTTATTTCGATATACTCTGTACGAGTACTAGAAACCAATTCGCTAAGAATTTTGCTTAGTTGAAAAGATATGTTGTGGAATGCAAGTTTTAGATTCCCCATGTCTCTCTTAACACCTTTATCAACGTCTGTTTTTGCCTTGCAATTCTTAGAAGGCACAGATTAAAGCGGAATTCTTGAATTTGGTTTCGAAAATTAGTCTACGATTTGATTATCAGATGTCGCTACATTGCGTCTATACGAAGCCATGTTATAGTTGCTTCCTAAGACAGAGAAGAATTATTTCACGTTCAGAGCGCTTGCGAAAGCCGTTCTGATGATGCCTATTGGGCTGAAATACGTATAAACGGATGCGCAAGCTCCCTATACGTGAAATAAAATCTTAACTGTCTTTTCCTTGTTATTTCGATATACTCTGTACGAGTACTAGAAACCAATTCGCTAAGAATTTTGCTTAGTTGAAAAGATATGTTGTGGAATGCAAGTTTTAGATTCCCCATGTCTCTCTTAACACCTTTATCAACGTCTGTTTTTGCCTTGCAATTCTTAGAAGGCACAGATTAAAGCGGAATTCTTGAATTTGGTTTCGAAAATTAGTCTACGATTTTATTATCAGATGTCGCTACATTACGTCTATACGAAGCCATGTTATAGTTGCTTCCTAAGACAGAGAAGAATTATTTCACGTTCAGAGCGCTTGCGAAAGCCGTTCTGATGATGCCTATTGGGCTGAAATACGTATAAACGGATGCGCAAGCTCCCTATACGTGAAATAAAATCTTAACTGTCTTTTCCTTGTTAATGTGGTCATATTTCAAATTCGTTCCTTTTAATTTTGTAATTTTGATTCGAATTGCATGTGTTTCTTACTACATTGATATTTAAATCAATTTCTTTTTGCAGTTTATAATGAGTGCAAAACTTTCACCGTCGCCAACAAGGCCTTCTTTATGTCCTAGTGACGTTTGGAAGTAAGCTTACATTAAATTTTTTGAGAAATAATACCACTAAATAATATCTTATTTTAGTTCTTTGTGGCATATTATCGAAGAGGATGTCGAAAACGACAAAGAAAACATTAGTAAAGAAACATCTCAAGATAAGCACGGACCTAAAGCAACACCAAATGAAGGAAAAGTTGTTGTTTTACAAATGGTTACTTTAAACACTATGGATACACAAAATTTACAATTTAGCACACTGCAAGAAGTAGACGCATTGGCACAAAACTATAAAGAAAAAGAAAATAATCTTCAATTACAAAAGTTACCTGAGAGTCAAATTGAGATGGCAGAGGAAGAAGAGTATCTTAAAGAAGAAGTTAATAAACCTGCGGTGATTAGTCGAAAACGAAAAAAAAGGCCATCAGATTAGAAACAAAATATAAGAAAACATAAACGACAATCTGGACAAGAATATGTTGATACAATGAAGCGGACCAGGGAAAAGAAATCTGTGAAAATAGAGACATGTCGATCTGAAAATTGTGTACTACAGTGTACTGCTAAAATTACTCCTGACGAAAGAGATACAATTCATAGACAGTTTTGGTCTCTTAATGATGACAAAAAGAATCAGTTCTACTCAAAATATGTGAAGCGTATTTTGGCAGTAAGAAAAAGAACAAACAATGAAACCAGCAAAAAAACATTTTCATATCAATATTTTTTTTATGTATGTGGAGTTAAAATAAGAGTTTGCCAACATTACTTTTTTAATACATTAAATATTAGTAAACAGAGGATTTATTACTTTTTTAAAAGTGTAAAAGATGATGTTAGATGCATTGTTCGTTCCCCTATTCGTGGCAGGCATCAGAAGAAAACTATCTCCGAGGGAAAAAAACAAAAAGTACGAGAACATATTAACTCTTTTCAAAGAGTCGACTCTCACTATTGTCGACAGAGTTCTACCAGATAATATTTGGAAAGAAATTTAAATTTACAAAAAATGTATGATCTATACAAAACTCAAGAATCAAAACCAGCCAAATATCATATGTATCGGACAATATTCAATACTGAATTTAATTTGACATTCTTTTGTCCCAAGAAAGATATATGTGATAAGTGTGCAGCATATAATTCTCTTACTAATCCGACTGAAGCAGATATTTTAAAATTTGAAACTCACAAGAAAAATAAAGATTTGGTACATCAGGAAAAAAACCGAGACAAATTTATATCCTCCGATGGCAAATGTGTTGGTGTTTTATGTTTTGATCTGCAAAAAGTTTTTTCGCTACCAAAATCTAACGTAAGCAATTTTTATTATAAAACAAATTTTCTTGTTATAATTTAACTGCTCATTTCGACAAAACTAAGATCGTATATAATGCCTTATGGCATGAAATGATTTCTGGTAGAAGCGGACTTCATATTTCTTGTGCTTTGATTAAAATACTTAAAAAAGTAGTACTAGATAATCCTGCACTTGAAAAATTAATTTTATGGTCAGACAGCTGTGTACCTCAAAATAAAAATTCAATAATGACATTTGCTTTGCAACATTTTTTGCAATCCAATTCTTCAGGTCAGATAAAAATAATAGAACAGAAATTTCGTGAACCGGTGATTGTTTCGCCGAACGTTTTCGCCAAAGAGAATTAATTTGGCTTCTTTAGTGCTGAAAGAGAATAAATTATAATTAGCTACCATATATTATCTATTAAAAACATTATTGATCTTACCGTAACTTAATATAGTTAACTTAGATAGTTTTATTACTTAGTATCAGATCCTTCATTTCATACAAAAAACCTACAAAACCTACAAATCCTACAGAAACTTTTTATTTTAAACGCTTATCCAAGACCATTAATGAATAAGATTTTGTTTAATACTATCCATAACGAAGATACTTCACCTTCCTTCGCGACTAACAATGCTGATCCTGATATCTTAAGTGGGAACCCAGTCTCGGATACTCCTGGTCAAAATATCAACAAATATTTTTCATTACCATATTTCAGAGATATCACTCCGGGGTTAACAAGGATTCTGAAAAGTGTTGAAAAAACCTTTGGTAATAATAATAATAACATTTAACTTAATGTGGCTTGTAGATCAGCCCTAACAATTAATAATCTTTATTCTAAGATAAAGGATAAGACTCCCATAGATAGGCTTAGTAACATTGTCAACAACATTCCATGCCTCTCTTGCAGCAATTCCTACATCGGCCAAACATCTCAATTATTGAAATCACGTATTACACTACACAAAAGTGATTCTCGACTTCACCTTGACGGCCGTGCATTAGCCAAAAATGTCCATTCCACTGGTCATCTCATGGACTATACTAACACTACAATTCTCCACCCTGAGAACAATAAATCTAAAAGAGAGTTCATTGAAATGTCTTATATTTTCCTTAACGATTTCTCAATCAATGTTAAGAGTGACATTAAGAATCTAAGCGATGTATACCACTTCCTACTTAAATCAGATACCAAGAACAATACAACATCACAGATAACTAACTTGACTGATATATCCATTAACAACGAACCTACTTTTATAATTAATTTTCAATAACTAAAAAAGATAACATTCCCTTGCTTTTCTTAGATACATCTCAATAAGACTCTCACATTTAAACTTTCTAACAATCAAAAATTTAGTTATTGCCGACAATTCAAAGAATTACCTCCTTTTAAATGTAGTTACATTGGGTTTTTCGATTAACCTTGCGTTTTAAGTTCAAAGCTACCATACATTTCCAACGTTAAAAAAACCTTTTGTTGCACACAGTAACAAAAAAGACCACTATGTTGTTACTAGCTAAGGTTTTTAACATTCCAACTCTACAATTCTAAGTTACGGTAAGATCAATAATGTATTTAATAGATAAATATGGTAGCTAATTATAATTTATTGTTATAACGTTGAATAACGTTCGGCGAAACAATTGATACTCATCAGAGTCTTTCTTGCAGATTTCCCCAATATTTAAGAGTTTACTATTTAACTTATCTGCAAAGATTAAATTTCTTTTCTTTTCTATATATATATATATATATATATATATATATATATATATATATATATATATATATATATATTTATATATATATATATTTATATATATATATATATATATATATATATTTATATATATATATATATATATATATATATATATATATATATATATATATATATATATATATATATATATGTTTATATATGTTATATATATTTGAAGCCACTAAATATATGGGTAAAAACCGTTTACATATTATTTGATTAACTTTGAGTTACATTTTTGATAATTAAAAACTATGATGTTTAAGATACAAAAGGAATTGATTACATGGCAACCAGCGTAAGACTCCAACTGTTGATAGAGTTGCTATCAACAAGCCCTCACAGACACTTCGTTCAAGGACTAGCAACCCCAGTGGAGCCTTTCGTTGCCATGTAATCAATTTCTGTTGTAACTTAAACATCATAGTTTTTAATTAATAAAAATGTAACGTAAAGTTAATGAAACATTTTTATTTTATTTAATCTGCGCGTTTTAAAATTACAAAAATACGTTGGTATGATACAATGTCATGAATCTTTTGGCATTAAATGATAAACGTGTTTTAGATTTTATTTTATTATTCATATTTCAGTCTAAAATTAAATTGTAGAATAACTAGGTTAGGCTTGTAACCTTAAATGTCTTTTCTTTTGTTTACATACCTACCTTACCGTGGTCTACCCAGTATTTGTTTAAAACAATGCTCAGAACGCCCCCGGGGCGAGAAAAGTGTGACGCTTGTCCTAATCTCAAGACATATTATGATTATTCTTCAAAAAAAAATGTTGAAAAAAAAAATGTTTGTTTTATTCATAACAAATTGTCTGTCAGGCTGAGGTAACCTAATAGGCTAGACTTAATACTTATACTTATTTAGTTTCTGGATGCATGAATTAATTCTAAAGCCAAAAAGGGGGTATAAAATATGCTCCGCCTTCTAATTTAATATTTTTGTATTCACTATTACTTTTGATTAAACTGATAATTTTTCGACTGTTCTAACAACCATTAAAATTTCGTCATTTTGTGTCATGTGGAACAATTTCACCCAATCATGTCAACATTAGACTGATAATTGCATTCAGTGCAATTTTCAATCCCTATGACAACACGATCGAGTTTGACAACTTCATCCAAATAAATTTATAGATCTTCTATAGTAGAGAACAGCAACGAATCTAATGTTAACTTAAATTTTAATAATTGTACTTTCACTAACTGTACTTTTAATAAATAAATGTTTCGTTATGTTGAGATATGATTTTTTTTTTCGAAAAATTATCCACCGAATATCCCTCGGACATTGATGAATGCCTCATAATTTCATGACAAATTTCTCAAACTCGTTCCTTGGACGGGTACCAAAGGTTACCAAAGAACGAGCTTTCGATTGTCATGAAATTATCTCGTCTGTTATCAATGTCCTAGGGATATTACTACTGAAAATCGTCGTAAGGTTTCTTATTTTAAATGGAATGTTGGAATTTTATGAGTAATTTGGAAGTCATAATATTAAATTATATTATGGATAACATGTTTAAAATTTTGGGTTTTTTTTATTTACTATTAATTACAATTAATTTATCTATACATCGATATATATTCTATGATGCACTGCCAAACCGATTAATTTTTGACAGCAAACGTCCAATCGCTAATTAGAATGTATAAAATAAAATAAATCACCCATCTATTATCATACAATTCAGACGTTTATTGTAATATTTTTCCTTTAACGTATGTATAAACTGCGATTTATATGGATGATATAAACCGTGGTTTTTAATTCGAACCAAATTTTTTTAATAACGATTTTCGATATTGTTAAAAATAAAGCTAGCTACTTTATTCTTTACAAAATTCAAATTTTTTGGCATACTGCGTATACATTTTAAATGACTGAAAAAAAATTAATATTTAGTTACTGTATTTTAAGTTTTAGAACATGCAGAACTTTATTAAGAATAACTTTTTGCGTAAAATTAAAAATAAAAAAGTCCCATTTGGTGCCGACTTAATAAAGCCGGTAATGCCGACACTGTATATAATATAGTCACAAGCCACACTTGAACAAAAAAGTACTTATTTCAATATCAATATGTACAGGTATTCTTTAATTAATTAAAAAATATTTTACCTTTTGTCCATGATTCGGTGAGCCGGCTTCTACGTTTCCTCATGGTCAAGCCGACTCTGTAGAAGAGCCTTACTGCTTGGACGGACGTAGCTGAAATTGATAGGATATCACTGGCCAAACGAGCGATGCTAGGATATTTATTCTGGTTGTCTTTCCAGATGTCCACGATTCTGTCTTCTCCTTCTTCTACTAAAAGTCGATCAAATTCGTTGTCAAGGCGCACCCTTTTCGTGTACATAGAAAAAATTTTGAGATTATCTTCGCCACTAGAGGACCCAGAAGAAGATCCTTGTTGCTTCTAGGTGAAGGCTCTTTTTATATATAATTCTGTGAGTATTGTCTCTCTTTCTTGTGTCGAGAAACGGCTCCATTTTATTAATAAAATGTGGCTGGAGAAATACAGTACACTTGATTTGTTTTATGGTAATATTTAAGAATCTTAATTTTTTCTGTTGTAAAAGAGTTTTTCAAATTAAACTTCTCGTCACTGTTTTGGTCAGTATTAATTTCTAATACTTTTTTTTGTCGAGGTAATCGAGTAATAAATTTATGTATATGATCACACTGAAAAGCGTGATATATTTTTCACCTCATTGTAACTTTTTTATAGTTTCTTAAGAAAACTTCTTCTTAAGAAAGGAAGTTCTTTATATTTATCATCTTCAAGGTTAGATTCAAAGCTACCAACACCTGGTAGGTTTGCCGTAATGTTGGATAACGGTTGATAAGGAGGGAAAAAATCAAAACAATTTTTTGCATGCTAGGCGTGCATTGCAATAAATCAAAAAGAATTGTTGAAACAATTTTAGAATTTTCTGTTATTCTAAAAATGTATTAATTATGTTATATTAATATGAATTATTAAAAAAGAAAACCTTTTAAATTCTATGAATATTTTTACGTTGATAATGTAATACAGATAGTTGCATAACTTTAACTATCAGATCATTTCGATAATAATAGAAGTGCAGTTTTTGCGGGACATACGAGACGTCCCGCAGAACAAAGCTCCAGTCCCGTCCCGTGTCCTACTCGCAGAAAAATCGCTCTCCCGTCCCGCCTCTCGTCTCGCGACAATAATTGCTATTCCATCCTTCGTCGCGTCCCTTCCCGCGGGACAAAGTGCGGGACGGCATAATTCGTGAGAGAGCAAGAACACAGATTATGATGAAGAATAAATCATGACTGCATACTTTGATTATACATCTAATAAAGTAAAGTAAGTAAAGAATATAATACTTACTCTGTGCATAATTATTATGGGATTCGTGTCTTATGTTTCAAAAACTCATAATAATAAAAACCTCCTCACATGATATTTCCTTACCGTCTACCATTCTAAAGCAGATTATGTCCAAATCAAAATAGAATAATAATCCAAATTACAATATAACAACCATAATTTCAGTTTTGTCGCAAACTAGAGAGTTGCGCTCCTGCTTCAGTATTTCATGTTAATATGTTCTGATTACTCAACGCGGCTATGCGGAAAATGGCAAAGATTAACGTATACAGGAAGTGTTAGAAATCGGGGTATTATTTCAAACTCAATATATATTATACAAGTAGACATGCATAAAATATTACATAAACTGGCGTATTTTGCGTGACTGAGCAATATGTTTTTAATAAAGCAGCCATAAATCCCTACAAATAGGTTTTATATATGAGGTTTATTAACTAATGAAAGTATAATGTATAATTACAACTATAAAGGACTAGACTTCTTTAATAGATGTTTGGATTCAATATCATCATTAACTAGATATAGAAATTCACTCGTCATATAATGTTTTTTTTTCTTGTTGGTACCTAGTATAACAAGTCAAATCACTAATCTTTGAACTACGTCATTAAATAACTTTCATCTGGTGATTTATCTCCTGTTTTCTGCATCAGTTGGTTTTTTTGCTTATTTGTGTACTTGTTTAGTATTTGTGTATAATTAATGTCTGCTCTTTGCTATTCCTTATATTTATGTATGGGTTTCTTCTGTATCTGTTTTATTGACTGCGTTTTCATTATTATTATTTTAGCTGTTTCTTTTTATCTATTTCAGTTAAGGAGGCATTTTATACCTTATTGTATATTTGTATATTTTGGTGTCATTCTTCTTCTTCCTAGTTCAGGCGATAGGCACGTTAATCTTTTAACTTAAGTCATTTGGTCATCAAACCTCTTAGCATAAATTTGTTTTTACTAAACTCTAATGAGTTCTGTAGCTACAACGAAGGTCAATAGTTTTCTTATTGGTAGTTTTAAGATCTCTTCCTGTTCAATCCTCAATTGACCATCCTCATAATACTTAACACATTACAATGGCTTAGTTAGGATGTTTACGGCAATTTCGGTCATCATTTTGGTGACCGGCTTAATCTCTCTTTTAATGAGATTCTTCAAATTGTTCCAGAGTTTTTTTATCAATATTCTTAATTATTTTTATATTTTGCATTTGCTCTCTACTGGCTCGTCATTCTTTTGATGATTCTTTCAAACCACTTCTAAACCTCGTTTCTTTCAGGAGCTTTGGTAATGCCATAAAACGGCTCTGAGCATCCAAAGGTTTCTTTCAAGCCTTGTGTTGCTATCACATTTACTCGTCTATTCTTATGCACCCTGGCAGCCATAAAGACACTTCATTGCCTTTTGTCAGGCTTTTGGGGAGATCTTTGCGGTTCCTCACCAGTTTTAGTTTAGAATAAATATTTGTATAAATGCCGACTCTCTTTGCTTTGAAGTCGTCATCCATGTTTTCATCAATGCAGAAAATCAAAGCAAAAACTTTACCCTAAAAGGACCTAGGCTGTTGAATATTTACCTGGGCTGTAAGATTTGTTATAACTACATGTGACACATAGACTTCTATTTCTAGTAATAGGTGTAAATATCATATTGGTTCATTTACATTAATAATTTGACGTTTTCGTGTTTCTCTAATTTATGTATTATAAATTTTTTTTATTTCAAGGTTGTTTTTTCAATATAATCGATTCCTATTTTACTTTAGCTTTTTTTTTGCAGATGAATATTATTTTAATGCAAATTCGTTTAATATATGACTTTCTCTATAGATCATCCTTAATATTTGCACCCACATTGTAAAGCAATATTGTTTTAATTTTTTTTTTCAACATACGTTAAGTATATATTTTTTTTTAATTCGACATTTCTTACACCTCATCATTTTAATATTCCTTATATTTAATTTAAATTTCAAAGATCACTAAGAATAAACATGTTCCTTTTGTTACCGTACACGTTACCAGTATTATATACTAAGACCAGAGAAATTAGCAAATAAAAATCCTTTTTCATGACACTCTTTGATACAGGTTTCTAACAACTGTTTTGGATAAATCTGGTGGTCGGGTATCTAACAACTGCTTTTATTAAATCTGATGATGACAATATGTAACTAAACGTCATTTTTTACTTATCAACAATATATAAACAATATAAGATCCCAATTTGATTTTAAATACTAAAGGTGAAGACCGCTAAATTATATGGAAAAGTGACATAATTTTACTGAAATAGCATAGAAAATCCTTTAAAATGAGCGTTATTTGCATTAATTTGTTGCTTAATTATTGCGAAAATAGGGCCAAAAGTCGATTTTTTGCAATTACTGCAAAATTTTAATTGTTTATACCAGAAAACTTTTATCTACGTTATCATACGTAAAGTATTAGGTCTACATCAATTCTGAAACCATCAAATTGAAGAGAAATACTTATTTTATCTAATTATATAATTTAATGAATAATAAATTTATGTTAACAATTGTAAAATAGGTTTACAAAAGTACTGTAATTTTAATTTTACAAACATTTAAAATAACTCAAACGCATTAACATATAGAAAGTTAATTTTTTAATTCGAAATACTGTCATTTTTACACGAATTTAAAAAATAATATAATGTCCTACGACCCTTATCATTTTTCGATTTTACTATTTTAAAAACTGAATTCATAAATTTAAATTTATAAAAGTCACAATATGTCCGGTTCTAATCAACAAAAATTGATGTAATAATTGAAGATTGAGTAATATGTTTAAGCGATTTAGAATAAATATTAATTTAGGAAAATTTAATTTGCTTTTATTATTATTAGTAGAAAAGGTTATGTAATGATAGATGGCTTAAATATTTTGCATTACACGAGTAGTTGTAAATAATATCTTAAGAATACATTTTACAAAAAATTTATTGCTTATTTGAAAATTTAAACTATTTTAAACACAATAACTCTCATACTAATTAATATTAATTAATTGTCTTATTAATTGTAACAAACTTTGTATAAATATAAATAAAAATAGTTGAACTAAGTATATCAATTGTAATATCGGAAGTTAATTCCAATAGTTTCACTAAACAAAATACTTAAATTTTAGATCTTACCGCCATCTTATAGCAAATTGCGCGCACTACAGCCTAGTAAAATTCTGCAAAGTAATAATTTACTTATGGGCTCAGAAATGGCATTAATGTCACTATGATCTTTATATAAAGTTTCAAGAAGCTTCAGTACTAAACTGTCTTTAAAACGATATGTACGCTGTCGTTACACCTGGGGCCTTTTGCCCAGGGTGACTGCCTGGATGTACACTGCTGTTATTAGGCTAATGCTAACTTACGGAGCTATAGCTTGGGTACCAAAAGTGCTACAGGCAACAGCGAATAATAAACTAAACCATTTTTAGCGGATGACTTGCATAAATATAACAAGTGCCATGAAAACAACACCAACTGCTGCAATAAAGTTGCAGTTGTAGGAAGGGAACAACTGGGAACTCGTTCCAGCGAGGTTCAGACGGAATTGGCTAGTATGTTTATAGCCGCAAAAAATATCCTAAAAACTTCTAGCCGGGAAAACTATAATAAATTGCACAGATAGCAGACCAGCGCTACTAAACTTGCATAAATCACGGATCACATCAGGGTTAGTAATGGAGTGTCACGAGTCACTAACTTAAGCTTTAGATGGTCATAACATCATCCTAAGATGGGTTTAACGACACAATAGAAATAAAGGCAAACGCGTTGCTTACCCATTGGCTAGGAAGGCGAAAAACCTTAGACTGTTAGGATCTGGGGATCTGTTTGGTTGTTTAACTACAACAATAATCGCGAGAATTGTTAAATGCCACTCCCATATGCGAACCGTCAATAGATAGGAAGAAGGGCAAGAAGAGCAAGTATGTAGACTTACCAGAGTAACTTTAAGTATCTTTGAAAAGTCAGCATTAAAGAAGTACTTGGGAATGATCAGGAAAAACCTACGCTTTGCAGTTGGTTTTTTAACTGGTCATTGTTAACTAAGCAAACAGTTTTACACTCTGGTGCTAGTAGACATACCTGTATGCGGAAAGTGTGAACGGGAAGAGCGGAAAAACGAAACTGTAGAGCATAGCCTATGTGTACGCCCAAAGTTATCGTTAATACGAGAATACGCGTAAGAAGATGTCCCCTATCGACTTGTACCTCTTCCTAGAAATGGCAGGATCGACAATGAGCTAAGAACAACAGCTTCCTTGGAGGATATACAATGGGTTAATTGTGGCCTAAGTGCTGCGAGACCTAACTCTCCCTCCCTGCTCTACAGAAACAGATGACAAGGTGTGTTTTCAGTATAAAGTCGTTGTTGAACTAATAATTTTTTCAACTAAAGTTTTTGAATTAAAAAAATACTTTGATAACTTAAGTATACAACTAATAGAATATAGTTTTTTTAGATCGAATATGTCGAGAAAATATGCCGTAAAATACTAGGACTTTTACTAGACCATCATTAATAACACGAAAATGTTTAACACGTCAACTTTGCCAAATAATATTTCAGTGTCCATCTCCCACAAAATCGCACACAAAAAAAGATCGACAACTGACACAACTTTGTTTTAAAACCTCTCGACAAGGCGAAAAGCTCGGGTTCGTCAGAAAATATTCCCATGAAATTTTTTTATATAATCACTTTCATGGTATACGGGTATACCCCAAAATAAAGTTCAAGAGGTTGCCTAGGCGAAAAAATTTTCAAAGTTTTATAACAACTTTTTTAAACAAATTTTAACAATAAATTTTTTCGGCTTTTACAATGTTTTTTCATTTTCAAAAAATCGACTTTTAAAGCTATTTTTGCACTAACTAACTAAAAAATTAATATAATTAACTCTCATCTTAAAGTGTTTTCTATGCTTTTTCAGTAAGATTGTGTAACTTTTCACTATAATTTAACGGTCTTCAACTTTAGCATTTAAAATCAAATAGCGATCTTGCTGATTTATATATTGTTTGTATTTATAAGTAAACATTATTTACCCCATAATAATACCACCAAATTTATCAAAAACAATTGTTAGATAACTTTATCAGCGAGTGTCATGGAAAAATCGCTAGTTCCCTGGTCTAGCTGGTGATATGATTAATATATTTCACTTGCAGTAAAAGCTCTTTTATCACAAAAATCTTTATACCGTGTATCTCAACCCTATGTCTTAATAACGACAAAATTGGAATTTGCACTTAACATGTATTGAAAGTTTTTAATATGTTTGTAATTATTTTTGATTCATGTTATTGTAGGCACTGCCATAAGAAATTAACGCCATATGGGATTTTATTTTTTTTACACTAATACATTGTATTGCATTTATTATAAAAGCTTAATTACTTCAATATTTGGAGATAGACAAATATATTTAATAACGTATAGATTACTCACCAAATTTAAACATTCTCATAAACGTTTTTATTTAGAACTTAATTTCGATGGACTGGCCTATATAGAGTGAACGTATCGCTCTGTAAATTAGTGCAATTTATTACCGTAAATACCAGTTTTGTTAGTATTTAATTACAAATAGTGATAAACAAACATTTATGTACAGATTGGTATATAATATTTTTCGTCATTGCCGCATGCAACGTTTTCTAGGCAACAAGCAAGTATTGCAACATTTATAAACAATTCTCAAGTTTTTGTTATTAACCTACTGATAAGTAAGCAATTAATTCTGGTAGGACCTCTAGGCTTTTGGCAAACCAATATAGACAACATATTTTACAATATCAGTTTGTTAGTTGCGGGCATTCCGGGAAAAATATAAACATTGATCAGTCCGTTGATTTTAACTACAAAAGCAATAAAATTTAATACCACATCTACAGTCAGTACCACAGCAATGCCTACATCTAGTAATATTATATCTAAAACACCCACACCTTACGTTGCTACTATGAAATCTAGACCCAAGCCTTCCTTCTCTAAAAAAGAGCAAGCAATTTTTTATCACTCAGAAAAAAACATAAAACTATTTGACTATGAAAAAACACTGGTCATATTGTTTGGCCTAAAAATATAATATTTACATCTCGAATCTCGAACAACTGGATCTGCATATACCTAAGCAAAGTTGAATTTAATGACTAGCAATCCCACCATCAAAATAATCGCTCTATAAATACGTATACGAGATTAGTTCTTCAGCACACCGTATCGTAATTTCGAATGTCTGTCCCTCGATTCTTCACGATTTCGTAGAAAATGCTTTAAACGGCCTTAGTTTAAAACTCGCTGCTCCTGTCTCTTTCTTAAAAGTAGGAACTTAAGAAGATGAATATAGCCATATCCTTTTATTTCGAAGACAAGTATACATAACTCCACCTACTGAAAATTATGAGCTTCAGACGTCACTAGGCATTGAATTCGATTCCACACCATACCGTATATTTTGATCTATTGATAGAATGAAATGCTTTGTTTGTAGGAAAACTTGCCATATAGCTACAAGTAGTACAAATTGTCAAAACACTTATGTTTCGCTATCTGCCGGTAAACAATCATCGGTAACAAAAACCTCATCAGCTACTACTTTAGAACAATTATCTGGTGAACCCACACAAGGACAATAAAGAGCACTTTCTAGCTTACCCAGAACACCAGACCCAAAAGATCAGATGCATCAAAGCAAATAATCAAGGATATTTACACCAACAACCCACAACGTTTCTTTACTCCGCCAGATCATCTTATAGCTTTTCTTTAAAATGCCCCGTCAAGTGATAACCTCACAATAGAAGCACATCAAAATACTTTTGACATTAATGCACTTTTGTCTGAGACATATGCAATTTATTTACATGTAATCACCATATCACTAATAAATAAGTTCACAAAAATATCAAAGGAGCTCAAACAGGAATAACCTTTAGAATTAGACGACACAGATAGCTAAGTAGCACAAACATCTCTTAATACTTCTTACGATGATTACCCAATCACATATTCACAACATTCTGAAAAATCCAATCAGTAAAAGCTTTCACACTTATTTAATGAAATTGTGATGGACTCCTTTGTCGCTTAGAAAGAATCCAAAACTTACCAGCAAGATTTATCCAAATATAATATATCTACAAAAAACCAATTTTAAAGAAAATTACAGTATTGATTTTAGGGGTTATGAAGGATATCATCAAGTAAGATCAAAATGCCTCAGAGCAAGTGGAGGAACCATATGGTGCTATATTACAATCCTACTGAAGCTGAACTGGTAGAGTTAATTTTTCAACTTTCAGCACCATTTTTAATTGTCAGAGACTTTAATGCACACAATATTGCATAGAGTTTACAAACAACGTTCGGCCGAGGAAAAGTTATAGAGAACGTACTTACTAAACATTACCGATACTTGTGTTCTAAATAATGGTTCCAACACTTGTTTTAATATTTTAACAGGAAGTTTCTCAGTGATGGACCTAAGTATATGTGATTCCAAAATATATCCTTCTCTAACATAAAATGTTTTAGATGATATATATATAGTAGTAACCATTTTCCCATCCTCATAACAAATATTGAAGAAAAATTACCAGGAATAGTAATAAAGTGGAAGATTTCTAAATGTTGACTGGGCAGGTTTCAGAACTGAAGTGGATTGCTACCCGGAACAAATTGTCTTATGTGTCAAAAATAATAATGTAGACAATTTTAACAAATGCATTATCTCCGCTGCTGTCAGTAAAAAATACAAAACTGCTCATTATAAGTAAAACCTTATTTGCTTTAAAAACTTAGCCAAGGCGAGGTATATCTTAAAACAAAATAGAAAACACTCATATAAAAAAATACATTTCTACTTTAACTCATAATACTGCCCATTAAAAAAATTAATCTAATGCGAAGAACACAATAATTTATGTTCAGATTTAGTGTCCTCCATCGATTCAATTAAAAATACATATTCCGAACATCCATTAGTTCATGCTATACTTGAAGCAACAAACTGTCTCACTTGTTCTGGAACAAACATAACATTAATTTTTTGGTTTTCTTTATATGTTAATATTTTAGGTAATGCGCCTTCTGATACTGTTGCAAAAGAAGAAATTACAACATCCACAAGGAAACTAAGTTCCTGTAGTTGGCTGTATACCATATATTAAAAAAAATTTAATAAAATCCTTTATAAAAAGGTATATAAAAACCCAGTCGGGCTATGTTAAATAGACAAAACGTTTTCGGAATAAATATTCCATCATCAGTGTCCTAAAAAAATATTTAACCACTTAATTAAAAAGAACATGAAATAATTTAAATTTTGACTAAGGTTAATGTAAAATGTGGTTAATACTTACAGGTTAATACATGAATGTAACCACTAAATATGGGGGTAAAAACCCTTTCAAAATTAATAATTAAAATTAAGTTTACATTATGTCTTGTTTAAAATTAAGATGGTAAAGTTACCGTTGGATTGGTAACATGGCGACATATGACTCTACATTAAGTTGCAAGTCCTGAGACGGTATGTCTACGAGGACTTTATAAAAGCAACTGACTGAAATGACAATCTTGACAGGTTATGACGGAAGTTGTAACAGAGCAGTCAGTGTAACTGTATGTGCCTATTTAAGACAGAAGCCAACGTTATTTAAAATTGTGAAAGTTGAAATAAAAATAAAAAAAAAAATTATAACAGTATCAACCAACAATGTTGTTGTTTTAAATTATGTATGTGAGAAGAAATTGTGGTGAGAAAATTATGTGATTGTAGTTGGGCAACCAACTATACAAGTGTCAAGTGGTGTGGTGAAAAAGTTTCTAATATAAGGCCCTTTATGTTTCAATAACATTTGGTAAAAAGTGAAAGTTGGGTTCTTGAAAAAGTATAGGAATTAATATATTTAATATGTAAGAATGTTATTTAGTGAATGAATTAAAACTATTGTAATATAAAGTTCATGTAAAATTTGACTTATAACTCAATTATATAAGGCCATGTATGTCAAAAAGCAACATTTGGTACCTGGTAAATGTAAAACTTCTTGAGTTACAAGTTCATGAATATAAATATCTGATTAAGTGTTAACAGACTGATTGATGTAGTTATATTTTGTGTGTTGACAAATATATGAAATGGACAAAATTTGATGGTTGGAAGTGGTTTTGTAATATATTGATCGTAAGGTACTCAACTTATAACTTGAGAAAAGGCCCTATCTGTTATAAAGCAACACTAGGTGCATAAGAAAAGTAAAAGATTAAGTTATAGTTGGTAAGTTGAATGAACTATTGGTCTATATTGACCATAATAGTAAAATGAAATTGTTGTAGGTGGCTCTGTTAAATTTGAGTAAAGAGAATGAAAATTAAGGTGTTTTTGAGAAAATTGTGATAAACGGAAAGACTACAGAAGGCTAAGGTCCCCAGAAAACCGAAGCCAAACCCTGAGGGAGTTGTGTAGAAAAGTAAAATAAGAATTTAATAATCTGGAAGGGGGAATGACGGATGATCTAATCTGAATTTGGAAGTGTCAAAAAATAAGCATGGAAAATATTGGGTATAGTGGTATAGTTGGTATATTGGGTATAGATTTCAATCAGTTGCTTTTATAAAGTCCTCGTAGACATACCGTCTCAGGACTTGCAACTTAATGTAGAGTCATATGTCGCCATGTTACCAATCCAACGGTAACTTTACCATCTTAATTTTAAACAAGACATAATGTAAACTAAATTTCAATTATTAATTTTGAAAGGGTTTTTACCCCCATATTTAGTGGTTACATTCATGTATTAACCTGTAAGTATTAACCACATTTTACATTAACCTTAGTCAAAATTTAAATTATTTCATGTTCTTTTTAATTAAGTGGTTAAATACTTTTTTAGGACACTGATGATGGAATATTTATTCCGAAAACGTTTTGTCTATTTAACATAGCCCGACTGGGTTTTTATATACCTTTTTATAAAGGATTTTATTAAAAATTACAACAAAATCAGACAATAAATCAGTTCAAATAGCATCAGATCTAAAACCACTTTTCAGGTCTCAAACTAAAATGTCCTGGCAAAACCAACAGAAGAATCCAACCTTGAAATTACACCAAATACAACCTACCATCGAAACCTTCCAGCTACCTAACTTAAGTAGAAGAGACAAATTAGTCGCTCGCGGGCTAAGGATAGGCCACACGGCTGACACATGGGCATATGATGGCTTCGGAGAAATCACCTGTTTGTGAAAAGTGTAATGAATCTTTAACCGTTCAACATATTGTGATACACAATGTATCAAGTATGAGCAAGTACAAAAAAAAATCCTCCATACAAAGTCTTACTAATGTGATCCACAGCCAATTAGAACTTGTTCAGAATGTACTAGGTTTTCTTCGAAAAACAAAGTTGTATTACAAAATTTACTGTTTTCTTTTTTTTACTTTCTCTTTTACATATTCTTTTTATTGTAAATTATAACTTATGGAAAGTAAAATGTATAGTAAGGAAACCACTGTCAATAATCATGTAGTTAAGAAACAATAAATTAAATAAAAATAAATTAGATTTAAGCTTTGAATCTAATAATTGCATGCAAATACCGACAAAACTTATTATAGCACATATTTATATGAACCCTTAGTTCAGTCTTAAAATCGAATGAGAAATTGGCTATATAAAAAAAAATGGTTCACATTATCACATTACTATAGAAACACACCAAAACAGACTATACAAAATGTAAAATGAAGAACGTTTTAATTATAAAGCGGTGAGTGGTAATTTTAGCTGAAGCACTATATACTCCAGTCGACAGACACCAAAATTCCACTGTACCTGTAAAAATCATACGAGAAGCTGAATTTTCCTGAGAATGTCAATTTTGGAGCCCCAAGAAAGATGCAAAAAAGGTTACCACTCCTATCCACGGGCTTCCCCCTAAAACTTAACTACCATGTTAGGGCGGGAAGCGGAAAACATCGATTTACCAAGAATCTGTACGGCGTAAAAAAATATGTTAAATAAAGAAAAACTGAGATAATTTTGAACAAACATGTTAATTAGCACTTAATGTTAATTAATTGACAAGCGTTATAGAAATGGAATCAGGGCAATTAAAACATATGCCGAGACGGACATCGGTTCCGACCACAATCCTGTTATCGGTAAAATCTAAATTAAACTGAAGAAAATCAAACGCAGAGAGAAGATAAAACCTAGCCTCGAAAAACTTTAAGATCTAGCAGTACAGGCAGAGATAGAGAAAATACTCAGTGATGCACTCAAAGAAAAATTCAGTGAAGCGCCCCCGGTAGGAGAAGAATCAGTAGAAAGTATTTGGCACACCTTTAAAACAACAATCACAACTATAGAAACAGAAAAACTACAAGACAACACAAGTAAAACTAAGAATACATGGATGACAGAAGAAATCCTAGAACTGATGGACGTAAGATCTTACAAAAACCAAAATGAAGGAAAATATAAAGAAACCCAGAGAACCATCCGATACAAAATCAGGAAAGCCAAAGAAGAATATATGAACAGCCGATGTGAGGAACTGAGGAATTTAATAAAAAAATATGACTACTACAATACATACCAAAAGATTAGGAAAGTCACAAATATTAAGAAAAAATTCACTACAAAAACTCTAGTAGGTAGACGATAACAACCAAATAGTATCTAGCCCAGAAAATATAGGAAATATATGGGAAAAATACATCGAAGATCTCTGTTTGATAACGAGAAAACGGAACCACGTTAGTTAGTTAACCAAGTGAATATAGTACAAGACACAATTCTTGATATATTAACATCGGAAGTTACAAAAACAATCAATGCGGCATAGCCACGAAAGGCCTCAGGTCCAGATGAGATATATGTAAAAATGATAACACTTTATTACTACTATTTAACAAAATATATACCACTGGAATCTTCCCAGAAGACTGGCTTAGATTGACTAGATTAATTAGCCTGATGAGCCATTTTCTGAAAATTGTACTCAAAATAATTGTACATCAATGTATATACAGAGAATTCGAAATAAATCTGAGCGACAATCAATTTGGGTTTCGTATGGGGCTTGTTACGAGGGAGGCATTATTTGGCCTCCAGATAATACTACAAAAATTCCGAGATTAACGAAAGGACGCGTTTCTCTGTTTTATGGACTACAAAAAAGCGTTTGATCGAGTAAAACACACAGAACTCATAGAAATCCTAACACAACATGATATAGACCATAACACGGTGGCCTTTATAAAAACCTATATTGGGATCAAATGGCGTCGATTAAAATAGACAATCGTATAACAGCAGAAATGTCAATAAAAAGAGGAGTTCGCCTGGGCTGTGTACTTTCTTCACTATTGTTTAATATATATTCCGAAAAGAATTTTCAAAATGCCCTGGAAAAAATTGAAGAAGGAATAAATATCAACGGAAAATATTATGTAAACTACTTAAGATAAGCAGACGCCACCGTCATTATTGCGGACAGTGCCGAGGGATTGCAACGACTTTTGAATGCGATAATCAGAGAGGGAGATAGCACATTGGGGCTGAATATAAACACAAATAAAACAAAAGTATTGGCTGTTACACGTGCATTAAATGTCGACATTAATATTCGAATCTACAACAAACAGATAGAATCCGTCCAAAAATTTCAGTATCTTGGTTGCTGGATAACAAACGATCTTGACTACCAAGTTGAAATATGTGCTCGTATATAGTATGGTAGATCCGCTTTCAAAGAATGAAAAAATTCCTAATACACTATCCAACAATATCCAACAATACCTTATTGTTGGATATCCGATACCAATTTGTAAAAACGTTCATTTATTCCATATTTCTATACGGAGTGAAAACATAGACTCTCGAAATCACAAGTATGAGACGTGTAGAAGCCTTTAAGATGTGGTTTTCGAAGAATGCTGAAGATCTCTTGAACAGTGCACATAACCAAAAACGAGGGGCTGAGAAGAATGGGGTTTGAGAGAGAACTCCTAAATATTGTAAAAATCAGAAAAACGAGTTGTCTAGGACATATTTACAGAGGAAAAAAATACAACTGCCTACGACTGATAACGGAAGGAAAAGTGGAAGGAAGAAGAGGTCCAGGAAGACGAAAATGCCCCTGGCTGAAAAATGTACGAGACTCGACAGGCATGGACACACATTCGATACTAAGAACAGCTCAAGATAGAGAGCAATTTGCTGTAGTTATAGCCGACCTTCAGTAATGGAGAGGGCACCTTAAAAAGAAGCACTTTTTGTGTAAAATGAACTGTTCTCTCAGAAACAATGTTGCAAGCGAACGGCAATTTTAAATCATTCATGCGCGCGAAATTAATTTTAAATAAAATTTGTATGAACTCAACGGTAAAAACTCGGTACCTTTTGTAAGGGTATCTTATCAGCAAAAATCAGAATGTGCAGCTTTCGTATGCAGTTTTTTATTTTGCAGCAAATAGAGTCAGTCTTTATAAGGGTGTTAAATAAATAAACATTGCGCGATTTTTACCATTTTTTATGCGATATGCGATTATTAAAGCTTTATCTTAGAAACTTCTTAGGAAGGTCTAAGACAAGGCTGCTGCATAATAACTACACTCTTTAAAATATATCTGAATGAGGTGTTCTTACTATGGAAAAGAAAATGCTGCAATATAGGCATTTCAATCAAAGACCAGAGATGTCGACAGCGAAGTGTACACGATACACTTCGCTGACGACCAAGCCATTCTAGCTGAAGACGAGAGTAATATAGACTACATAGAAGAGGAGTACACCAAGCGGGGCCTTACAACTAATATACAAAAAACCGAGTTTTTCAAGCGGATCCAAGCGGACCCTTCCAAGCAAGATCAGCTACTAGACAGTGACACAGACTATTGTGAAATAATAATAAAATAAAAAACAAAATAAAAAACGAAATTATAAAACAATAATAGAAAGTGTTGGGTTGCACAGCGCCCAACTGAGGAAAATCAATCAAAGAAACAAATCAAAAATTAAGACCATGGAACAGGACTATTGGAGACGATGTTACCGGTACACTAGACTTGATAGGGTGGGGAACGTAGACATTAGGAGAGAAATGGAAACTTCTCCTAGACCTAGATCTCCTAGACCTAGTCTCATGGACCTAGATATAATAGATACTATCGACTAAAAGAGACTAAACCATTAAGGACACCTGTAGAGAATGAATGAAAATAGATGGCCAAGAAAAATAGAAAAATGGACTCCGCCCACTAAAAGAGAACGTGGTAGACCAAGACGGTCATGGAGAGATGTCGAAGATGCAATAATTGCCAGAGATTTAAAAACTGAAGATTGCCTCGACGGAAAAATCTGAAACGGCGCCAGCTGTAGAAGACTCACCTATGAAATTTCTACGATCTAACACGTTTAAAACTTCTTTTTTTCGATGACACAAGTACTCTTTTCAAAACTGCACAGTTTCAGCTACAAATTCCATCCAATATCTTCTTCGTACAGGCATTTCCCTTAACGTACGATCGTTTATAATGCGAAAGTTTAAAATCCGCGTTTTTTATTCATATTTCAAATACCTTATATTTATTCTCAAAGCTCAAAATTTAAAGTTCATGTTCTAGGTTTTAAAGATTATGCTCTAATAATGAAAACTATACTACGACTATTCAATGGATTTGAAACAACAACATTATTGTTTCTGCGAGAACGGGTTATTTTACACAAAAAATGCTAATAAACATTTTTGTTTAAAATTATCTCAGCTACATTTTTATCGTAAATCGATTTTCCCTCCTGCGAGGGGAGGTTTTAAGGGGAAGCCAAGGGGTATGAGTGGTAAACTTTTTTGCATATTTTTTAGAGTCCCAAAATTGACATTTTCTGAAAAAATTCAGCTTGTTCGTATGATTTGTACAATTTTGATAATTTTTAAAAATGAAATAATAGTTCGTTGGCATATCTTATATTTGCTTACGTAAGTCATGAAATCTATAATTATAATCAAAACCCAAAATATTGGTTAATTAAAATTATAATAAAAGGAATATGGACGTTTACTATATAAACAATATTACAATATACAAAATATAAACAGAAATATGGTTAACGTCTAATATTCCAAAGTCATTTAATATATTATTGTTTTTATTAATTTTGTTTGTGATACTAAAATAAGGTAAAAATTTGTAGAAGTATTTAATCATTGGCCAGATTGCTAGGTGTTTAATAAGTTTGACACTTTTTTTAAATTGGTCCGTTATATTAATACATAAGATTATTAAATTACAACAATATAACCATAAATAAGGTGTAAAAATGTTTTGTTAAATCCCGCGCTACTAAAATCTTTTGTCCCTAGAAATATTTTAACACCTCGCCATAAATAATGCATCCTGTGAGTGTCACCTCCAGACGATCAATGTCTCGAAAATAGCACCGAAAACCACGAACTCCCATAAATTCCATGCTCAATATTTTCCATGTCATTGCCGTAATTTCGAACGAAGCAAAATATCAAATAATCATAAAATGTCATCCAGAAAAGAGTTATTACCAAGTTGTGTCTAAGAATCAAGAGAATATACGTTACTCTCTCGACCTTACTTACAAGTGAACAATAGTGAAAGTCGAGCACATGCGACTACAAACCACAACCGGTTCTACCACAATACCAGATCTTCATATGTAACAGAACAAAACTTGATTAATGCAGGGCTGTACTCTATCATAACAGCTTTTTCATTCGGCGTTATCTAACTAATAACTACTAAAAAATAATAAAAATTTACACAAAGAACTAATATTATATTTGACATTAAGTCCATCTGGGCGGATTTCAAGAACATATATAATCAGTATTGCATCGAATACCAGGTTACCAAGTAGTATCAGTCTAGCAGTACTGCTAGAGGAGGACGGATGGAATGAAGAAAAGCAGCTGGTATATCGTGTAACATAATGTCAATAAAACAAATATAAATTATATAAGGAGCTATAAGCCCAGTTATAAAAGAAAATGAATAACGAGTACATGTAGCAGACCGGAAATTGTTTAGGTGAGTTTGTGAACTGACAAAAAAGAATATTATTTAACTAAGGGCGCAATTCCATTTTTTCAAAGTAGTGGCGGGCTGTATTTTGTACTTCAAGAGTTAAAAGCCGAAAATCGATACAACTGTTCTAATACATTCTAATCATACTATTATTGCACAGCAATGAAATATATAAAAACATTTAACAAACATGTTAATGTAAAAATAAAAATATAAAAGTAAATAACATACACCGGAAAAAATGAGACACCGTTAAATAAAACATGAAAAATTGCATAGACAGCGCATAGAAAGAAAGTCAAAGAGAATGCTGATAGAGTACCTACACACAACTAGTTTTTAAGTTTTAAGGCATGCAAATCCAAATCAACTAATAAAAGAGAACATAGAAGGGTCCGAATGAATTCCTGGACGTGACAATTAAGCACTATTCAATTAAACATGAATAAATTAGTTGATATCAGACGTATATTTTTTTGCCGGAGTTTTTTTGTAACCATAAAACGTCGTAAACTAGAATACCTGGGCCATATAATGCGCAATGAACAACGATATGACCTACTTCGGACCATACTTCAAGGTAAAATGCATGGGAAAATAGGTCCAGGACGAAGAAGAATATCCTGGCTGTATAACCTGCGAAAATGGATTAACTTAACCACTACCTGACTTTTCAGGCCAGCAGTCAACAAAGTCAGAATAGCCATGTTAGTGTCCCGCACACGATATGGTGCCTATCCGTTACATCCGTAACGGATAGGCACCATAAGAAGAAGAAGACGTGTATTTATGAAATTTTTTTATTTGTCATCCCAAATTTCATACAGTCTGTATTTATATTCTAAATGAGATGTATGTCAGGTTTCAAAGGTCTTTCAAAGGTCTCTCTTTATCGGGAGGCCTGTCTAATTTTGGTTACCTTTAATTTACTGAAATTGAATTTAATCCAAATTTATTTAAATTATTTCTTTAGCCAAGACGTGTATTAAGTTTAAGGAGTCTAGGTCATTTTGGCCACGAGTAACTACACAGATAAGCAGACAACAGATAACGTAGATAACATATGTATCTCTCACGTGGATATACGTGCTGGACACATAACAAGAAGATACAAGAAGCCACCAAAAAAAAATTATAATCAAACACATTAAAATAACAGATCGAAGGGGCCCACACACTTAAGCGCAGAGTAGTCGAACTGGGAAAAGCAAAGTGCGGGTATTCAGCACCCGGGAAATCAACAGTAATACGAAGATGAGTTATCAAAGCCGATAGCGGGACTAAAGAGACTCAGGCTGTCCCGAATTATTGGGAAGAGACGTAGTATGAGGGTCCTTTTTCCCGGAGCTCTTATGACAAGCATAATTATAATAGTAGCCTTCCATAGCATAACAGTGTATTATGAGGGGGGCAGAGGGGTCGTGGAGAACCAAGGAAGCATTGATGCTTGGAGGATCGGCCTTGCGTTATTTGTGCCAATCCCCCTCACCTTAAAGAATTGTATGTCCGGATGTCGTCCATGTGTATACACATATCTATAGAATGAGATTACTACTTTTACTGGCCTGCTTGCTTGCTTGAGAACATCATATTTTTCAGAAGGATCTCTCAGATCAGGTCTCTAATTAAAATTTACTTTTGATTGAAATAAAATAACTCGAATAAATTATTAATTTTATTTAAATGCTTAAAATTACTTGTTTAAATCGAGATCGCAGGATTCTTAATTGTTGCGTTCTGCACATACGATGACCTCAATATAACAATTGGGGCCATCCTGAAGGGGGAGAGAAGATATTCTGTTCAATCTAGAACTCACTGGTTTCCCCCTTTCGGATTGGGTATGTATATTCAAATAAAGAAAAGAAATGAAAACCAGTGGACTGTATAAAACTCTATTTTAAAAAGAGGTGAAATTAAACATAAATATACATAACCCAATATACAATTATAAATAAAGAAGAATATATTACTTAAAAGAAGAAGAATATATGTAGTACAAACTTAAATATTGTTCAATACGTAACGACACACAAAAGAGAACCATAAACAAAACAAAACTGTCGATTCTAAAAAAAAATTACTGACCGAAAGCAGTAAAATAATTCCGTATATATACCACGTTATACACAGAAATAATATTATACAAAAAAATAAAAAATATGAATATATATGTCATATAAAAACAAATTAACAAACTCAATGCAAAAGTATACTCATAATACACATTATGAGTTAATATTAGGTAATAAACTACAAAACGGTGTGATATACATACAAAAATAATAGTGAAATTATTATAATCTAATAAATATACAAATCTACGTAAAGGTAATAACGTTTAATGTTCTGAATAAAGTTCAAAAGTTCAAAATCGCGACACAATATGTAATAATTGGGCACCAAATAAACGTACTTAGCCCATGCAGCAACAAAATTATGGTGTATTGTAGCTTACCCCATAAATCATAGCACCAATCGCTATTACCAACGACGTCTTCATCGACGTACACCAGGAACCACAAAATTCATAATTGCAACTTTTCTGCATCAAACCGACTTCCTCGGTCAAAGGACAGATGCCAAGTCTTTTAGGTACCTTTTACCCAAACGCCCATACACATGTGTGTGGTTTAAGAGATAAAACTCGACTCTTCCTATTCTTATCTCAAATGTGTGTCATTTTGCAGATGGCCCGTCTCGTAATATGTAGTTTTTAATACAGATGCACCCTTAAACATGGAATCTTGATATACGGGTAGAATCAAAACTACCACAAAGTCTGTTAGTATTATATAAATGTTTATATCTCGTTGCGAAACTGCAACATTCTCCCCGCGTTGGCATACGTGCCAATAAAACATAACTGCACTTTGCACTCCCGACGCACTGTACAAATTCCAAAACCGTAAACACTTCTTCGGTCACGAAACGAGCGCCACACTTAAAATACTACAAAGCTTTACATTAACAAAAGAGCACAAAGAAAAATAACTTATACATACGATCATTATGTTGCGTTCTGCACATACGATGACCTCAATATAACAAGTGGGGCCATCCTGAAGGGGGAGAGAAGATATTCTGTTCAATCTAGAACTCACTGGTTTCCCCCTTTCGGATTGGGTATGTATATTCAAATAAAGAAAAGAAATGAAAACCAGTGGACTGTATAAAACTCTATCTTAAAAAGAGGTGAAATTAAACATAAATATACATAACCCAATATACAATTATAAATAAAGAAGAATATATTACTTAAAAGAAGAAGAATATATGTAGTACAAACTTAAATATTGGTCAATACGTAACGACACACAAAAGAGAACCATAAACAAAACAAAACTGTCGATTCTAAAAAAAAATTACTGACCGAAAGCAGTAAAATAATTCCGTATATATACCACGTTATACACAGAAATAATATTATATAAAAAAAATAAAAAATATGAATATATATGTCATATAAAAACAAATTAATAAACTCAATGCAAAAGTATACTCATAATACACATTATGAGTTAATATTAGGTAATAAACTACAAAACGGTGTGATATACATACAAAAATAATAGTGAAATTATTATAATCTAATAAATATACAAATCTACGTAAAGGTAATAACGTTTAATGTTCTGAATAAAGTTCAAAAGTTCAAAATCGCGACACAATATGTAATAATTGGGCACCAAATAAACGTACTTAGCCCATGCAGCAACAAAATTATGGTGTATTGTAGCTTACCCCATAAATCATAGCACCAATCGCTATTACCAACGACGTCTTCATCGACGTACACCAGGAACCACAAAATTCATAATTGCAACTTTTCTGCATCAAACCGACTTCCTCGGTCAAAGGACAGATGCCAAGTCTTTTAGGTACCTTTTACCCAAACGCCCATATACATGTGTGTGGTTTGAGAGATAAAACTCGACTCTTCCTATTCTTATCTCAAATGTGTGTCATTTTGCAGATGGCCCGTCTCGTAATATGTAGTTTTTAACACAGATGCACCCTTGAACATGGAATCTTGATATACGGGGAGAATCAAAACTACCACAAAGTCTGTTAGTATTATATAAATGTTTATATCTCGTTGCGAAACTGCAACATTAATCTTTTAGAAACTGTGTGGAAAATTTCACATGAAACGTAATTTAAACTGCACAAAATTTTTCGTTTAAGGACAACCTACCTCTCCTAAGTACGGTCCTGAAACCTATGTTACCATTACAGATTCCTCAACGTTAGTAATATTAACTTCAGACAATATAGTAGTAGATCAAGAAATGTAGCCGTCTGTCGTTGATTAATGTAAACCTTAATTAATAAAAGAATACAACTGATTCTCCGCTTCGCTTCTGATCTCTGTTCGACCTTGAATCCGATACTGAAATATTTGTTATTACTGTCAATGGCAAACAAATCATTTAAGAGCAAAGCTACGCTTTGGAATTGATTAAATGCCACGACTGTTGCTTTTGTTTACTGATTAAAGTTACATTTGCCGCTAAGCCTCTTAATTACCATTAATTTACACTCGAGCAACTTTGAACTGACTCGAACTTTTTGGATAGGTATATACTTTTTTGTTTATAAGCGAATATTTAAAAATCTAAAACTGACGGAATAAGTTAAAAACAAGATTAAAATAATCAAAACAATTTTTCATAATATAGGTAGTGTACTTAGATCTCTTAAATTTAAATATTTTTAGTACAAAAAACATTTAACAGTAGGTTGGGAAGATTTAATCATTTCTTAGAATACTGCATGGATGCTTTGTTAAGTTGATAAATCAACTTAAAATTAAAAAATGGACACAATTTACTGTTATTCCTCTTCGAAAACTAAACAATTAACCTATCTAAATTAAGATTTCATAAAATAACAGCTTAAGAAAAATACTGGAAGACTTCAGAGAATTTATTGCTTCGATACGCATATAGACTGTCGCAATTTGGACAATAAATATAAAAGAAAGACTAAAACTCCCAATAAAGCTTACAAAATACAGATTACAGATTACAGACAGATTACAGACAAATTATTCAATTAATCTATCTGTTCGTTAAAAACTAATTGTGATATATAGATTTATTTCATTAAGATTTAGTCTATGATTTTGTCAAGTGATACGATTCAGTCTCTTAAAAGATCAATTCTAAGCCACATTTTAATAGTTTTGTTTAATTTAGTAATTCTCATCTAGATTTTGAATATTTTTCGCTCTTTTTTATTTCTTGCCGTGGCCATCTTCATAGTATCAATCCTGTTCCAAGGCGATACATTCTTTCTTTGAGCAATATTCGTTTTTCATTTCACTCAGAAACTACCCCAGGCAGTTAAAATATCGGGAAAGAAATGAACGGCCGAATTTACAAAACAGTCATCAGACCAATAATGACAAACGCGGCAGAAACACGACCTGGCACAGAGAGGACAAAAAGGATGTTAAAAACAGCAGAGATGAAAAATTAACAGTAAAATACTATGGGGACAGAGCTAGAAAGACAGACATAAGACAGAGATGCAAAATGGGGAACATCAAGGACTGGGTAAGAAATGGAAGAGTAGAATGGAACGAGTATATAAGCCGAAAGTCAACAAAAAATAGAGTAGTAAAGACGGCAAGAGACGGTTCTCTAATAGAAAGAACGACAACTTACTGAAGACACATTGAAAAACAGATAAAGTCATGTCTACATAATAATAATAATAAATACAAGTTTAATTTAGGTACTGTAGCATCAATTAATTCAACATAAATCATTTGCCTATAAATTTGAATGTCCAAAAATGTTATTTTTTCCATTTTTAGTTTTTGAAATACTTTTTAACTTTAAAATCACATAATCTTTTAATTATAAATCTAATGACTTTTTGTAAGATACGATCGGTCAATTCGTCTTTGACATTCGTTTAATTCTTAATAAAAATTCTCAAAAGTTAATAAATTTTTTCTTTCCTTGCAGAGCTAGAACTTTTTTTATGAAAAAGATAGAGATCTAATTCTAAACAAATTTTCGTTTTTGGTCGATTATAGTTTTGTATAGAAATAAAAATATTTGATTAAAAATGTTTCAACCCCTTATTTATTGCTGTGAAGTAGGGGCAACTTTTGCGGTATAAATTAATTAAGCTACAGCGCTCCCTATACATTACACACATTTTTAACTTATTGATTCTTATAGCTGAAGTTAAGCACAGCTGCTTTGTTTATAACAATTAGGAATTACAGCAATTAGCTATTCAATAATAATTAAAGGCCTATATTAAAATTTATAAGTATATAATAAAAAAAACAACCCCTGTTTAAAGTCAAAAAACATAAGTACTGACCGTTTTTCGAGTAGCCTAATTGGATCGGTGGTTAGGTGAAACTTTTCACCTGTCGGTCCGGTGAGAAAAAAGAACTTTAAATCCCCAGCGCTCGAAAAAATTTTTCATATCCCAGTTAAATATCGACCAATTTCGTTGTTTTTATCTGTGTTAGCGAAAAAGATTGTGAACAATGGCGATATTTATTTTTTTTGGCTGCGGTTAAAACCTACTATTTTTTTTTTCTTTTTAATTTCTTGATAAATACTTTCTCTTAGTTATCTTTATTTTATATATAAACTATTTCTTTACACTCTTTAAATGAATTTTTAATATTTACATTACAAAAACCTAATTTTAATTTGAAAATTAATCCTTAAATTTGTTATTTGTATATTTAAAAATCATTTAGCCTAATTTAAATTAAAATAAGCTTAAGGTCCTTATGACATACCTGTACGTTTAATTTTTCTTTGTCGTTATATTATACTAGATAAATCTTGTCATATAATACCTCGCATTTTACGAACGGTGAACAGTAGAAAAGATAGGTGTGTAAAACCGTTTTGGCATACTGCCATGTATAATTTTATTTTGTCATCGTATTCTATTTGCTAAATTTTGTCATATAACATATAGCACGGTTCTGTATGTTGAGTCGTTTAGGAAAAGCTTAAAGTCTTTTTGACAATTCACCCTGTGACCCCAACATTTTATTATTTCCTTTATGAGCTATCCTTTTTCTAATAACCGCTAATACATCACGATCCAACCAGCCGTTCTAAAGCTGAACGAGTTCAAAGTGAAAGTGAAAGAGAGCAGTTTAACAATCCCAACCTTTACTATAATTTAAACCAATTAAGCTTACTCCACTTCTACTGGTCGTACAAGAACACTTTTTTGAATTTTTGACATGCCTTTAGCTCAAAGAATCAATAAGTTAAAAATGTGTGTTATGTAAAGAGAGCGTAATTAATTTATAACGGAGAAGTCGTCCCTCTATCAAAGCAATAAATAAAAAATATAGATTAGACAAATATCAATGAAAATTTTTTTAAGAAAATATTTTTATATCCACAAAAAGTTTAATCGAAAAAGAAAAAGAAAATCCGGTTAGAGTGCGATCTCTATCTTAAAAAAAAGTCTGGTCCTGCAAAATTTATAAACATTTAAGAATTTTTGAATATTAAGTCTCATTTGATTTGTAATTAAAAAAAAACAATTTAATGATTTTTGCATAAAAAAGAATGTTTACAAAAGATATTTCAACAATAAAAAATAGCAAAAAACTTTTTTGGACTTCCAATCGTTAATTTTACACAAACTAACATCTCAGATTTATTAGAACATCGCTCAAATTAAAGCTTTCACATGTATTTTTATAATATTGTACTCATTTCATCCTAAAATGTTGATCTAATACAATAAAATTTAAAATAATCAAACATCGTTTTTTGCACTTTAAAAGTGTCATAAAAAAATTATAATTGTAACAGTTTGGAGTTTCACGCATGTGAAGGTTACTTCTGGCATTTTTCTTCACAACGCTCTGCTGGTTTCAAAAATTCACTAATTATTGCACTTTTTTCCCTACAGCTTGGGCCACTTGTCTAGGTTTCTTTTTCCGGACCAGAAAAGTTCCAGTTTGCCTGGAATATCAAGAAGAAGCAGAACTAATCTGACTTGACAATTGCAAGTGTGACCTTGCGGAAACGTCGCCAAAACAATGGTTTTACTAAAAACCAAAACTATTTAAGCGCAGTCAAACCCGGAAAACAACTGAAACCACATAGAGCTCCCGCGGAAATTTCAAGTACAATATATATATATATATATATATATATATATATATATATATATATATATATATATATATATATATATATATATATATATATATATTGTGACGATTGGGGTTTATAGAAAATAATTTATAAGTTATATACTACATAATATTAGATATTAAAAAGTATTTGATTATTTTAAATAAGTTATATACTAGAGAATTTTATAAAAATATATTTATGTGAGGGCATTTTAAGAAATTAGCATATAATAATTGTAAAAATATAATAGAAAAATATAATAAATTGTAAAATAATAGATTTAAGTGAGCCATGTGCCTAGGCAACCAACTATACATACTCCAAGTGTCAAATTAAGAATCATAATACGAATATAAGTGGGGTTATTATAATAATATATTGTTTGAAATGTGTATTTTATTAAATTAGAGTGTTAGTTACTAATTTAATTATATATTCTGATCTGAAAAGCCTAAATGTCAACAAAATTATTAATAGAAAAGAATGGAATTCTCTGGATCTCCGGAGATGGCCATGTTTGCGAAATGGTTTGTTCCAGAAAATTCAGACATGTATTAAATAGAACTGAATAGAACATGATATCTTACGAGATGGTTCTATAATGTCCAAAAGATATAAATACCCGTGATTTGGATTCAAGATAGCAGTTTTTGAAAGTTTTTAGTCAGAAAAGTTTTAGATAGTGCAGTCAGAAGAGTTTTTGGCAGTTTTTAAGTTTTTAGTCGGAAGTCAAGCAGTTTATTATGAAAGAGTCAGTGAATCAAGTACAAATAGTCAAAATGTTTAATATAGTGAGTTAAATGAAGATTAAAAATTATGCATATAATTTAATGCACATTTATAATTATACACAAATAATTATTGAAGATAAAAAAAGGTATATTGGAAGAAATTAAATTATAGTATGGTTGGAGATTAGTATAAATCAACTTATAATAATTGGATATTGGTCTATTGAAAAGAAGAATAAATATAAATGCTGTTTGCTGGTTTGGTTGGTGGTGTACAAATGCTGGTGAAGAAAACTATATCTTAAATTGGTAGAAGCTGATAATTGAAAAAAGTAATTTCACAAAAAACAAGGATAACCGAAGTACGAAGACTTTCAGTGGTGATTAGAATCTATATAGTGGAAAACAGTTCATTTAGGCATTCAGTGAAAGAAAGGTACAAAATTTTGTTAATATAATTTAGTTAGTGTCATAACAATTTCAATTTTGAAGATAGTTTTGTTTAAATTTTAGATTGTCTATAGAATTTAATTAGTTTTATAAGAATATCAATTTAAAGATAGTTTATTTTAAATTTACATTGACTAGGTTAGATATATATGTGTGTTTCATAATAGTTATAATAAAGATAATTTAAAAAAGTACTTACAAGCTAATTCTTTGAGAACCGCGATAAAAACCCTATATATTATATTATTAAAAATACTCATTGCTCATCATTCAAACAAAAAAAAACACATCATAACAATTTGGCACCCAACGCGGTGGCTCTCTATTTAAAAGAATTAGTTTGGGAAGATAAGTGCTCTCATATAATTAAATTAATTATCAGTAGAAAGGAAAAATAATAGATTTTATTATTAATTATATTTGAACAAGTAAAGTCTCAAAATGTCTCAAGGAAAGAAAGGTACAAGAAGCAAAAAGAATGAAGAAGATGTGGAAGTAGAAACACAACCTATACAAGAGGAGAGTTTAGTTCAAGTTCCACAAGATACTGCAGAAATGAATCCAGAAAGAGAGGAAAATGTCAATATGGCAGCTTTGATGTCATTAATGATGCAGATGAACAAGACAATAGAAGAGATTTCAAAAGAAATCAAAGAAGACATAAAAAAATTGGAAGAGAATTCAAAAGAAGTCAAAGAAGACATAAAAAAATTGGAAGAGAATTCAAAAGAAGTCAAAGAAGACATGAAAAAAATAGAACAAAAAATGGAACAGAATTCACAAGAAGTCAAAGAAGACATGAAAAAAATGGAACAGAAATTGGAAGAGAATTATAGAAAATTAGAAAAGAAAATAGAAGATAATAATAATAAAATTGTAAAACAAATGGAAAAACAAATGGATAAAAAACTTGAAGCTGCAGAGAAAAAAGTAGCAAATGAAATAAAAAGTATACGGAATGACTACAAGAAAAGGATAGACAATGAGAGGACAGAAGTAAAGAGGATTATTCAAGATAATAAAATAGATATAGAACAGAAAATAGAGTTACAGAAATGTAACTTAGAAGTAAAAATTAACGAAGACAGGAGAAACACAGAAGAAAAATTAGACGATATACAACAAAATATCCAAATAAATAGTAATCAAATAAGAAATGTGGAACAGAGAATAGATGATATTTCACAAATGAGAGACATAGGGAGACCTTACTTAAATTTAACAAATGAGACTGGGATTAAATTCTCTGGTAATATAAAAAATTTGCATCCTAGAGTATACATAAATAGTTTAAAACATAAATTAAGATTTGTGAATAATATTAATGATATTAAAGATTATATTAGAATGACATTAAATGACAATGCAGCAACTTGGTTTGCTAGTATTAAGAATGATTTAGATAATTTTCAAACATTTGAAAATAAATTTTTAAATTATTATTGGGGTGAATTAGAGCAAGCCAAGTTTAGAGAAATTCTATATTTTGGAAAGTATAATCAAAATTTAAAATCAAATATGGTAGATTATGCATTGAAATTGATAACAGTTGCAAAATATTTAGAACCACCACTTAGAGAGGATGAAACAGTCTTAAATGTATCTAGACATTTTGATGCTGATGTTGTGCAAACCGTAACTGTACAAAATATTCAAACAATAGATAGTTTTATTAATTTTATTCAAAGAATACAAAGAGGCAATATGACAAGTAATAATAATAACAGAAAAAACAATAATAACTTTCAATATAATAGAAATGATAATCAACAATATAGACAATCATATAATAATTATAGATATGTTGATAGTTTACAAAATTTTAATAATAATAATAGTAATCAAAATAGACAGAATTTTAATAACAATACTAGTTATAATAGACAACATTTTAATAACAGTACTAATAATAATAAACAAGATTTTAACAATAGAAGAAATACAGAGCGACCTAACTATAACAGACAGGTAAATTGTGTTCGAAGGAATAGAAGCTGCGAAGACAGGGAACGAAGTAGTACAAGGCAGGAAAATGTGAGTAGAAGTCATAGTAGGGAAAGACATAGGACATCAGATTCAAGTGGTCAGATACAATCTGACAATTCTAATAATCAAAATTTTGTGCAGTAAACTTTCTGAATTACAAGTTAGGCCATTGCTATTATGAAAAACCTTCTGAATTTATTTCTTTAGATGAAGAGAAAATTATTGAATCTATTAATTTAATTTATATAAATGCTTTGGCCAAAAATAAAATGATTAAAATTATGATAGATACTGGTTCAGAAAGTACATTAGTCTCGGAGAATTTTATTTTTAATACATTAAAACTATCAGATACAATAAAGATTCCAAAAATTAAAATTATTGGTGCAAATAATAAGAAGTTGGGTGAAATTGATAAACTAGCCAATTTTAAAATTAATATTCTTAATAAAGAAATTAATATGCAAGGATTTATTGTCAAGGATTTATGTGTTGATATATTAATGGGAAATGATGAATTGGAAAAGAAGAAAGTAAAGATAGATTTTGAAGAAAAAATGGTAACTTTGGAAGGGCAAATAATTAAATTTATGCAGAAAGATGAGGTAGAAGAAGGAATAAGAGTTGATAGGATATTATTAAAAGAAAATAATGATGTTTATGAAGAAGAAATGTATTTTGATGATAGGGAAATGTCCCAAAAGAATGTAAAGAATAATTATTGTAGTGAATATTTAAGGAATGGAAATTTTAAGCAGATGGATGCCTACGAGGCGGAGTGCGTAAAATTGGAAGCAAGGAATAATGAGTACATAATGAAGAATAATGTTATTTGTAAAGAAGAAGATATGATGAAAGTTTTAAATTGCCCTGAAGAATATAAATCAATAGTCATTTCCATATTGCAGCAACACAAGGGACTTGTCAATAAAGAAAATAGAATTGCACAAAATTATATCCATAGTATAAAAGTTAAAGAAGAAAAAGATTTTAAAACAAAATCATAACCAATACCATATAAATACAGAGAAGAAGTAAACAAAACAATTAATAATATGTTAGAAGATGGGATCATTGAGAAGGCAGACACACGTTTTATTAACCCCATAGTAGTAGTACGAAAAAGATCAGGTGAAATCAGGTTATGTTTGGATGCAAGGAATATTAACAAGATTACTGAAAAGCAATTTGAAGCACCAATGAGTATAGATGGAATATTAGGAAGAATTACAGGAATGTCATTTTTCACTAAAATCGATTTACAGCATAGTTTCTGGTTAATACCTCTAGAAAGAAAAAGTAGACAGTATACAGGATTTCAGATAGATGGAGTAGTATATCAATTCAAAGTAGTACCATTTGGACTTCAATAATCTTGCAGTGCTCTATGTAGATGTCTTCATGATATTTTGGATCAATATGAACATTTTGTAATTCACTACATTGATGATATATTAATTTTTTCTAAAACGGCTGAAGATCATGAGAAACACCTAAAAATTATAATAAATAGATTAGACAAAGTTGGACTAAAAATAAATCAAGAAAAATGTACATTTTTTCAAAAAGAAGTCATATATCTAGGTTATAAACTTAACACTAACATCTTACTGATATATCCATTTTATTCAATAGACTTGATTTGTTAAATAGATGGTAGATTTCATTATTTTGAATCAATTTGACATCATACTTGTTGAATTTTGTATATATGAAAATTAATTTGTACCCTAAAAATCATAATTTGGGGTTAGACACAAAATTGATACTATAATTGCTATAAAAATGTCTTTCTAATATAAGAAAGTAAAAAAAAAAAAAAAAAAAAAAACTTACCAATTTATATTGATGAAAGTTATTTTGAATGGAAATAATTCCTAGATTTTGTCTATAAATAAACAGAACACAATATCTATTATATTTTTAATTAAGGTTATATTATATTCTCTGATATCGCATCCATTGCCCCATTTGACATGACAGTTTGACCATAGAATAGCCGAACTGTGCTCCGTTGTTCTCTGCTTTGACATAGACAGCGAACAGGGATGTATTTAACACATTTTAAATAAAAAAAAATTGAATTATTAATTTATTAAATTTAATAAGGTATGAGAAAATTAATATTTAAAAAAATAATAAGTAAATTATTTATTTTAAATATTATTTTTGGGGTATTGTGACGATTGGGGTTTATAGAAAATAATTTATAAGTTATATACTACATAATATTAGATATTAAAAAGTATTTGATTATTTTAAATAAGTTATATACTAGAGAATTTTATAAAAATATATTTATGTGAGGGCATTTTAAGAAATTAGCATATAATAATTGTAAAAATATAATAGAAAAATATAATAAATTGTAAAATAATAGATTTAAGTGAGCCATGTGCCTAGGCAACCAACTATACATACTCCAAGTGTCAAATTAAGAATCATAATACGAATATAAGTGGGGTTATTATAATAATATATTGTTTGAAATGTGTATTTTATTAAATTAGAGTGTTAGTTACTAATTTAATTATATATTCTGATCTGAAAAGCCTAAATGTCAACAAAATTATTAATAGAAAAGAATGGAATTCTCTGGATCTCCGGAGATGGCCATGTTTGCGAAATGGTTTGTTCCAGAAAATTCAGACATGTATTAAATAGAACTGAATAGAACATGATATCTTACGAGATGGTTCTATAATGTCCAAAAGATATAAATACCCGTGATTTGGATTCAAGATAGCAGTTTTTGAAAGTTTTTAGTCAGAAAAGTTTTAGATAGTGCAGTCAGAAGAGTTTTTGGCAGTTTTTAAGTTTTTAGTCGGAAGTCAAGCAGTTTATTATGAAAGAGTCAGTGAATCAAGTACAAATAGTCAAAATGTTTAATATAGTGAGTTAAATGAAGATTAAAAATTATGCATATAATTTAATGCACATTTATAATTATACACAAATAATTATTGAAGATAAAAAAAGGTATATTGGAAGAAATTAAATTATAGTATGGTTGGAGATTAGTATAAATCAACTTATAATAATTGGATATTGGTCTATTGAAAAGAAGAATAAATATAAATGCTGTTTGCTGGTTTGGTTGGTGGTGTACAAATGCTGGTGAAGAAAACTATATCTTAAATTGGTAGAAGCTGATAATTGAAAAAAGTAATTTCACAAAAAACAAGGATAACCGAAGTACGAAGACTTTCAGTGGTGATTAGAATATATATAGTGGAAAACAGTTCATTTAGGCATTCAGTGAAAGAAAGGTACAAAATTTTGTTAATATAATTTAGTTAGTGTCATAACAATTTCAATTTTGAAGATAGTTTTGTTTAAATTTTAGATTGTCTATAGAATTTAATTAGTTTTATAAGAATATCAATTTAAAGATAGTTTATTTTAAATTTACATTGACTAGGTTAGATATATATGTGTGTTTCATAATAGTTATAATAAAGATAATTTAAAAAAGTACTTACAAGCTAATTCTTTGAGAACCGCGATAAAAACCCTATATATTATATTATTAAAAATACTCATTGCTCATCATTCAAACAAAAAACACATCATAACAATATATATATATATATATATATATATATATATATATATATATATATATATATATATATATATATTATATATTTTTTGCAAATTTGGACCCTTAATTATGTTTAATTGTTTCAATATACCTTAGGCTTAATTTTGCAAAAACAAAAATTAATTTGAGATAAAATTTGATATCAGGGCTCCTTTTATCGGTAATTATAATAAGTAGCTTCAAAGTATTCTTTAAGCAGTTGCCTTTGACGAAAGGATGGACAATAGGAAAATAAATGAAAACAATGTCAGACAATTTTGCAATTTTATCAAAGTCATATATCACATGCGCTAATTCGTATAATTGAAATTAAAAATGTATTAAAATTCTTATAAAAATTATATTGTGTGGAGTTGTATTCAAAAAAAAAAGATCTCTTCTCTGTGTTTATAAAAGATTATATTTATTATGAAATAAAATCACTGAATAAAATATTAAAAAAACAAATTAATTATGATCTAGTTATTATCGTGGTTGAAAGTCTTTGTTGATTATATGGTAAACTAACTTCGTATTTCCAAGAATTCTCTACTGGCTCCTTTTCTTCTTACGACTATGATCTGCCCACCTTTTGCTCGTACTCTCAGTTGCTCTACACACGCCTGGTATCTCGTCTGCTGTTCAACGTCTCTCGCACACACAACCCAATTTCTTTCAAGAAATCAACAACAAGAAAAGGTGTGTTAATAGCAAAATAAAGTAAGTAGATATCGGCATAACAAAGGAAAAAAAATATTTATAATAAACAATAATAGATGTACGGAGCAGCCAAGTTAGAAAACGAGCACATTAACTTGGGAAAGATCACTACAGGAGCAACGCGACCAATTTGTGGCAATAATGTTACAAGACTCTGAGGTTTCCAGAACAATAACCAGCACATCCACAGAGGAAGGTAAGCTACCTGATGAGAGGAATACCAAAAATTTAGAACGTTTTAAACAACAAGAAAAGATTAATGTAAGTTAATAGCAAAATAAAGTTAGTCGTTAAGTCTATCACACATTTTGGCAATTGCTAATAGAGAAACCTTAGAATTGCTAATAAATTTTATTAAAAATGTAAAAGTAGAAATATAAATTACTATAACTTCAGTGATTTTTTCATATATCTAAAAAAAAGTAAACAAGAACAAAAAAAAATAACTTTAAACATAAATAAAACATTCTGTGGCTGACGGAAACGTATATACGTATTTCTTATTATTGGTCAATTTCAGTACGGGGCAGTCAAGTTAGAAAAGGAGCATGTTAACTTGGGAAATGATTACTACACTGACCAAGTATATGCTACTACTAGTTTCTTTCTTTTTTCTTATTTTTTAGTTGTGGCTCTTTCAAAGCTATTTCTTCCTGCTCAATATCAGATTACTGTATTACCACCAACTACATATATTTAGTTCTACCTGTTTACATTTTATAATATTCATCTCCCGAATTTACAGCTTAACACTTTTTAAGATGCTTACTTTCGACGTTCTTATCGTCGAATAGACTTTTCTAATATATCTCCCCTAACAGAAACTAAATAGAGAGTAACTTTAACTTTTAAATTATAAACACATCTTTCCTAGCCTACCTTAAGTTATAAATACCATTTCCTAAATGTATTCTGAAAATATTACAGCAAAATACGTGTTTAACTATCAACGTCGGAACCACAACACTGCTATTGAAATCTCACAGTCGAAATGATGTTTACTAAGTTAAAATATTTTATTACAGGTGGCGCACATGCCGGAATCAGAGACGAACGGTTATTGCGTGCATACCACACCGTCCCGTAGTATAGTCTCGTTGGTTATCTTGTCCGTCCATGATATCTTTAGGATTATTCTGTATAGCTTCATCTCGAAGGATGTTTGGAGCTTTTTCTCCATCGCTTCAGTGAGTGTCCAGGATTCAACTACGTAGTATAATATCGAGAAGATATACCATCTTAGAAGCCTTACTTTTATCTCCAGATTAAGGTTGTGGCTTTTAAGAAGTTTGGCAATGTTGTTGAATGCACTCCTAGCCTTCTCTATTCTAGTGATCCTTTTATTCGTTTACTATTGTTCCAAGATAGGTAAACTGTTTTACTCGGTCCACTGGTGTATTCTTGATAAGCAGTTGTGCGTCTCTAATTTTCTTTTTGCTGATGACCACAAATTTAGTATTTGATATGTTTACTTGTAGTCCAAATCTTTCACTTACTTCATTTACTTTATTTATTAGTTGCTGTAAACTGCTAAAACTCTCTGTAAAAATAAAAAATATACACCGTCCCATTGTGGCAAAATTCGACATATATGGAAATTTTGCAGCTTGAAGTCAACGTTGCTTGAGAGCAAGAAGCGCGCTTACGGGGTTAAAAATATTTTAAGTCATTTGATGGCATATGATGGCAATATGTTCTGCATAATTTAGTCAAAATACCAATACAACCAAAATTCATTATTACTCCACATCCAGTTACATTTTTCAGTAAGGACTCCCCTTAAGTCAGATATTTTGTCCGTATCTCTCCCCAATAAGAGGCAAACCTATTATATTCTTATATGCAGGTATTTAATATTTAGCTTTGTTATTTACCGCAAACACAAATATATTTTGCTTTGGGTTAAATTAATACGTTATTTATTATTAGTTTTAAATTCTGTTACCTTTTGGTGTAAAAATATATCTTAGTAAATATTTTCGAAATTCATGGAAAAAATTTCCGTTTTCGCATATTCACATACAAACTTAATTTGTACCAATAACTTTGTAACTGTAATAAATACCATAATTTGAATAAGTAATTTACAGCGTGAACAATTAGAAAATTAAACAGTTATATAACTAAATTTTTTAACCTTGATTGACTTGCCGATTTATCGCCTACCTTGTGTCTAATTCACCGATATCTAGATCAATCGAAGTAATTAATATCATAAAAGAATAATATATTAGTTTCAATGGGTGACAAATTACTAACAACGTTCAACAAATTAACTTACACAATATCTGTTACGTCAACCTAATGACTTTTTAACGTCAAAATATGTTTTAATTAGTATGATATTGTAATGTCAAATAGATCTTATCAGATAAAAGTATAAAAACCAAATCAAAATTGTATCTCAACCTAATTTTGAATCATGTCCAAAAAATAATAATATTTACATAAGTTGTAAAGTAAAATAAAATAATGTTTACATAAGTTGAAAAAAAATTAATGTGGGACTAAGCCTCACATGATTGTAATGAGAATTACATTTTTAGCCAAAAATGTGACGTTTCCATTTTCACCCTGGAAATCGTTTTAAAAAAATATTATTTACGAATTATGTTAAACTAGGGGCCAATTGTTCGAACGCTAATCAGGGCTTGATTGTAATCAAATATTTAATTAAAATCAAATACGTCACAGCAGCTGTCAAAATTATTAAAAACTGCTTATTATTAATATTGATTTGTAAATAAAAACATGAAATTAACATCAGAAATAGTTTAATTATGGTTTATTTTAAATTAAAACGCAAAATAATAAAATTGAATACATAACATAACCTCAATCTATAACGTATTTGATTTTAATTAAATATTGAATTACAATCAAGTTTTGATTAGCATTCAAACAATCGGCCCTAGGTGTATAACCGCCAGATATTGAACAGATTTCGTCTTTTCAAAATTTAAAGTTGACTTACTTGGACACGGTGTTGCAGGCAACAGCCATGCTTTGGCTGAAAATATATGAGGATGTATTTTTTATTATAGAACTGTAAATTTTGATTATTTTGTGTATTTCTGTATTATTTTTATTTGCTTTATGCGTTTTTATTTGCCTGAGTGATCATGTATTGTGTATGTGTATTGTTTGTTGCATATTATGTATTGTGTATGATTGTAGACAATGTTATTGTAGACATATTATTGTTATTTTTTATTTTAGTATTGGCAATCATTGCTACATTCTGCTGAAGGGTACACATTTTTCTTCTCTTGAGCAGGATGAGGGCTGTTTCTTTGATTTTTTTTTTCATGTCTGTTTCTTTCGTGATGTTTGCTGCATCTTTCAATTGTACTCTGTGTTCATTGTCGCAGGGATCTTTGAACATCTGTGATTTGCCGAAGTCCCTAATTTTAATGTATATTTCATACTCGTTTTTTCTTGCCATAGTCTTGCGATTACTCCCAGATAGAAATTGTTTTTCATTTGTGATTCAATGCAATGCAATTGTCATGCACAGAGTATTTTATGGATAGTTCTTTTATCTTTTTTGTATATTTTTAGGTTTGATTTTGGACAGAATATATCTGAGTGTATGGGTTGTCTCAAATGTTGTTGTGATGTTGTACCTATTTCCTATGTTTATCATCATCATCAATTAGCCTATATTTGTCCACTGCTGAACATAGGCCTCCCGTAAAGTTTTCCGCCTATTTCTATCTTGAGCTTATTGCATGCAGTTTGTGGCGATGCGCTTGATATCATCGGTCCATCTAGTCAATGGTCGTCCTCTGCTTCGATATGCCTCTTGCCTTGGTCGCCATTCCAAAATCTTTCTTTTTCCAGAATCTAGAAAAAAGATTCTAGAAAGATTCTGGAAAGATTCCTATGTTTATAAGTTTTTCTAAAAAGCACTTTCGATGTGGTATTGAGGGTATTTCTGGATTACTTGTGGTGTTGTGTTTTTTTTTCTATCTTGTGTAATTCCTTACATATAAATGATAGTGGGTAGTAATTTTTTATTAAAACCTAAGTTAGCAGGTAACAATCATTGTCATTTATAAACAAGAAAGTCTACAAGATAAAACAAAATAACCAAACACCACAGGCACTCCAGAAACACTCACAAGGAATGATGACACACTCAAGGATGACAACAAACAGGATATTAAATAAGTATAACATTACAACAACATTTAAAACAACCACTACACTGAGATCTATCCTTTCCAAAACCAAATGTAACAACACACAAGAGAGATAAAAGAACTGCATCTACAAAATTCCCTGTGAATAAAACAATTTCTATGTGAGAGAGACCACAAGACCACTAAGTGTCATTATGAACGAGCAAGAAACATCCATCAAAAACATTTCAACAAATTACAGATATGAAAACATACCTGGGATAATAAATATAGAGTACAATGGCAAGATGCATCAATAATCATGAAATAAACAGATAAGCAAGAGAAAAATCAAAGAAGCAGCCCTAATTCTACTCAATAAAGAAAAATTTACGACAAATTCATCAGAAAATATTAACAATCGCTGACACACAAGAAGTCGGAGACATATCATCTGCAATTTATATGTAACACACAATACTTAAGCATAGAATCTACGTAAACACCCATTAAATAAACAGACATTACTCTCAGAATGTTTTTCAGCCAAAACCAGGATATTGCCTACAATATCGAGGCCAAGTAAGTCTACCATCAATTTTAAAAAAACATAACCTACTAACAACTCTTTGGTTATACGTTTTGGCAGAATTAAAAAAAAAATTTAAAAACAATTTCCGGAGTGGAAATCTAAACGTTAAACAATAGTTAAAATATAATTTTTATTACAATTAGTTGTGGCTTTATCCCATAACGTTCAACTTGTCACAAGAAAACAATTTCAAAATTTTTTTAACGGATCAGAACTGCCTTTATATTAATTTTTTCTTTATTACCTTATCATCCTTTAATATCAATTTTATACAACTACCTAAAGCCAGATTTAGATCATCTACATTTGATCCCATAATTTTATTACAATAATTTCGTATTGTGCTTATTTTGATTAAATTATATAACTACTCTTAATTTGTTTTAAAGAATCGTTTTTAAAAGCCTTGCAATATTGAATTTACATATATGTATATCGAGTATTTTATAACATTCTCATCATCTGTAAAGTAAAATTAAAAAAAAACTAATAATATTCTTTGATATAACAAAAAATTTAACTGTAGAAACTACTATAAGGGAAATAAGCCGATAATGCAGAGCCATAAATAGATGTCAGTCATTTAAAAACTCAGCAATCAGGTATTAATTAACAAATACAACCTGCAAAAATAATTCAAAATTATTGGTTAATTGAAAATTTACAGCGCTACTGTAATTAATAATTTTTAATATTAAAAATTAATATAATTTAATAAAGTTTTATGGATAATAGGATTTGTCGATCCAATTATTGCTCAGACTTTTATTTGGTAATTTTGATATTCGTATCTAAGATTTTAAAAAAACTTAATAAGTAATTGCAAAAAAAACTAACTTGCTCCCATAAATAACGGAGTCCATGTTTTTAAAAACTAAATATAATAAATATCTAAGAGATAACGCGCACTACTGCGACTCCAGCAAGAGCCAAGATTGCGGCTGGTCGGATGCGGACAATTTTATATAGGTTCTAATGAGCCAACGCGCACGCGGTCTTTGCTTGCGTAGTATTTCTACTATTACAAAAATTAGTATGTACTCTTATGAGACAACGCGCTCGATGGACAGCCACTTTGCAGCCAGACAGTTATCTGTACGTTTGCTATATAGTTTGTGTTGTGTAGAACTATTTAAAAACAATATGTCGTACATTGAATTCGACAATGAAAAATTCATTATAGAAATTAAGGAGAGGCCTGCGTTATGGGATTTGGCATCAAACGAATACTCAAACAAAAAACAGTAAACAAAAAAAATGAACTAAGTAAGTGTATTATTCAAATTTTATTTCCATAAATATCTCTGTTTTCAGTATTTATATGAATTAACTACTACTATAATAATATACTAAATACCAAATAAACATGTTTTGCCATTCGAGTGTACCTTAATTAATAAAGTAATTTGCATATAGATTTCTGTTATAAATGTTAGTAATATAAAAAAATTATCAATTAAAAAATTTATGTAAAGAAATAGAAGACCTCCATAAAACACAACAGTTTCAACCTCCACAAGAAACTTAAACATACCTCCGGAATTGAGAAACTGAAAAATGTTCACGTACTTAAAAACGTAGATGGAAAAATTTGTGATCGTAAACAAGAATGCAAAGAATTCGAGAGGGATGCTTTTTGACGATGCTTTTCGAGAAAATAATACACATACACATACTACTTATGACAACCAGTTAGACAGAGGTACCAGTATACTGAAATCAGAAGTCAGAATAGCGATAGAGCACAAGTTACCTACTTAACTACCTTCTTTAACAAAATTTACAACGAAGGAATAACGCTAGATGATTGATTGGAGTCACTGTTTATAACATTAGCAAAGAAAATCAGGCCCAGCAAATGCAGTGATTTTAGACAATTCAAATTAATGAGCCACACACTTAAGATACCTTTTCGAGTATTCCTTCTGTGCGAAAGCAGAATTAAATGCGAACAAATCAGAAGCATTCGAGTTATTAGAAGTCCCAAATACCATGTACGTTGCCTTATAATACAAGGAAAAGTGAAAGGAAAGAGATGGATTAGTCGAAAGGAACTTTCATGGCTGCGTAACATTAGACAATGGTGCGGTACCACTGTAGAAGAATTATTTACCGCAGCAGCCGATAGAGAACCGTTTTACGAAATTGTAAACATGGTGATGTCCAACGTATAAATAGGGATACGGCACCTAAAAAAGAAGATATTGTGCTTTATTTTACTAATTAAATGATTAAAACATTAACATTAAAAGAGCCCGAGCTGCCGTTTGCAAAGGGTTAAGTATAATATACTAAAATACTGTTTATTTGTTGTAGGTATTAAATTACAGAAAAAGTGGAGAAACATTAAAAACTCATTAAGTAGATAAAAAAGAAGGTTAACTATAATTAATAGTGGTTCTGCGGCTTCGAGAAAAACGCCCTATATATATTTTAATATGTTATCGTTTCAAAATATCATCAATTCACCAACCAACACTAATAATAATTGTATAAGGGATCAAGATAAATTAGACGATTCGCAAAGTAATAACATATTTTTCTAATAAATTGGAAGTACTAAAATTATTTGTAGCAGCAAAACAAACGTCGACAAGGTAAAAAAAAACTTTTAAAATAGAGTTACAGAGAACAAATGCTGAATATTTTCTTAAAAATCACAAGGCTTATGAAGAAATTTCAAATAATATTATAGTTAAAACGCTGCCGGATGTGTAGCCTAAACTAAAGTGAGAATGAATGGGATATAACGAACGTCTCGATAGTTCTATAGACGATAAGGTAAACCGTAAATGCATCAAAGTGACTACATTAAAAGATGGCGACAACTAGAAGATAAATATATTTTTCAATATTCATTACATATACAGATATATCATCCATAATTCTAACAATTTAAAACTAAACAACAATTAAGGATGTCATAAAAAAAAGTAACCGAGCTGATACATCAACGTTCTATTTATTTCTTATTTTTTCTATTTATTTGTTAATTCCACTCTATTTAGTGCTATTTGTGAAAGAGTCATTCACATTTTTATTTTTAATAATTACAGTTTGGTACGTCTCTGTGAAAGACCTTGCCACCACACAACTACCGGAATACATATTTCTTTCTCTAGACAAAGATAAGATTTTGCCTTAATAGATAAAAGAAATAATAGAATTATTATGTATAGCCTTCCTTTAGCATGTTTTTAATGTTTAATCTTGGCCATTAAACCGTAGTGGCCGGATATATAGTTATATTCACCTGACAAATTACTGAAATGAACAAAAAATTACATCATACCATTGTTGAAGTATTGTTTTTTGATAAAATACTAATTTGTAGATATATATTAACATAATTTTGACTAATTGGTAATAAAACTCTCGACGAAAATATTTATGAACAGGCATGGCATATTATCAAGACGAAAATATTATAAAGACAATATCAGAAAAGATTTATTTTATTTAACGTATGCATCACAATTTTAAAATGTAGAATGCAGATAAGAATAGTTCATATTAAGACAATGGAAAGTATACTGCAAAACGTTCATGATAAAAATGTGGACAATCTACTAAATCACGAATACAAAACTTTTTTTGAGAACTAAAACTAATTTTTGAGAGAAATTGACGCAGCAACTAAAAGATAAAGAAACATCAAATCCGCTTAACTATATATATTAAAATATTGTACATGTAGCAATTATCGCAAATTACACCATTAGATATAACACATTAGATATAATAAAATCTTTTTAACAACTAGAAATTGCGGTAGAACAGGAGCCTCAGCGTAGAGCATTTACAAGCCGTTACTTTGGCACTATGGCTTGTTTCTTTCAAAATTAGGACACCCCTTGAGCAGTATATTCAAATCTAAACATTAAAACTAACAAAGTAAGAAAAATAAGATAATAAGATTTAAATAAATGCATTAAAATGCGATCGGTTTTTCATTGGATGTTACCGTCATTAATAAAGTAGTTCATGAAATTATTTCTTTTGCGTCATTAGAAATATTTACTCGACAACGCTGAATTCGAATCATGCTCGATTGATTACTATCGCAATCGTTGGAAACAATAGATCCGTCTTGACTATTTTTTTAATAAATAGGGTAGAAGAGGGAGACATTATCATTCTTTAAAATTTCATTAAATAAGGAACCTAAAATTACAAGACCGGTAACATAGCGAAGCTGTTAGTATAGCATTAGATCACATGTAATTTCGTTTTTGTTAGAACACAGAACGAAGAGCACGTGTTCATTACAAGTGTTTTTAGATTTAGTTTAAATTGATTTTCTTTACTATTCGCTAAGGTGAGTTTTTCGTATAATTTTTGTTTAACATCATAATTATTAATTTTACAGTTTGCTTTGAATTCTAGTTTGTTGTCATATTTTTAAAAACTAATATATTAAAATGACCCCTTGGGAAGACTTGATTACCTCTTATCTGCAAGATATGATCCAGGGATCAAGTCTCCCAAAAACTCCTTATAGATGAGTATTTTTTATTTTATAGATATGCCACTTCAATACAAAAGAAGGGAAGGAGCCAAGAAAAGAACATTAGTCGGCAGCAAGAGGTTAAAAGAAGCTGTATTAAAAGATACGTTCGCCGACAACGATCCGCAAATATTGAAATAACCTTCTTTCCTGATTAAAAGAAGGTTCAAATATTTACAAGTGCAGAGAATAATATTTTTTAAGATTATTTAGATGCTACCAGAAAATCACAGCATGGCCTGAATAAAACATGGAAAACAAATGGAAATAAACATAAGCAAGCTAATTAAGACTGGTTATACTGATTTCTGAAGAGGATAAAGACCTACTCACTACGCTTTTCTAAGCAACCAGTCTTTCTAGAGCAACTAGCTTAACAGAAACAATATATCAACATTGTTAAAAAATTTAAATACAGGTATTGAAAACAATGAAGACCAGACAATTGGACCAGAAGCAATTTGGAGCGTAGACGAAACTGGACTTTAAACTCTCCATAATCTAAATAAGATCATTGCATGCAAAGCTGAGAAACAGGTTGGTAAAATTACGTCAGGGGAACGTGGAGCAACAGTAACTGTTTGTTGTATAATTAACGCCATTTTATGCAAACCACATGTCGCCTTTTATGGTTTTCCCTCGAATACTTTAGCAAGGTCGTATGATTGATTAGAGCCGATTAGGGACCAGCGACGAAGTTTGTGAAAGTGGAGGGATGACTACTTCTAATTTTATCAAATTTTTTGAACATTTTCAAAAACAAACAGGCGACTTCTTCTTCTTCTTAAGGTGCCTTCTCCATTACTGAAGGTTGGCTATAAGTAAGCAAATTGCTCTCTATCTTGAGCTGTTTTTAGTATCGAATGTATGTCCATGCCTGTCCAGTCTCTTATATTCTTCAACCAGGAGCATTTTCTTCTTCCTTGACCTCTTCTTTCTTCCACTTTCTCTTCAATTATAAGTTCTTAAGGTGCCTTCTCCATTACTGAAGGTTGGCTATAAGTAAGCAAATTGCTCTCTATCTTGAGCTGTTTTTAGTATCGAATGTATGTCCATGCCTGTCCAGTCTCTTATATTCTTCAACCAGGAGCATTTTCTTCTTCCTTGACCTCTTCTTTCTTCCACTTTCTCTTCAATTATAAGTCGTAGGAAGTTGTATTTTTCTCCTCTGTAAATATGTCCTAGATAACTCGTTTTTCTGTATTTTACAATATTTAGGAGTTATCTCTCAGTAAAGGCGACTATCGACAATAAATGTTTAATCCTAATGGACAATCATAATAACCACGTTAGTCTGGAAGCGATAACGTATGCCAAAGAATACGGAATAATTCTTCTTATCATACCACCACACAAGTCGCATAAGCTCCAGGCGTTAGACATGAGTATATATGGCCCTGTCAAGAGTTTTTATATTACTGCCTATAATGATTGGATGGTTACCCACTCAGGAAGGACAATTACAATATATGATGTTAGGAGATGCTTAGATTACGCTTTTCCCGTAGCGTTTACTCCACGTAATATTGAGAATGGATTTAGAGTAACGAGTATATAGCCGTTCAATTCTAATATTTTTACCGATGTAAATTTTTATGAATGTTACTGATCGTTACAGATCCAGGTAACGATTTCACTTTTATCTCAGTTTGATATTGCACAAACAGCCATATATAGCAATAACCAACCCTCCACTTCTATTGACACTTTCACTACCCCTGAAATAACTAGACCACATTTTTTAACTGGATCGATTTCACATAATCAATAACTATGACGAACACCAGCCTTCTACTTTGACTGGCACTTTTATCACAACTCAAATAATTAGATCACATTGTGTAAATGGGGATACTTCACAAAATAAACAGCTACAACAAACAGAATGACTAGAAATGATTAGACCTCATCCTGAAACCAGGTCCAGGACTTCAACAAAGGGTCGAAAACGAGCAACAACAAAAGTTCTTACAGTTACACTCGAAAAACTTGCGCTTCAAGCTGTAGTTAGGGCTAAAAAAGAGAAAAAATTGGAAAAAGAACCTAGAAACAAAGTAAGATTACTAAGAAAATAACTAAACAAACAAAACCTTAAAGATTAGAGAGAATCTTCAAGTTTGGGGGGCAGTGACATTATACTACCATTGTCAAAGTCTGAATATGATCCTAATGATGAAATGCAAGTAGAGACAGATAATGAATGTGAATCAGAAGCTTACCGTTCCCTTGAGAGACATACCATTAATAATAACGTCTAAACAGCTAATTTTAACCTCTGGTTGTTGATTGGTGTTCTTTCTGACTCCTTCCCTCCTTTTGTATTGACGTGACATATCTATAAAATAAAAAACTTTCATCTATAAGGAGTTTCTTGGAGACTTGATCCTGGAATCTTATCTTGCAGATAAGAGGCAATCAAGTCTTCCCCAGGAGGCCATATTAATATTTTAGTCCTAAAAATATGACAACAAACTAGAACTCATTGCAAACTGTGCAAAACGTAAAATGAATGATTATGCCGGTTTTATTTAGGCAGCTTATATAATGAAATTTTAAAGGAATATGAAGTCTCCCATATTATAATAAGTCTCCCACTTCTAGCCTATGTATCAAGAAAAAAGTCAAGACGTATCTATTGTTTTCAACGGTTGCGATAGTTATTAATCGAACATGTTTCTAATTAAGCGTTGTCGAGGAAATATTTCTAATGCCGCAAATAAAATAATTTTATGAACTACTCTATTAATGACGGCAAAATCCAATAAAAAATGATCTCATTTTAAACAATAAATAAATATAACCTACTATATTAATTATATCTTATTTTTCTTACGTCCTCAGTTTTACTGTCTAGATTTAAACATGCCACTCGCGGGGTGTCCTGATTTTGAAAGAAGCAACTCTACTAGTGCCAAAGTAGCGGCTTGTAAATGCTCTACGCTAAGGCTCCTGTTCTACTGCAATTTCTAGTTGTTAAAAAGATTTTATCATATCTAGTAAAATGTACAAAGTGCGATAATTGCTGCATAAATACCATTTTAGTATATAGTTGAGTGCATTAACTGCTTCTTTTAACTAAAAATTAGTCTATATTTTAATGATAAATAAAATATTTCAACAATGTTATAATGTATTTATATCCGGCCACTACTGTTTAATGATCAAGTGAAAATTAGAAAACATGTTAAAGGAAGGCTATACATAATAATTCTATTATTTCTTTTATCTATTAAGGCAAAATCTTATCTTTTACTAAAGAAAGAAATATGTATTTCGGTAGTTGTGTGATGGCAAGGTCTTATTAAAGAAGTACATATAAGATTTTAAATAAATGATAAAATGCTGATATTAATAGACATACGAAAAATAAGAATGTCATCGACTCTTTCACAACTAGCAATAAATACAGTGGGATTAGTAACTAAACAGAAAAACAAAAAAAATAAATTATTAATATAAAATCAAAATGGCAAATTTATACAAAAATGTCAACAACTTAACTCAAACTTAAAAATACTTCTTCTTTATTAAAACTAGAATACTAAAACTAAATATTAAGTTTACAAAGTTACTATTTTAAAGTTGATGTATAAGCTCAGCTACTTTTTTTATGACATCCTAAATTTTTGTTTAGTTTTAGATTGCCAGTATTTTTGTAAGATAATTTCCTGAGTTGCTGAAGTTTAGGGATTTATTATTATTCTCTGTATAATGCGTATTCTGTTGCAAATTAAGTTTAAACCTTTCTTCTATTTGTAATCAATAATAAAAAATATATTTATCTACTAGTTGTCGCCATCCGTTAATGTAATCACTTCAATGCATTTATGGTCTACCTCATCGTCTTTTCACTTTTAATTTGTTAAAAAACTGTTATAAAAATAAAAAAAAATAAATAAAAAGCTTCTTATGCCAAACTTTAGGTTAACTTTTTACTGTACTGTTGTAGCGTTATATTCTTTTGATTAGAATTATAATATATATATATATATATATATATATATATATATATATATAAATATATATATATATATATATATATATATATATATATATATATATATATATATATATATATATATATATATATTATTTAGCTTGTGGGTAAGAAATAGACAATGTTTTTTGAACGATAAGGTTTAGACGTTCGTCAAGTCTATATATCCCGAAACGCGACGGTGTATCAATTTGTTTATGAATGTTTTAAACTGAGTTTTACCATATCAAATCAGAATGAACATGCGCATTTTGAAACTAATGGACTTACGCTTTCACCTCATATTTTTTGTTTTTTGATTTCGATGTCCAATCTATTGAAAAATGGCCTCTTGAAAATCGTTAAAATCAACTTTTTTAGAAATATTTCTTTGTTTGGTTGAATTTTATGATTAAATTATTTAACAAAAAAAAACCATGAAAAACTTTTTCTTAGAATAATGTAAATTATTAAAAAAGTAATTTTGAAGAAAAAATATTTTTTTATAATTTGTTAAAAAAATTTATAAATAAATAAATAATAACTAATAAATAAACAGGTTGCCATGAAAAATTTTTCGTTTTAAAAATTTATCCCGTTGAGAGAAATCTCAAATTTTTATTGGAGATTTTTTATTTTTAAAGCAAACGTAGAAATAATTGGATAGGATAATTTGTTTTCTTTTTTATGAAATCTATTATAAATAAAATATTTACGACGCGACGTTTATTAAAGTAGTATATACAGTCCTTAAGTAATTGTACAAAAAGAAACAGTAGATTCTACACTTTAAAAGATTACGATTTATGCCAACTTGCTTTAATAAAATATTAAAGTTAAGAAAGATACAGGGTGTTAAAGTGGAAATTTAAAATTTTATTTTTCGCTATAACTTTCATGTTTGTAAACATTTGTGTATAAAAATTTACAACTAGATGCTCTTGAGTATGAGAAATTATAATTTTATGCACACTTTGATGTAGCTAATAGATGGCGCTACATATGTCATATATCTTGCATACATGTGAACTTAACTTTTTTTCTCTTTAAGATAGCGCTGTTTTTGTCAAAAATATTAAAGATACATTATTTTAACATTAAAAGCTATACCTGTTAATAACTTTAAAACTCAACAGTTTCGTGATAATCGCATTTTACAAATCAAATTATTCCACACCATACGTTTATCTTAAATTCATGTTGAAAATGAATTCATGTTAGAATAAGGTAAATCTGCTGGTAAAGGGTTAAAATGCTTGCGGTGCAGGATTTTTAAAACCGAAGTTTTGCTGATTTCTAATACTGAAAATAAACGTCGTGTACTTACTTAAGAATCATCGTCAATGCGCCCCATTACGTCATCTTCTTGATTTGGCGTAATGATTTTCGGTCGGCCTAAGTTCTCTCCTTTAAGACGAAATAAACCACTTTCGAAATGATGTTTAAATATTGGCGATTAGGTTGCAGCCTATTTCGGTAACTTTTTAAATACTCGTTTTCTCTACTCCCTGTTCGCTGCACGTCAGTTAAAGAGTTGCTAACAATAAATAGCAATAATATCTCTCATATCTATATTAGAAAAATTATTATGTTTTTTCTTTAATACACCAAAATATACTATGTAGATATTACAAAAATCACTGATTATTCGAAAAAAGACTTAATTTTAGTTATCAAAAGCATTCATGACATCAGCCTAATACGTTAAAATTTCCCGTAATGCATTGGGGTTTTCAAATGATGACATCAAAACTAGCTTTAAAAAAGGTGTTAGGTACAGTAGCTGGTACTCTAGAATAGCGTAGAGCGTCATACTATGCTTTCTATAGTTTTAAAATTTAAATATTTTTAAAATTTAATAAAGTAATTTTAAAAAAATGTTATATTAAAATAATTAAATAAATTAATATGTTTTCTAGTAGCGCTATCTACTAACGTATCACTAAAGCATACTTTGTTTACTTCTGACAGACTCGTCAAAGTTAGACAAAATAATAATTATTAATAAAATCCAAGTTTGATATTTGATCAGTAATTTGATAATAAATTTAATTATCATACAAAATAAATAAGATGTTTAAAACTAAAATTTGATTATAGTTTGAACAGAATTAATTACCGACTAACGTTAAAAAATATATGACGACTATAAACGAATTGATGGAGAGTAGTAAAAAGATGTGAAAACCGTTATTTCGTGCCGTTGCTCGTGACCCCGTCTCGTGGCGCTTCTTTCGTGACGCTTGCTCCAGCAATTTACTATAAGAAAAAAGTAATACAACGCTAGTATCAAAACTTATCGAACCAATAAAAAAAGGTTCAGGAAATTGTAAACATAATGACGGCCAACGTCTGAATACGGACACGGAACATAAACAAGAAGATAGAAGCCAAGCTTCTATCCTGTTCTTTAGCAAAATGCATAACAAAGCTTTTTATGATATTGCGTTATCATCTTTATGTTGTTTTTATGAAAATAAACTAATAATTAGGCTTATCCACAGGTATCCAGTGCTTTACCGCAAAAATCTCAAAACCTTTCTAAAATTTTCTAAAATTCGATTACGAAAATTCGATTATCTCGAAACCTGTTGATTTTTAAAGTTATTGTTAAGAATGTCCTATTTTCATTAAAATAATGGTCTTTTTTGTTTCTATTTAAATTTTTTTTGACAAAAATAGCGCTAACTTAAAGGGCTAAAAAGTTAAGCACAAATCTATGCCACATAGGCAGCATATGTAGTGCCCTCTATCAGCTACATTAAAGTGTGCATCAAATTATAATTTTTTATACTATAGAGCACCAGTTCTAAATTGTTATACATAAATGTTCACAAACATGAAAGTTGTAGCGAAAAATAAAATTTTAATTTTCCACTTTAACACCCTGTATCTAATATTAAGATTTTATTAAAGCAAGTTGGCTTAAATAATAATATTTTAAAGTGTAGATACTCTTCTTGTTTCTTTTTGTACAATTACTTAATGATAACCCTGTATAAATCATAAATATTTATACATAATAAAAATTACCTTAGATAATACAAAAAAATTAAAAATTAAAAGCAACAAAAAAAAAGGTTAAACAAATTAGATGGTTGATTTAACAATTTATTTATATACATAATACATATTCGTAATATACGCAAAAAGTCCGTTTAAATTAAAAAAAGAAACGTAAAACTTCGTCCCAAATTGTTCTAAAACAACTACATAAAAAATAATTTCCCTGTAGGTAATGCTACATATAAAAAATTTATTGTAATTGTTGATAAACAAATAATCAATATGTTTTTGCAGAATCATTTTGCAATATTTAAAATCATTTCTCTTATTTTTTTTAAATGGTAATAAAATAATCCTTTTTCTATCAAAACTTTTTGTAGAATTACTGTGGCTTCATCATTTTCGACTCACATTGGCGCAAAAAAATTAATTTGGGAAAAATAAATAAAATAAGTTTTAAATCATTTGACCTATCGCTTTGAAATTTTAATCATATTTTAGCACAGATTTTTACAAGACACAATACTCCTTGTAATATAAACGTTCTAACTTCTGTAACGTTATTAACGTCACATCTTTATTAATTTATATTTAAATAATTATTTTATTTTAATTTCTTTATTAATTTATTAATTCCTTTACCTTTAGTTTCTTTTTACTTTTTTTTAAAGTAGTTGGCGCCCTCTCTCTTTCTTTCCTCTTTCGGCCTTTCCAGTAGAATAGACATTCGCCCTCTCTCTTTCTGTCCGCTAGTGAAAATTCTGTTCTATATTGACAGAAGAGCTAATTCCGTCATAGGCATACGTCATATGACATCTGTGCTAAACTTTGTTTTTGTCTCCCTACTTTCTGCCAATAAACTTTTCAAAACGTAGTAGGATATTATTTTTTGTCTGTTTCTGAAATTTATAAAAGAAGGTAAGAATTATAATAAGGTCCATTTTATGGTCTGCTGAAGTCTCTTAAGGTAAGTACGTTCATTGTAATTTATATTCTATAATTCTGACAACATTTTCAATATTCATAACCTTACTTCTTTCAGAACCACGTTTTCAATTCTATGGATATAGGAATCTAACAACATTTAACTAAGTTTAATAATAATTATATTTCATTTTATCAACATCTGCCATTTGTTTAATTGTAATTTTGTAAAGTGGCAAGGAAATTAAACCCTCTTTGATGTTTCTCTAATACAGGCTGTTTAATATTCTAGTTTATTGGTTTTATTGGAGAATTTTAGTGGATAATTTATTGAAATTCTATGGAATGGTTTATGGAATAATATGGAATGTATGGAACTAATCAATTGCAGCTGTATGTAAGACCTACCCACATGCTGTGGAGGCGGCAACAGGACCTTACCACAAATCTAGAGGCAACGTATAATTAGAAGCAAACAGCCCATCTATGCCATAAGTATCAGTTCCAAATTTGTATACTGTAAAGCTTTAGACAGGGTTGTTTTTGCTACTTAAATACTATTTTAAATAAACATAAATAGTCAAATTATTACTTTATCTGTTACCACCTAATGTTCATTGTTTAATTTATAGTTTAAGAAAAGACGAATTCACACTTAAGAGTATGAGCTAGGCGAAGCATAGACGACAAGCTTTCATGGTTGACTAAGGTATTATTTTTATAATAGTATTTCAATCCTCTTTGGTAGTCTTATTGTTACACTTCAGTTTTAAAGAAGGTATTAATATTTATAAAAATTCGAAATTTTTTATTTATTTTGCAGAGTTCTAAGCAATCAAAAAGAATAAAAACATTTAAAATACGTCATTTTAAAGGTGTTTATATGACTTCGTTATAACCACGGTCGTTTGCCTGGCCTGGTCAGTGTCACGAAAAAAATCTTATTTTTCTTCAGCCGTCCCGAAAACAAAAATTTCGGTATGATTTATTAAATCGAATATACTATTTTACACAACTCGTACCGAAAGTAGCTTTCAGGACTAATTTTTTCACTTTTGGTAAGATTTTGGGTAACTAGGTAACGGCTTTGACAATAACATCAACTTTGAATTTAATACGACAACGCTTACCATCTAAGATTCATGTGTTTTCGCTCAGGTTTTGGTGTCTAAGACTAATATCAATACTATCACTTCTGTTAATAATTATAACAATATCAATGTAAATAATTGTTATAATTGTGTTATTAATATTCATAATTGGATTTTTTTAATGTTGAATTACCGAGAGTAGCTTTATATTGTTTAATAAAAGTTCATAAGTAAAGATTATCCATATATTCTTACATATGGACATACAAAACGGCTGCAGAAAAAATATTGTACGTAACACGATCCAAAATTAATTTTACGAGACTCGCAGGATTCCAGTACTCACCTACGGCTCGCCCTGGAAACTTCCTACTCGTCTCGTAAAATATCACTTTTGCAACTTGTTACGTAAATTACTATTCCCTGGACTACTAGTTTAATATATCTTTACTGTACGAGCGATACGGTAAAACTCGAAAAAGTTTCAAAAGGTTTCCCGATATTATTTTATTTTTTCTCCCCAACTCATATATACCTAATTTTAGTTATAGTTTTAAGTTGTATGTCAGTAGGGTATTTTAAAAGAGATAGAGTGATTTCTAATATTTTTAATATCGTGCATAATTTTGTTTCACCAAGGGGCTTTGTTTAATGAACTATTTTTTTTCGTCTTTGAGATGGTACGTTCGGTTGCTGTCTCAAGCCAGTTATAATGAGTGTCAAGAAGTCCTCATCACGTTGATGACTCTCTGGATTCGGAATAGAAGTATAGTTCTTAAGTACTTTCTTATTAATACTTGTGCTTTTATGTTTTTCTTTTAAAGCACACTGTCACTGAATACCATTACTAAATACTAATATCGGAATATGGTCCCAAAAGAAATCATTTAGGGGATTCTAAGTTAGTGGGAGTGCTAAATTTGGTAAGCATAAATTTAAATCAATACTGAAGAAAGCCTTCGCTAATTAAAAGATGTTGGTTTGACATTGTTTACAGACTTGTTCAAATATTCTCAAAAACTCATAAAAAACTCAAAATTATAATATAAAACACATTAGTCTCCGTTCATTAGTAGTATATAAAGTGTATTATATCAATATACATTTTGTTTTCTGTATGAAATATTTGTAAGTAATAATTACTGCTTTAAAAAACAACAAACACATATGTTTAAATTGTGTGGTAAGAAAAACTAGAGCAAACGCTTATTATTTTTTAACTAAAATGAAAGTATTTATACCAATTTAACGGAGTAATTTGTTCCCGATCGAGACACACTTGACAACATTCACCGTCATCAACAAAGTTACACAAAACTTTTATATTTTAATTACAAGGTGTGGCTCCATTTATCACTACGCCACTGAATTTCAACTTTAATTACAGACAATTAACTCGAATTAACACCTCCAAAGGCAAGGTTAACGAAGTAGTGATTTCGTAGTCTTTTTGGATGAGAAACTTGGGCAATTATAATGTTTTGTCCAGAGTTCTTTGATATTTTTATATTAGCTGAAATAATTAAAACACTCTAAGGTGTTTATCCCGACATTTTTTATTATAAATACCAATAAATAATAATAATAATATATTACTAATGGTGAATTTTTAAAATGTCAACTATTTGTCAAACTGTTATATTAAGAGTAAATACACTTAGTTTTAAGACTACTGCAACACACTAAAATACATAAGAAAACATTTTAATACAAAATTATATATTCTAAATTTTAAACTTACCTCTTTTAAAGCATTAATAGTAAAAAAGTCCCCCCATTATTTCTTGGTTAATATAATCTATCTTATATGAAAGCTTATGAGCTTTCTACAGACTATTTAGTTGTTTTGGCATAGCACAATCAAAATAGGTACACAACAATAGTTAGTTTTTAAAGCTATTAATCTAAATTTTAAATGTATTTATAATTATAGTTTATTAATATATCATATATGATGATCAAATTGTGTAAGAAACCAAAACATAAACAAAATTCTTACTCTAAAAAATCGGCAACACTTTAAACAATTTTGTCACACGCTGAACTATCATTAAAATTCCTGTATTTCTGTATCAGTTGCGTACAATTATCTAATTTATTTAATTGGAATCATTATTTTGTGGAATATTAGACTTAAAGAGTTGTTTCATAAAATTTATAATATTAATAATATCAAATGTGTTTAGTTATTTAATCAATATAATTCTAAAATTAGCAATATAATGATGATTACATTTTTCTGATTAATATACTATGTTGACGCCTATAAAATATCGAGCAGTTCCATATGGGTTTCGTATTATTAGCTGTGTTAGGAAAATGTGAACTCTAAGGTTGACGTTCTAAAAATTTTAAATATAAGTGACGTCACTTTATATAAATTGTAACGTGCAACGTTTTTACTTTGAAAAATGGTATACACATATATATATATATATATATATATATCGTCGTTTATATATATATATATATATATATATATATGTATATATATAATGTATAAAAGCAAGATACCCAGCTAAAAACCATAGCTAATAAAACAGGAAAACAGCTTGATTTGTTGACAAATGTAATACAAGAACTAAAAAGTGGGGCAAAAAACTATCAAAAATGCAAAATAAGAACAGAATTTGATCACACAAAAATTAAGCTAGAAAAATTGGAAATAGAGAACAGGGTAAATAATATCAGATTCAAGGACTTCCAAGTGATACTGATGCAATGAATATTATTTAATGAAAGAAATGGAAAATTTATTAAAAATAAAAGGAATGAATCTAGGTAGGTAGTTGTAAAAAAGATGGATCAATAAAACTAACAAATAAGATATTTTGCGGCTAATGCGGATTAGCGGCTTTAATTGTAACATTAATGGAAATTAAAATAGCAAATTAAAATTATACAATGTAATTTTAATTATAGTCAATTGCGGCTTAGTCTCATATAATAGATTATTGTTTTATATGGAGTAAAAATAATACTTTTTGTGGCGAGGCTGTACGTTTGATTAAGCCGAGGCTCAAAATGTCATTTTTACTTCAAATAGAACATACAATTTTTTTTTTCAAATGTCGCAAATAATTTTAATGTTACTATGGTTACTTCTATTGATTGCTACTTTTACAAATGAGAAAAATTACTACTTTTGCACTACTGGCTAAGTTTTGTTAACATTTGTGCTCATTGTCGCCAAAAAGGACAAGTAATACGTCTGATTTCAATTCAAATATCTCATGTCATCGCGTATTGCCAAATATTTTGTTTACTGCAAAGACAATAACCAAGGAATTGTTACCTTCGAAGTCCTTTGCGGTTTACGAAGCTCTTAAACTTTTGACTTTTACACTTTTCTGTCTAGGCGTACGTGCTTCACTATTATGTCTAGGTGTAAAAGTAATATTTTTATATTATCAACCACGTCACAAAAATTAATACTTTGTGACGTTTTAAAAAAAACATATATAAAAAAAATATTTAACTTTGTCATAGTAGTCAAACTGTGGTAGACAGACGATTTGAATATTATGCAGCGTTTTAAAATAAAATGTCCACGTTTTCGAGTAATAAGGAACAACCACCTTATCTTAAATATGGCAAAAGATGACTTTTCACTGTATATAACATTTTAATACTGTTTAAAAAAATTTCCAAAAAAAATGAACAGTTATATTATTCAAAAATATATGAGGCTAATATTATTAATTATTAGAAGTTTTTTACATCAAACTAATATAAAAAAAAGAAATCTTGGAAATTATTTCTTTTTATTATTTTGTCTTCTTTTTGTTTGTCAAAAAAATTATTTCATATTTAAAGGTACTTGCTACTATCTACAACAAAAGCTGCATTTTAAATGATAATGGTTGTGAAAAACGTCACTACATCCAGCTTCAATAAATATATAATATTCACACGTTACCTGAGCAATAATATTGTAATAGTTCTTGTTTTACCGGCTTACTTCTTTGTTTCTGTTGTCTTAACAGCTCTTACTCAATATACTGGATCATGATTCAGAAATAATACCGATTAGTTTTGCATAAAACAACAGTAGTGTCAAATCAAACTGCTCACTATTATAAACAAGCAGTTAGACATTTAGTGCATTTGAAGGCATTGGCGTACAATAAACTAAACAGTAGAAAATGCGTATTTTATACCACTTTTTTACTTATTTAGCGTATGGCTTGTAACGTTATAAACGTCACATGTTTGTTATTTTTCTTTTAATAATTATTATTTCAATTTCGTTTGATTTTATTCATCTATTAACTTTATCTTTTATTTTATTATTTTTGTTTTAAAAACAGTTTTCTTCCAATTCTTTATTAAACTTTTTAGTGAAAAAGATATAATATTTAATCTTTATTTTTCAGATTTAATCTTAATTTATTTGTTATATTTTCTGTATTTAACTCCAGTCTGTTCTATGTTGCAGACAAGAATAAATTTCTATGCCTTACTTCAATAGACAGTACGTCTGTCAGTTGACAACTCTGCCTTTTATGTCACTTCGGTGCTAGTAGAAAGAAAGATTGGTTTTTATAGTGATTTTGCTTATTTAAGCTAGATCTCTAGTTAAAAATTCATTTTGTATATCAAATCTTTTCTGGAGTAAGTTATATTTAATATTTAACCAATATCCAGTGCCTTTTTAACTAATTCATTTACTAATGATTATATTAATTTTATTCTTGCCAATTTCCTTTTTGTTACTTAATATTGTAATTATTTTCAATCTTCATAGCGCAAGAAAATATTTTGAAACGTATATGATGTTGCTAACACTTGGTTAAATTTTATAATAGTTTTTTTGGCCTAATTTTTATACAACTGTTTGTGTAAGGAATTCCACAGCACATGGTCGACCATAAAATAATAACTGCTGCTATTTCGAACCTAATCGCCACCTGAAGTTTAAAGTATCTAAATTCAATTTCAGCAATAATTATCAACATTAGCAACTAACCACCAGATTTTACTGCAATCCTGTTCTGCTACTTAAAGACAACATCTGAAGCCATATTTAAGTATCATCTAAAAATCTTTATGTCAAGCTTATAGGCAAGATTTGTTTGTTTAATTTAATATTAAATTTTTCAAGTTTTATATGTATTTATGTACAATAAATATTAGATAATATCTTGGTTTTTTTGTCCTCGCCAAACTCATTTTTCATATTTAGTTCTAAGATAAGACTTTCTCACACCTGAGAGACTGAGCTAAAGAAGGCCTAACAATAGGCTCCCAAAGAAAGTTGTTAGTTTTACTGAAATTTGTAAAAATCTCGACCTTAAAGGTTACACATTGGCTCCCAACTTTCGGTAGTAGTTATATTGTTACCCATTTGCAGCCACCGTTTCTGATGGGTCATTCAATGGTTACACTTTCGGAGGTAGTTATAATGTCTATGCCATCAGTGGGCTGTCTTTTACTACATGCCTTTGATCGTCTGTGTCACAGCGCATGTGTAGAAAGACTCGGTGCATCATTCGCAATTTATTCTGTTTCGATTAAGGACTGTCCAAATCTTAAGGGGACGTTTAACTCAGCACAACTCGCACTATGAGCATTTCTCTCAATCTTCTGTTAAATATGCACATTCTACAAACGATAAATCATTTGCACTGTTTCCCCTACTTCTAGCTGACTGTTGGACAGTGGCGGCTGGTGTGGTAAAATTTTGGGTAGGCCAAGCCAGCAAATTACATATAGCCATGTGTAATCAGTAGCGGATCCAGGGGAAGGGGTCACGAGGTCATGGGGTCATGACCAATCCCTTAAAAATATTTGAAAACCCACTTACCCTATTGGTGGTAAGACTAAAAGTGACCTTGCATCAGAGAAAAGTAATCACCCTCAAGATCCATGACCTCCCAAAAAAATTTCTGGAGCCGCCAGTGTGTGTAATACGTATTTTTTTTTGTGTTAGAGTGGGAATCTTCTAAAGACCGTACCAAATAAATCGTACCTGGCGTTTGTTGGAATCAGAGTAAACGGAGTACATCTGAACTCAGTTCCTCATGGGGAAAGAAATCATGCAAATGTGATTTTTTTTTTCGAATTTTACGAATATTTTAAAATTTATTTGGGCAACCGTGCACTTGTTTGCAATTGTGTTGTTTGTTTAAAAATATTTTACAATTATAGATTATGTTATGTAATATTACATATTTTTTTATCATGACTTAAAAGAAAATTTATATTACAATTCCATAATTACGTCACAAGTGACACCGATGATCGGCGTAGGCCCTATCGTCTTATGTCTAAACAGCAAGCATAAACACGACAATCTTCAAACGCTTTTTGTAGGGGATCTTATGTGAGCTGGTCGGCCAGTTCCGGTCGGGCCTATTAATGATATTTAAAATGCCTGAATACGATTCGATGCTTTCTGTGGTAATATAGTACCATAGTTGTTTTAACGGACGCTAATGTATTGAGTGATTTAGTACATTTAAAAGTTATTTAGATGCATTAAAGTAATTTTTGAATATATGTTTTTCAATTTTAAAGCTCTTAAAATTATTGGGTAGGCCCGGCCTATCCTGCCTGCCCCCAAAATCCGCCACTGCTGTTGGAGTGTCTTTATCGATATTTTTAGCGTGTGCAATGTTCAGTGTACACTGATAATATATTATATCGTATACTTATTAGTCGTCTGTAGACCTGTGTGAGAGTTTATCTAGTCTAGCTAGTTCTTACGTTATCATGTTGCTTTTAAGTTTTCTGATAAGTAATGTAAGTTTTTTGATATACAGATGTTTTCTCTATTCGATATGAAGATATTCAAAGGAAAGAGATGATGGCTGACATACCGTGGACCTGCCTAGAAGAGGGTGAAAATCAAGAAATAATGAAAGATGACTGACGAGTAGACAGTGAACATAATACGGACTCTGAACAATCTGAAGAGGTTGAAACTTTTCATGAAAATGAAGTTGACATCAATCGTGCATATGCGTCTCGACACCATTTTACTCGTAAATATAGAAAAACTCACTGGATGGCTCATCCTCCACGACCAAAATTAAGAATACCTAGAAAGAATATTATCATATTTCCGGAGTAAAAAATGTTCCAAGAAATTCAAATACTTCGGAAACTTGTAAAGGAAACTCCGAAATTAATTACAATTCTAGTTTCAATTATTTACAATTATTTCACTGTTTGGCAATTACTATTTTAATGGGAATAAGCCACAATTAAATTTAAAATAAGTTTAAGTTTATTGACGTTTATTATTAATTAATTTAATTTAGTTAATTAATTTATTTATTTATTGTAACTTATTTCCATTAAACATAGTAATATCTTTAAGATGCCAAAACAGCATAGCTTAAGAATAATATTTCACTGTGCAAAAATTACTATAAGGTTTACAGCGGTTCTACACGTATTTTTTCGTTTAGGCTATTTCACAATAAAATTAATAATACATATAAGTAAAACAATAATACAGCAATGAATCAGGATACAACTACTGTATCCTGAGTACGTTAATAGTTTTTGAACGGCTAGTAAAATGTTCAGTTAAAAGTTCAATTACAAAGTTCAAACGCGATACAATACGAAATGGATTTTAGCACAAACATTTTAAATTCGCAACAAATGTATCACAATTACACAAGTAACCGGTACTTGTTATGGGGGGAGGGGGCGGGTCGTCGGTACTGTATGAAAATAATTTCTCTTAAATATTTAATAAAAATTTATACAAAGTGGCGAAACTGCAAAACTATTCTAAATTATTTCGTTAATTATCTTGTACTCTATTTAACGACATATTAGAGGTTACACAAAGAACGGTACTAGGCTCGGGCTTCAGTCTGTTAGAGGTCTCTTGGTCAGGGCTCTTATTACAGCTTAAATATAAAGAATCAGTTAGAGTACTGAAGATACAGGGACGAAAAGTTAGAAGATAAAGAGAAGAGATGTTAGAAAATAAGAGAAGGGAAATATTTGGGCACTACCATATTTTTAGAGGAACGGGGAAACCTTAAAACATATAGAATAAGATAACAAGAAAGGTAACGTACAGTTAAGATAATCACGTGAGACTAAAGTAAACCGTGAGAGAAAAGGTATTATGATTGTGCGGTACACACTTAATATTTCGACACATATACACTGGTTGCCTGAAAGAGATACACCATGTACAAAAATATAAATTTATTACATAACAAAAAAATAAAAGGCAAATAGTTCGTCAACAAAGTTATATTGAGGTTAAGTAGATAAAATAAATGCACTATAACAATTTTTACTAAACAGTTAGCACAAGGTAGGTTATTGCATAATTTACTATTGAATACAACAAAAAATATCTTTTTTGAAAAATAATTCTGAATAATGCAGTATTCTTAAGAATAGAAAAAAAAGCAAGGAGTATTATAATTGTCAATATTCGTCTAATAAGTTATTATTATGATCACCTCAAATGTATGCATAAAATGTATCATAAATATAACCTACATTAATATAAAACCAATTGTTCGTATTTTATAAGTATATATTATATATTAAGTTTATACTCGTAATAGTTCATTCGGTTAAAGTTTACCATAAATAGCAAAGACACTAAATTGAAGTCGTAAATCAACTTCTCACAATTTAGCTAGACTAAAGCTCATTTTCTCAAAAGATGAGCTTTAGTCAATAAAAATATAGGTACTCACAATACAACAGGCAACAGGTAGGCACAGGTAGTGACGTTCGTTTATAGAACGCTCTCAATAAAAGCACTTGACATGTTGTCCTCGCAACTGGGTCTGCAGGACAACGGGTCTCGGGACTGCAGGTTCGGTAACGAATTACGATATTCGATTCGCAATATCTCAAATTAATTTATGCAGACGAAACAAAAGAAAGAGAAACAGCAGGTAATGCATGTAGCAGTGAAGAGGAGAGATAAATAAAGAGACGAATAAAGAGACGTATGAAGAGACGAATGAACGGCAAACAGAAGTGACTTCGTTTCTTCGAATTGGAAGACGTCTGTTTGACAAAAGAGAAAATAGTTAATATAGGAATCACTGTGTGAAAATATATATAGATAAGGGTGAATTGAAAATACACTTACCACCGTTTGATGGCGACGAACCGCTTGCCACAGTCTATGTCGCTGGATACATTTTACCGTAATGTATTTTAAAATATTAATTTTATATTATTAAAATATAAAATATTTGATACATTTATGTAAGATTCGTTTAAATTATTACAATGTTGTTGATAAATATACATTAGCAATACCAATAAAATAATTAATATCATAATATTAGTGCAGTTATTCTAAACAATAATTAATAATTTTAGCATAAATCATGATAACTGTAAGTTTTCACATCCTGTCTACTGGTCTTTTACCTTCTATCATGTATTACGTTAGTTATTTTTAAGGTTCTGCTGTACGGTTGCTTTTTTTTTTCATTTAATTTATTTCCTGTGGCATACATTATAACAACTAAGCCCGTCTGTTGCAATTTATCAACAGCTATTCTTAAAACTATATCAACAACTATATATTCTAAGACAAATGATAAAATGCTTAGGAGAAAGTAAAATGTTTGTAAGCATCTATCACGCCCTCAGTCTTAACCGTATACACAAGATTTTTATTTACAACAGCCCTTCGAATAGTGAACGGTGCAGAATATCACGGTCCATGCAAAAACTTATTTAATAAAAAATATAAAATGCTTTATTTGCCTTGTGTGTATATTATGGAATATATATTATTATTTCATAAGTTCATTTACATGTTTCCAAACATGTGGATTTTCGTGGCTTTGGCACGAGATGCACAATCAATTTAATTTCACCGTTACATACAACTGAACTAAACTTAACATTTTACAATAATTTTAATCAACTTTTTAAATGCAACAATATAAGAAATATAAACATTGTTTGGTTTTAAGTTTTTAGAAAAATATTTATATGCGGTTACACAATTTCTTAATTGTAATATTGAATATTAGAAATTTTATGATTTTATACAGGTTTTTTTTTAAATATGTCTACATTGTATATATTATTTTAAACATTGTGTTAACTAATATTATATTTTATAAATATTTATTCAGAAATATTTATTTTTACCTATTGAATATTCCTTTATGTTTTTTATTGTATTTTTTATGCGGATTTTAAAGAAACGTCTTTTTAAATAGGTAAAAAGAAATAAGAATAAGACTTACTCACAATCAATTTATTCTACCACCAACGACTGGTTTCGCATACTATAATTTGCTATGCATCTTCAGGTCAAGGGTACATGGTAAACCAAATGTAAAAATTATAAAACCTCGTATTAGGGTAATGTCTGGTAAAGAATATACAGCAATTATGCGAATATTATATGTAAAAGTAAAACTTAAGCGAAAAAACTGTGGTAAAATTGAAATAAATAAATAAATAAATATCTCATAAATATTACTTACATGCCGATACAAGGAATATTATATAATTATAATACTATGACTAAGATAATGTTATATAAAAAGGTAGATGTTCTATTTTTAGAAATAAGTTTTAGGTGGTGCAATAACTCTAACGTGTAAATTATCCAATTTTGATGAACTGATTTGATCTGTATTTGGGCAGAAATTATTGTGATATTACATAAATTTATAATTAAAAACACTTAAGGACAGTTAGGGACAAACAGAACACATTTAAAAAGACACAACAGACATTCAATTTAAAAGGGGGCACTTAGTGGCACTACATCACTTGTAAAAAACGTATTTTTGTAAAAGTGGTCATAGCTCAGTCATTAGACAAAGAAAGACAGTTACCTCAGTAGTTTAGAATTTTTCAGTAGTTTAGAAAATTGATAATATTGTAGATTTTGATATGACCTTTTCTAATTTCAACTTGACCTCCTCCTATCTCCGCTACTTGCGCCGCCATATTGGAAAAATGATGGCCAATAAGAGCGTTTTTACTACATCTTCTTTCCTATGCATTTTGAGAGAAAAATATTCATATATAAAATTAAACTAAAGAAAATTTCCAACAATTTAGGTTTTTACACTTTATTCTTTCAAATAATTCGTTTTGCCGTACCAGCGCCACAAACTATAATTCATCTAGACTATTACGTTTTTTTCGTATATTGTTCTGATATATTCTATTGTCACAGATGCGATTATATCGCCAAAATTTATGTCCCCCGAATGTTGCTTAAATATCTTATACATAGAAGACTTAACGCATGCCTTCGTCATTGAAAAGCGATAATGGAAACAACATTCTTGATGCAATGGATACAATGTATATCATCAACGGAGTCATTTGACATCACGGTGAACCATTTTATCTACATGCAATAACTACATAACGTACATTCGATCGAAATATAAATTCAATACCATAATCGTATTCGACAGATATCCTGAAGATGTAGCGAACTGTATATTATTATACTAGCTATAGTAGTACAAAATATGCGGAGCGACCCCAATGATCACGAATAACTGCATTATTAGACATACTTTTTGACGAAACAATGATTCTAACTGTGTAACAAGCTAACTTGCTAAGGAATATTGTAAACAAGAACAGCCTCATTAAAATTTTAAAGACAAAATTTCAAAGCTTAAAATATCATAGTCTAACAAACCTCGGAAAATGCAGATACGCTTACCATTAATACCGTAATAATAGTTTTAGCATTTGATGACGTAATGGTGGTCGGCGAACATATAGATCTTCTTATTCTTTTAACAGCTCTATATATTTGATCAAACGTGTATTTTCTCAAACCAAGAAAAGGAAAAATTTTCCAACAAATATATTCCACTAAGTTTCAAAGATAAAACTGCAGATCATATTTTATTTTTGCGTGCATTCAGTGGCTGTGATACAACATCTGCACTCATTCATCAAGAACACATAAAATTTAATAATGTACTCGGAAAAAATTCTAATTTAAACGTTATTCAGTTATTTAAAATCCAAACGCTGATCCACAGGTCATTGCTAAAATAGAAGAACGTTTCCTTTTTGAAATATACAGTCACATTGATGTCAAAATAATAAAAGCATGTCTTTAAACAAGTACACATGGGGACATATCTTTCCTGGGGGACATAAAGGGAGCCTCCAAGTAGATTGCGATCATATGTGAAAGCAATCGGGCATCCCTTGGAAATGAGTAATTTCGGCTAATCCTTTCACCACCGATGCACCAACACAGATGCAAACGTAACCAAAACGGTCTGTGTCACGGCCATTTTTGATGACTACTTCAATTAATATTAAAGGACTATCAGCAAATAATGAAGATCTATTGTCTAATATGTGCAGAGAATACGGTGTCGATGTCCTACTGGTTCAAAAAATCCATCTGCAAGCCGCAGACCAGAGGATTCGAGGTATGAGACTTGTACTGGAGAGAATATACGACCAGTATGGTAGCGCAGTCTTCGTCAGACCAGATACCGACATAGTTTCCACATCTTTAACACATCGAGATGACATCGAGATCCTCACAGTGGAACTAAAGTCCTGTACGGTAACGTTTATCTACAAACCGCCAAACGCTGACTTTGTTTTTGAGGAACCGGATAACTTGCAATCACAGGAAATAAAATTTATACTGGGTGACTTCGTCACAGTATCGCGTGGGGATATAACAAAACAATGGCAAAGAACTAGAAAATTGGGCTAAAAACATGAACCTTAAACTTATTCATGATCCAAAACAGCCATGTCTTTTAACATCGGAAGATTGCGCAGAAGTTACATCCCAGACAATATATTTGTCAGCGACAGGATTTGAGACCAGGTGACAAAAATTGTTAGAAGCGCCCTCCCAAAAACACAGCACAGACCAATAACTTGCCTTTTAAACGCGGTTATCAGATACGAAATTGTTCCTTTCAAGAGAAGGTTAAATTGTACTAAAGCAAGATGGGAAAAATTCGCTGAAGTATTAGATCAAGAAGTCTCCCAGTGAGAACCGTGCTATGATTCATACGATGAATTTGTACAAATCGTAAAACAAATATCATGAAAATATATTCCTAGAGGTTGCCGAACCAAATACATAGCGGGGCTAAACAAAGAATCTAAACCCCTACTTAAAAGACACGAGCAGCTATATGAAGACGATACGTTTACGGAAGTAACAATACGAGCCGGGAAGGAAGTACTTAATGCGATATCCGCCAACAGAACGGACAGGTGGTGCAAGCTGATCACTAGTCTAGACATAAAACAAAACAGCAGACGCCCTAGGAAATTAATTCAGATACTTGGCAACAATCCCGCTACCCCGGCATCCAATCTGATAAAAGTCACATCCGATCAGATAACTCATCATCTCCTGACGAATGGTAAGACGACATAAGGAAGAACAAAGTAAGAGTACAACGAAATATCGACAAAGAAGAGAATGTTCTAGGTACCTTCTTTTGTCTGGAGGAGATGAGAGGTGTGATCCACCAAATCAAAGACAATAAAGCGGCTGGACTAGACGATATACGAATAAAAAAAAGCACTTTGGACCAAAACTCCTGGAGTGCAGGAACAGTCGGTGGAAGGATCAAAAAAATGAACTGCCAGAAGGAAGTGTCCTCGCGCCGATGCTATAACAACCAATCCAAAAACCAACAAACAACACAGTTTATTTACGCGGATGATACAGCTGTGGCAGCTCAGTGAAGTACCTTCAATGAAATCGAAGTAAAACTGAGAGATGCCCTAGAAGACTTAGCACTATACTATGACGAAAACCATCTAAAACACAATCCTACAAAAACCCAGGTATGTGCTTTCCACCTTAGAAATAAGCATGCTCGAAGGACACTGGAGGTGGAATGGCATGGTCAGATGCTGGATCACAATTTGACGGTAAAATATCTCGGCGTACGTCTGGATAGAACTTTGTCTGATCGATATCACTGTCAAGATGTAAAGTTTGAGCAAAAGTGTGGGAAAACTCTGCTCACGGTAAAAACGTCGATGTTGCGTTAAATGAAATGGTTCGTATAATATCTGGATGCTTGAAACCGACACCTATCGAAGAGGTCTACCCTATGGTTAAAATTGCTCCACCTGCTATCAGAAGACAGGCCACGTCAGACATAGAACAAAAGAAGCAGGAGACGGATCGAAGACATACCTTATATGACCACCAAGTTCAGACAAGTAGACTAAGATCTCGGAGAAGCTTTCTGAAAAAATCACGATCTCTTCCTGAAGAGCCCAAGACGCGCCGAATACACCTGTGGCTAGCGTCAGCTACAACACATTTTGCCCCGTCAGAGGAAATGGGCGCTGGACACAATTTGCTGTATCCGACATGGAAAGCGCTAAACAGACTAAGAATTGGCGTTTCACGTTGTGGTAGTAACCTGAAGAAATGGGGATACCAAGACAAGGATACCTGCAACTGTGTCGCGGTTCAGATTATTCACCATCTTTTATCATACGCCGAGATGCAAGAGACCTGCACAGAAGAAGACCTACTTGTAGCGAATAATAGGGCCATCTATGTGCCAATCATTGGAAATACAAAATTTAAAGCTGTTGGTGTTCCTGACACAGAAAGTAAGTAACAAATATAGATGTTAATAGTTAATTTAATGTTGCGTTGCTACCACCAACAGACCAGCAGCCCGACAACATTAATTCCAAACCTTTCACCAGATTCAGTAGTGGTACGAAAATTAACAAAATGCAGATTAATGGGGACGGAACAGAAACAAATATGGTCTAATTGCTTTTATGACACTTGAGCCCCCAGCTCCAGAATCCTTGTTAAAACTTTTGGAGTATACTTCTATACGCACGCCCCACGTTGAAAATTTGTATGGGAGTGAATCTGTGAAATCATTACATATGTAAGATAATGAGTAAGAGAGAGATAGAAGATATATTTTCTCTCTATTCCTCTCTCGAATATAAAAATGTTCCTTTTGTATATATAATTTAATATTATGTATATTATATAAAGATATATATACACATAATATTATACATATAATAAAATATTTATTAATATTATTATTTAGGTGATATGTTTTGTATTATTTATTAAATGTTCATAATTATATTAGTCTTTTGTATTTCAAAATAATAATCTCAATAAATCACTGTATGATCCAGAACTGTCAATTTTGAAATACGTTTGTGTCATGTCCTCGGTAGTATAGTAGTCAGTATCCCCACCTGTCACGCGGGAGACCGGGGTTCGATTCCCAGTCGGGGAGGACTTTTTTATTAATATTATTACATTATTGTCATTTTTAAATACTTATGAACATTGCAGTTTAATTTGTATTGTATTATTGTATTAATAACAAAATAAACAATGAATTTTACTGCAGAGTATGTGTAAAAAAATTTTTGCATTTAACTCCTTTCATACATATATGAAAATAAAAATATACATTCTCTACAAAATATTGATTCAATCCTTCATTGTTAGTAATTTGTTATTAATTCTGTTTCTCTTTCTGCTATGTCTTACCTATAGAATTACATATGTAATGATTGTGCAGATTGACTCCCAAATAAATTTGTAACGGCAAATGCGTGTATAGAAGTGTAACTTCCACCGGCAGTCCCACTGGACTGCCACACCCGTTTTTTTTTTAATATAAAAAGAGAAGTCAGAAGACCTGTGGATGCAGAAAAGTTAAGTTAGAGTGATCTGTATTATATATACAAAGTGTAGTGGTGTTTGTAATAATTCACAAGTTTCATTATATGATTACGATGAAAATGAAGAAACTTCGACTATTTTCGAGAAAACTTTTGATCGCATCGCAGATGATGGGAACAAAATTTCGGTCTGCAGCGCCTGGTCCATCCAGCAAAGGGACAAACATTGCGCTAAAGTTTGAAATTGTGCCGCACATTTATATTAGGCCTACAGGAAACCCACGATAAAATAACGCGCTTCTTATTCTAGCTCCAGGTGGAGTTGAAATAAGTTTTTTCCAAAATGCATATTAAAATGTATTTTTCGGCGCTTGTAAGCCAAAAACTAATTAAATTAATTAAAAAATTAAGAACTAAAACTAAATTAAACTTAATTGTACAGAAAATTGTAAATACATAAATTTTAGGAAATTTTCACTAGTTTAATTTCAAAGTTGACTATCAGTGAAGGTCCTCTTTATTTGTTACTATCTAATAAAATGCTAGACAGCATCGAAAAGTACGCCTTTGGTAGAGACTCAAAAGTAGGAGAAAGTGAGATATCAGATTGTTGGTACACGACGCGGGCGTAATTGCTAGGATTGTAAAATCGCTTTGCTTTGTACTTTAAACATTTATTTCCTCTAAAAGGTGTTCGAACATTATGAATCAAGTCTCTATTGCATCAACACCAGCTTAATTGACAAGACGCTTACGGAATTAATGTTCCTTGCTTAACGAGTAGCTTTGATGGTATTTGGCTATCGATAAAGCAGATTTATTTACGATCGAACCAGCTCAAATCATTACGGCTTATTTTGGGAGATATTTCTACATAATAAATCGTTTTAAAAAAAGTATTATGAGAGTTAAAATTAAATAACAGTAGATAATATTAGGTAGGTATATAATATAGAAATAACAAAGAATTACGTATAAACTCTTGAAAAAGAAATATTTTCAACAATCTACTAAGTTTCCTGGTAACAGAATGGAATTCCGTATGTATCATAAAAGGTCTATGAGAAGATAACATAGGTTTTAGTCCATTTTGTAAGAAAATGTTTCTAATTCGATTTCTTTATGGATTCTTGTTCAAAAATGTTATTGTTATTTTAAACAAATCTGTAGGATGCCGGTGAAAATTTTTGGTCAGAAATTGTTTGAACAATTGTTTTTCAAGTAAATTTCAAAAATCGCTTTGTTTTGCCCCGAAGAATACTTTTTTATGATTTTCTGTGTGATTTTAAATAAAAAATTTTTTTTGACATTTTGCTCTAAAGTTGACAGTTTTCGAGTTCTAAGCGATTTAAAATCTAAAAAATGCAAAAATAAGCATTTGAAAACTCATGTGTAAATTATTTACCAAAGTTACTGTTCAGTCTCATTATAACTTACTTCAAGTTGTTTGTCGATTTTACTTTATTATTTTAGATTGATATCGGTAATTCTTAAAGTTTGGGTAAATTAGCTTTCAGAAATCTATTAAAAGATTAAAATGTTTATCAGTTTTACACATTTCTGGGGAAAATTTGTAGATAATAATCCCTGTCTTTAGAAATTAGGTACTTTTAACATTTAAAGTTAGTCGAATCAAGCGGTTCATTGTTCTCGAGCCCGCTAAGTATTTAGGTATTTCTGAGGACAATACTTGCTTTCCCAAAAAAAAAATTATAGTGTTTAGAAATGCCCCCCCCCCTCCACTAGGGGCTTTGTAATGTATTTTTAAGAGTATCATTCGAAACTCAGTTCTGTACATACGTTTAGCTTAGACAATAAAAGTTTATATATTCAGTTGTCACATTCTGAAGAGCAATCGGAGCGTATTTTATTTTATATTGTTGTTTTTAATGGTTAATTATGCGCGTCCCCTCGATGTTTAAGCCAGCGCGGTGCGATACGCTTTATTCAAGCAAGCAATTTAATTAAACCCAGCCTGTGAAACATGTTCACTACTTAGACTTATGTTCGGGTGTAACAATTCATTGGGATGAGGTGTATTAACTCGAGTAAAACAGGAATCTTTCACCTCGCACAATTGCTCCAGACCATCCCTTTCTCCCCTATAAAACTCTGATGCGCGATAGGTGCACCACCAAACAGAACTTTCAACCAAATGCTCGTCATGTGGGAGTTCTGGGTAATAGATTTCAACAGGGTTCTCTAATCGATTTTAAATTCAGGACAGCGTGACGCGCTGTATTACTGTGATACTCTTATGACTTGGAAATAAAATTGCTTGCTTGGGCCTCAAGCCTAAGATAACCCCTAGTTTGAAGACTTGGTGCTCAAGAGTTTGGACCCTACGTGCCCGGTTTTTCGGGTTTTTATTTAAATTTTTTTGGGTGGCTTGCGTCGGTTTTTTGTTATTGTTTTTGATACTTTTGTTGGCCAAGGCCTTGTTTATATGTTTTATTGATTTTTTTAGTAGTGCACTATATTATGGTGAGTTTCTTCGCAATTAAATATTACGTACTTTCACGAAAAAATCCCAACACATATTGACATTTATTAAAATTTGTCCAAAATATTGGCAATTTCTACTTAAACAGGAAAATATATATTAGGATGGAAAACAATTCCATTGGGTCTTCCACAGGGCTCAGTTTTAAGTCCACTTCTATTTAATCTTCACACAGTCAATTTTCATAATATTAGTATCGAAAATTTTTTATTTAATACCATACAATATGCAGATGACTTCTGTATTTATACTGAATTTAAAAAATGTAATAACGGCCTAGACACATTGGAAAGTGTTCATAAGCATTGCTGTAGGTGGTTAATGATAATTATTTTCCCCTCTGTAAGTCTATAAAATATTTGGGTATGATTTTGGATACAAAACTGCCCTGGAAACTGCATGTTGATTTTATGCTTGATAAATGAAATAAAGCACTAAACTTTCTCAAATCAATTTCAAAAACGTGGTGGGGTGCAGATGTTGAAACAAGTCTTCTATTTTATCGCTCTTATATCAGGTCCATTATAGATTATGGCTCTGTACGTTAAGGATCTGCTAGTAACAATATTTTAGGTCATATAGATTTTTTATAAACACAGTATTGCGGTGTTACATGGGAGCTATGAGATTTTACGCCTATTGAACCACTTTATGTTGAAACAATGGAACCGCCCAGTAAATTTAGAAGAGCATATTTCAGTCAACAATTTCTTCTTAAAGTTCGTTGTTACAACACTTGTTTTTATAAAGATATTAGTAGTTTAAATTATTTCGACTTATTATTCTCCACCGTTATACGAGGTATTTCGAAGAACTGTAAATAAAGATACTGAACTTACAGCTACAAACAAAGCGGTTTTGAAGATTTCTTTGAGTTACTGAATCAAGTACACATAATACAACCTATTTATCATGAGAACCCTTTAATAAGTCGTATTGTTTTAAACAACTATCGAACAAATCGAAAAAAAACTGTTTGTTTTTATACAGACGCATATAAAATTGAAAGGGTACTGGTTGTGCCTTTTATATTGGAGATAAATTTATAAAAAAAATGTTTAACATGCCCACAAATTTCTTTATTTTTAGTGCCGAGGCTGCGGCCATATATAAGGCTTTAATTTATTTTAAATTGGCATCATATAGTCCAGCAGTAATTTGATCTGATTCATTATCTGTACTTACAGCTATTCAAAAACTGCAACTACCATGTAGTACTTCCCATCCATACATTCCTTTAATTAAAAAATGCTTATTTTTAATAAATAAATATTTGTAATAAATACACCCAAAACATATAACTGATGTGGATCAAATCACATTTAGGACGTACATATAATGAACACGTAGACCAGTTAGCTAAAAATTCCATCATTCATGGAATACTAATCAACTATCAGCCTTGCATTATAGATGCTTTTGCTTGTTCAAGAACTGAACAAAAAATAAACAACTGGAAAGCACACTGTGAAATGTTCTGTAGTATATTAACAACACAAGACAGTTTGATATCACCAATTATTTCAAAAAAATCTTGGTATAAGAATTTCATCCTCCCTTGCAAATACATAACTACTATCAGTAGACTTAGATTTGGCCAAGCATGCTATCCTGCACATTTACATATTTAAAATAAATATATTAGATTCGGATATTTTTTGAATGTCAAAAGTAACCGACCAACAAACTAGTTAAAAGAATGACAGACAAGAATATCCCACTTCCTGTTAATATTCTCTTTCTACTATTACTCAATGAAAAGAAAGTGTTTGACTGCTTCATAACCTTTTTGTCTGATAGTAAAATATGCCTGCTGTAATTAATTAGATTTGTAACCTAGATTTAGAAAAAATTAATAAAAAAAAAATAATAAAGAAAATTAAAAAAAGGAATATAAAAAAAAATTTAGGAAAAAATAGATTTAAAAAGAAAAAAAAATAAAAAAAAAATGGGAATAATGTAGAAAAAAAATAAAAAACAAGAAAAAAATAAAAATAAAGGTATAATAAAACTATAAATAGGATCTAAACCTCCGAGATGTTGAATCGGGTTTATTTCCTAACGTAGTGAAAAAAAAATATTACCATAGTTATAGTTATTTTTAGGCAGGTAGATATTTTTATATTTGCAAAATGTATACGCTATGTATTTCACGTGACATCTTTCAATAACTTAAATTTTAATATAGGTATAATATAGTATTTATTAACATATTATGTACAATTCTTTATTAAAGCTCATGTTGATTTAGACTGGCTGACTGACAATGGTCCACCATGAGAAAATGAGAAAAAAAAACAATTAGCACCGGGTTGTACCCCAATCAACCTTACTCTGTTTATATATATATATATATATATATATATATATATATATATATATATGGAATTATATTATTAATTTGTTATCTTTCAGAGTAAGATTTTGAGTTTCTGTGGATATCTGATAATTCGTGTCATTTTTAATAAAAAACGGCTAATACATATTTTCCTATAGGCTACGAAAAAGAACCGTAGCATTTAAAAAATTTTCCCGTATATATTAAATTAGTAAAAAAAATGATACTAATAATGGGTTAATAACTTAAATTTTACACAGGCCTTTCAGTCCATATGACTAAAAGAAATATATTTTGAAAGCAATAAACTAATTAAAAACAATGTCAGTACAATATCAAAATTTGTTTATATTGTAATCTTACTTAAAATCACTTAAAATAGCTTTTACAATTTTCTGTTGTTCAATTTAGCGATTTCATAAACATATCTTACATGCCGGCAGTACAATAAACCGACCAGAAGGGAAAATATGTCTCATTTTCAAGTTGTTGTGGAGCACAATAACCATTGTTTGGCGCTTTTGAGATAAGGATCCGGTGTGAAATGTACAATTAAGGTAGAATTGCTTTTGTCACTTAGAAATACAACTCACCAACAATAAATGGAACTGAAGGTTTTTGTTGAAGAGAAGTTATCGATATACTTTACATTGTTTGTAAACTTTCCAATTATTGTCGCTTCAAAAAAAAATATGACAGGCAGTGTAAATTGCTAAAAAGAAAACAATATTAAGTTTTCTATGCTTGTGTTAGTTAGATAGTCTGAACATTTTATGGTATTTTTGAGCCGTAAGTCAGTGATTCTCAACATGTGGGGCGCGCGCTATTACTAATGGGGTGGCGTGAGCAAAGGCGAAAAAAAAAAACACCAACAGCATTGACTAAATTACTAAAATCAAAATAAAATAAAATTCTAACAAAATAAAGCATAAAATGCACATAAATACTCATATAATATGTACTCTTATACAGACCACTGTTTTAGTAGGACACATAAACTTATCAAGAATAAATTATGAACAAGCTTAATATATATTGGTGACTTCCTTGGGCCTGTTTTTCAAAACAAAGTTTATCGAAACAGGGTGTAATCTTATAAATAGACGCACTTAGTTCGTTTTCTATATTCAGCTGCGATCTATATTTGGTCTTCAAAGCAGCCACCGCGAAAAATCCTGTTTGGCAAAGGTAGGATGTTGAAAACAGTAATAATATACGGAACGCTCTGGTTTTCAATGCAGAAAACTGATCATTTAACCTCACGTAAAAGTCAAAGAAAAATGTATTTTTAAACTGTTTGTTGGTTTTGCCATTTTCCGTATAGTCTACGAAGATTTCTGTTTCGGTAGTAGAGTACCCTTCGGGTGTAATTTAAAACGAATTCCTGACAAACTCGTAACTAAGTATTAATTTGTCATCGGTAAAAATATATCTGTTAAAATTTTTTGTCAGCTTTGCCAAATTATTTTCATTGGTTAAAAAAACAGCTTTCACGAGTTATTCTTTAACTTTGTAAGTTTTAATATATGGATCACACCTTCAAGCTAAAGGTTCAAAATATTTAGTTTTTTGATTATACCAACCAAGTAGCTTAATTTCATCAAAATTAAACCATCTCGAAACATCCTGGCTTCCGGTCTATTTTCGTCTAGAAAAATGGCAATTTCAAGACTTAATTCAGAAACACGTAAAAATTTTCTTCGTGATAACCAAAATGCCTCAGAATAATAATAATGTTGAATGTACTGGATATATGTCTTTACAAAGTGCTTTTGTGTGTAATTAACTACTGTTACAATCGTAGTCAGCACGATATCACAGACCAAGAGACATTATTTTGGAAGCCAGAGCTTTTCTGTGGATTATACAGTGTATCCCTATACACATTAGAGACTTTTGCTTCACAAGCGCTTGTAGACTTAAAAATTTTCCGGACATTGCACGAGCACCATCAGTAAATATTCAAAAGCTTTAGCCTTCTTTTACTTTATCTTTGTTACCTCGCTTTTGTAACAGCTGGCCACCTTATTTGCGACCACTTTTGGTGGCAGTTATCCATCGTTGTTTCTAAAGGGGTGCAATTTTTCAATTTTTCAATCTGGATGTTTTGCAAACATCCAGATTACGACTAACCTTACGAACAGAAGTGTACGCATATTCTTCAAAAGCAAGTAGAAGAACTAATTTGTATCATAATTTACAGAGGGGCGACCTGATTTTCGTGCATTTTCAACCGTACCAGTTTCTCGAAATTTCTTTTCAATCTTACTTGCTGTTGACTACGTTATGGGTCTTTCTGGATATTTATTATTAAATAAATTACACACTTCTATCTGAGTTCGCGATTTGTCTCCATACCCAATCATCATGATTATTTCAATTTTTTGCTTTACACTCAAATTTATTTTTACTTCAAATTAATTGTAAGCAATAATACAGAACATTCACGAATTAATACAATTGTTGTACTAATTAATTGTTATTGAACGTTACTAAAAATAATACTTTTAACTAAAAACTAGTATTAAGTAGGCTACTTTTTGGAATTTATAATTGATAACAAAATTTATAATTAAACAGCTCATTTTTATCGATCTAAAAATGTCATAAAATATAGGGTGTTACATTTAAAAAAAGTGCCGATGACGTCATCACCTTAATGTCTATCACCTTTTATAATGAAATTTTGTTGTAGAAACATTAAACTTAAAAATCAACGTGTTTTATATTTTTTTAAAAAGGCTTTTCATATTTAAAAAATATCTAATTTATTCCATATTTTACGGACACACTGTATACAGAAAGGTAGCTTGCTGCCTGACTAATGAGATGTATTGTATTTATGTATTCCAAAGTTACAAATAACTCACCGAGTAAGCATCGGTTACTCATTGTAGTAGTACAATTATTGATTCATGAAACAAGAATGTACCTAGCAAATACACTTACATGTTTATCAACTTTTTCAATTACTGATTGACAAACCGTTGCATAATATTTATCATATTCGCTGCTACTATTCCGTTAGCTTCATATTTATTAACATACTTGGTGTTGATTGGTCTCATGTATTTGTTTTATATCTACATTTTTTGAATTTTTGTTGATGCAAAATCCATTTGTACAAAATTGGGTTAACATTAGATAAAAAAGTATTCTATCTGTTCATTAGTGAATGTAACGTAAATAGAAAAATTCAAATGCAATTTAATAGGTTTATACCATTGAATACTTAAGTTACTAATGGGGAACTTCCATGGCTATTGACGATATCGAGATAAGGAATACTTAATACTTCTTACCGTGCTTGTTGAAGCTCACGATTTCATTAGTACTTTTAACTAGGATAATGTAACTAGGGCTACTGATCAGTCTGATCATTCATAATAACAAGCAATAAACAAAATCCACTAAACGTGTTAATCATACAGATTTTTTAACTCCAGGATAATCAAATACCATCCTGATAAGCGTTTTAAAAGGCTGATTAGAGAGCTTTTTTAAATTTTAAATTTTTCATCACTTTCTTTTCTTTTGGTATAGTCTCTAATGGAGGTTGGCGATGGCTTCTTTAAATTCATTTTTCTGTACTTTTCTTATTAAGATTTGTAGGTTTAGTTCTGTTCAGTATTTGAGATTACGCAGCCAGGTTATTAGTCGTCTACAAGGACCACTTTTTCTTTTTATTTTTCCTTCCATTATTAGTTGAATAAACTTATAACTAGACTTCGGCAAATATGCATATTGCATATTTTGCATATTGTGCATATTTTATGCAAATATTTCATATTTTGGCATATTTGTATAAAAGTTTGCATAAAGTGCATAAAAGTTCAGATTTTTATACTGTATTTGAAAATTTTTAAACATACCAATTTATTTCAATTCTTGTATAAAATTTTGTAGTCATTTTAATCAAGAAATGATCTAAGTACGTAATCTCTACAGTTACAAAACACTTACAATTTCAAAGAAGATCAATTTAAGTAGCCCTCAACATTCTTAGAAAGTCTCGGTCACTGAGGCATTCAGTTATTGGATAATCGCTAAGGGTTCGCTCATTTGCATTTTATGATCTAATTCCCAAATCTATCTACAATTTATTGTATCTTAACAGCAGGTAAACGGCTAATGGTTTTGTTCCTAATTTAGGGATTTTCCAAAATCTCCTAGTTTATTGAATTAGGTACCTAAACATTTCTAATTTGATGCTCAGATTTGTAAATCATTTTTGTTTTGATATTCAAAGCGTAAACACTCGTTGTGCGTAACAAAAAGGAAGATTGTGATTTTATAATGCCTAAAACAACCAGTGCTTCAACTTGGATTAAACCTTATAAAGAGCTGTCTATGGATATGGGAAAAATCTACTGTTCAGTCTGTGGCAAAATTGTAAGTATCTAATATTTTCTATTAAATATCTAATATTTTATACATACAGGGTGTTTCCAAATGACACTTACAACGTTTGACTGTAGATACTTCTCGAAAAATTGAACAAAACGATATAGTTAATGAGGGGTCAAACTTATTTACTTTTCGAGATACAGGGTGTCAAAATTAAAAAAAATTAAAAAAAATTAAATTCTTTTAGTTAATAACAACAATAACTTTAAAACCAATAAACGTATTTACTTGAAATTTAGTACTCGTAGGTTGTTTTTAAATGAAAAATAGCTTCCTTTAGTGAGAAAAAATTGTCCATGGTACAATACAATGGTGTGTATTTAGAAAAATTTTTCACCTTTACTTTTTTTATGAGGTCAGCTATTCTAAAACACAATTATTTTTATTGTAATTGAATTAACAAAAAAAAAACTTTTTTGAATTTTAAAATAAGTTATATGATGTACTAATGGTTAGTAACAAAAACTAATTTGTGGCTTAATACTGCATTTAAAACACTTAGCGAGTGTTTTTTTCCAAACCAGTTATTGATTAACCAAAAACACCTTGTATATTTTTATATTTTAAAGGTTGGGTTAAAATAAAGGTTTTTATTTTTATTTATAGATAGCATGTGAGAAGAAATTTCAGATAGACCAACATGTGAGAACTGCTTCACACATTGCAAAAAAAGGAAAAATAGGAGGAAAACATCAAACTTCAATGGCTAAATGTTTCCAATCTACTTCAAAAAAATTAGATGAGCAAGAAACTTTTAATGAAGACTTGTGTCGCGCATTAGTGTCTGCAAACATACCGCTTTCAAAATTAGCAAATGTAAATTTTAGTTCGTTTCTAAAAAAATATTGCAAACTTAATGTTCCAAGTGATCGGTCTCTAAGAAGAAATAATGTGAACGGGCTATACTCATCGGTGTTAATTAATATTAAGAAAGAAATTGCAGATAATTATTTTTACATATCTGTAGACGAAACCACTGATTCCTCAGGAAAGTATATTGCTCATTTATTGATTGGTGTTCTTAAAGAAGATACCTTACCAAAATCTCATCTTATTTCATGCCAGCAACTTGAGAAAACAAATGCTTTAACAATTTCGCGTTTTATACAAGAAACATTAGCAACTTTTTTTCTTCCGACAACTATTCCTTCTAATAAATTACTGCTTATTTTATCGGATGCTGCTCCTTATATGGTGAAAGCAGGGCAAAATTTAAAAATATTTTTCCCAGATTTAATACATGTTACTTGTGTAGCGCATGGATTAAACAGAGTTGCAGAGGAAATACGAAAAAAGTTTCCTCTTGTAAATACCATGATATCCAGTGTCAAAAAAGTATTTCTTAAATCTCCTATAAGAATTCAACTTTATAAAGAAATGCTACCTAACATTCCTCTTTCACCACAACCTATTTTAACGCGATGGGGAACATGGTTAGAAGCAGCTAATTTTTATGCAAATCATTTTGTTAAAATAAAGAACATAATTGATACGTTAACAGATGAAAGTTCCCAATCTCTTTTGGATTCTAAACAAACTTTTCAGAGTAACTTGCTTCAACAAGAACTTTCATTTATAAAATCAAATTTTAGTTTTGTTCAAAAAACAATTACTCAGTTAGAATCACCAAAACTGTCATTGTTCGAAAGTACAGCATTAATAAAAGAATTTGCGTCATGTTGTCGGAACGTTAGAGGTAATATTGGAAAAGATATTTTAAAAAAATTTGAAGCTACTATGGAAAAAAATAAAGGTTACCATATTCTTTCTGAAGTAGTCAGTGTTCTAGCTGGAAATATTTCGGAAACAATTAATTTAGAACCAAATGTTTTGGTTAGTTTGAAAAATGCTCCCGTTACATCAGTTGATGTTGAACGAAGTTTTTCCATATATAAATATATGTAGTCAGACAGAAGCCACAAGTTTTTGTTAGAAAATTTTGAACACCACTTGCTCATTTATTGTTACCATAATTCTAAATAAGTTTATTCATACTTAAAAATGATGTAGTTACTTAAAATAAATGTTAATCTTAATGAATAGTAGGAAATATTTAGTTATGTACACTTTTTTTTTAAATAAAATTGTTACTATTTTACGATTTTTTTATTTATTTGTATGCATATTTTGTAAAATATTTGCATATTTTCGGGTAAACACGTGCATATTTATGCGCATATTTTCTACATTTTTATTTGCATATTTGCCGAAGTCTAGTTATAACCCTCCTGTGTGAATATATCTTTAAAATATGATGTTTTTAATAATTCTTACAAGTTCACGATCTCTATTATACGTCTTAAAACTTCTTTATTTCTAACATGGTCAGTCCATGGAATTTTTGTACTGTGGCGGAATATTCACATCTTAAAGTTTTGAGCCATCGTAACGTGCTAATTGTCAGCGTCCCGGCTTACATGTAATGTATTGGAATACTTGTATATAGCATTTTGTTATGCAATATCGTTAAGTTATTTTGTTCTATTCTACATTTGACTTCTTGTTCTGAGTCTAAGGTCTTATTTATCCAGTGTTCTAGATATTTAAACGTTTCGACTTTTTCAATTGGTTTGTCATTTGCTATTATTTTTGTTTTGAATATTTTTTTTCGTGGTTACCATTTTTTGTTTTGCATTAATTTTAAGACCATATTTTTTACATTTGCTCACTTTCTTGTTCAGCATAATAAATGGTCCAGCTTTTGAAGATAATGACAATAAAACTAGTCATCCTTAACGTTCAAGTTAACATTAGCTTGGCTAATGTGATAGCTAAACCAGTAGTCTAACATATTCGTCTTCCGTTAATGGGTAATTAAATATAATTAAACTTATGGTAGTCTAAACATATAGGGTAGCAAGAAATTAGGACACAAACTGCCCTATTCGTATCAGTAGTGAACTTGCATAGTTGCATGGTTGTGAAACATGCACTCTTATCGATAACACAATCAGGAACTAGCTTAAAAATTGATGACAAAGCAGGTGGGACTTTCCAAAATCCAAAGTGAGATAATCCAAAAGATTTATGGTTCTCCAAGACACCATCACTGTTTTATTATTAACTTTTAACAGAAGTGATCTTAAAATAAGCTTAGTTATTGAACATTTGTTATTAAGCTACCACCTCAAAAACAATAAATAAACAACGAAAACAGTTTAAGTGTAAAAGATATATATGGCTGCATATGCTCTAACAAACAACAATAATTATTGTATCTAGACTTGTTTTACCTTGTCAAGTCCGAAACTATTTACAGTTTTTTCACTTACTAATAATCTACTTCCACTATAGACTACAATCCCATGTGACATTTTTAAGGGGTCATTTGACCTAGCATAAATCACATATACTAGCAGAAATCCATACTGGACCAGCTAAACATAAAGAAAAGACTAAGAACACAAATATCAGAACAAATAATAAGCTATTTTGGACATGTGCTTCGAAGAAATGGTCTTGAAAAACTTACCATCCAGGGAAAAGTAGAAGGCAAAAGAAATAGAGGTAGATCTCCCACACGATACACGGACCATATTGTTGCTACCATTGGCGCTCCATTGTCAGAATATGCTAGAATGGCAGAAGATAGAAAAACGTGGAGGAACATTGGGAAATTTAGCTAATAGCTTCATGATATCACGATACCTGCATCAGGTTAACGACTAAAAAGAAAAAGAAAAAGAAATCACATATATATCATTACTACGATATGTAATATCACCTCCATAAACTATGCCGTCAATTTTTATCGGTACAGGTGACTACACTGGTAAGTTAACCCCACCACTCAAGAGAGGAGCATTTTGGTCAAACATATGTATACGGCATTTGTAACTTAGGTAGTTAATACAAAAATAATGACCTGCGAGCTAATGCCGCACAAAAGTATTGGTACCAGCAGTAGGGACAATTTTTGATTTTCGGAAAATTTTTATCGGCATTCATACACATAGTTTAGGATGGTGCTTTAGATTAGTTTTTTTGCTGTACCTTATAAATCGGCTGGTACAGGGGTGAGAAATCTGGGACGCAACGCTTGATTTTAACTCCCACTTATTCAGGTAATTGAGAACTAGCATCAGTTCCAAATGATTACTTGATGCGTAAAAGAATTTTTGGCAACTATGCCGTCTAAAAGTTATGGCTCTTGCAAATGTTTATACACAGTTATCTGTATTTGGTATGGATGAGAAAAACCTACCGGTTTTTTTACTTTGAAATAACCGGTTTTATCGGTTGTTTTTTTGTCCCGGTTTTTTATTTTTAAAGTAAAAACCGGTTATTAGGTTTTTACGGTGATTAGGATTAGGTTAGGTATTATTTTGGATCCCAATCATAATTATTATTCTCAAGTAATTATTATAAACAAAACCCTAATTCAAATTTTATTTTATTTTATAAATACAGAAGCAAACTGAAAGTGCAAACTTGTAACCTATTGGATTAAAAAAACCGAAAACCGGTTTTTAAAAAAACAGGTTTTTTTGACCGGTTATAACCGGCAGTTTTTGCCGAAAACCAGTGTTTTGTCAAAAACGGCCATCCCTAGTATTTGGGAATATAAATGTTGTTTTTTCGTAAGATAATTATTTCATATACGGTAGTAAATTTTTTGACAAAACAGAACTAAAAACTATCAAAATAATTCATAGCTAGCTGGGTATATTAAATGATACAAATTGAAAGTTAAAAAAACACAAAAAACAAATATTTTAAAATTAAACATATTTTTAAAATAATATGTTGTGTATGTTATGCTATATTTTAATTACTGTGGCATTTATCAGTAATTTAAAAGTAGACAAATGAGAAAAAAAACAGTGCCGTACATTTTTAACTAATGGATTTTGCTCAGCTGATATAGTCTATTTAAATGTTACATCATTCTTAGAGAACACAATTTTATTTTTTTATATGTATTAAGACGGTAAGTATATCCTTAAGTTCAAGTTTGCGAGGTCGTCACTCTTGTCTCGCAGCCTAAATATTGGAAAACAAGGTGCAAAAGGTTTTCGCGCCCTACCTCGTAAGCTATCAACCCAACAGAAAATTATATACATTATTGTAGAAATCTAAGTAATAAACTTTATTTGTATTAGTTTTTATCATAAAATAAAAAATTAATAAGTTAATAGTTAATAAAAATAACTAAAAATTTTGGAACAAATTTTCTTTGGGCCTTATAACTTTTTTTGTGGTAATTTTACAATAAAATGACAATAGAGCAATATTACAGAGGGTGCTTTAAGAAATAATTTTTACAAAAAACTTGTTTAATTTTATTATTTTTATGGATTTTACAGCCATTCGAAATGGACCGGGTTATTAAGTACTCGCCATCTTACAAAAATAACTAACAATTTTTAAAAAATATTTTTGGCCTTTGACGTTCTTTTAAACTATTTTACGATAAAATCGCATCAGAGCAATATTTTAAAGGGACTTTAAAGAATAATTTTCAATACAAATAATTTATCAATTTTTCTTAACTTTACAGCCCTCCGAATTTAAACGGGTGGTTGATTACTCGTAAGAATACAACAAATACGAAACATTAGACCTAGTTTTCTAGTATATATTTTTTATTCATATTATTTTAAATTAATTATTATTTTCTTAACGTTATTTCTTATTTATAAGCGACCCTTTCCTCCACCACAAAACTTATTATTATTAATTATTTTAAGATAAATTTTGTGATCATGAAGACCTTCCAAAATTCATAAACTTTTTAAAACTGCTTTTGCTTAAAAATTTTCTCTGGCACCCTTCTGATTTGTTTAAAGGGGACATTTTTGAACAGGAATCTGTAAAGAAACCGAATCAGAAAAAGTTTTCTTACGAGATGTATAATGGACTATAATAGTTTAAAAACCATTTAGAATCATTTTTTTTTGTACGGCATTTTGTTTTTATTGATAATTGATGTCAATATTAACAAAATATGTCAATGCCGTACAGAAACTGTTGATTGTAATATTCCACTTATCAAAGGGAAATTAACTTTACTCTCCTAAGCATTTCCGTGAAAAATGTACAGTTTGTCCAAAAATGTTATTACATTTAGAACCATTTTTTTGTACGACATTTATTTTGTTGAAAATTGATGTCAATATTAACAAAATATATCAATGCCGTACAGAAATTGTTGATCGTAATATTCCACTTATCAAAGGGGTTATTAATAATATGCAACTAAATTTTAATCAGTGAATTTCATATTGGCCTAAATTACGTTCCTTGTAATACTTAAAAATAGAGGGATGCGTCCTAGATTTTTCACCCCTGTACTAGCCGATTTGTACTGCACTGCAAAAAAAGTAATCTAAATAACGATCCAAAATTATGTGTATGAATGCCTTCTTTTTCTTATAGTTTCTTCTCCTATCGGAGATTGGCTATCATAATAGCTATCCGTACTTTATTGGCGGCTGCTCTGAAAGTATCTACTAAGCTGCAACTATACCACTCTCTTAGGTTTCTTAGACAGGAAATTCTTCGTCTTCCTATAGATCTTACACCCTTGAATTTATCTTGCATTATAAGCAATAATATCTCATATTTCGCACCTCTGGTAATGTGGCCTAAATATTCCAGTTTTCTTGTTTTGATGTGCTTTATGACCTCGCAATCCTTTTGTAGCCTTCTTAACACTTCTGAATTTGTAACTCGTTGGGTCCATGGTATTTTCAAAATTTTTCTATAGCAGCACATCTCAAATGATTCCAACTTCTTTATGTTATCCACGTTTAGTGTCCAGCTTTCCATTCCATATAATAAAGTCGAGAACAGGTAGCACCTTAAGGCTCTTATCCTCGGCTCCAGAGAAAGGTGTCGATTAACAAACATTGTTTTTATTTTTATAAATGCTTGTCTTGCAATTTTAATGCGTTTCCTTACTTCTCTACCTTGGTCAGTGTTTTCATTTACCCAGGTTCCCAGATATTTGTAGTTATTCACTCTTTCTACTTGTTTTCCCTAGATATCTAGCCTTCCTACTGTATGTTGCTTAGAAATAATCATGCACTTAATTTTTTTGACGTTCATTTGTAGTCCATATTTTATACTGACTTGATGTAATCTATTTACTAAGCATTGCAGTGCTTCTAGACTGTCTGAAAAAACAGCGGTGTCGTCTGTGAACTTATGTTGTTCCGTTTGTAAGATTATTGTTATTGTTATTGTAAGATTTTTCCGTTTATTGATATACCCTGTTGTTCCTCTGATATTGCTTCCTTAAAAATAGCGTCGCTATACAGATTGAATAAAAATGGGGACATCAAGCAAGCCTGTCTAACATCTCTTTTGATTTTTATAGTTTCTGTGTCGACATTTTTGATTCGTATGAATGCCGTACTGTGTTAAATTGCTGAAAATGAGGTCAAAACTTTTCGAAAATCAAAGATTGTCCCTTTTACTAGTACCAATATTTTTATACGGCATTAGGTTGCATTACCTACCTAAGTTATAAATGCCGTACAAATATGTTTAAACAAAATGACTGGTAACGTTAACTAGCCAGTGTAGCAACCTGTACCGATAAAAAGTGACGACATAGTTTCTACAGCTATTATTACATATTTATATTCAAATAACATGTAAGAACTGCCGAACGGTAGATATTTTTAATAATTTTGGGTCTTTTCACAATCAAGATGTGAAAGCGTAATTAATGCTCAGTGTAAGGATACAGAAACAACATCAAAAACACTAATTCACATAAACAGGTATCTTCTATTAGTAAATGCTTAAATATATCATGAAATATCAAAATCATACAGAAAAATTGTGTTCTTACATATTTGACGCACTTAGAAACACCATAAGCTTATATTATACTTACATACAGTACATTATTACCTGAAATATTATTTTTACGCTAATATGTCAACTACATTATTAAAACTAGCCTTACGGGAACTTTGATTTTTTTATTTACCCACTATGATCAATTTGGTAACTCCCATAAATAAGCATTCCATTTAAATTCAATTACCAATTTTTGTTGCTGAAGGATCCAGTATCAAAACCTAATGCAAAGTAAATGAACCCCCATTGTTAACGTTGACAGTTGCTCAAAATTCATGATTTGGGTAACATATGGTCGAAAATTCATTGTATACCGCAAGACTTTTAAGGTAATGCGAACAAATATTTCTAAATATGTATGATGAAATAATTAGCGGCTCTTCTATCGAGGTGAAGAGAATGACATATAAATGATTTATTGTGCAAATAGACATTCCAAATAAGTTTTATTAATAGTATTATAGAAATAATTATTATAGTTCATTATTCAATATATTCTTTGTTATACGCTTAACGCACAAACTGATTGAAAAAAATGAGTCTCAAAATTATCTATTTATTTTATTACAGTAAAATAAACTACCAATAAGGCTATTGTCCTTAGATTTAATTTGCAGTAAAAAAACGCATATTTTATCACAAAAATATAAAATAACAAATACCCTCACGCGCTCACCTAAGTTAACTAGTGCGCAAACTTTTTACACAAAAAATACTATTCGTCAGAAAAGAAAATCTCTATAATTTCACCTTTTTGCAACTGTTTGTTTTTTACTTCTTTTGGAACTTATTTTCTAGATACTTTCAATGTCCCATATACATCAGGTTTATTGGAAATAAGTATATTAGCAGGTTGTGGTGAATTATAAAAATTGTTTATAGTCAAACAGCATCCTTGATTAAGTAATGGCTTCGCTAAAGTCACTAGTATTTGAGCTGAAACTAGAAGATCTGCGAAAGCTGGATTAAGATTGGTTTGTTTTCCTATGTAGATAAGAAAATTTCACACGTAACCACCTTTTGATTCACACAACAGATTTTCAATGGAATATATTGAATTTATCGAAGCCAACCTTTGTATAATAGTAGGCTTTTATCGATGGTTATGTGTTTTTTAGGTGTCAATGCGTCACGAAACTTGGCACATAATTTTTTGTACAGTGGCCAAATTTTGTTTAGATCAGTATTAGGATTTTTCAAACTGTTTCTTACATATACATTTTGAAAAAAATAGGTATCGTCATTAGTGGATTCTTATACTAATCCTGTGTTATTTTAGTTTTCTTGATTACGCTTTGCAAAATAATACGGCCCAAAAAAAACTCTCAGAAGTTACTGGATACCAACTACTGTGTATATTTTTTTGATCCACATATAGGTTATTTTCTTCTTCAATGTAATTTATGATGTCATTATCCACGAAATATTAAAAAAATTGCAATATATTCCTGTCTGTAATGGTACAATTGTACCCGACATATCAGTCAAAGAAAAATATGGGGTGCAACAGCATTTGGCTGTAATTCGCACCATAGTTCGTATCACACTTATATTCGGCACATCATCCAAAGTTAAAGAACTTTTTGAAGAAAGATCGATAGTTCTATCTGAACCATTTTTATCCACATTAGCTTCAGCATCAGATACATCTGAACCTAATAAATCCTCGTCACTACTCATTTTGCAGTCGATAAAAGAGACGAAAAAATATTCGATCTAGATCTGCCTTTCTAACGCACTAAACATCACTAATCATTCCAGTTGTCAGTCGATCTTCAGAAGTTTAAAATTGAAACGAGAAAGCAAGTGGGGAAGTGCACAAATATTTTTAAACCCGAGTTATCTCGAGTATGCTAAATTAGAAACGTAGTACAAGCCCGAGTATGGTTAAGACGTTAATATGGTTTTGAATTATGATTAAAGTACAAATTTTAATTGAAGATACTTTATTTTTAACTTTTCTTTTTACTCCACATAAATCGTACATAAAATTCAATGTAATTTAATTAATTTTGTGTAATTTAATTTAATTTAATTTCAGAGTGTTATTTATTATTTATTATATTTTATTTTTATTTTTATTTCATTATTTATTATTATATTAATTAATTATTTGTACATTAAGTGTAATTAATTTTAATCAATGTAATTTAATTAATTTAAAAAATCTGTTTAACATTTTTTTTATTTGTATTTTGGTAACGATTTCCGGAAGTGAAACAATAGTAGATCATTTCTTTTTAATTTTGGGCTTTAAGGGTATACGAGCCCCTTCACATATCAGTTGGCCCAACGTTATATTGAGAATAAAATAAATTTTATTTAAAAAAAAACAAAAGTGTAGCTTAAATTTTAGAAGTTTTAATGCATCAAACAACATTTTTGAATTTCCACAATTATTATAGAAAATATTTTTCTAAATTTATAAAAACAATTAATTAAATAGAATAAAATAAAGTGACATCCACTTTGTCATCCACTATTACATCCAAAATGCTGCATATAGACATAGTTTTTACCAACTTCTGGAAAAATTCTGCTGTAAATAAATCCCATATTTCTTGTAATTTTTTCTTTAATTTATTGATGGACCTGGCACGATGTTTCCTCAATGCTTTTTTCATTTCGTGTCACAAACTTTCTATCGGACACAAGTCCGGACTGTTAAAAACCCATTCCGGAAGTGGTATACCATGGTATTTAATCCATTTTAAACTCTTTTACTTTTAAGACAAAATCTTCCACTGATGTTAGACTTTGTTCCATAATCAGTAAAAGAGATTCTTCTAATATCTTCAAATATTTATCCTTATTTAAAATTCTATCGATAAAATGCAACTTTCTCACACCTTTAGATGACATGCTACCACAGGTCATGACAGACGCAAAAAATTAGACTTCCTCTTGAGATAGTCAGGAATGAAAGCTTAATTTTTCATGCGAATAACCCGACTCCTATTATCTCCAACACACACTTTAAATCTGGGCTCATCACTCCATCGTATTCCATCCCATCGTGTCCAAAATATATGCTCTTTTGAGCATTTTAACGTACTTTTCCTTTGTTGTAATATTAAAAGTGGCTGTTCCTTAACCTAAAACATAATAAATTTTTTCAAAATAATTAGTAATAATTTGTTTAACTACATAACTTAATTTGTAAGTACCAAACACTTAATATAAGTTCCATGCCATTTTTCAATATTAATGTGTCTTAATACCCTTCGATCTGTTTCGGTTATTTTACTTTTTCGTACATTTTTAGGTTTTGAACGAATGAACTTGTAGTTTTGTATATTCTGACTATATTTCTTATACTCTACCGTGACAATTGTAACATATTCGCGATTTACGAATTGGATGTTCCAGAATTCAATAATTTAATGATGACTGAACAAATTTTTTCATCGATAACTGTACCCCTACCTATGTTAAAATCCACAAACGGCATGAAGCTTTACAATCTTACAAAATACGTTTAAAAATAATTGACAATTGTTTTGATGTCATTTTTTTCATGGTTTTACCGTAATTTCGAAAAAATGAACGTATGTTGATGTAAGTAAATGAATAGCCACAATTTAGTGTTTTTTTTTTTCATTTTGAAACCTTTGAAGCATAAACTGCAAATTCCAAAGGGGGCCAACTGACATGGGAGGGGACTCGTAGTCTAAGATATGACAGTAAAAATAGTAAAAATCTTCTGAATTATTCTTATATGCATTGATTTGCTTAAAATTTTTAAAGAAGTTAAAAAGAGCTCAACTAGTAAAATCTACCTTATGGCAATCTGTGCTTTTTTTTTCTCTGGGGCTGTTACCGCCCCTACTTGGGTGTGGAAAAAGTTTAACAAAAAGAATCCATAGTTTTCGCGATAAGTTAATTTTAAGACAAAAATGTTTTCATCAAGTTTACAAATTACAAATCAGAAAAGCGTGTTTTTAAAATGGATTTTCGCAAATAAATCCAAAAATTTATTTTATATTAAACACTGGTGATATATGAAGTTAAGTATATAAAACAAAGAGATTTTTTTAATTATTACAGTAAAATTAATACTAACACAATTATAGCTGTTCAGAAGTAGACTTTTATTTATCAAATACAAAAATCCTACCATATGATGTTGAATAACTGAAAAACGGTAAGTTTCTTATGGTAAACTTATAAAAAAAATTTTAAAGATCTTAAAATGACCACTGGTAAAAGTAATTTGCATAAAAATTAAGGTAAGTTCAAACCAAAATAAAGTCGGTTTATACTTTTTGGGACGCAGAAAGTAACAAACTTACCCCCGCTAAAACCACCCTGGTTGAAACTGTTCGTTGTTCATTTACAATTTTCTCTATTTATATACAGACATTATATTCTGAAAGTTTAATAGGTTAAGAATGTTTAATTTTGAAAATATCCGAGGTTAAAGTAAAGAAAATATTTGCGGAATTTTCGGATCAAAAAATCCCTTTTTTTTAAGTAATTCAACTATATATTATATTTTCTTCAATTTAGCCTCCAATGTTGTATGTTAAAGTAATTAACATTATCATTCTTGTGGAAACGATTTGACAAACATAGGATGTAGCTTTATATGAAGAAAGAGAAGTGGAATTTTTTCTGGTGACACCAAGTATTATTGCAGAATATTATTTTTCCCAACCGACCGACGGGAATGATAATTATATTCCTGTTATATATACACTAGACACCTAAACCGAATCATAGTAGTTGCTTCATATTTTTAACTGTAAAATACGTTCTATAGGACTCATTGTATAGTAAAAATGATCATTTATCAGTATAAACATCTTTGCTTCCTCTTTTGGCTTTTATCTCTTGAACAAAAGTAGACAGATATGTTGTTTAAAATATTATAATAACATTTTAGTTGAACAAAAATGCTTAAAATAATTATTGTCTAAAATGCTTAAAATAATTATTGTCTTATTTAATTATTAACAATTATGCAGTGGATTTGTATTAATAATACTATTAAGTTGATTACAATTTGGTAAACTTAAGCAATTGTGAGTTGGATAAATTTAGTTTTGACTCAAAAAGAAGTTGTTCGACGACCGAATGTGTTACAAACTGTGGTAAGTATAGCATGGTATAGTTGGGATATGATAGGTGGAAATGGATATCAAAAGCAGAAAACAGGAACATAGAGCTGTTACTAAAGCTGAAACTCGTTTCTTGAAAGCGACAATAAAACAACCACAACATGCAGCGCTTCAATTATAAACATATTTTTAGGAATCTCGTGCTAATGTAATTAGGTGATAGACTGTCAGTAGAAAATTCTTTATATTTAAATTGTGGTCCAAAGATGTGGATTCACACTAAACTGAGGGCGCATCAATATACGTATTGACTTCTGAGGACGAGAAAACATAGTAACTAAAATTTTAACAATTAAAAGTACCAAGTAACGATTCCATTTGTACACGTGCAATAGATGCATATTGGAATAAAGGGAAAGAGGTCAACAATTCAATGAGATTAGATACTATAAGCATACTTTTTGTTATTGAATACGTTTGTGTTTAGGAAGGAATACATTTTAATAGCCGAACTGTTATTTTCATAAATTAAATATTGACTGATTATAAATATAGGAGGAGATATAGACCAGATATATATACAGAACTAATAATTGCGACTTTTATGAGGTAATATACGTGACATTCGTTTTTGTCGATGACGCTGCCCATCCCTATTATACGAAAAATTCGTAAATAAAAGTACATGTCTTGTCGGGCATCAATTGTATTGAACATGTTTAGGTAAAAACGTCGAGGTAGTCAAATTGTAGCATGTTGAAATTCCTAAACTATTCAATATTTAAGGTATAACAATTTCCTAGTACGTTCCTGGCCAAGTTTAATATTTCGCCGATTCCGGCTATATTATGGTGTAAAGAAAACAACCCAAATTCCAAAATCCAGTTTTTAACTACAACGAAAATAAATTTTATCGATTGGTTCGTGTTTAAAAGAGTTGTTTTGATTCATGGTTAGATACCCTGTTGGTCAAGAATTTGGTTGCGAGAACGAGTTTTTAGGTAAAAAACGGGGATAGCAGCCGGTCGGTGGAGACAGAAAGATCGGCCGAGGGAAATTCAGGTCAGGTAACCAAATGGGTAACGAGAGTGCAGACGTTTAAGTGTGTAGGTAAAGAGACCGGCAAAAGTTTGTCAAAAATAGTGGAATTTTCACTCTATGTAATATGTCGAATTTGGAAGAGTGACCACTGTTTCTAACTTCTAAATTTGTATTAACATCTGAAAAGTAAATAAGATGGTTCCCGTTTTCAAGATTTGCCTAAATGCTCCCTTCAACCTCGCTTTGTTCCTGTTCTGTTCCTAAGCAGTTTGTATTTGATCGTGTGGCAGAGAGTTCAACCCCAGTTATATTTCCAGTTATGGTTTCAGAAATTTCAAGTTAAACCGTGAAATTCAGGTAACTTTTTAAGTGATTAAATTTTAAAGTAAAGACAGACATTTTTTTGCTAAATAATTGCTTTTATAACAAGTTAAATTTTTAATAATAAAATATTGTTAAATCTTAGGGTGTGGTTATGCTGTCAATCTAATTGTTCTTTGTCATCAAAATTAAATGTTGACATATCACAGCTAGCCATTAATTTGTTGTGACATTTTTTATTTTTTGTTTGTTTGTAGAAAAGCTTAACCTTTATGGGATTTTCATTTTAAAAAGATATCTTTAGTTTTGATAATCTATTTCTGCCAGTTATTAATAACCTAATAACAGTTTTGTAAATTTTGTAGCAATCCCAACTTGTGAGTTTGTAAACAGATATGATATATGTAAGTTTTTATTTTTATTTTGGTATAAACCCATGTAATTATAAATATCATAATTACTTCTGCTAATCTGTATATGTAACTGTTTGTTTGAGACAGAAATAAATGTTTATTTCATTTCTCTGAACTATTTTGTTTGCTTTATTTTAGAATCATCTCCTAACCGTTTGATGTGTTTTTTATTTTAGGGGTATTTTTCCTAAATCCAGCAAGTTTAGGGTTCTTCGAAGCGGCGTCCTCCTTTCAAACAGCTAGAAGTCTTTTTCCTGTTGTCCTTATTTGCCCAGTTGTCCAGGAGATTTATGTAAGTATCCCTTTGTTTCATGTTTGGTAGTTGCAACAATTCGATCCCTTGTTATTCAACTTATCCACGACCCAGCTCTCCAATTAACCCCTGAGAGCCGTCCGCATAAGTTTCGATTTATTTTGCTTGCCCTTTCTTTGTGCCCAGTAATTTCTATCCCCAATCTTCTACCCCTTATAATCTTATTCTATGGTACGTAAAATATTTCGTTACAAAATCAGATCCAACATTCAACCCAAATATTATAAAATTTGGCAAACAAATTGAAAGGGATCGAGTATACTATACCAAAGAACTTTATGAATAATTAAATAAGGTCCCTGTTAGTTAGAGTGACTACACCACGAAACGTCAAATAAGGGCCTAGTTATTACTGAAATTTGCGCAGAATTAAAATGTTTTTAATAAAAGTGGATTGACTGATTTTGGTTTTATTTTTAGTTTGCCACTTTATTAGAAATTTATTTCTGATAAAAAAATTGTTATTATTGATTCATCTGGAGGTCTTATTAGACTAATGCCAACTCATTGATCACAAGATTTTTCTTTTATATCAACTCCTAGTGCATACAATTTTCAAAATCTAGATTTATATATCTCAATTTTCGAGGAGTATATTTTGCAATCTAGTCGACTTTTTAATTACATTCTTAAGAATTTTGGTATTGTTAATTTATAAAAATCAAGCTCACAAAACTTGAATTTCCATTTTGTGTCCATTTATGTTTTTCCTTTAGTTATGTAGGTTTAAAAATTTCCATGTCATTCTTAATCTTTAAACCTTTCCTTAACCCTACAGCAGGCGCGCCGACTACCGTTTCATAACCGAGCGCGCTGTGTATTTTGTACACAATTTGTACAACACATTTTAGTTGATTTTACCAAATTTAGTGCTTTTTAACAAAATGGCAACCACGATTTACAAAAATAGTTTATTGTTAAAGTAGAAACCCTCAATTTAGAAGAGTGATATCATAGTTTAAACGCGGAATATCCTCAAATTTAAATGTACACAGCGGCCCTCGAAAACTGTTTGTTTTCTCGATTGCAATTTGCGTTTCCTCATAAGAAATTACAGAATATATAAAGTAGTATATTTATTTGTGCTTCTCTATAGTAGACTTGACCAGAAGTTGTCGTACAATGTAGCCAATTCTTGTTGACAAGTAGTAATTATGGTCATACAAAACCTGTATTCTTCCATGCAGCGATTATTACCGTCATAAAAATACAAAAAAACCTGATTTTTTCAATAGTAAAAATTAAGCACAAAATTGTAATGAAATAAATTTTATTTATATGTTCAGTTTCGTTACATATTTAAATTTATAAAATAAAAATCGATATTTTAAAATAATATTTTTCAATCGTTTGGCAACTTTGGAATTAGCGACGGAATTCCGTTTCAATTCAGATCCACAGAAAGCCGTAAGACTAGTTTTTGTCGAGCGAGTGCCCATCAACAATAGGTTATTTACATTGGCGTTTCTGAGGGTAGGGTATTTTATGCGATAAGTTTGTGTTATTGATAATACGAGTGTTATAGTTTGTCGTTTTATAGTAAATTTTTAGTTATATTCTGTGATTATTTGGTTTGAGTTTTATTGGAGTTGGACGAAAAACAAAGTTGTTCCAAGAGAAGACTGCAAAATTCTGATGTTGATTCCAAAAATGAAATGCCGCAAAAGATACGGAAAATATTAACGTCCGAAGAGAAGGTAATAATACGAAACGTTTATGAAGGAATTGTCGGCAGAAAAATGGAATTAAATGTTAGCCAAGCGGTCGACATTTGTAGCAGTTTAACAAAAGTATCTGTTAGCTGTATTTATCGTGTACTTAAAAATACATCGGAAAATAAAAAGCAAGAAAAAGGTAAAACTGGAGGTAGAAAAAGCATTGTTTTGGATAACGAGACAAGGAATATTATACGTCGAAAAATTCATTCATTTTATTTTCGGAGTGAAATTCCAACACTGAAAAATATTTCTCAGGAGCTCGAACACGATGACTCCTTACCCAAGATATCTCGTAGAGTCTTAACCAGGACCATGCGTGAAATGAACTTTCGATATGTAAAACTCAACAGAAAAAAAAGTATGCTATTAGAAAAAAATAAAATTATTGTGCGGAGAAGAAAATATTTAGAAGAAATACGCAAAATTCGCAGCACTGGACGCAAAATATGTTATTTGGATGAAACCTGGATTAACCAAGGTTGGAAAAGGTCATACAGTTGGAAAAGTTTGGCAAGATTTAAATGTCAAAAGTAAACGCGAAGCATTTATAGAAGGCTGATATACAGGATTAAAAGCTCCATCAGGAAAGGGGCGGCGTTTAATCGTCACCCATATAGGAAGTGATACAGGGTTTCTTGATGATGGTTTTCTTCAATTTGAGTCGAAAAAAACGGGTGATTATTAAAGAAATTGGAAGGGAGGATTCAACAATGGCTTACAGAAAAGGGGATTGCATACGAAGAATCAATTCTCAAAATTCAGCTCCTTGACATTGCACGGTTAAGGAAAATTGAATATCTTAAATATGCTGTAGATGAAACTGCAAAAGATTATGGTGTCAAAGTTCTGCGTCTACCACCTTATCATTGCGAACTTAATCCCATTGAACTTATCTGGGAGCAAGTGAAAGGAGAAGTAGCACGCAATAACAAAACGTTCAAATTAAACGAAATTAAGAAACTTTTGATTCAAGCCATCCTCCATGTAACTCCAGAGAAATGGGCTAAATGTATAGGCCACATAATTAAAGAAGAACATCGTATGTGGGAACTTGACACTTATATAAAAGTTTTACTAGAGCCAATTATAATTACACCAGGTAGTGAAGATAATGACAGCGATAGCAGTACTGCATCTTCAGGTTTAGACAGCGAATAATATTTTCTAATAGTTTAATAAGAACATCAGCATAAAAAAAACCAAAAACAAAAAGAAAACGAGAAGAACATAGTAAGTGTGTATAGTGTTTGTATTTAAACACATCAAACATTATTTTTATTTTGTTTTTATAGAATTTTATTTTGTTTTATAGGATTTTATTTTGTTTTGTTTTATACTGTTTAAGTGTTTTGTTCATTTTATTTAATAAGACAATATGGCTCTTATCGAATACCCATTTAAAAAAAGTATCGCGCCACAAGACATACCTCTAGGGTGGTGTGGAAACTGTCTTAAAATTTGTTTTAAAAAAATTTCATTGTGTAACTCTTTAAGGACGGGTCACGTCAAAAGACGTTTTAGCGTAACTTCCGCGACAGCCGGTTGGTATCAGTAAACTTTCTGCAAAATTACTTCTTTTTTATAGCTTTTTGTTTGTGGCATTCTGTATTTTTAGGGGAATGTAGGGAATGAGCCACAAAATATTTATTCATATGTTTATTTATTGACGTTTCGATCTCTATATCCAGAGACCGTTTTCAATTATACAAATGATAGTACTATTTATTTTCTATGGCTTTTCGCTTGTCGTTCTGTATTTCTAGAAATGATGTTGGGAATAAGCCACAATATATTTCTTCAAATGTTTAATTTACGGACGTTTCGATCTCTATAAAGAGACCGTTTTCAAACATACAAATGACAGATATATTTATTTTTCTATAGCTGCTTGTTTGTGGCATTCTGTATTATTAGGGAGAAGGTTGGACATAAGCCACAATATATCTATTTACATGTTTAATATATTGACGTTTCGATCTCTATTCCGTTTTTAAAGATAGAAAAAAAAATAAACAATATAAGATTATAAAAATATATAATAATATACAAATAAAATTAATATAACTATCATTTATATCTTTGAAAGCGGTCTTTGGATATAGAGATCGAAACGTCAGTAAAAACTTGTAAATAAATATATTGTGGCCTATTTCGAACATTAATATTTGAAAAATAAAATATAATAAACGTTAAAATAAAAGTAAGTGTACGTCACTGGATTTCCAAACAGCTTTCCGCATTTCTGGGCCTTTAAACGATGACTCACTCTCTCAAATAGTGAAATTATACCATACATAAAATAATAAACATAAAACATGTACCTACGGGTTACTTCACTTGATTTCTTCTGATTGCTGCCTTCCATTGTTCTTACATTTTACGCAGGTAATTGTGCTTTCTGAATGCATTTTACATACAAATATTCTACATAGCCCACATCTCACTATTGTGCTGGAATTTTTTGAGCCTGGACATATTGCACAACGTCCACGTTTTCTAGAGCTTTGCACTTCTGTTCTAGTAGGTTCTTCACATGATTTATATTTCATTAGAAAACCTTGAATATCCTGAGGATATTTTCGCTCTTTCTGAAAGATGTACTTTCATTAAACTCAAGCTTAAATTCTTTAGAAAAATTCGGCGACATATTTTGGGATTTGTTTTATTGACACAAAACAACACCTGCGCGTTGATACCCGCCATATCCATTAGAGAAAAAATATAATTAGTGGCCATCTTCTGGTTATTCTTTTTACAGAATATGATGCACACATTTGGTCAATAGTATCCACACCGCATTTTGTGGCTTTATAATCTAGAATAATTTCTGGTTTTTTAGTTTCGACGTCTACGGTGGCAGTGTGATGCATCGTGGATAAAAGTATGACCGACTTACTTTTTTTTGGAACAAATGAAACCAAAGTGACATTTTTCTGGAATCCAAAGAGTGACGTTCCCACTTCTTTTTATTTTTGGGGTAAAAATTCAATAGGTATTTCCCTTTTGTTTTTTCTCAAAGTGCCAATTGTAGTTATTTTATTTTCCAAAAGGGAAATAGCTAAAGGATAACTGGTATACCAATAATCGGTTGTCAAATTGCGATTTGAACCTTTTATATAATCAATAAGCCTATCTACAATATCACTGGGAGAGTTTGATACAGCAAGGGGCCCCTCAGGTTGCCGTCCACAATAAACTGGCTCTGTCGTGGTCATTCTGTTCTTGTTCAGATTCAGAATTGTGATCATCATGGTGTATTATTTCTTCATCTGTCTCAGATTCATCGGAATATTCTATTTCACTAGTTTATGTTTCTGGGTCTTCATTAAGAATTTTATATAACTCAGCATCAGTTAAAAACTTCTTTCTAGCCCTGCAAAATAAAAAAAAGTAACACACAAATAATATAACAATGCAACTAAATTCTTACATAATATTCTCTCAGCGTAGACGTTATATTCCTTCTCAATTATGTTACAATATCCTGTTCAACCTAAAATAAAGTAAAACTAAAGTTAATTTGACTTTAATTTCGAATTACAACTTTTTATAAAGTAAAATAATTAATGGATAAAATACTTACACTAGAAGGCGCGCCGTGTATTATGTACACAAAACCGCCACACTCTTGTATTTCTAAAAATTCTCACAAAACTCAGCTGCAACAAAAAATATTACTCAACTATTCGAACTACAGATCTCGGACGTGTACAAAATAGACGGGCGCGCCCACTATTCATTAAGGACACTTATGCCATAGAAAAATTGTTGCAGGGATTGCAAATATTTTTAAATATTTTAAATATTTTATACTAGTCGTATACTGTCGTTTGTTTATATTTTCTCAAATATGTTTTTTATTTTTCCTACAGTGACCTTTTTTTACGTGATGGTACTTTTATTGGTCTATTTATATTTGATATATTTTATTTACAATTTTATTTACAAAGTTAAACAATTATTTCTTGTCTTTTGATAAACTTTTAAGTGGTTGTAAATATTGTTTCTAATGAAACCTCAATACGAGTAATAAATTTCATGTAGTCGATTAAACATCAATCCAACTAATCCTTTACGTACTTGATATGCTTGTCTATTCATTTCAATATAATAATTTATTAGTATTCTGTAAAAACTTGTTACAAACTTATATTACATGTTTATGATATATTGGGTCGTAAACAATGTATGCACATACATAAAGTCATGACAACACCTCATACACCAACAACTCCCTAGCGCACGTTTACCGCACAATTATTTAAACTAGATCAATTAGATTTTCATTAGAAAATATTTTAATAATAGGCCAGTAACTGGACAAAATTAACCAAATGAAACATAAAGATATAAAGGCCTTCGATTCTAAACTATTGACTCAGCCATATGAATTTGCTTGGGCTCGTGCCCTCATTTTTCAAATTCATGAGAAATTAGTACACTTCACGTCATATAAAACTGGTACACTTTTTTTCCCAATGTAAACCTGTATTCAGACTGGACACAATAATGGTTCGTGAATCAATTCGTTGTTGCCATCACAGATAACGGAATTTCAGTAAATTTAAATAAAACGTAAAACGTAAAAAATAACGTTCAAAAATGTATAAAGTTTTTTAGGGTATTGGCACAAGGAACATTTTAATGCATCTACTGTAATTTTATACTTCAATTACTTACAGAACACAAACTGTTGACTGTATGTTATGTCAATAAGTTTAGTAACAGGCAAACTACCTAAATTAATTTAATATTTATTACATAAACGATAAATGTGAAAAACTAACATTATACTTTATCCTACGTAGATTATAAACTATAAAATATCCGGGGCGAGAAATGCTTTTTAAAACGTGACAGTATTACATTACAATCCAATATATGACTAAAATGTTCCTTATGGAGGTTGAATCTACACCCTAATTTTAATCCGTTTTATCTATAAATAGACTATTACTTTTTTACATATTATGTATAAAATATAAACAAAAAACATTTACCTACCCATTAAGATGCATATTTTTTTCAAAATTAAATGATTTACGGTGTATAAATGATAATGAGAATAAAATTAAGCGGAGTAAGATATCATCGTCTGTCTTAAAAAATCCTCTTATAACTGAAAAATGTTGGTTTAGTATCTACAGATGTTATCAGTGCCTGAAAACTTCCCGAACATATCCGAACGATTAAACATAAAAAATATTGCTCGCCATCAGTCAGATTTGACAAGTTTGTCAAAGTGAATTTTTAAAGATGCCACGTCAGTTAAGTCAGTTTGATAAAACGAGAATAATTTCAAAAATAGAAGATGGTTGGTCTATTCGACAACTAGCTCAAGAGTTAAATGGAAGCAAAAAAACAATCCACAACATTAAAAAGAATGGGAAAACGAGCAGACTTTGGATAGAAGGAGAGTGAGTGGGAGATCAGTTATTACTACAGCCCAACAAGATAAAACATTAACTAATTATTTAAGAGCGTATCCTTTCCATACGGCAAAGCAAGCAACTGTTAATACAAACTTTAATGCTTCTATAACTACAGCATTAAGAAGAATTAGAAGAACAGATTAAAAAAATTGTGCAGCCGTCCGAAAATACAAATTCAGCGAGAAACATAAACAAAGTAGACTCCTATTTGCTTTAAATTACATTTTAAATGATCCAGTCAATTTTTGGGACCGTGTAATTTTTACTGATAAAAAAGTATTCCAGTCTCATTATGATGGCCATATTAGGGTTTATGGACCGCCTCGAAATAGGTTTAACGAAAACTATATTTTATCAAGTGATAGGTCCGGACGGTTCTCTGTAAATGTTTGGGCTTGGATGTATAGAGGAGATTAAGGAATGTGTTGGAGAATTGAAGGACGATTCAATACTGAAACCTATTTACATATATAAGATTATGTGATGTTGCCATCGATTAGCGAAATTTTCCCCAACAATAATTTATTTTCCAGCATGACAACTGTTCAATCCACACAGCGCACCGTGTATGGGATTACCTTATGGAAAATAGCATTGAAACTCTTCCAATGGCCCTTTAAAGAACGTTTGGGGACAGGGATCATTTATGAACCATCATTGAAGAAACCTGGGAAAGCTTGGCCGAAGATACAAATTTGTCACTAAATTTAATAAACTCAACTCCCAGAAGATTACAAGAAGTGATTAATAATAATAGAGCTATGACAAAATATTAACTTTTCAAATTGTAATACATATATTTAAACTCCACCCTTGTTCACTGCAAAAATTATTTATTTTTTATTAATTTCAAATTAAATTTAAAATTTTTCTAGTGGGTTTTATTTACTGTAGTATTCCACAACTCAATACAGTTTTGTGCTACACTTTACGAGAAACCAATCACACCTCTCGATTTGAAATTAAACATAATAATTTAAAGTCATGTCTAGATTTATTATCTATCATTATTTTTCAATTGAAATATTTTCATAAATTATAATAAAACACGAATCAATGTATGGGTACTGAGATATGGAAAATTTCAAAATTAATAAAATTTTTTAAGATGTATGTCTAAATAAATGTTTAAATATAAATGTGACTGACTGATCGAGAATGCTAGATATTGTTTTAGTTTTTAATATACTAAAAACTTGCGACCTGTCGCACAGCCCTGCTTTTAGCTGGTTTGATATAATATTTTCGTTGAACTGGCAACGTTGCATTCGAAATTAGAATAACACATGTGAAAAGCTCAACTTACACAACTTGAAAAACACGATTTTCGGTTATAAGAGTTGAACCAGTTTTTTATGACGCGAACGGTACCAATCTGCACCTATTGCAAAATATACTATTTTATACTAAGCAGATAAGAGTAAATTTGTTTTTCTCCCACTAAAACCCTGAATATTACGATTAATAGCGAAAAATAATTTACTGTTTGTTTACATATTTGAATTTAAAAATAGTGCAGTGCACTTCGTAATAGTGCAGTGAGAAATTTTCCAGCAAAAACTCGATTCCAGTAAAAACTAGTATTTAAAGAGATAAGAGTGAGGTTATTTACACTTTAAAAGAGTCATATTCGTCAAATTCCGTCTGTTATATTTGCGACGTTGCTAAAGTTAAAAATAATTCTGAGAACTGACAGGAACTGAATTTTTGACCGGTTAAAGCGGGTTTAGTTCCTTATGCAGTCTAGAATTTATATGAGAGATGCAATAATTAAAAAGCATAAACGTAAAAAAAAGTGTAACCTAAATTTAATTTTGAAGAGCTGCGATAATTTATAAGTAAGATTGGTAAAAATGATAATCAAAAAAACCATTTGTGCTGTGAAACGCAATGACACAGTCTCACATGAATTTGTAAAATGCAATGGTACAGGAAAATTACGCCAAAACAAGATAGTGCTACCATGAGTAACATACAACAAAAATTCTTAAAAATGACAAACACTAAAATAAGCAACGTCGCAGAACATACTAAGAATAAAATGGTTTAGTCAAAAATACTGGTTTGATGACCAATGTAAAACAAATTAAAAAAAAATAACAGATTTAAGACTAAAAAGTTTGCGATTACAAAAACAAGACAAACTAGAAAGGTATGCTGAACAACAAAAAAAAATTCGAAGAGCAAAAGCAGAACAGAAAAAGAAGCAACGTCGAACAACACACCAAGAATAAAAAGATTTAGTAAGAAACCACTGGTTCAATGATGAATGTTAAGCATAGTTAAAAAAGGACAGATTGGCGATAAAGTTTATATTGCGAAAACAAGACCACCTGCAAAGATATTCCAAATAATGAAAATAAGTAAAGAAAATCGTAAGGGTGCGGAAAAAAGTATATGGGTGATAAAGTAAAGCGTATTAAAGAAAATTACAAGAAAAACGAAATAATTTTTTTTTGAGTTAAAATACATTAAACCTGGGTACCAGGGAAGAATGATAAATGTAAAAGATGAGAAAGGAAACTTGATAGTGGACGAAGATCAAATATGTGAAAGATGGAAACAATATTTCGAAGAGCTGCTAAATGTCGCAGTGACTATTGAAGAAAATTATAATGTAGTAGTAGAAGAAATACCAAATCACACAAGAAAAGAAATTAAAGAAATAATAAAAGATATGAAAAATGAATAAAGCCCCGAGTAGCTTTGTTCGCTTAGCTGAGCTAAATATGGGGCTTTGAAAAATCATCTTTTTAAGTTAATACTTAAAGTGTGGGACGCCGAAGAAATGCCCAAAGACTGGAACAAGTTCATTATAATGCATATACATAAAAAGGGATATAGAACTGAATGCGTAAACTATACAGGAATTTTCTTCTAAAAATATAAGTAAGGACGCTTCTAAAAAAACCCCAGGGAGGTTTTCCGCAAGAAAAATACCAGGTTTCAACATTTGATCAAATTTTAAGGTTAAAACAAATCCTGATCAATTGCTATAAATCCATAATTTTAGCACAAATATTCTTTATTTATTACAAGGCCGGGTACGATATAATAGAGAGAAACAAATAAATAATAACGATAAAAAAATTACAAGTACCAGAAAAATAGCAATATTGGGAAAAATTAGAAATCAGAAAAACCATTTGTGCTGTAATAATGCAATGGTACAATCTCAGAAAAATTCCAATTGAAAAAAGTTTTCGCCAAAACGTTGTCTAGCTTGCTATTCAATACATTTAAAAAATGATGTGGCTCTCATTACAATAAATGGAAAAGAACTGGCAAGTATAGCAAAAACACTGATTCGGAAATCTTTAAAATGGGACTGAAAGTTAATATTAATAAATATAAGTACATGAAAATATTTTGCAAAAAAGGAATAAACACCAAAGGCTGCTTTAAATTAGAGCTGCAGGATGTATCAGTTGCAGGATGTATTATGTACTTAGGTACCCTTATTGGCCAGACTAAAAAATAAACTAAAATTAACCTGAGACTAAACAAGGGCAACAGATGTGATGGGGCCATGAACAAACTAATCAAGGCAAAAGATACATCTCGCAATACAAAAATACGTGTATACAAAACTTTTATTATACCCACAATGCTACACGATTCCGAGGCATGGACTATAAACAAAACCATAGAGAACAAATTTGAAGCACAAAGAAAGATGGAAAAGGATGGAAATGGCTTTGGTGGAAAAGTAGTCGAAGAAGAATGGAGAAGACGAACTAATGTAGAATTGTATCAATTATTATACGTTAACCCTCCAATAACAAGAGTTGTAAAAATCATAGACTAGAATGACTCGGACACCTAAAAGAAATTAAAGGTAATAGAAAAGTCAAAAATATTGTTCGAAGAGTACCTGAGAGCAAAAACAGAAAGAAAGACCAAAAACTAAATGGGGAAATGTAGTAATGGAAACTGTCAGAGAGATGGGAATCAGAGATTGAAAGCTGTCATCTAAGAACAGAAAACGGTGGAAGTTATCCATCCAGAAATGAGCCTAAAAGGCCTGTTAACACTGTACATACATACATACTATTTTGTTTAGAATGTTAGATGGAATTATAGAGAAACAATCATTGTGACATACAAATGTCACTTTCCGGTACATAAATGTCATGTTTCAATTATTGTGAGAAAACATTAAGTTTATTAACATTAAACTATGTAGAAAAGGGCTTTATGAGTAGGTGTTGTGATAAAGTTTTATTTCAGTTTTATTTTGACATTTTAGTTTACAATTATTATAAAACAGTTTTAAAATAAATGTTTGAAGAAAAATTATAAACAACTTCTTGAGTCATTTTATTTAAGAAATATTTTTTAAAGCCACTTCCAGCTCAAAAATCAGTCAAAAGAAAAAAAGTATTTTTTAAATGTATTTTTTATTACAATTCATTGTGGTTTATTTCCAGGTATAAAATATTCAGTAAAACATGTTACATATTAAACTATTTTCTAATTTTTAAGCACATTCCATACTATTATAAATTCTACAAGAGAAAACTTGTAATATGCTTAAGGGAATATATTGCGAATTTAACGTACAAAAATCGAATACTACATTATATTGTCATTCTTTATAATAAATTACATATTGTTGATATCAAATTGCAAGATTTATTGACCTTCCCGAACTGCTTCGTAATTAATCCTGATAATAAGCAGATCATTTTTAGACCTAGTTGGTGTTACGAAATTGTACATTCTCACTGGGCGGTACGATCAATTTTAACCACAAGGAATGAGTATTGTGTAATGCAGGTGCGAAATTTAAATTAGTTGTTGTTACTCTGAACACGCCTAGCAACTCAAGAATACTTGTTTAATTAGTTATCATGAAGGAATAAAATTAAAACTGACGTTTTACACATAATAGTAGTAATATGTACATATAAGAAATAAAATTATAATAGGTTTACGTTCTTTTGGTGTTTGCCTAATCCAAGGTAACACTTATTTACTAGTAATACTGATCTTTTTATTTTGTACGTTGTGGAGTTATTGTTGGTCTGGAGAGAGCATAAATATATAAAATTGTTTATATGCACAACCATTGACTAAAATTTACTACGCATGTGTAGTTTTTAATCAATGGCACAATGTTGTACTTTCTCATTCTTTCTGGCCAGGTTGGTCTTTAAGTGCAGTACGGTTTCAGTACTATACTAATGTAGTGTATGCCTTTAATATAATTTTTATTGTTATCAATATTCTACTCGCATTACGTTTTCCATTGAGGTATCGACGTTATCATTGACATTTAGTTATTAGCCTTGCCTTTATTAAAACTTATTAATTGTGTTATTTATTGTAGATCTATACAGATTTATGATAGACGGTCCTCCCTTTCTTCTAAAAGTACATTTTTCTAGGTGAAAATTTATATATCCCAGATATCGACGATATCAAATGGATTGAGCTTTGAAGCAAATTTGTTATGTTATCAAACCTAAGATGACCTAGTTTTCTGGAGTATCTCACAAAATTTTTGTATACGCATGTGGAAGAAGTGACCTGTATCGTTCTTTTAACTTGATCTTACAGAGATTTTTAGAAAGAGTCATTAGTTTGATGTTATTTAGAAGATTCTTCGTAATGATACTTATAGTAAAAAGAATATCAGAAATGATACCTGAATACTGAATATTTTGTCTTCTGCCTTGTCTTTTTATTTGCCTTTCTAGATCGCTATTATTGGCGATATTCTCGTTAAATATTACGTACAGATTATTGTTGTTAAGTATGAGCACATTAAATATTGTTTGTCTAGTTAGTTTAATAACTAATTATGATATCCGTTGGAATATGTGCTACTAATATATGAGCACTATAGCTCATTGTTTTCGTTATGAAGCATAGTTTTAGGGATATATTAATATTAAAGGAGATGCGTGGTTTGGAAAAGTTCCTGTTTTTAGCTATCTTTTAATACAGCATATTTCCTACTGAGTCATGCTGTTTCTTGTAATGCTGGCAGCTTCAGGTAAGTTGGATAACTTCTTCAGCTTGACATCTATTTCAGCATTTACCATTTTTAACTCAGAATCCTTGACTACACATTTCAGATAATTTCTTATTGGAATAACTTAATCCTAATTAGCAGGTAGGAAATCTTTTGTTTGGAGAATTATCTTTTCTAACGTCAACCAATACTTTCACGCTATATTATTAATACAGTCTTGATTTATTTTATTAAAAAAGGTTATTCAAAGGTTTCTACAGCGAGAAAAGCATTAGCTTCTACAGTAGATACCTCCTATCTTATCTTATCTTAAATTTAGCTATAATACCAGTCTAATTGATTATCAGTCCTCTTTCTTATAGTTATCGTGGTAATGCAATTTAATGGTAATATATGAACCGTGTAACTGTTTTATCCTTCGTATGAATTCTGAAGTGAAATCGACTTTTATTCGAGATATTTTTATGTATAATATTCTCCCATGGCCTCTATATTTTATATACATTAAAACATTCATGTTAATTCTTTTCTTCAACTGTATTAAAGCTACAACACATATGCATATGAAGTATATCTTAATTTCATTCGACAAAGTTTATAGCATCCTATCTGGGTATGATGAGCTCACAATCACAGGAGCTATGAGAAGCACATCACCGGCAGCTATGGAGAACTTAGTGGATTTCCTTTCTGTACAGCTATCCAAGCAGCCACGAAAGCCATTATAAGCTCTAAGATTAACTGTAGGCTAGTGTGGGACTGCCAAGAGGAACTCAATAGACTGGCGGAACTTGACAATCTTACACTGGTATGGGTTTCAGGTCCAAACTGCCCGGAGAAATGCCAAAACAACAGTCCTTGACCAAATAAAGGCCTGGATCCGATACATATAATACTCACTACAAAAACATACTCGGTTAAACATAGATAAAAATATATATTGGGCACACATGTGCTAATAGGGCTGAAGTAAGAAAATCATTTCAGGGTTTTAATTCAACTTACCAGTTAAAACATGGTCTATGCTAAATACAGTTCAAAAACCACATGATAGGATAGGTTAGGTTAGGTTTAATATAAGTGGGCGCTTTACCACCATTCCACTCGAACTAAGAGGTCTATTGTGGCTTATCCCTAGGTTAAAGTTGTCCCTTTATTTTAGCCTTTTTTAAGGTAGTATAGAATATGAAGGATGGTAGAAGATTTTTATAAAAAATTATACAGAATTCAACATGACGAGCAACTAAGAGAAAAAATAGAAAGTTCAGGAAAAAGATTAGTCAACCAAGTATCGGTATTGATGCCTGATATATTAACAGGCGGAGTAAGGAAATTATTGAAGAAAATAAAGAAAAATAAAGCGGCGGGATTAGATTATATTGTTATAGAAGAAGTAAAGATTGCAGGATGCAGATTTTTAAGGAAAATAAAGAAATTGTTTAACTTATATCTACACCGAAGTGAAACACCTATAAGATGGCACAGTGCACTTACCATTTTATTACACAAAAAGGGCGATCCAATAGACCTCGAGAATAACATACCCATAAGCCTGTTAAACCATCTCTACAAGTTATTTACAAAAATAATAACAAATAAACTGAAAATAAAATGAATTTTTTTTAACCTAGGGCAGGCAGGAATGCAATCGACTATTAGACCTAGCTTTCATAGACTTTAGCTAAGTATTCGATACGATAGTAATTAACAGCATAATGACAGCGTTAGAGGAAAGTCGCATAGATTATCAGTACTCCAAACTGATCGCGAATATATACAATAGTGCAACTGTGAGACTACACACAGATACAAAACTGTATAAAAATCAATAGAGGCAAACTTTTATACCTACGATTTGCTAATGAGATTGTTCTAATAACAGATGACTTAGAAGAGATTGGAACTGTGCTTACTAAGTTAGATGCAGCCTGTAAAGAAGTTGGTTTGAACATAAATTTTGGAAAGACACAATACATCTGGTACCAAGCGAAAATCCAAAAGTCGACTGCAATGAAATAGGATTAGATTCATATATATATATATATATATATATATATATATATATATATATATATATATATATATATATATGTATATATATATATATACATATATACTTAGGTCATGAAATCCAAATTGCTAGGAATAACCAAACTGCTGAACTGCAAATAACAATCACTGTAGCATGGGCCGCATATGGAGCTCTATCAGACATCTTCAAGATCAAAATGCCAAATTATTTGAAAAAGATGACGTTCGGCCAATGTTTGCTACCAGTCATGACGGCGTCGAAACTATAAGTTCCGAAAGGTTTCCATGGTTAGTACAATTAAACCTAGAGCTAAGATTAATACTATTACAGAAATTAATATTAAACTCAACAGTCTTCCGGATTGAACGGCGTCGGTTACCATTACGCCGAGCTTTTGACATCCTCTTCGAGGTCTTCTTCAGGACTTCCGAGGTCTTAATCTCTCGAGCCCACAGACACTACTACACTGATCACTAACAAATGCGTGACTGAACACCCTAAATGCACCCTAAGTAACTCATTGATTAGTGATCAGTGTAGTAGTGTTTGGGGGCTCAAAAAACTGAGACCTCGAAAGCCCTGAAGAAGACATCGAAGAGGATGTCAAAAGCTCGGCGCAATGATAATCAACGCGGTTCAACCCGGAAGACTGCTGAGTTTAATATTAATTCCTGTAGTACTATTAATCTTAGCTCTAGGTTTAATACATATATATATATATATATATATATATATATATATATATATATATATATATATATATATATCCTGATACTTTTCTGCGGTCAAAGAAAATTACTAAGTTCTCAGGAAGAACCGCGTTGAGAATTTAAAACTCGACATTTCGGCACCCATTTTGGAGCCATTACCAAGAAGGATATAGTTCCGTCGAGTTCGGCTTGTTAATTTGCGTACTTCCCTATGTCGTGCCGTACCAGTATCTTGTTCTCCAGAAATACGAGAACCGTCAAACGGCACTTAGGCCTCAATCTGCCTACTGCCCACTCCACCACTTGACGCAACTATAAGATTTATATTTACCTAAGTAAAATAATATTCAAGTCCTTTGCTTAATAAATAGCCTTAAATAAATTTACACAAATAAAGAGAAAAATAAATACCCAGAAATGTCTAGAGAAATTCGAGGATTCTCCAAGCCCCTTTTCTAAAGTGTGCTTCCTCATTTGCAATGCACTTTGTCATAGAAGTATCTAACTAAAAGTGTTCCATTTATGCATAACTCCTTTGTACTTACGTATTATTTTATTAGGTCGCATAGTGCAATAAATATACATCTTTGGAGAAGTAGAGGAAGTGATGCCCATTTTAGTCAACGAATAGAGGTTCTGTAGGATAAGAAAAATTTATGTATTACTATAGGTGCAAACCTATTTTAAAATATGTAAGTGCAAGATACAAACCTAATAAACCTATAAAACTAGATGTATATGAATAATATATTATATATATATATATATATATATATATATATATATATATATATATATATATATATATAATAAAAAACAAACAAATTTAAATATTATATTGATAAATAATAATAATAATTGAGTATAAAATAGAATAATCCAAAATTTATATTTTGATTTATATTTTGAGGCAAAATGACATTGGATATGGTGAATTTGAAATCTATTTAAACCTGAGAAAAAATCAAGCTATTAAAAATTGTTTAGACACACAAATAAAGAAACAGCATAATTGGTTTTACACGTTGGTGCCTATCCCAATGAAACCAACGGTCTCGTTGGACGACTAGAACTCTCCCATTATCAATATAAAAATGGGTAGACCTGTTCAATAAAGATACTGCGATAAAGAGTCTTTAGTGGCAGAACATGAGTAAAATGCCTAGTAACCCTTTTAATTTATTTATTTATAATCGTTTTAATGTCTTTATGAAAATCACAGTTATTTTAAATAAAAATTACATTTAAGGCTTATACGTATTTTAACCTCATTAGGTCTCATCAGGGCGACATATGAAGTTGCTATTATTGATTCCCTTGCCGACTAATTTATCAATTTCTCTGTTTTGCAAGTTGTAGCAAGCACCGTGGTAAAAATTTGAATTTAGTTTCGCCAAATAGGAAATCTTAGGATTCCTGGTATTGTTATTAGGTGGCGTTGTAACGTCTGTAAATAATTATTTTTATAATTATTGTCCTATGACGGGGAAGATTTGGTTTCGATTCAGAGCAACTACATATGTCGTTCTGATGAGACCTAATGAGGTTGAAATACGTATAAGCGGCTGGCGGATGTCCTGTATCAAAATTAAATATAATACCGTCTTTCTGTTTTAAGAAAATATTTATTTGGTGGATTTCGTAGAAAATTGGAATTCCTTGTGTTTGTTTGAAATACTAAAAGACCGTTGGTTAAAAATGGAGTGAGAAGGAGAAGATACATGTTTAATAGGATTTTGAAAGCCGAGGAAAAGACAGTCGGTTCCTGTTTGTGAAAAGAGTAACTTCTGAAGCTAAAAAGAGAGTGAATGCCGGTAAAATTAGATCGTAGAAGAAAACTAAGTTGTGTGAATAAAAATGTAATTTTATTTTCCAGTGTTTAAAAAAGTTTTAGCAGTGGTGATTCTATGTATGCTGAATTGTAGCAGTGCAGAAGTTAATGTTAAGAGTATTTGTAAGTACCAATAAAAGATCATTGCATCAGGAGAAGCTTAGGCTAAAAGAATTTAGTATCCAAGAGGAGATAAGATTTTAAGAGAGGAGTTAGCTAGCGCGTTAAAAAGAAAGTATCCGAGTCAATCTCATAATTGAAAGGAATTAAAAGTTTATTAAATTTTGAGAACAATAATATAAAGAGCAATAAAGTTATAAAACGGAACAGTAACTGATAAAATTTATAAAGTTGTTTTTGTTTATATGTTTTGTAAAGAAGTAGCGGCTATTTAGTAATCTGAATCAATATTGGCTGCACAACTTTCTGCTGCGCTTAGATTTAAGATGTCTGATGCCTTAGAGTTTGCTCTGCAATATATTCCTTAACAGTTCATATTTCTCACCTTTCACGGTGTGCCTTAAGTATTTCAACTTCCCAATTTTTATGGAATTTAAAACTTTGTTAAAACGCTTTGTTTTCCTAGTTGTTCGAGAACTGTTCAAGTGCATTGTTTTATGATTTAAAACGATGGAGAAAATAAAACATCGAAACATTCTTGTCCGGAGTGTTAGATTGATATTGCGATTACAGAAAAGTTTTCTTATTCTGTTAAAAGTTGACCATGCTATTTTAATGCGGCATTTTTTTATGTGGCATTTCTTTTGTTTGATCAGTATCTTCTATGATCCATGCTCAATTTTTGTATTATCTAGTACTAGCTTAACTTTATTATTTTGTGATTTTTTAAATACCAATAACTTGGTTTTTTCACATTTATTTTTAGATCATAGTCATTGCAATGTATATTTAATTGTTAAGAAAGTGTTTCAGTTCTTCTAGTGTTCCCGCCTGAAGGATAGTATCGACAGCATATCTTATATTATTAAGTGGCTCACCGTTTATAACTGACTTCGGCAAAGGCTAATTCTGAGATGGCTTCACTATATAAGTTAAACTACAATGGTGATAAAATATGTCCTTGGCGCATGCAACGGCGAATCTGGATATTCTAAGTTAGTTAATTTTCAACTTTCAATTTCGCTGGTTGATTCCAATAGAGGTTGGATACATATAATTTCAATGTTTTTACTGTTTATGTTTTTATTTAACAAAATTGGTTTAAGACGATTATGCTGCCCTCTGTCAAATACCTTCTCAAATTATTGGAACAGGCATATACTTCGTGATCCATAACTAGGTGTCTCTACGAACGAACCCTCACTGCAAACAGGGCATCCCTTGTTTTCAAACCTTTCCTCAATCTAAATTGTGGGATTATCTACACAGCTTATCCTCCTGTTATTATTCTTGTATGAGAATATTTTATAATTACTCTTCCTAATTCTACATAAAGGATATTTTCATAATTTTTACTTAATTTTTATTATATACAATAATATGTTTTTACGCATTTTTAGGAATATCCTGTTCCACTTTACCAATATCTTATAATCTGCTAAGATTATTAAATCCTTTATTTTTTTTCTATTCTGTGCATGGTTCTTATATTTATACATCTCATCATTATCATCATTGGTGCTACAGTCCTATAAAAGAGCCTCGACCTTCCCAAGTCTATTACGCCAGTCAGTTCTATCCATTGCCAACTGTTGCCAGTTTGCTGCGCCTCTTTGTCTACCATCCTCATCTACACCATCCCTCCATCTGAGTTTTGGCCTATACCTACTTCTACTTCCCACAGGTTGTGATATAAGGATTCTTCTAGGAGGGTTGTTCCGCTGTGATCTTGCCAAATGTCCTGTCCATCTTAGTCTTCTTATTTTTATAAAGGATACTACGTATTTACCACCAAATATATGTTTATATCTGTAATATATCTCGTAGTTGTACCTCCTTCTCCAAACACCATTTTCACAAATGCCACCGAATATTCTTCTCAGGATCCTTCGTTCAAATATAAGCAGGAGATTTTCATCTACCTTGGAAATGGTCCATGTCTCCGACCCATATGTCAACACTGGTTGTATAAGGGTTTTGTATATGGTTATTTTTGTTTTTTGGTTTAAGTTTCTGCTTCTCATATGTCTACTCAGTCCAAAATAGCATTTGTTTGCTACGATTATTTTTCGCTTGATTTCTTCCGTCATGACGTTCTCTTTGGTGATCAGGGAGCTCAAGTATGTTAATTTGTCCACCACTACCAAAGGTAGAGTTATCAACCGTGAATTGGTGGCCGATGTTTCTGGCTCTATTGTTGGGTGTTGTTGCCATTATCTTAGTTTTCTCTTCATTTACTTGCAGGCTTATATTTTTGAGGTGTTTGACAAGGTGGTATACATTTCTTCTAGCTTGCGTGTTGTGCGGACAACTAGGTGAACATCATCTGCATATGCCAAAATTTAGGATGGTTTATTAAAAATGTTTCCTCTGTTGTCTATTTGGGCATCCCTGACCGCCTTTTCCAGAGCTATGTTGAAAAGTAGACACGCCAGCGCATCTTCCTGTCGCAGCCCAACATGCGTTTCAAATGCCTGTGATTGTTTGCCCTCTATTTCGACTTTGTATACATCTCTCTTTGTAGAAATAACATACAATCGAGCATTTTACTCATTTTAAATTTTGACAAGTACAAATCACTCATATTAAAAAATTAATCAGTCATATTAAATCATTATATATAAAGGTCTTATTTTTTGGATGACTTTGTGTATATAATAATTCCTTTGTGTACAAACTTTTAATCAAAGCTCTTAACGATAATTGCAAAGCGAAACGACAATCTAAATTTCTTAATTTTAACAAATTATCTTTATTATTATTATTAGGATCCTTACTTAATTAAATAATAATTTACCATTTTTTATTTTTCCCAATCGCTACTTGCTTAATGTTATACTTTTTTCCTATTTATTGTATTTATTGTATTAAGTCTATCAATGAAGTACGTATTACGGACGTTGATCAAAGATCTTGATATGTCGAATATCCCAACGACTCTCGTAGTGCATCTGTTGATCAAGAATCTCAGATCAAATAAATAATATTTTTCTCTTCGTTATTAGGCTATTAAGTATTTTCAAAAAATAGGGCTAAAAGAAACTACAACGTTAAAGGGGTTTTGTTGTTTTATGCGCTTAGTTGACCCCAAATATGAAAAAGAACCGTGTAGTGCTATCATTTAAATAGGTGAGATTTTGAGAAAGGTGTAAATTTTTGTCCCTATACACTATGGTGCATTGGGGTGAATTATGTGCAGTTATTGTATATATACAACTACAGAAAATTTGTTGAAAATTAAATTTTCTATCGAAATGTCACCTTTTAAAGTAAAAAATATTTTTTTTACAAAAATATGTTCAAAAAATGAAGCAAAATAAAAACAGAAACCCACGCGATTTTTCTATTTTACTCTAAAACTTTTTTCCACAAATAAATAGCTACAGACATTGCTTTACAGAAGAAAAAAACTTTAGTCCTTTCCCTTTAAGATTTTTTGGTGAAAGTATTTAGAATTCACAGTATCCTAGATACCATTTTTCAAAGTTCGACGCTCACACCATTTTTTGGTCATTTTCCCTATTTTTCTGCAGATATTGCTCTATAACTATTTCTACTAAGTTCTGTTTGTAATAATTACAACCGAAAATCGTCCTCTTTTCGGTCTTTTGCTATATTGACTGCTTTTTCTCTGGTAATAGACACTTCTCCGCCTTGATTATTTCGCTCTCATTATTTTACTTGAAAACTTAACTTTTTCTTACTTATCTTATTCTTATTTCCTAAATTTTTTCTTATTTTATTATTTCATATTTAATATCTACTTAGCTGCACCTACACTAATACTCAAGTTACTCGAGCTATCAACCTTCCAATTTTGTCAGACTATACCGATTCACTTAGGTAAATTTGGTAAATTTATAAAAAAGTTATAAATGTGCTTAAATAAGAAAAGTTATATAACGCCGATGTGTGCTTCCACCTCAAGAGTGGTTGTCACCTCTTCTCGGGAGTAGAAATTATTTTACTCGAAATATTCACGAAAATCGATAGAGGATTAAATTCTAGACAACTTTTGTTCCATAGAGTTTTTTCAGAAATTCAATACTGTTCGAGCTATTTATGGTTGAAAACAGCGAATTTTCATTGATAAAAGTCACGTTTTTTAACAATTTTTCATTATTAACTGAAAAAATATGCCTTTGATCAAAATGTATGCAACACAAAAAATGAAGCTTATAAAAAAAATGAGATTCATTTTTATAATATATTTGATATACAATACAAAGTGAGAATATTTTAAGGAAAAAAGGGCAATGTAATTAACCTATCATCCAACAAAATTAAAATAAACATTAATTTTTCACATTACATTTTCTTTTACTCCTATTCATTAGATCTAGGAGTTTAAGTGGTTTAAAGTGCATTAATTTTAAATAAAGGTATATTAAATTCAATAGTCTATTTTAAGAACATTTCTAAAAAATTGTTTTTTTTTTAATAACTTAAAAACTTTTTTTTAGTAAATATTCCCGTTTTTTATAAACTTCTGTAGCCTAAAAAACAATGGAGATATCATCGATTAGAATATATGTCTTGGTGTGAACAACCCATTTTCTGTAGCTAAGAATGGACCGGGTAGATCTACAACAAACCCGTCTGTTGTGCAGATGGTAAACGGCTTGCACAACGGTTTTTTCTTCTGTCCCAAATATGATTTTCTTTGATACCAATTATTTCTGCTTTTTTGGTGAGCTAAATAAGCTCCATCGAAAATTAATGTGAGCTGATCATCCGTCAAATTAAATAACTTTATGGCATAAACAGAAGTATGGTTACGGATTAAGTCTTTTCTCACGAGACTTTTTACTCCAAAATATTGTGGCAATACATATGACTCGAATGAATTGATTACAGACTCGCAAAAATCAGATACTTTGATCTTATTATCTATCCCGAAAACTGATGAAATAAAATTATGTGATGATCTAGTTCTTAATTTAACAATAATACTGGTTATTGTTGCCTGTTATTTTAGACACGACACAATTCTGCTGTCAAATTAAAAATCAATTCAAAATAAACACCAAAACAGAGAGCCATTGAACATTTGAGGGAAAGCCCCGCCGAAAAGATAAAGGCCCTAACACGCAAACTGACTAAGAGCGATACAGAGGATATGGCCCTACACACGCAAACGCACTAAGAGCGATATAGAATGAGAGAGAGAGAGAATGTCAACTACCGTGCGGCGCAACTATCAACGCCATGTTTTCTGTTACTATCAGGCTCCCTGTATATGCGGGATGTAGGGCTAAGACATGAACGCCAAAACAGTTAAGTAAATATAAAATATAAAATAAAAGAATAATGATATAAGCATGGGTATAACGCTCTTGTATCTAAGCGGAAGAGTAAGGCATGGACGAGCGTGGTACGAGCTTATGAATGTATATAACAAGGACCTCAAAAGTCATGGAACTATATAGATATGCGTCTGTGTTCAAATGTATGTACATTGTGATAGAATATCACGTATATAGATATATTCGCTAGCTTAAAATTCCACAACTTTTGAGTGTACAAGTGCGTTCTAATTCACCATTCATTTTTCGGAATATTTTGAGGTTATGTAGTAAAAACATGGAGAAAACGGGGTTTTTAAGTATTTTGGAGCTCTCACATATTTATATAAAGTACGCATAATAGTTTGTAGATGAATACTTAGCACCAACAAATAATATTAAGTGCTTTGTACTATTATTAGCATAGGCGACAGTTTCTAATGGTTAAAAAAGTTGCAACGAAAGAAATATGTTTCATAATCAAGAAACATTTTATTTTATTGGTTTAAATACAAATACAAGTTTAGAATTTGAATGTTTACAAAACTATTTTTAACGTCGTAGTCGTCTTTACAGGTCCTTTTTAGCGGGTTGAAGAGTTTAAACTAAAGTAATATCTTTTCATAAGCGAGGAATGGATTTTTAGTTATCTAAATGGAAAATTAAATTATTGTAAACTACACATAAATAGGCTTTTTGGGTATGTTTTTGCATAAAGTGTGGCTTTTTAGTGGTTAAAAACTTGAAATCAATAAAACATCATTTCACAAGCTATAAATGAATTGTTATTGATTTTAATTAATAAATTAAGCATTTTACATTGTAAAAATTATTTTTTACGTTATTTACGTCATGAAAGTTAGTTTCTAATTGTTGAAAATTTGTATTAAAGTACCAATTATTATTGTATGTTTATTTTACTTAATTCAATCAGACTTTTATGCATAAAAAGCTTAAATACGTGTTTTCCTATTTTTTCCACTTAGTTGTATTTATAACCTCTTAAAAAGAAAAAACACACTTTGCCTATTTATAACTTTTGCAATAGAGGATAATATACGTTTATATCCAAATTTTCAGCTAATTCCATGCAGTTCGATAGAAACTGAAGGTAAGGTCATATTTTTCGTCTAGGTTACTGGACTATTAACACTGTTTACAATAACTAATACAATTTTAAGTAAAAATAAGACATGTTTACTTAAAATTTTAATCTAATCCTGACAACAATAAATAATAGTGTGTTGTTTATAAAGCAAAGTGTTATATTTTAGTAATGATTTATTATTTAACTTATTAAAGAAATAACTAATTTCTTTAGTTGTCGCCAATTCACTTTATTTAATTTCTTATAAACTAAACCACTTTCCAACTAGAGTTCCCCGTCTCTCTTACAATCTTTCTCCTTATTCTCGTTTTCGATTCCTATTATGTTTCGTCGTATTATTCTCCTCTTTCTTTTTTAGTTGTCTGCTTCTTGTTTTTATAATTTATACTATTTCCTAAGATAACTCTATAAACTTGAACCTTATAATATATTATTTGACTAACTACCAACTTTTCCTAGGGCGTTCTATTGTTCTTTCTCTATTCAGATATTGGTCCTTTCTATATGAAATAAATTGTTGTTTTATTTTATCGTGTTGGTTCTGTTATATTTTTATTTTATTGGTTTATTGATTTAGTTCTTATATTTAAATCTTACCTTCAGTTTTAGTGGACTGTTTGAATTTTTATTATATGTTTGTGGTAAGGTAGCTACATTTGATTACATTATATAAAAGTTTGCCTAATAAAGATGGACCTAATTTACTAATAGACATTGTAGTATGTAAATAAATGATTCAATAAAGAGATGAAAAACCGATGTGAGCATTTACTGAGTCGAAGGCTGAATAATTATCTACGTAATATATCTAAATTATGCAGTTCTTTTAACAATCTAGAAGTACAATTATTTTTACTCCCATTTCATTCCGATACGAATCCAATTACTAATTATTTTATATCATAAGTACTATAAATTAATATTAAGCTCATATTTTGTTATTAATAACAATGCTTACCTGATGTGTATTACCTAATAATGAATCTTATTCGTATTTCTTACTACGGTTAGTTCGACTGATTTTTTTATTACACGTAGATATTAAAAATACCTATATTAAAATTCAACACATTTTTATTCTGTCATTTGTTTTCAATGTTCCATGACATAAAACAATTTCACATTCAAAATGACAAAATTAATCGCCAATCTTGCTCACACAATTACTAATTTTATTACCTTCAATGTGAACCGTATATGACTAACGTTCCGTGTTTTACGACTTTATTATTTGAACAATTTTAATTTTGATTTGATTCGTATCTACTGACAAGATTCATGATGCCCATTTTTCATTTGCTATCTTGGTATATGTTTAAATGTGCAGCTGATGCAATAGAAACTTTGAACTGTGTTAACGTGTATTAGTTAGGAAGTATTTTGATTTTTTTTTAATACATTCATCAATCTTTTCTCACATCAAACATTTCTCGCAACACTACCGTCCTAACATGTTTAAATATTTTTACGATTTTTATAAAATAAATTCATATATTTACGTATAAAATGTAGTTGCGTAATTGGTTGACATCTATATGTGCCAAAAAATCTTTTGATTTCTGACAATGTCATCCGGCCACAGATAATAATACAAGGCCATGACTAGCCAAAATTGTAAATAGTATTGAGCATTGCTGATAATTTATTATATTTGGATAACAATTTTTGTTAATACAATTTGATTTAAATTTATTCATTCAAATAAATAACAGACAATATAAACAACACATAATATAAAATAATTAGTTGTGGTTATGACGAAAATCAGATTTTTCTTCTTCTTCTTCAGGTGCCATGTCTGCGGCGGAGGTTGGCAATCATAATAGCTGTTCGGACTTTTGAGGCGGTTGCTCTAAAAAGTGCATTTGATGTACATCCGTACCACTCTCTTATGTTGCGCAGCCATTACGTTCTCCCTATGCTTCTCTTTCCCCTGATCTTTTCCTGCATAATCAGTTGGACCAAGGTGTATTTCTCTCCACGTGTAATATGTCCGAGATATTCCAATTTTCTTGTTTTAATTGTATTTCAAATTTCTATTTCTTTATTGATCCTTTTCAGAACCTCTTTGTTTGTGACGTGTTCTGTCCACGATATTTTTAGAATTCTTCTATACACCTACAGCTCGAATGATTCCAGTTTTTTCATTGATGTCGCATTCAAGGTCTAAGTAGGTAATAGACTGGCAGGATACCTTAATAACACTATATGGCGAAACAGACAAATTAACACTGATATGAAGTCAAGAATTTATAAAGCCGGTGTAGGATCAATAATGACATATGCCTTAGAAACAAGACCCGACACAGTCATAACGCAAGGGCTACTGGAAACTGCAGAGATGAGAATACTGATAGGAATTACAGGAAATACACTGGGAGATCGAAAGAGAAGTGAAGACATTAGAAGAAAATATAACGTAGAGTGTATAAATGAATGGACACAATATAAAAAAAAAAGAATGAACGAACATAAGAATGAACGAAGAAGAAGAACATAAGCAGAATGGAGGAGACCTGTGTCGTCAAAATAGCAAGAGATAAGTCACCAATCGGCAGAAGAAATTTCGTACGACCGCGCAAAAAAGGAGTGAACCTTCCAGAAGAAGAAGAATCTTACTTTATGTGACAACTGTAATGTTCCACTCAGTGTTAATCATGTCCTTGTAGAGTGTGCAAGACAACAGTTTCAGAGACAGACCATCCACATGATCGGATCAACAAGTGAAATCTTAGGAGAAAATGTAAAATTGAACATTTCGTAAAATTTCTCAAAGACGAGTATATAATATTTTGTTAATATTCTTAACAAAATTGATTATTTATAAGTAAAGTATCTTATGTTTAAATGTTGCTTATATCCTTAGAGGTGGATAAGACTATGTTTTTAAAATAGAAAAAATACTAATAATTTAACATAAACATAAACATCTAATTCACACATTCGTTTTTCCTCCTGATCTACAGAGGAAATAGCATTCTTCTATGCTAATGGCGTAACCTTATATCAATAGCAGTATTCAACAGATGCCTCACATCCTCAATTTTAAAAGTTACGTTATGACATGACACATATACCTATGTTTGTGCTGAGATTGGCTCAATCGTGTTCAATTTATAGTGACATAGTGACGTAATCGATACGACAAGGGCAATGTTGTTTGATTAAACACATCAACTCTACCCTAACTGCATTCTCATAGTACATCATATTTTTTTCCTGAAGTCATTTTTGCATTTGAGCCTTTCTGACTATAGTTATAGAATGGACACTTTAAACCAAAGACTTAACGTAAGCCTTTAGAAGTCCAACATTATGAAATTTATCAGAAATAAAGGGTTAAGTAGTCTAATCCTGAATAATACAAATATAAATCTGATGAGTGAAGCATCGACAGATATAACAAATAACCAAGAGAGCGGTGCCTATAATATTGGTAGATAGACGCAATGATGAAGAAACGTGGAGTTTAAAGCCTGACATGCTATATTGAATTTATAACATGGTAATAAAACCAACATTTACATATGAGCCAGTAGTATAGTAGAAAAAAGTGCAGCAAAAGCACCATTCTTAAACTAAATAAGATGCAAATACTTGTTTGCTTGGAATTACAAGAACTATAAGGGGCACACTAACAGCGGTTATGGAGACCATACTGGACATTGGGTCTTTGCACATCGTTAAACGAAGGATGAAGACAAAAACGCAGATTTATAAAACATTAGTGCGAAGTATTATGACATATGGGGCCGAAAATTGGATCATAAACAAGAAAAACAGCAGTAAGATAATAGCAACAGAGATGGAATGCCTGCGAAGATGCTGCAGAGTAACAAGAATGGATAGGAGAAGTAATGACGAAATAAAGCAAAGAACATCAATAGAAACAGACATACTAACATATATAGAACAAAAAAGACTAAAGTGGTATGGACATGTAAGAAGAGCTAGCGACAGCAGATGGATAAAAAGAATAACCGAATGGAGCCCCATAGGAAGGAGGAAAAGAGGACGACCCCGAAAATCCTGGAGGAACGAAGTAGACGACGCCATGAGTAAGAGAGGACTAAACGATGGAGAATGGAACAACAGAGAGAGATGGAAACGGTTGAGCGAGGGAAGGCAGTGAATACTGTAGAATCCCTAAATATATATATAAACGAAGGAACGTAAGAATGGGATATTATGGAATGCAAGATAATGTGAATAAAGTAATGGTTAGGTCAGGACATAGTATGATGACTTGTTACATTCGTATTACAGGATTTTGTGTGGTAGTTAATTTTCTTTTGTAATTCTCTTATGGGGATGAAATTATGCACATCAATTCACCGATTTATTGTAACTTCACGATATAGATTTAATCTATAAATGTACAATTTTCAATACTACATAATTTCACTTTTGCTATTATAGAAATCAAGAGAGATAGAGAGAGAGAGGGAGAGAGAGAGAGAGAGAAAGAGAGAGAGAGCGAGAGAGAGAGGACAATGTCTTAAGCGACTTGACCACTTGAATAACTAAAGGTGACTGTTTTTTAATACAGTTACAGGTCACCTTAGTACCTACAAAGAGGTATGCGGGCTGGAGAGGTATCAGGTATGCTGACGATTGTCTGGCTTTTTAACTTATAACAGGTAGAATTTAGTAGAATAGGTAGAATTTATGCAATCTTATATTGTGCAAAAGAGTTTGAGATTATCGGGAAATACATGATAGTGAATAAGCTGATAAAATTGTCAGAAGAAAATCAGCTACAAAATACTTCAATCCAGCGTCGTTTATGTAAAACCCAAAAAGCGCCATTTGGGTCCGTAAAAAAACCTGGATCCAAACACAACATAACTCTCTTTGGAAAATTAATTATACTCTAATTGGAAATTAATAATATAATTATTATTATAGTCATAATTATATATTATACATATAAATTATGACTATAATAATAGTCATGTGTGGGTAGCATAATAGAATAAAGATTGGTTTGGTATTTGTTTGGATTTTATCGTAATTTGGTCCGGTTAGTTAATTTTAAAATACGTATATGCAGCCATTTTTTAATATCCATTGTTACATCTCTAAAATGATTTATTGTTAAATTTCCTTTCTTCTCTTTGAGAAATTTTTTATATACTATAAATATATTGAGAATAAGTTATTCTCTAGTAATTTTATTTTTATTTTTGATTACGAAAACCGTATAACTATTTTAATTAATACAAGGTGGTAGTAAATTTCAGGTCGTTAACTTTTTTTTGGCAGCACCAAACCAATTTTTTGTGCGAACTTTTATCTTTTTACAAGTTTAAAAACCTTAGTTTGTGTTTTCCTATCCTGTTTTCCTTACCAAACGAGAACGGAAATTATTAGGAGCTATATTTTTTTTCAGGAGACACACCTAAAACACATCATTACACCTACGAGAAGTCACCTGGGAGATGGGAGCAAGTTTATTTAAATTGAACTGAATCTTCTGTTTTTTTTTGTGGTTCGCCATGAATTGGTTTTTGTTCTTTTTCTCCTTAAGACTTTAAATCTGTATAATAAGCACTACATGTAAGTTTATTTAATAGTACTTTATCTACCAGGAGATGTTAAAATACCCCAATAATCTCTCGTACATCAGGTTTTTGTGTACACATTTAACAGGTATCTTTTTCATATATAAATATACTTTTAAGGACTATGCCGTAACGATAAATTGTCCATTTTAAATGCTATTCTATTTTTTAATGAAGCCGAAGTGTAAAAATACTTCTTTCTAGTGGGCGAGTAGATTACATTTTACAGACAAGGTTTCTACATTTTCATACTATTCAAATTTAGAGTTAGGGTATACATATGAGATAATAGGTTTATTTTTTTTATAATTACGGATTCCGTTGTACTCAAAACTTAGGTTTAAACTGCACATAAAAGGTGAAGGGTAACATATGTTAAATTTATTTGTTAACTTAATATTTACTGTAACTAAGCAGAAAATAAATTGGGTTGTACATAATATATGTTTTATTGGCACATTTTTTTTTTCATATTCAGAAACTAATGTAGATAACCCTTATAGCAATATAGCATACCTTGGGAAATAACGTTGATATTTTTCTGGCGCCCACAATATATTTTTTTGTTTCTTATTTCACTGCCTGGCACTGGCCACCAGGGCCGCCGCTAAGGTATTGGCCGCCCGTGTGCAACTTAATATTTGCCGCCCCCCTTCCAACACTTTAGACATACATACTATTATTTAAAGAAATGTGCAGAAGATGCATTTTATAACAATAATAATTTGTAAATAGATAAATATTTACTTGAACATTTAGACTAATCTCCATGATTCAACGTCCATGTATTATCCTAATGTACTTAATATCCTAATATCCTATCCTAATATCCTAATTTAAACGTCCATTATCCTAATTTAATAACCATGATCCAACGTCCAGAATATATATATCCTAATATCCTAATTTAAACGTCCATTTAATTAAAATAAACCGTGAATAGAAACATAAACACATAAAAAAACTAAAAACGCACTTTTCGGGCTTTCGTCTCGGAAAACTTTTTGACAATATCTTTAATGTCCAATGTCGCACACACTTCATGTTCTATATATAACATTGCAGAAAACAGAAAAACATCTTACTACAATTGTTATTTGTTCTACGTGGGCCCCAATGTTTTTTCTCCATTTCATATAATTTTTGATAAGCAGAGTCAACTGTTAATCATTTTTTTAATGTTGTAGATAGTTTAAACAGTTTTTGAGAATATTTTATATGAGCTGCACTGCATGCATGTCTTTTTAAAATAATAGCTAAATGTTGCCAGTTTAGTTTACCCCATTAGTTTCACTAAGTTATTGTCGGCTGCTTTCATCACAACAAAACAGTTTACAAGGTGCACAAAAAACACCATTTAGTGATAATGAGTAAAGTAACCACGGGCGATGAATTTGGTCTTGATTAGGTGTGCGATAATAATAAGTTTCTGAAAATTTCCTATTATTTGTATCTCTGGGGAAGTTAATTTTTGTAATTTGCTGAGAAAAATTTTCAACAACAAATTGAACTTCACTTGGATTCATATTTGCAGGCTATTTTCGGGGATCATCTGAAACCAAGTATATGCTGGGGCTTCCTACACTGCAATCCAGATTAACTGGAACATTAATTGTTCTGTCTTGGTTGGTGATTTCAGGTTCAGGCGTTTCAGCATAAGCACTCGCACTATCGCTATTATTGTCATCAAATCATCCGTCTCTATTCGCAGGAATATTCAATTGTTTGGTACTTTTTTCTATGGTTTTGACTTAGCTTGAAGTTGAAGGTCGTTTTCTTTTTCTTTCGGACATTTTGAAATTATCACTTAAGAACGAAGCGGGGCGAATTTAAAAACACTGCAAATAAGTTGTCCAAATAATGTTTCTCCAAATAATATATAGCCGTAACGCGTATACGAATAAAATTGCTCTGATCTCGACGTTACTTCGAAATACAGTACCCACTGTGCAAAAGAAACGGGTATACTACTATATTTTAAAAACAACATCGTTTATCAAAAGCGTGTCTAAATTCATCGAATTCTCAACTAAGACTGAACATAAGACATAATAACCCATCTATAAACATAACCATAGGAACAATATTATAACAGAAACTTTACAACCACTTGCCTAAATTCTTGTAAAGTATCTACGTGTGAAATCTCAAATAACTGAAGTCTGAAAGCCGCCAGCCGCTTTGAATTAAAAAGTATTCCCAAAACTGCTTTATGACTGTACCTGCAAAAGGGTGGCAGTTCATACAATAAATAATATTTTCTGACATTTTTTTTAGATTAGGATGAAAAAAAGAAGTATACAGGATAAATGAAACGCATTTAAGTATTATCACGTACTGAATAATTATTATTGTTTGGAATATTAGAGTTCACAGAATTATCTGAATCATTACTATTTAATTATTTGAATTTATTTTCGTTTTAAAAAAGTATTATCATCAGTGGACTGCTTTTGGCCGCCCCTATTGTTAGCCGCCCGTGTGCGATGCACACTTGGCACACATGGTAGCGGCGGCCCTGCTGGCCACTACATTAGCCAACTTCATATTTTTATTACATTAGCACATACCACAAAGTTCAATTTTACAATTTTTGTTACAAGTGTAGAAGGGACTGTAGATATAATATAAATATAATGTTGTTACAATTCTTTGAAATCAACTTTATGTAACACATAAAGTTGTAAAGTTTACCATATATGTTAAAAGACTGAAAACTATAATCTTCAAAATTCAAAATACAACTGTTCCCCAACTGTCAACAACATATGTTTATATATTATATATTTTCTGATGTTCCAAACGTCACTGGAAATGTCAGAAATTTTCGATGTCATCTTGAATGATCGAGAATTACTTCTACTTTTTCGTCTTTTTTTATATGACTTTTTCTATATAAAATAAATCTCACAGAACTGTTGTAACAATATATTTACAAACTAGACCAGTAGATCGTAATTCATGAAATACGTGCGTTTTGGAAATCCTCGAACTGTAAAATCGGATTCGGAGGAATGACTAGAAAGTCCCAAAAATTTATGTATTTGCTATATAAGACCGGTAGGAAAATTTTAAGCAACAGTTTGTGAAATATATTACCATTTTTACAACGTTTAAATTGTTGTTATTAACTTTAATTAAAATTACAATATATCAAAAAATAAAGAATAATAAGTAATTTGTTTTTCTACAAACATAGCGTGTGGGACCCTCTTCCAGCGGAGAATTCCTTTTATTTATTTAATAACTAGAAAAGTTTCTAATTTATTATGGGTAGTTAAATTTAAAAAGTGTATATAAATTAAAAGTAATAAAATAATACATCACAATTACATAGCCCATAATTAGGGTAGAAATTAAAATACAGTTGATTTTGCTGAAACAATAAATCTGTTTGGTAGATCATTTGGTTAAAACGTTTTAGCCTACTCACTTCATTATTGTGGCTTCGCCAGTTCATTGGGATATTCTTTAATTTGTCTCGTATCTTCACCATAGATATTACTGTAACTTGTAGTATACAAAGTTTAAAGAAGTATAAATAATTTTAACTAAAAGGTAACTTCATTTGAACTATGAGTTCAATTCATGTTCAATTCATCAGGAAATATTAGGCTAACAAAGTTATTAATTTTTGTACTTTAACACTCAAGTCTTTTAAAGGTAAAAATGAAGACAGAAATATTGATAAGGAAATACAGTTACAATACTCAGTTATATATGAGTCACAGACAATGTTGTCCTTATTTTTGATGATCGGAATGACAAAAATTATAACAAGGTTAGCTCTGAGCAACTTTTAAAAGAATAACATAACATAATAACATAATAACAATAAGAAGAAGAAATTTACCTACGTTAAACATTAGTAGGGATAGTCAAATCGCCGAATCGGAGTAGTGCTCTATCTGTTATTTCGCAAGGCGCGGAGTGATACTAGTTATTACAAAAACATCCTGACGCAAACTAGAAGTGACGCAAATTAGAATAAAAAGATAATTATTGGACATAGTGACAAATGGAAGTGGACAGGCAAATTGCCAGAATGAAACACTACAGATGGACCAGGAAAATTTTATAAGGACGATCAAGAGCAGATAAACGAAATCCGGGAAAACCCACATGAACTGACAGCATTAAAGAGTATGAATGAATTAGTTTGCAACAGCCCTTAATATACCAAAATTTAAAATTCTTAAGTAGACTTTTGTTCAGCGGTGTACAAGTTAGGACTGTTAATGATGCTAAATATTTATTTTTATGTAAATTGCAATTGCTTTTTGTGCTCTTTGTTCTTATATTTTTTTATTTTCTTATACATATATTGAAAGAATTTTAAACGTATTTTCATATCTTAATATGAATTTAATATAATAAGTATAGAATAGAACTTGTACTAAACTTAAGTCAGAATATTTTTTTCTAATACTAGATTATATTGAATACAGCATTTTCCGTATAATGGAAGTGACTAGGTATATGGATTTTCATTAAAACAATAGCATAGCATCTTCCATTCTTGATAAAATTCAAGGCACAAAGGATAACGCGAACAAGAAGCTTGATTATTATTAATCACACTTCATCGTAATGAGATTGAAGCGTACTTCGCTTCAGGATTTCTGAGTACGAGCTTTACGGTAATTAATGCGATGATAACATCGAAGAAGCTCAGAAATTTAATTTAATTTGGATTGTTAATACAATATGCAAAAACTCCTCATAAAGATATCGTTATTTATTCACTTATCTAGCTTTTGATCGATTATATAGGGATACTGAACTTTTAAGACACATACCTACCTACACTATAAAAATTTTATAAGCTTTAAAAGTTATATTAATATAAGACATTATTATAATTAAAATAAATTGGGATAAATTTGTTATTGAAGGATTAACATAAAATTAGTACATTTCTACATTAGTTCGTCTTCTCCATTCTTCCTCTACTACTTTTCCACCAAGCATTCTGTGAAGTATCTTTCTTTTCATTGTTTTGAATCTATTCCATATGGTTTTTTTCCATAGTCCATGTGTTGGCAGCGTATAGCATTGTGGGTCTAATTATTGTAGGTTCGTATATGCTTATTTTTGTATTACGAGATATATCTTTGGACTTATTTATTTTGTTCATGGCGCAGTGCATCGTTTGCTTCTGGTCAGAGGTTAAGTTCAGTTTTTTCCTTACATGTCTGATCAATAAGATTATCTAAGTGCATATTATATTAATCCACCATTTTATATACTTGTATTTATTAACTTTATTAACTTTCAGTCACATTTTAGAGCTTTACGAATCAGTCATGTTGATATACGTGCCAGTTCTTTCCCATTTCTTGAAATGAAATCCACATTATCAGAGTACGCTAAACATTGATGCTCTTTGTAGAAAAGAGTGTCGGACCTATTTATCCCACTAACCTTACAATTTTTTCTAGAACTATATTGAATAGAGAGGTAGACAACGCGTCTTCTTGGTGAACACCTTTTTTCATTTCGTTTCGAGAAGACTGTACCATTGCATTTCGCAGCACAAATGGTTTTTTTAATTGCCATTTTTATCAAAATTTCTATTTTTTCTGTCACTTGGGATTCTTTTAGCGTTTCTATTAATGTGTTTCTGTCTATTTTATCGTAGGCGGCTTTGTAATGAATGAACAGTACTTGTGTTGAAATGTTATATTCTTGGCGATTGATCAGAATTTGTTTCAGCATAAATATTTGATCAGTTGATAATCTTCTCTTGCAAAATCTTCCCTGATATTCTCCTAGATTTTATTCCACAAATATTTCTAATCGTTTCTAGTCGTTTTTTAATTAGTATCGCGAGCACTTTGTTAATTACCTTGAATAAGGATATTACTCTATAATTGCGCATTCAGTTCTATCTCCCTATTTGTGTATAGGAATTATAATGGACATGTTCCATTGAGGCATTTCTTTGGCATTTCACACTACTATTAGCTCACGAATTTGGTTTCTTAAAGCGTCTCCTTCATAGTTTAAGTTCTCCTCCACAATGCCGCTCTCCCCGGGGTTTTATTGATTTTTCATATCTTTTATTATTTTTTCAATTTCTTCTCTTGTGGGCTTTGGTATTTTTTTTACTACTATTTGGGGTTGAGGAGTGTTATAATTTTCTTCAGTAGTCACTCCGCTATTTAGCGGCTCTTTGAAATATTCTTTTTATCTTTCAAATATTTGGTCTTCGTCCACTATCAGGTTTTCTTGCTTATCTTTTATATTCATCGGTTTTCCCCGATACCCAGTTTTAATGTATTTTACCTCTTTTTTTTTGTTCGTTTTTCATGTAATTTTCTTCATTAGGCTTGATTTTATTATCCATATACTTTCTTTTCCGCGCCATTAGGATGTTCTTAATTTTTTTTCGTTGTTTAGCATACCTTTCGAGTTTGTCTTGTTTTTGCGATCGCAAACTTTTTAGTCTCAAATCTGAGCTTTTTTATTAAATTTGTTTTACATAGGTCATTAAACCAGTATTTTTGTCTAAACCATTTTATTCTTGGTATGTTCTGCGACGTTGCTTCCTTTATAGTGTTTGTCATTTTCAAAAACTTTTGTTGTATATTACTCACAGTAGCACTATCTTGTTTGGTGTAGGTTTCTTGTATATCCGGCACTACCTCAATACGTGCGTCGCATTTTAAAAAATCGACGCGATGTTCAAAACTAGAACTAACTGTTTTCAACAAAGTTCCCTCTTTAAATATAACATACAGTTAATCGAGAATTCCGGCGATTCCCTTTGAACAGAATAGAAGGCAGACCGGTCTTTCAGCTGAGCCTCGAACTTACTAGAATTCGGTCGGCGACTCTTGCTGAGTGATCTCGAACGCCATGGAACTGGTTTTAGCGTAGGGGTCCCTTGGATATTGCCTACTAGAAAAATACTTATTAGAAAAACATGTTTACAGTTTTGAGTCATATCTAATTGGCGGCACTCTAACTTTGGCATAGCTAACTTTTGCACATCGGATTCTAGTACATGCTCTCTCAATTAAAGTAAGGCTTCCCATACATCTCGGTAGGTAGGTCACGGGCAGTGTCTTTTGTTACCTGGTACAAAAAGTAACGTGATGCATCTTGGAGTTTCAAGACTTTTTTCGGGAGCTGGCACTTAGCATTGAACTTCTGTAACTCGACTGAACTTCCTTTGAAAAACGGATGCTAACGCTGGCGCATCTTTGATACTGGCCGGGATGGTAAGGGCCAGTGAGTAGTCATCGGGAAGCGCGAGTAGATCTTGCTTTTCTTCAGTGGTAACACCATGTCCTGCTTTACAGGTGAGTCCATAGGCTTCCATGAATTCCTCAAATGTGAGGTCAGACACATCTTGGACTTGGTTTACTTCCACTTCTCCATCTACGTCGTCGTCACCTTCGAAAGACGCCAGCCTGTTTTATGGTGTACTATCATCGGCTTTCACCTCGGAATCTTGCTTATTCGGTAGATGACATCGTTGATCTTCTCTATAATGAGGTATGGACCTTCCCAAAACTGCTGAAATTTGGAAGAACAACCTTTTCGCTTCTTGGGATTATGGAGCCAGACTTTGTCGTTCTTCTTAAAGCACCCCTTTTCGGCTTACGTATCGTACCGTTTCTTCATTCGCTCGCTAGCGATCTGAAGATGGGAATGGGACAACTCGTGTACATCGTCCATTCTTCTTCGTAGTTCGATCAAATAATCTTCACCTGCTACATCCTCTCCAGGTCGACACCCAAACTCTAGATCCCAAGGTAGTCGCATCTGGCATCCGAATAGGACTCTGGCTGGTGTCTGGTCTGTTGATTCATTACCAACAGATCTGTAGGATATTGTAAAGAACGGAAGATATTGGTTCCAGTCTCGCTGATGATCGGACACCATCTTTATCAAATACTTGCCAACTGTCCTATTTATTCGTTCTACCATACCATCCGATTGCGGATGATAAGCGGTAGTTCTTGTTTTCTTCATGCCTAGTCTATCACATATTCTTGGGAATAGATCGCTTTCGCAGTTCCTTCCTTGGTCACTATGGATCTCCAAAGGCACTTCAAATTGGCTGATATATTTTTGGATCAACTTATCTGCAACGGTGGCTGCCTTCTGGTCTGGAAGTGCGTAAATCTCGACCCGCTTAGTAAAGTAATCCATTACTACCATCATGTACTTGCCTCCATTTTCACTTTCTGGAAATGGCCCAGCGATGTCCATAGCTATTCTTTCAAACGGGCTTCCAACATTATATTGTCTTATAGGAGCTCTCATTTTTCGGTGAGGCCCGTTACTCGTAGCACAAATAGTACATTTCTTACACCAGTCCTTTACGTCGTCAGAAATGTTCTCCCAATAAAACCGTTTCCGAATTCGCTGAATGGTTTTCTTTACATCGAAATGCCCTCTCGATGAACTGTCGTGTAACTGACGAAGTACTTCGGCTATTCTGATCTTTGGGATCACCAACTGTCTACACTTCTCTGAACTGTCATCATTTTCCAGTACTCGTTTGAGCAAGCTATCTTCCATGATAAGCCCACTTCCAGTGGGCCCAGTCCCACTGGGCCCAATACGTCTTAACTACTGAGCATAGGTTTGATATTTCTTGCCAAGGTGGTCGACGGTTCTCCTCTTTTCATTTTCGAATTTTTTGTATAACTGGATCTCACTCTTGTTCTTCCCTTACCTTAGTAGGCGTCCAATCGTCGTTGACCATCGTTGTTCTTAGCACTGCTGCTTCCTTGGATTCCGTTTTGTAGCAGTGGGAACACTCTGCTGGACATGGCCTTCTGGAAAGAGAATCAGCGTTTCTGTGGCTAACTTCGGCCCGGTGCTCAATCTTGAAATCGTATTCTTGGAGTCGTTCGATCCATCTGGCTATCTGACCCTCTGGATTCTTAAGCTGCATCAACCATTTAAGGGCGGCATGGTCGGTTCGGATTAAAGACTTCCTTCCGTAGAGATATTGATAAAAGTGCTTTACTGATTTCACTACTGCTAGAAGTTCTCTTCTCGTGACGCAATAATTCCGCTCAGGTTTCGAGAGAACTTTACTAAAATATCCAAGGACTCTTTCCTGTCCTCCTTGAATCTGAGATAGCACTCCTCCAATTCCCACATTACTTGCATCTGTATCTAAGATAAACTCTCCTTCTGACAGTGGGTATCCTAAAATTGGTGCTGTGATTAAGTGCTTTTTTAAGGTCTCAAAGGCATTTTGGCAGTCTGTATCCCAGCGGTAATATCTTGCTTCCTCTGTAAGTTGCGTTAATGGCTTAGCGATATCTGCAAACTTCTTAATAAACCTCCGGTAGTAAGTACACAGTCCAAGAAAACTTCTCACTTGATGTTTGTCCGTTGGTTCTGGCCATTCCTGAACGGAATCGATTTTTCCCCTATCCACGGCCACTCCTTCTTTACTGACTATATGACCCAGATAATTGACTTTACCTTAAAATAGCTGGCACTTCTTGGAGTTTAACATCAATCGGGCAGCTTTAAGTCGATTAAAAATGTTTTCTAAATTCTTCAGATGATCTTTAAATGTCTCCCCCAAGACGAATATGTCATCTAGATAAACCAGGCATGTTTTCCAAGATAACCCTCTCAACACATTTTCCATAAGCCTCTCAAATGTTGCAGGGTCATTACAGAGTCCAAATGGCATAACGTTGAATTGCCACAATCCAGATCCTGTGGTGAAGGCTGCCTTCTCTTTATCTACTGGGTCCATTTCTACCTGCCAGTTTCCAGACTTCAAATCCAAAGTAGAAAACAATTTACTTCCAGCCAATGTGTCCAATGAATCGTCGATCCGAGGCAGAGGATAACCATCCTTCTTGGTAACGTTGTTCAGCAAACAGTAATCCACACAGAACCTCGTCGTTTCGTCTTTCTTCTTAACCAGGACCACCGGAGAGACCCATGGGCTCGTAGAAGGTTCTATCACCCCGTCTTTCTTCATTTCCTGAACAATCGTTTCAGCTTCCTCTCTTTTCGCCTGTGGTAATCGTCGAGCTGTTTAAATAATTGGCTTAGCATTACAAGTCTCAATTTTATGCTTAACAACGGTTGTTCTTCCCGTCTTTCCTCCTTTCGGTACGAAAATATCACTATATTGCCGAAGAAATTCCCTTAATTTCCTTTTCTCCATCTGATTTCTCCTCCAGACTGTCCAGCAACTGCAACCATTTGGTCGAATTTGTCGTTGGAATTATCAGATGTTGTCGCCTGACGGATTATGGATGTCACAGGTACACAAGTTCCTACTTTTGTCTCTTTCTTGATGGTCACTGGGTAGTCATTGACATTGATAAGTCTCACAGAAATTTCTTTAGCCAAAGTCACCAATTCCTTTCCAATTATGATTCCACGGCTAACCTCGTCGTCATGGTTCCAAGGCTCCATCATACCAGGTGTCCCTTCGTCCACAATTCCCTGTAGCCGCGCTAATATGATCGTTTTACTTCTCGCAGACACGACTATATCTTCTTTAATGGCTGCTTGCACAATGTTGTCATTATCTGGATGAAGAAATACCTCCTCGTTGCCAATTTTGATTACCTTGTACTTAAAATCCAATTGGAATCCCTGCATATTCATTACGTCCATTCTTAATATAACATCATGTACTTAAATTCCAATTGGAATCCCTGCATATTCATTACGTCCATTCCTAATATAACATCATCTTGTTGACTCTGCTATAGTCAATTGCTGTTATAGTTGCTGACTCTTTGATGTCAGCAACTATACTCATTATATAATTGAACTTTAAAAAATTAAAGGCAAATATCGAGCACAATCAAATCTTGCCCAAGTACTTTCGCTTTCTACAGCATCATCAGGGGCATCTGAAATAAGCCAAGAAACGTTTTTTTTAATGAAGAAAATTGATTAACTTTGATAAAAAACTCGAAGTTAATGGATAATAAAAGTTTTTTGTAATTAACGTTTTAGACTTACTTCGTCAAATTTGGGCTATCCAGCCAGCGTAAAATGTGATAAACATGAAATTCAACATAAATTGTACATAACATTACACTAAAACAAGGACAAACAGTTTAAAATTATATAAAAATTATTCCACGCTACATTCTTGTAGGCAACAGGAGAGAGAATGGTATTTAACGGAAATGTTAAGGTGACATGTGACATATGACAGCTTTGATGGGCAGTCACAGTCATGGATATGTGATCTGCACATATTAAAATTATGTGTAAGTAAGCTGGCATTGACCAAAGGTCCAACTAACACTACTATAGAAAATCAGCTTATGAAATGTGACATATAGAATATTTTAATTTAACTAGATTGCATAATCCAGATCTCACACTTACACCTGTCTGTAATAATAAGGTTGTTATTTTGAGAGCAAATGAAGTGGACATAAAGTGTGAATGAAAGAAATAGACAAAACAATCTATTAGACAGTGGGTGGTTGACTTCAATAAAATGGTCTACCAGGCACTACCAATACTGTAAAAAAGAGAAGAAATCTGACTATGAAATTGAAATACTAAAATTTAAACAAAATTGAAAGCAGTGTATAAATGGGGTATAATTCAAGTAGTTCACTTAAACCCCCAGTCAATGAGAGAACTATAAAACTAATATGTAAAAGCGTTACTAAAGACCAACTGACCAACAGCGGGAGATGTTGAAATATACAACTGTGGAATTGGTATACCTAAATTACGCAGAGGTATGGAGAGTGTAATTAACGCCAACTATAGATCAATTGAACCTGAGCAAGCTAGTTTTGTAAATTGTTGAAGAATACAATAGTAATGTTGAGCAAAGTATAAAATTAATAAATTCTTAATGGGTATAATCAGTGCAGGAAGTCTAAACAGCCGAGCTGGGTCCACTACGAGGTGAAGCTGCAATAAAGTTTTTAAAAATAGGTTTAAACTTAGTACAATTTAAATTAATTTGAGTATTAAGACAATAAGAGTTTCCATTTGTTTCTTTTGTGATCTCCAAATCTTTTAATAAATCCAACTCCAAGTAGTTTTTCTTTCTACTGATCGTCATGTAAAATAGACGAACCAGTATTGATGTTAAAATTATGTTTACTAGATAATAAAGGTTGACCAAAACTTGAAGATTTTGGTCTTTTTAAATGTTCTGAAATTCTGGTAAATAACTTTCTAATGGTTCTTCCTACATAAGAGTCATCACAATCATCACACTTTAATTTATAAATACCACTTTTGTCAAGTGTGTTCATCCTATCTTTGGTTTTGATTAAAAAGGAACCTAAAGTGTTGTGTGACTTGAAGGAAATTTTGATGTTTTCAATTGTAGAAGTAAAAATTTTAGCTATTTGTTGCAAATGTTGCTAATATAAGTAAAAGAGAAATATCTGAGTACATCAAAAAATGTACCTAATAAGGAAAAACAGATTTTGGAGAAAAAGATCCTAAAAAGAGAACTTACGAAACACTTTACCAAACTTCATCATGTTAATGTAAATCTTAAAATTACTTATGACCAAATTTTGCAACAACATCCTTGGTTTCTTGTCAACGACTTCTTTAACAACATAGAAGATGAGGTCCCCCGCTTACAATCCACTAAGAAGAGAAGTCTTACCAACAAATTAAACCGTTTGATTTTGTAAAAACAACAAAAAAGTAACTCAACACTTATGCATAAGTATTCAGATCACAATTTCATCCTAGAGACTTAAATCTAAGTAACACCAACTTTTCACAGGATGAATTGTATTTTTTAGGATTATGCCTTAAGTTTTCTTGTCAGAATTTTAGGTTAAATGACTCAGTGCTGGGAGGATTTGCAGTGGAGCTGGATACTCTAATAGAAGGTGTGACAAATAATGCTGATATTAAACAATATTTGAGAAATTCTTGCATTAGCTTTGTTAATTCTGACTTCACAATCTTAACAAGCTTACTTCAACAAAAACAATGTAAGTACAAACGTAATTTTCATAGAAATCACCATTCTTTTAAAAAACAAAAGGATTTGCTTCTTCTTCTTATGGTGCCGTGCACCTATAGTGCGTTGACGAATTATCTTAAGTTCAGACGTCTGTCTTTTGCGGCATGCAAAAGTTCGCCAGTGTTAGTTACGCCTGTCCAGTTCTTTATATTTCGCAGCCACGACATTTGTTTGCGACCTACTCCTCTCTTGCCCTCAATCTTTCCTTGGATAATTAGTTGAGGGATTGCGTATTTTTCCCCTCTCAGGATGTGGCCCAGGTATCCAATCTTTCATGCCTTGATCAAGCTGAGCAATTCTCTCTCAGTATTTGCTCTTCTTAGGACTTCCTCGTTTCTCACCCTATCTGTCCATGGTATGCGGAACATTCTTCGCAAGGTCCACATTTCGAAGGCTTCCAACTTGTTAATGGAAGATATTTTTAACGTCCATGTCTCCATGCCGTATAACAATATGGACCATACATAGCACTTAACCATTCTGTAACGGAGATTGAAGGAAAGATTGCGGTTACAAAGTAGCGGTTTAAATTTAAGAAAAGCTTGTCTTGCTTGTTCGGTACGGCATTTTATTTCTTGTTGGGGATCCCATTGGTCATTCACCATCATTCCCAAGTATTTGAATGTTTTCACTTGCTCGATTGGAGCATTATCTACGTGCAGTTGTACTCTGAAAAATGCGCCCTTTCTTATTGTCATGCATTTTGTTTTTCCAGCATTTATCTTCAGGCCATATGTTTTTCCTGTGGTGTTTATTTTATTTAGTATCAACTGCATATCATGTTCGTTATCTGTGATTATTGCGGTGTCGTCAGCGTAACGAATGTTATTTATCGGGTACCCGTTGACCTTTATACCACAACCAGTGCGTTCAAGTGCCTCTGCAAAAACATTCTCCACATAGAGGTTGAACAGCATAGGAGACAAAATACACCCCTGTCACACCCCTCGTAAAATTTCGAATTCCTCTGTGTTTGTTGATTTGTTCAGCCTCAGACGTGCCTTTTGATTCCAATAGAGATTCTGGATAACTCTTATATCTTTCTCATCAATATCAGCATTGTGTAGCATTTTTATTATTTCATCGTGTTTTACGGTGTCAAAAGCTTTTTCGTAGTCGAGGAATGTGATGACTATATTTTTTCGTTGGTCCATGCAGTTTTGTGCCAGGGTATTCAAGCAGAATGATGCTTCGCGCGTCCCGAGTCCCTTCTTGAAACCAAATTGTGTCTCGCCGCTCAGCTCTTCTAGTTTTCTGAACATTCTTGTGTGGAGTATGCGAAGAAATATTTTAAGTAAATGACTCATCAAGCTAATTAGTCTGTGGTCCTTGCACCTTGTCGCTCTTGGTGATTTGGGGATCATTATGAAGGATGAACAAAGCCAATCCGTTGGAATGTGGCCGGTGTCATATATGGCATTGAAGATTGTTACCAGAGTGTCGATGTTGTCATCATCCAACAGTTTTAGGGCTTCCGTAGTAATGACATCCGGTCCAGGGGCCTTGCCCAGTTTTGCTATTTTTATAGCGTACTCCACCTCGGCGCGAATAATCGGAGGACCGGACAAAGTTTCTGTAGATAGGTTAGTAGTTGGCAGATTCGGTCTGTTGTCTGCAAAGAGGGACGAAGCATAATCTGTCCAGATTTTGGCTAGTTCTTCCTGGGTATGTACGTAGTCGCCTTGATCATTTTTCATGTTTGTCCCGTGGTGTTTCTTGTATATATTCAAAATTTCTTTAACCTTTTTGTGTAGTCCAAAGCTGTCCCCCTTTTCTTGTAGTGATTCTAATTCTTCACAACGCTCTTTCATCCAGATTTCCTTTGCGGTTTTAATTTTTGCTCTTATCGTACGTTGAGTTTCATTGTATTTACGTTGGTTCTGATGTATTTTGTACTGTCGGCGCTGCTCCATTAGCTCAAGTATCTCTTCCGTCATCCACTCGTTTTTGTGATTTCTTTTTATTTTACTTGCGATTGATTCATCCGCATTGGCTACAGCCATTTTTATTTTCTCGCAGGTTTCCTCTATGCAATTTACTTGTATATTTCTCAGGTTCTCGTTGATGTGGTTGCCGTATGTAGTTCTAAGCTCTTCATCTCTCATTAGTTCTCTCATGTTTATATATTTTTTATTTGATGGTTTTTTAACCTTCGCCAGTCGAAACCTTACATTTGCGATTAGGGGGTTGTGGTCGGATGAAATGTCTGCAACAGGGTAAGCAGCCACTCTATTTATATAGTTGCGGAATCTTTTGTTTATCAAGATGTAATCAATTTGATTTCGTATAATATGACCTGGCCTGTCTTCAGGTGCTCGCCATGTATACAATCTTCTTGGTGGGAGCTGATACCATGTATTGGATATGACAAAATCATGTTCTTCGCAAAATTCAATTAATAAATCTCCCCGCTCATTTTTATTACCCAGACCGAAATTACCTACCGCATCGCCACATCTACCCTTACCAACTTTGGCGTTGAAATCGCCCATTATGATATTAATGTCGTTTTTCTTTGTGACCTTTAATGCTTCATGTATGTCTTTATAGAAAGCTAAAATTTCAGTTTTAGGTTTATCAGCTGTGGGCGCGTAAATCTGGATTAGGTTGATATTAATAGGTTGGCCTGCTAACTTCACTATTATTACTCTGTTTGAAATGGGTATGTAATCTATAACAGACATCGCAATTCCACTATCAAGTACTATTGCAACTCCGTGTCTGTGGTAGTTATCTCTGGTGTCGCTACCGGAATAGTACATTGTAAAGTTGTCTTTATGGGAAATACCTGAGCCAGACCACCTCGATTCACTTACACCCATTATCTTCACTTCTAGGCGCCGCATTTCTTTGAGCAAGTTATCTATCTTTCCTGGGATGCACAAACTATTGATGTTCCATGTCGCTACTTTACGAATAACATCTTTAAGTCGAACCCAGGAGATTCTTAGCACCCTCGGACCATCTAAGGTCCGCCCGGAACTGAGGGCCTTTGGTTCACTTTTGTCCGACATATAAGATAATTATTCCAGGGATATCCATGTGGATCTTTAATTTAGTGGCTTTCCCTTACCTTCTAAATCCTTATGCCGTTGGCCAAATTTTGGTTCATTCGCCTTCGGGGCCGATTTATCAACCCCAGGACAAAAGAGTGCCCTGCCACTTACCAACTCATCCGCCCGAAGCCGTTGGTCAGTAAGTGGGGGGATTGCTTATACCGGCATTTTTCTTTCATTCACACTTTATGTCCACTTCATTTGCTCTCAAACTATCAACCTTATTATTACAGACAGGTGTAAGTGTGCATACGATTGCCGATGTACATAGACTTGTGTGACAATGTTGAAAAGTTGAAAATTACAGCCAGACGGAAAAATACGAAGAAGAAGAAGCAGAAAAAAACAAACAAACCAACCCTGAAGCAAGAAAACATTAATTACCATCTGTGTCTAAAATAATTATTTGGAAATAAATATATTGATTTTAACACTTTGTTTATCTGCCTTTTGGCGATAATGGAGCAATACAAAAAAAACTTGTCTCCGAACTTGAATGTATGAAAACTGATAAAAATGTGAATAGCTTTTTAGAGATGGGATAAAAAAATAACTACAACTTTTTAATTAATTAAAAACGAAATGTTCTAACACTCACCCTTCTTAGCCAGATTAGGGGTTTGAAATATCCCAAATTGGACCGAAGCGTAGCCGGCTATTTGGACTCGTGATTAAGGCTAATTTCTTGATCTAAATACGACTCCCGGTATTCACGTGTACTGTAGATCCGCTTTTTTTAGCGAAATTGTGGATATTCCAAAAAAAACCCTTCCACGAAGGCAGCAAATCCCCTTGAATATCCACACGGTTCGGACTAGTCTAGATCCCACATGGAACAGCAGCAAAAGCAAAAAACAAAATGCCGTTTTTAATCTAGCCCAACCTTTCAGTAACACTTTCAAACCTGGAATCACTTTCTTTCCGTCGTCTTTCCGAACACTTGACAACTTGACACACGGAGGTCACCGAATAGTACCGAGATTCAAAAATTTCAATTTTATGATCCCAATTCTTCCAAGATAACTCTAGAAAGAACGATCTAAATTAGTTTCTTCACAAAAAAGAGGACGTGTTCCCTTAACTTCAGCACAATTTGCCAGACATTACCCCTATTTGAAAATTACTAATTTTATTTTCGCCACCTTGCTTATAATATATTATAGGCAACCGCTCTTACACGTCCTGAATTATTTAAATTTTGATAAAATAGAGGTGGGACTTTCTACTTTAAATTTGGAACGTAACAACACCTCCCTTTCCCAGAGGAAAATTTACGAGGAAAAACTAGACGAAGAAAATTTTCCCTCGCGCTAGCGACGCACTACCTAAACTCCGAGCGAAGTCCACAACACAATCATCATCCACACCGTCTTCACCATGCGCAAGTACTTGGACAACGAAAGACATACCAATCTCAAACCACACGCACAAAGCAACAACTTACTTACAACACTTACTCCACTTCCACACAACAGTCATCTCTCATCGTATGAGATCAAGTAGAATAGTTTCAAATTCCAACGTCAATCTGACAACACTGATTAGGTCGGTTACTGGATGTTGCCCTTATTCGCGACCTCCCAGCTCTGGGGCATCGCTAGTACTTCACTATACCTCGCATAACATGAGTCCATAAGAAACTCTCCTCCATTCCACTCTTACTGCTACTGCGAGAAACATTTACCGAAACAGTAGTGTAATTCCAATTGTTCATTAAAATAAAAATGAGATAGGTCTTCCAGAATTTAAATCCGTATACAACGAAATTTAGTGAATCATCCAAAACTAAGCTATTATCCAACAAGATTCACCAAAACATAATTATGTGGCTTCGAAAAAATCCCAATTAAATAGAATGGCTTACTAACATCAAAACAAATCCCAACGCCATATCATCGAAGACAACATATTTCTGACCAAACCTAAGTGACATTCAATTCCATAAATCAAAAGAAATTAAGGCTACCGCAACCCTACGACTTCGTATTGGCTACCTAACACACAAAAAAAAACGAATCGGTTGACCATCCAAATACATCCTAAGAACCGATCATAGCCAACACTCAGTCATCCTTCACGGACACAACAAAAAAAATAAATACAACCAATTTCAGAAGAATTTACTTAGACTAGACAAAACTTTGCTAGTCCGTTCTACTCCGACCTAAATCCTATCGGGATCACCAGTCGGGTTACTAATCCTTAAATCCTTAATATTCCAAATACCTTGATCCTTGCCATTTTCATCCTCTAAACTATATGTCCAGGGGGAAACTTTCTTCTTCACGAAGTAGGGTCCTATCCATCTAGGAGCTAACTTTTTCGTGAAATATTTAGCGGCATCTGACAACACAAAATTTCTCCGCCATACTGACTGATGGGGCTGAAATTCCTCTGGACGTCTCCGTAGATTATAGGTCTTCTCACACTTAGCCGAAGCTTTATCTAAACGTTTTCTAACATCAACAAATAATTCCTGGAGTCCACGCGATCGATTATATCCCATTTTAGCTACTTCGTCCTCCGGGTCTCCGAGTTTGTCCTTTCGGGAAAAATCTCGTCCATCCACTACCATCTTCCGACCGAAATTTATGAAGTAGGGATCTTGACCAGTCGACTCGTGGTATGCAGTGCGCGTAGCACATGCTAGTTTGGCCAAATTTTCATCCCACTTCCTATGGTTGTCAGCTATATAAGTTGCCATCATTGTTTTAAGGGTTCGGTTATAGCGTTCAGATGGATTGCACTGTGGATGATACAACGCATTATAACGAACTGAGACACCATAGGTTTCCATCATTTTCTTGAAAATACCCGAAGTATACTGGACACCATTATCACATAGTAACAGACGTGGAACTCCAAATACGAGGAAAACTTCTTCTTCTATTTTCTTAACGACATGCACGGCTTTTGAGGATCGCAACGGAAATACCAAAGAAAATTTACTAAACACATCCATTACCACTAAGATAAACTTATAGCCTTGAGTTGATCTTGGGAAAGGTCCCATAAGATCGGTTGCTACTATCTCCCATGGTTGAGTAGCTTTAGGTTGAGGAGTCATAAAGCCTTTGGGCTTACCTTGTTCCACCTTATGCATGGCACACAGTGAGCAACGTCCAACGTAACGAGACACATCACTCCGCAGTTTCGGCCAAAAATACTTCTCGTTAATATGCTTATAAGTTTTCAGGATCCCCATATGACCTGCTAAAGGACTATCATGACACAACTTCAGCACTTCCAATCGTTGACCCTTAGGAACGACTTCCTTCCAATTGTCCACTTCCTCGACCAAAAATCCATGACTGGGACGGATGTATTTATAAAGTTTGCCACCAGACATTCTCCACTGAGGATACTTCAAGGGATTAGACTCGATTTTTCTACAAAGTTTATCATACCAACTATCACCACTAGGAAGCGGTACAATCTCTTCAACCATATCAAGCACGGGAACTGACCGAGATAACAAATCGGGGACAACATGTTCTTTTCCTTTCCGATGCACAATCTTAAAGTCATATTGTTGCAATCTTACCGCCCATCGAGCTAATCTTCCAGTAGGATCCTTCAAATTTTGAAGCCATACGAGGGATGCGTGATCAGTCACGACCGTAAACGGAACACCCTCCAAATAAGGACGCAGTTTTTCGACTGCCCATAACACAGCTAAACATTCCCGTTCCGTCGTGGAAAAATTCCTTTCTTGACGCGTTAGTGATCTGCTCAGGAAACTAATTACTTCGTCACCATCCCGGCCTGGCTGCAATAACACGGCGCCCACTCCATATCCTGAGGCATCACATTGGACAACAAAAGGCAAATTGTAGTCAGGACAATTAAGTATCGGAGCAGAAACTAGACATTCTTTTATTTTCTGAAAAGATTCTTCACAACTCGGGGTCCAATTGAATTTTCTTCCTTTCTTCAATATCGCTGTAATTGGAGCTAGTAGTGTCGCAAAGGAAGGAATAGATCTTCGATACCAGGAAAATGTGCCTATGATGCTACGAACTTCCTTGACGGATGTGGGTGTTGGGATACGTAGCATAGCCTTGACCTTATCACCATCAACATGTAGTCCATTCCTATCAACCACATGACCCAAAATACTTTAGTTCCGGTCTACAAAATTGACATTTATCCCAGCTAACGGTTAACTTAGCTTCTCTCAAGCGTCTAAAGACTTCCTCTAAGATCCTTACATGTTCTTCAATAGACTTTGTCACGATGACCACGTCATCCAAGTAAGTAAAAACATAGGGTTCCAACTCCGGACCGAGGACACGATCTATCAACCTCTGCCATGTAGCCGGGGCATTATGTAATCCAAAAGGCATTCTGCAAAACTGAAAAAGACCTCGACCAGGAACCGTAAAAGCAGTATAAGGCCTGGAAGCCTTAGCAACAGGTACCTGCCAATACGCCGACTTAATGTCTATGGTGGAAAGATAATGCGCGTTCTTCAATTTATTTAAAATATTAGAGATGTACGGTAATGGGTAGCCATCCCTCTCTGTTACGGCATTAAGCTTTCGATAGTCTACGCAGAACCTCCATTTTGGTTCTTCACCTTCTGGAACCTTTTTCTTCACCAAGAGAATCGGGGACGACCAAGCACTATTCGATCGCTCCACTACTCCTTTCGCCAACATATCTTCTAGCTCTTTATCAATATGGCTTTGGATTACTGGGGATACAGGATAGTAACGTTGTTTTATGGGTGCAGATTTACAAACAATCACATGCTCAGTGACATCAGTACAACCAAGAGAAGTGCCCATTAGTTCACGACTTCTATTAATAACTTCATCCAATTGCGACTTCTCTGCATCGGTCAAAATAGTTTGACCTCGGAGATGATCCACTGAACCTACCATTGCTGGAGCGTCCGAAAAATACCATTCGTTATGCCTCAAATCTGGAACGATACCCATAACACGCCAAAAATCAGATCCTAAAATCAGAATGTGCGGTACGTCCAAAATAACTAATACTGGCAAGACACGCAAGCGATCCCTAACCATGAAAGGTACTAAACATTCCCCCAACGATTCACACATCTGACCATTCGCCACTCTACAAACGATCTTCTTCGAAGTATCCAACTCTAAACCCAAATTTTGTAAAAATTTCCAACCAGTTCTTCCTACAATGGTCTTTGAAGCACCAGAATCCAATAATCCCAAAATTTCCTTTCCTAAGACTTTAACTTTCAAATATGGACGTTCATCTCCTTCGGAATGATGTAAAATAAAGTCTAAAATAGGACGTAGGTTGGTCGAGTCAACGTCGGCAACACCTCTTCGACCAGTTAGGTGCGCTTCCTTCCGTTTCCCGAATTACACGAAGGACAAGTTCTGACTGTAAACCCTTCTTTCTTACACTTAAAACAGTGAACAGCCTCCTTCTTCATTAGACACCCTACTGCCTTATGGCCTGACTGATTACAACGATAACAGATTAAAGTCCTAAACTTTCCTCTAGCGGACTCCGATTCGGATGAAACAACAGGACCCTCACTAACACTACTACAACTTTCAGCATCCACACTGATATAAGCTAGGTCCTTTTCCAAAGTATTCATTTTCCTACTATTCGGTTCAACATAGTTCCTAATACAATCACGTCTTTCCTCCATACTGCGACATAGAACACGAAGTTCCTCCAAGGTAGCTGGCAAAGGATCACGTAATCTATCTTGATAGAACGGATGCAAATTCCTAATAACTATAGACAATTTAACTTCCTCTGGAACATGACAACGCAAGCGATTAAAGTAACTATTCATTATTGCCAAGTAAACTCCAATAGTCTCAGACGAATGCTGAGTTCTCCTCCGAAGCTCTTCAAAAAGCGCTTCCCCATGGTGAGCTGACAGGTACTCCCTACGAAACTCTTCAACTAATTCAGCCCAACTCCCTACACGTAGACGAACATCTTTATAAAACTGATAGGCTTTATCCGAAAATAAATCTATACCTGATTCCAAAAGTATACTATCTGGTACATGACGAGCGAGACTCAATTCATTCACCATCTCAAAAAATGCAGAAATAGACATACCCCTAGCAGAACCTGAAAACTTTTCTATTCCCCATTTATGAGGAAGTATCATCCCAGAAGAAAAACTAGAGACAGACCCTGAAAAAACATTATTACCAGCTTGTGACATCGCTCCAGGAGAAGAAGCATGAACTTGTCCTACCCCTGCCTGAAAAGACTGATTTAAAACCGAAATCACATCGAGCGCTACTGGTACCGAACCAGATCCGATTGGATGCTGCTTATCATGTAAATCCTGTGACAACTTCAAAATCTCAGCAAGAAAGTCTGACTTAACAACCTGGGCTGCGTCTGCATCGTCACCTGTTGGCAATACCATAAGATCAATTCTCCCCAAGACATGGTTAATCTGTGTCCGCAATCTCAAGGACTCAGCACAAGTAGGAGTTCCGGCAAACTTTCCAACAGCCGTATTCAGCTCCGCAAGTTTAGTCTCGATTGCAGTTTTATCCTGTGAAAAGGTGAATGGGTGCTCAGGATATCTAAAGCTTTCATTTGCTGCCTCACGACTAAGTGCATCAGACAGACTAGACCTCATAGACTCAACAGTGCCAGTAGACACTCCACGAATTTTGAGTTCATATTCCAGTTCCTCTTTCCTTAAGTAGTTGGGTACAAGTTTTCGCACCATCTTGCCAAAGTTCAAAATTTAAAAAAATGTATCAACCGAAAGGAGCAAATATTCAAACAAAATCAAGATATAAGTAAAAATATTAACACACAGGTACAGTTTACTTTATTAATGGGAGCAAACCAAAAGCAAAATAAAAGTAATAGTCGCTTTATTCAATCTATAAAATTTTACAAAAGATTTTCAAAATTTCATTGTTTCAGAACAAATTACAAGTCACAACATAATCTCAAAAAAAGATTTTACATTCCCTAACATAAGTAAGTTAAACCACAATGTAGAATTTCGAAGTCCAACTTCTCAAAAAATAAATTTGAACTCCAACTGAAATAGAAATATTTCAAAGTCCTAATATATCCATAATTCTTCTAAGTTCCACAACACCACTTCAAAGTATCTTCTTTTAAGTTCCATTTTTGGCTTCTTCCAACTTCACGTCACACAAAAAAAAACTAGTAAGCACTTCTTGGCATACACTTCCACTAAACACGAAGTTCTAAGACTACTACTAAGTGCAAAACCAGTGGTAAAGTAAATAAATCAAAGTTAGTCAATTAAAGCTCAAACACGTTAGGTTAACTAATTAAAAGGAACCTACACAAGGGGTTGACAAAAAAAAGGTTAATTAATTAAGGGCCCCACGTTGGGCGCCAAAATATGTGGCGTACAAAACCGAATCTATATAAAAAAATTATAAAATGTACCAAATATTAATCAGACGTACACCCGGAAAGAAAAGTACTATACGGTGACAGTCTGGGAATGGCTCGCGGCTAGACAAAACAGTGGAGATGGTCGTGCGGTCCACAAAACAAAAAAAAATCCGAAGTTATATCAGGGGCGCCAGGTAAATTGGCCCACAGCCTTCCCTACGTTACTATTCCATAAACCACCAACTTACCAATAGGTTTACTACTAAAATACTAAGTAACAGTATACAATCTGAATAAATAAAAAAATAAATGAAATTGTCAGATTAGAATTTAGTCAATTTTAATAAATAGATTCCCAAGATAGTTGAAAATAAATACATATTACAATATTATTTAACTTTACCATAGGCTTAATAAAAAAATAATATAAAAATGCGGCTTCTACTTGCCTAACAAAAATTCATAAGTTATTTCTATTTAACAGAACAAAATGAAAGGTAGGACGTATCAAAAGTACCGGACGCTAAGGGGTGTGCGGTTCAATACCAACCAAAAAAAATAATTAACGCAAATAGGACACCACGTGAGCTCAAGTGCGTGCGCAGAAAATAATATAAAAAAATAAATCTCAAATATATAACCCCCCCTTAGACGCAGTTTACAAAATTAAAATAGGTATGTGTAAATATTGAATTAATAAAATAAACCGCAAATTATCTTTAAAAAAAAATCTGTAAAGTATTTGTAAATATGAAAATAAAAACTAACAGCAAATAATCTTTAAAAAAAACTATTGTATTTCGCAAACCAAATTAGACGGCGCTTAAATCTTCCGTTGAAAATTAATTATCGATCCATACCTCGAATTTTCATATACTTCACCGCGTGGAATTCCAGTTATAGTTCAGCGTGTCTTCAATCCAAAATCCCATACGATTGCCGATGTACATAGACTTGTGTGACAATGTTGAAAAGTTGAAAATTACAGCCAGACGGAAAAATACGAAGAAGAAGAAGCAGAAAAAAACAAACAAACCAACCCTGAAGCAAGAAAACATTAATTACCATCTGTGTCTAAAATAATTATTTGGAAATAAATATATTGATTTTAACACTTTGTTTATCTGCCTTTTGGCGATAATGGAGCAATACAAAAAAAACTTGTCTCCGAACTTGAATGTATGAAAACTGATAAAAATGTGAATAGCTTTTTAGAGATGGGATAAAAAAAATAACTACAACTTTTTAATTAATTAAAAACGAAATGTTCTAACACTCACCCTTCTTAGCCAGATTAGGGGTTTGAAATATCCCAAATTGGACCGAAGCGTAGCCGGCTATTTGGACTCGTGATTAAGGCTAATTTCTTGATCTAAATACGACTCCCGGTATTCACGTGTACTGTAGATCCGCTTTTTTTAGCGAAATTGTGGATATTCCAAAAAAAACCCTTCCACGAAGGCAGCAAATCCCCTTGAATATCCACACGGTTCGGACTAGTCTAGATCCCACATGGAACAGCAGCAAAAGCAAAAAACAAAATGCCGTTTTTAATCTAGCCCAACCTTTCAGTAACACTTTCAAACCTGGAATCACTTTCTTTCCGTCGTCTTTCCGAACACTTGACAACTTGACACACGGAGGTCACCGAATAGTACCGAGATTCAAAAATTTCAATTTTATGATCCCAATTCTTCCAAGATAACTCTAGAAAGAACGATCTAAATTAGTTTCTTCACAAAAAAGAGGACGTGTTCCCTTAACTTCAGCACAATTTGCCAGACATTACCCCTATTTGAAAATTACTAATTTTATTTTCGCCACCTTGCTTATAATATATTATAGGCAACCGCTCTTACACGTCCTGAATTATTTAAATTTTGATAAAATAGAGGTGGGACTTTCTACTTTAAATTTGGAACGTAACAATCTGGATTATGCAATCTAGTTAAATTAAAATATTCTATATGTCATATTTCATAAGCTGATTTTCTATAATAGTGTTAGTTGGACCTTTGGTCAATGCCAGCTTACTTACACATAATTTTGTGTCACATGTCATCTTAACATTTCCGTTAAATAGCATTCTCTCTCCTGTTGCCGACAAGAATGTAGCGTAGAATAATTTTTAAATAATTTTAAACTGTTTGTCCATGTTTAATTTCATGTTTATCACATTCTGCGCTTGCTTGATAGCCCAAATTTTACATTAACTTTAACTGAGTTTTTTATCGAAGTTAATCAATTTTCTTCATTTAAAAAAAACGTTTCTTGGCTTATTTCAGATGCCCCTGATGATGCTGTAGAAAGCAAAAGTACTTGGGCAAGATTTGATTATTAAAATTGTGCTCGATATTTGCCTTTAATTTTTCAAAGTTCATTTATTCGAGCATTCAACCTTATATCAAATTATATAATTTGTTTACATTTATTACAATACGTGCGTCACATTTTAAAAACTCGACGCGATGTTCAAAACTAGAACTAACTGTTTTCAAGAAAGTTCCCTCTTTAAATATAAAATACAGTTAATCGAGAATTCCGGCGATTCCCTTTGAACAGAATGCGTCACTATTTATCGTAAAAATATATATTCTTTCTTCTTAAATGCTTACTCATTATTTTTATCCTATTTTTAATTGCGAATATTATCAATATTATGTTTGTATTCACATGTTTATTTTCTTGTTCTGTTATGTTTATATCTTCTCTTTCAAGCTTTGCATTGGAGTCGCTTATATTAATTTTAATAACATGTCTGGGCATTTCTTTATACAATGACTATAGTTCTTCATAAAATTTATTTCTTACTTCCTCTTCTTTTTCTTCTGTTGGGGCTTGTATATTTATCAGCGGTATAATGTTCTCTTTTTCTTTAGTTTAAATTGCACACATTCTGTCAGATTCTGGTAAAAATCGTTTTAGCTATTCCACGTCTTCATGTGCCAGAAAAGCCACTCCAAAATTCCTATTATCACCTGGACTTGAGAACGTGTATGGACTAATCTGTTCAATGCTTTTTTAAGATTAATACTACTACAGGAATTAATATGAAACTAAACAGTCTTCCGGATTGAACCGCGTCGGTTATCATTGCGCCTAGCTTTCGATATCCAGTTTGATGTCTTCTTCAGGCCTTACAAGGTCTTAATCTCCCTAGCTCCCAGACACTACTACACTAATCACTAATCACTGCGTTACTGGTGCTGGAAAGAGAGGAAGGGTCATTTATACCGTCGATGGTGACCTGGCTTGGGTGGATTTTGGCCTAGGGGCCAGCGTGGGGATTGGCGCGGGGATTTTCACAAGGGTGGCGCGGGGGTTGGAGCGAACATGTCTGACAGTAGGATTTTGATTGACGGGTGGAGTGGACGGTATTTTATTTATGACATATCTCCAAATCGAAAGTAACCGTATACCGTCATCTCTTTTATTGAGACAATTTGGCCTTTTTTCTATTTCTATAGAAATTAAAAGAGTTTCCACCGCTCAAAAATCCAGTTTCTATCAGCAGAATTATTCGTAACTTAAGCAACGTTGCGAATATAACTGACGGAGTTCCACCTCTATGACTGTTTCGAATTGTAAATAACCTCACTTACTCTTTGCACACTTAGTGTGATCTCTTTGCGTTTCCGAAAAACAAAAACAATCTACCCGGTAAATATTTTTAGACGTCAGATTCGACGTTGCAGCATACAAGAATGTAACTTCTGAGACACCTATTTCAGACTGGCATAAATGCTTCGACGATTAGTTTGTTCCAATGCAAAATTGTATTGATTTTAAAGGTAAGTTACTTAAAAAACAATAAAGCTGATTTTTTCTAAAAGATATTTTTGCTTCTATTATCTATACAAAACTTTTCGTGTGCGTCTTGTAGCTAAAAGCTAATATTTTTAATATATCTAATGGTAAACATTGCTGTACAATAGTATTTAAACAGAATTTTTAATTCCGCTACACTGAATAAATTTTATTAACTCTCGAAGCGTCCAAAACAATAAGCATTCTTTCTATTGTTCCCGAGAACTCCCAAAAACAATCACTACTGAATTCACTAGGTGTACGCAGACAAATTACATTACCAGAAAACGTAAAACGAGATTCCCCTGTCTCCGCGCCGCATTTCAAAGGAAAAGGACTGTTGATCCCATCAGGCATTCAGTTTGTGTAGCGGTTCCGTATCAAGTCCAGATCCTTTATCCTTTGTATCGTCCATGTCGGTAGCAGACTTTTCCTGCATTTCCTTTCTATTGACACAAACCGCAAACTTATCTTGTTGGGGCCCCGGCTTCTGAGCCATTCATGCATTTCTGAGGGCTGAACACAACACACACATACGTCTGATTTAGCTCCTTTCCTTTCACGGATGTTGATTGCTTCGCTTACCGTCTGTCGGTCACATACCATCACACTAATTGGCCTTTATTTCATTCGCTAAGGTAATCGAACATAGGGATACATTTTTTTCTATCAAAAATTAAATATTTTTAAAATATAACGATGGATTATTTCTACTATAAGTTTGAAAAAATAATCTGTATTATTTGCTTCTTATAATTATAAATTGAGTTTTTTTAATTATTTTCGCTTAATTTATTTAAACATTTACTGAAATCATTTAAATATATATTTTTTACCAACATAAATATCATTACATATACAAAAAATCTGATATAAAATACAACTTTCTTCTGCCTAAATATAAGGGTGTTTCATATTTTTTTACATAAGGTATAATTATTAACTACGTTACACAATGATTTTATTAGTTAATCTGTCAAGCTCACCCTTTAATTTACGTATTTATACGTCGGCTTATCTAATCTAATGAACTGGTCGATTTTATCTTCTTCTTTTTCTTCCTTTGCCCTATCCGTTTCGGACGTTGGCTATTAACAAGGCTATTTTGACTTTGTTTACGGCACCTCTGAACAGTTCGGTCGATGTTAGTCCGAACCATTGTCGCAGGTTATGCATCCATGAGTGTCGTCTTCTTCCCGGCCCTCTCCTACTGTCGATTCTTCCTTGGACTATTAACTGTAGCGGCCGGTACTTAGTATGCCTCATGACATGTCCGGAGTACTCAAGCTTCCGTTTCTTTACGGTAAAGATTATTTCTTTGCTTTTGCCTATTCTCTGCATTACTTTCACATTAGTGATGTGGTCTGTCCAGGATATCCGAACAATACGGCGATATATCCACAGCTCAAAGGATTCTAGTTTCTTCAGGGTGGCTTCCGTTGTGGTCCATGCCTCTGCTCCATAAAACAAGACCGGGAAGACATAACACTTGACCAGTCTTAATTTTAGTTCCATTGAGATTTTGCTTGTGAACCACTTTTTCATATTGTTGAACGCGTTTCGCGCTTTTTCAATTCGTGATCTTATTTCTGTTGACTGGTCCCATTTTGTGTTGACTGTGGTTCCAAGGTATGTGTATGTCTCCACTTGTTCTATTTTTCGGTTGTTTAATGTCAGTTGCATCGGAGGTTGTTGTGTTCTGCTGATGAGCATGCATTTAGTTTTGGTTGTATTGAGTTCTAAACCATATTCTTGACTTGCTGTGTGTATGCTTTGCATGAGTCGTTGAAGCTTGTTGCAGTAATTTGCGATAATAACTGTGTCGTCAGCATATCTAATATTATTGATTACCTCTCCGTTTACTTTGATACCCTCCGAAACTTCTCCCAGTGCTTCTCTGAAGATTTGTTCAGAGTATATATTGAACAGGAGCGGCGAGAGGACGCATCCCTGTCGTACACCCTATCGCCGTCTTTAAAATTGACCATATAACAGAAAACAAGTTATCTTTAGAGATATTTCTGGTACTTATATTGGTCAATATTGGGTCATTTGTACAGTTTATTTACATCTTTAGTTCTGACCTTGTAAAATACTTTGTTTGTATGTATATATATATATATATATATATATATATATATATATATATATATATATATATATATATATTGATTAACAAGATACATTAGTTTAACTTTTTTTAATAAAAATACTATTTGGTCAAAACGCGTGAGACTTTTGTATATTCTGCACTGCAATTAATTAATCGGTATATTTATTGTTGCACCGTGTATCTTTCTAACCTATTAAAAAAGCTAAAAAAATAAAATTATTTTTCTGAATTTTTTAATTCTTAAATCCTGTCGTCCTATAGAGGATGTGGGACATAGACATCCTATAGAGGATGAGCCTCAATCTTCCTAAGCAAATTTCTCCATTCGGTCCTATTCTGTGCAGCGTGATACCAGTTGACACCATCAATCTTTCTGATATCCTTATTTACGCCATCCACCAATCTCAACCTTAGCCTACCTCTTCGTCCAGTTCACTTAGGCTTCGCCAATAAAATACGTCATATAGAGTAGCTTTCAGTTGCTAGGAAAGAAAATGCCTTGAAAAACTATGCATACAAAGAAAATCTTGCTTTACAAATACAAAATTTGATACTTATGGTATCACATAACTTGTTATCTTCAAAGGATTGCAAAATGTAGTGGTTAGTTGTTTATGTTGGCTTTACAGAATAACTTGCTTGAAATGCCGGGATCGAGCTTGTTTTATTTCTAAGTAGCTATTAAATTCTGCATATCTGCTGTAGTTGTTATCCCATGTGTGTTTGAATTTCACACCCAAAAAGGGTGAACAAAAATTAATTAGACCAAAAAACCCAGAAAAGATTTAATAATATAAAATGAATTTTAAATCCAAGCATGCCTTTTTATAGATGAAAGATATTTTTTTTCCATCAGGGTAAAAGTGTGACATGTCAAAGCAGAGTTGTTAACTGACAAATAAACTTTCTAGTCAAGTGAGGCATACAAATTTATATATTCCATCTCTGTGACATAGAACAGACTGGAGTCAAATACAGGAATTTTAACTGAAATAAATGGACATTGAAAATGAAAAATAAAGGTTAAGTAGGATATTTTGTTAATTGAATTGTTGAATAAATATTTGGACACCATCTATTTTTAGAATAAAAATAGTAAAATGAAAGATAAAATTAATAAATGAATAAAATACTAAAACCAGAGATTCCATTTCTATTTATTGAACCTAGAGTTTTTTTCAGGGTTTTCCTCTCGAATATTATTAGCCTATTTAATCCGTGTTTAAAAAAACCCATATCTCTCAACCATACATTAGAACTAAAAATATTAAGATTGTATAATCACTTATTTATATATCACATATATATCTTCTTTGTTTGGCAATGGCTTTTAAAGTGTTTTATTAGTCCGAAGTAACTTCTGTTTGTGAGCTCTTTTCTATGGGTTATCTCTTGTAATATTAGTTTGTTGATGTGTACCATGCTTCCCAGGTAAGAGAATTGTTCAGCAACTTTAAAATTATAGTCACCGAGATTAAAGTTATCTCCCCTGTTTCTAATTTTGTGATCTATCCCTGTGACCTGTTCCTAATACAATGAGTTAAGTTTTATTTTCGTTTATGACTAGACATATTTCTCCTGCTGCATTGGAAAGTGTATATGCTAGTACTGGGGTAGAGTTTTTAAAAATAGTCTGTGGCCGGTCTGAGCTTTCGTGGAGAAAGAGTTCTTAATTTCGTGGAGAAAGAGTTAAAAACCCCGCAGAGGATGGGATGAGCGGGGATATTCTTAACCCCGGCACGAACCGATCTAATGGCTAATAGGGAATGCTTCTACAGATATGAAGGGCAAGTGAGAATAAGGTATAATCAAACAAGTACACGCAGATTAACTGAGAACATTTTATAGGGCAATAGCTGTCATTACTAAGTCAAGTCTACATTGGACTGATTTTTGCAGTTGTCTTAATAACAGACACTCACAGGCGGACATAACATAATAATTCAACCAGCCCTGACACTATGATCAGGAAGTTAAGGGAAAACCTAGTACAGTCCAAATGAATAGTGTTACACAAAAAATAGATGCCATGCGATGCAGGTAGCGACCGATGCTGTTCTAATTTCAGGTCAGACAGTATAAAATGGGCTATCTGGAATAAGCGCAAGGACAACCAAACCAAATCAATAAATTATTATAGAAATATAGAATGTCAGAGGTCTTCTCCATACTGAAAAACATCATATAGTAGAAAGAGAACTAATAATACAAAACAAAGATATATTTTGTAATATAAAATATAAAATTACAGGATATAATGTAGTTGCCTTACTAATAAACAATTAAATATCGAAACATATCAGGTAATATTGAACAATCAATACTAGACTCATGAAAATACCATGAGAAGCCAAACCAGAAAATTTTCATTTCATCAGGTGTATATGCTCATAACATATGCCCCATGTGAAGATATTTACGACATTTGGAACAAAATAGAATACATTTTCAAAAAAAAGGACACCAATGAGCCAGTGTACTCAAGGTGGGAAATCTGAAAGTAAGCCCCATTTAAGAGATATTATCTTGTCATTCGGCTTGAGTATTAGAACAACAGAGGAGAGCGTCTTCTACAGTTTTGCAGTAAATATAATCTAGTAATAACAAATATACTTTATAAACACTACCAAGAAGGCTATCAACGTGGACCAGTCCAAATAAAGAACACCAAACTGAAATCGACGACATACGCGTGCGGAAAAATGGAAAGTTATACTCAGTAATAACCGTAAAAGCTATGCCTGAAGCATACTATAGATTAGATAATAAGATGCTTAAAATAAACTGCAGGCTTAAACTTCTCATAACTGGTAACATACAATATACAAAACAAACAAAAAATAATAATGGTAAATACCGCAGACGAATGCTAGATGAAACTGATTAACAAGGAAAAACTGCAAATATTAAAACACCTAAATCAAATATGCAATGAAATAAAATGCTGGATACATTCAGCGAAAAAAGATTGTACACCGCATAAATTACCGAATTTTTAAGTATCTGCGTTAATACAAATATCTGATCTACGATTGACCCTCCAGGTCTGAATTCACTTTGATATCTGTCAAGGATTTCCTCAGAGTATGGGCTTAGACATGTGCAACAGAGAGAATCTTATATTCAAAAGTGCATCCCATTGTACTTATCACACTCAAGATGGTTGCATTTCTTGTGTAGTGGGCACAGCGAACCGATGTTCCATTCCTTATGCATTTTCTCTTCTTTCCATAATCTTGCTGTAATCTTGTGGACTTACTTAGTCAGATTCTCACCCCAAAACTTGTAGAGTTCTGCTGGGATTTCATCAGTTCCTGGTGCTTTGTTGGTTTTAATTTTTGGGATAGGTTAAATTAATTCATTATTTTGATTTTCATTATCTGCACGGCAGAGTCAACGTTGTCATCATTACTGCATAGTATATCCTTAAAATGATCCGCCCTTCTCTGAAAGATGTCCTCCTTACTATCTACTACGTTTACCCCCTTTTTTTACGTAGGTTTAGTCTCAGCTTAAATTCTTTTTTTATTTTAGTTTTATATTCTCTTTTGTTTGTCTTGGTATATATTTCTTCTCTGTTCTGAGCTCCCTATAAACTTTAACCATTGTTCGCATTTTTCTTTGTTGCATAAACCTATAAGAATGATTTTTTCTTATAAAAGTTTTCTTGCACTTAAAACTGAACTAACCTCTTTTTCTTTGAAACTCTTTCTCTCGTAGTATCATCCTACGTAGGATCTATACCATCCTACAAATTGTATGACTTTATTACATACATCCCACTGATAACTTATTGTGGGTTCGTGTTCCGTATCCATAGTAGCTTTTTCCCTGGGCCCGTCTAATCAAAAAGATCTCCGTTATCACTGAGGCTAAAGCTTATTGTATTTAATGCCCGTTGTTGTTTCTTACACCTAGTCTAGAATTTTTGTACCCTGTAGAAGTTGGTACAGGTTTTGTGTTTGGTGTGGCCTAAATATACCAGGGTCTCCTCTTGGTTCCCATGCAGTTTTTGTCCTTTACGGTGCAGCGCCTCGCAATCGCATAATACATGTTTTTTAGTTTCTAGCTCCGTATCACAGAGTCTGGAGTTAAGTTATATATTGTTAATGTTCATTTTATTTAGGAATTCTCTTACCGGTGTATGCCCGGTCAACATTCCTGTTACTATTCTTAGTTTATTCCTGCCCATGTTAAGCAGTCCTCCTTTTCTATATGGTCCACTTATGATATATAGTAGTTGTTAGATCATTAATATTCTGCTGATATCTTTCCACTACTTGTTCGTCGTTCAAGAAATGAGTGCTGTATTTCCAATTTTCCACCTCTCATGTTTTTTGCACACGATAATATTGTGTGTAATTTTGGTCCTATAAGATAAAGGTCTGAGTCGGGATTAGTACCTCTGTAGCTACAGATACTCTTAAAGGTAGAAAAATATCCACTGTCTATAAGAACATGGTCGATGTGGTTCTGTGTATTTGGTGATGTGCCTGTCTCTTTATGTGTCATTTTGTGGGAAAAGTAAGTGAAACCTCCAAGTCGGTTAGTCGGTTGTTGTTTTCATTTATGGTATCATTAGCTTTAAATTTACCAATATATGAGGAAAAGGAAAAAGACAGTTAAAATTTGATATCACGTATAGTGCGTCTTTGTATCCGCTGATACGTATTTCGCCCTAAAAGGGCTCTTCAGAACGGATATTCACAGTCGCTCTGAACGTGAAAATAAATCTTTTTTGTCTTAGGAAGCAACTCTATGGCTTCGTATGGACGCAAATAGCGACATCTGATATTAAATTCCGTAAACTAATTTTCGAAACCAAATTTAGATTTTTGCTTTAATCTGTGCCTTCTAAGAATTGCAAGGCAAAACAGACGTTGATAATGATGTTATTAGAGACATGGGGAATCTAAAAATTGCATTCCACAACATATCTCCTTAACTAAGCAAAAATCCTTAGCGAATTGGTTTCTATTTGACCTAATACCCCCCTCGCAGGGGGGATTGATTTACCAAGAAACTGTACGCCATAGTAAAAAATGTTTCGAATAAAAAATGTGGTTGAGATAATTTTGAACAAAAATGTTAATTGACATTTTTGTGTAGAATGCACCGTTCTCTCAGAAATAACAGTAGAAACGACTGGCGATGTTGAAAGTCAGTTACACACACGAAATCAATTTTAACCAAAATGTGCATCAACTAGGCGGTAAAAATTCAATATCTTTTGATCAGAGTGTCTCATCAACCGAAATCCAAAAACAGCAAACCAAAAAAGGCAGCTTTTGTATGCAATCTTTGTATTTTGCCGCAAATTAAGTCAGTTTCTATAAATCTGTTCAATAATTAAAAGTTACGCGATTTCTGCTATTTTTTACGATTCTCATAAGATCAATAAAATTTATGATTCCTTTGACCGGTCGTAGTAGAATTTCTATTACTAGAGAAAGTCTTTAAAACTTATAACATGAAATTTCGATTTTAAGTTTTGGCAATAAATATGAGGCATTTAAAATATGCTTAAAAAATGCAGATTTTAAATTTTCATATTACAAACAATCGCACGTCACGAGAAATGCCTCCACAAAGACAATATTGGGTAGAATTTGTAGCTAAAGTTGTGTAGTATTAAAAAACGTACTTGTGTAATCGAAAAGAAGCAGTTTTAATCGCTTTAGATCGTTTGTAATGTGAAAGTTTTCCAGCGTTTTTTAGGCATATTTTAAATAGCTCACATTTGTTGCCAAAACTAAAAACCGAAATTTCATTTCGGTTTTAAAGATTAGGCACTAAAAATTAAAATTCTATAGTGACCGGTTAATGAGTCATACATTTTAATGACCTCATGAGAATCGTAAAAACTGACAAAAATCACGCAACGATTATTTATTTAGCACCTTTATAAATGCTAACTTTATTTGCGACAGAACACAAAAACTGTATACAAAAGCTGCTTTCTTCTTCTTTAGAACACAATTTAATTTGTATCGATATGACACTGTAATCAAAAGATATCAGATTTTTACCATCGAGTTGATACAAATTTTATTTAAAATTGATTTCGTGTGCGTAATTGATATTCAAAACTGTTGGTCACCTCAAGCTTTGTTTCTGAGGGAACCGTTCATTTCATACAAAAAGTGCTTATAAACATTTTTCTTCGTACTTATCTCAGTTAAATTTTTTATTTGAAACATTTTTTTCAACGGTGTACAGATTCTGGGTAAATCGATTTTCTCCCCTCTCGCCCTACAAGATGGTTTTTAGGAAGAAGCTCGGAGATAGCAGTGGTAAAATTTATTGCATCTTTTTTGAAGTCCTAAAGTTGACACTTACAGCAAAATTCAACTTGTTCGTATAATTTTTGGAATATCAGTATCATTTTTATCTCTGACGACTGGCGTATTATTAATGTTCTTTGTATGAAATGAGTTAAGGGATCTATGGCTGCTACTCCCCTCTGGTCAGAATGCCAATCCACATATTTGTGGGTAACGCTTGAAGTGAGATGTTTAAATAGTGATGGTAAAAAAGTAGAACTTCCTTCAAGATATATGTATATTTTTAGGGGAGTTTTTATTAGTTTTGTCAGTTATTTGGTGGGAAAGTGAAGAAGTATATTTTTAGGGGGCCTGATGAATACAACGGAGAAGGTTAAGTAAGGAGTTTCAAAAACGTTTTAGTCTTGAGTTTTTGTTTGGCAATGAATAGTTGTTAGACTATACCTTTTGCTCAAAGAGGAACACCTTTTTTTTTAAATATGGTTAGGAGGTACTTTTTGCATCCGTTTAAATTTGCTTTATATATCATTAAGTGGACCGGCTCTTTTCCTTAGTCTCTAGGGTTATTTTCACGTCTGGTCACCAGTAGAGTGTTAATATATGTTACATCATGTTATGTTTTTTTCTACTAATCAAATTCTTATATTTTAATACGTCCTCTACCAAAGTTTTAAGGCATGTCCTAAGTATATTTTAAACGGGCTCGGTGAGATTAAATATGCCTCTCTGTTTAAGAGATGTTATTTACATTAAATGATTTCTCAAACATCATTTGTCGTTTTCACTTTTGTAATGGCGATTCTGTATAACTAATTTACATAATTTGTTAGCGTCACACTAATGTTCGAACTTTCTAGGACTTCTCACCGTTTTGTTTGAGGGACACTGTCAAAGAGTTTCTTCAGATCGACAAATAAAATGTTTATTTTCTGTTTAAATGCCCTTCTCATTTCCACTGTTTAGATAATAAAACAGTGATAATAAGTAGATCTTTAGCTTTTGAGCTCTATAACTTGCTTGTTGTTCCACTTCCATGCTCCTATACTCTGCTGATTGTATTTGATACTGCAATTTGTTGACAGTTCTGATCTGCAATCCTCTTTGCTTGTTTTTAATAGTTTTTATATAATAATAATTTTAAGTATATTAGTTTAAAAAAATCAAAAAATATGGGAAAAAATTCGTCGAAAAGGATAAGCAGGTTCATCCAGACTTGTGAGATGATAAAAAAACGAACCTAACATTGGCTGCATATGGAGTAATAAGTAGTATTAAGTAGAAAATACATAAATATATCTTATAAATAGCAAAGTTAAACAAAATAATAGGGTCAATATAAAGAAGAATAGAGGTTTTCATCATCATTCTGGCTTTACAACCCTAGCCTTCTCAAGAATTTCCCTCCAGTCGTCCCTATTCATCGCCTATCTCCGCCAAGCACGTATTCCCAATAGAGGTTTTATCTACATCTTTTTTAAATGCGTTGGGATTAACATTGATAAATCTACTAGTATTGTATGTTTATAAACCCATTAATGCCCAGCACTATGAACTATTATTGAAACCTACTTTTGGGGGTGGGAACTAGACTTCACTGGAATTTCTGGGGGTAGAACTGGGCTTACACTTTCTGCCACACGAACAAATTCATCTCCTCACTATGAAAAGTATTTTGAAACGGCTTCTTAAGATGTACAAATTTGAGGTTTGAAGTAGGGCACTAGATACAAACTTTAAACTAAGCGTCTTAAAAAACAGGAAACTGGAACATATGGATATCTTTTAAAACCTCACTTTAAACTGTAACTGAACCATTAACTGCCACAATACACTACATACTTGCCATGAAAAGGGACGAAAAACAAGAAACATTACAAATTTGACGAAAAATTTGGACCAACGCTGAAGTCAACCGCTCTTGACAACGACCTTAGCGAGAGTGAGCAATTATCTTTAAAATTCATTCGCCCAATCATGGTATAAACTAAACATATAAACTGTAATATTTATTTGAAACGCAGAACATTAAGCAGTTTCGATCAAAAGAATGCCGAAAAAATACACATCTGTAAAATATAAAAAAACCCTAAAATGGTTTATATTAACTCGGCGACGCAAAGAGGAATTGAAAATATATTCGTGTTTTAATACATATACGAGTGGATTTTACTACATACCATGGAATTCAAAAATGCTACGTCATGAGGGCGGATTAGTTGATTAGCATTAGTAACGCATAAGTCAATCATCCAATGCAACATTGGGGTATACCATTTTTATCCTCTTATAGCAGTTCTGTAATTGGGTGTGTGCTTATCCATTTATCTATTTAGATCACTTTTTTCATATTGAAATTTGATCTCGGTTTTAGATTTTTTCAGGAGGTTGCACTTAGTGCAACCTCCTTAGTGCAACGAGCGTTAGTATTTGATTGGGTATTATTGAATATATTTTCCTTGTATTAATTTAAAATTTGAAGTGAGTTACCTTTTTGTCTTTCTTATATATACCTTTATATTAAATAAAATACGCTTATTTTCTCTACTGTACATGGGCTCTTCTTTTGCTTAAACTTGTCGGGTAGGTACTTAGATGTTTACATTATTATCTTCCTAGTTTCTTGAGTCACAGTCGGTATTTTCGGTTTCATTGTCGGGAGGCATAATATATATATATATACCTTCTGGCAATATTGGAGTATTATCATCGTTAATATTCTCGGATTCTATCATAACAGTTCAGCAACTTAAAGTAGCTTTTTCCTAAAAAATACCAAAATTGTAAAATAATTCCACAAGTGCCCAAGGGGTCAGTAACGACCCAGCAACAAACAATAGCTGATAATTTTTAAATATTACGGGAAAAGCAATAAATATCAAACCAGATATTTACAAGAACACCTAATAAAGACTTAGAAATCTTTACATAAATAAAATAAAACAAAAAAATGTTTATTTATCTTTATTTGTATGTTTATGTATGTTTATGTTTATTTACAATTGCAGTACGTACTGGATAGAAATAAGTGTATGTTAGAACTAGTCGCACGAGAGCAAAAATTAGTTAATGTGTTAGATAGCGGTGGGGGCAATCCTGGCTCCGTCTGTAAATTCCAGCCCCCAATTGATTTATTTTTAATTCGTGGGTCGTTAACGACACCTTGGGCATTAATAAGTTACCAAAGGGACCCTTATTAAAGCAAAGCCATGAAATTCGTTGTTCCCTAAACTAGTTGAAGCAGCAATGCATTCAGGAATTTTTAACTTTATTTAGTCACATACTACATGTCTACTTAAAGGGTTAATTCTGCTTAACGGGTCGCAACCAACGATTAGTTATACAACATCGACCAACTAAGCATTACTATAAAAATAGATGCCTTTCTCAACAATTATGAAATGGTTTAATTCATAGAATGAGTTCATTTATAAGTGTCAAATCGGACATGAATTTAACATGTTAAAGTATGGAAAACTAGATAAAAGATAAAAGAAATAAACTGTTTGTGTCAAATCGAATCGTTAGACAAGTCAAAATACTTTGAGCTCCACAACTTTTACAGTTTTTGAGAAGAAACAGTGTAAATTTAAATAATAAATCGAAATATATAGAAGCAGTGTACAGTGGTCTGTTAATAGCTGTAAGTAGTTTCCAAATTGGCAGTACTTGATTACAAACATTGTTTTTATATACATACGAAGAAAATTATTTATATTTCGTATTTATTAATTATTTAAAAAACAAGTTTCAACTCTTGGCATTGTCTTGCTAATTGCTAGATCGACTATTTACTTTTAAATAAACAGAGTCGCGCCTACCCAAATTAAATTTTTTTAAATGAAAGTTCAATTTAAATTTAAAAAAAGATAGAAGATTAAATTTGACAAAATGACAGGTGGTACTTCTGACTACAGGGGTCCATCAATTAATCCCGATCAGCAAAGCATTACTTATTCTAAGAATCACTAATCAACAACCATTAACAAAATTCTCAACAAAAAACCAGGTCATAATTTTACCGGCAGTAGATGAAATAAGAACAGAAGAGTACACCATTGCAGTAGGAAAAATAATCCATCCAAAAAATGTACTGTTCTCATCCAAAATGTCAAACGGAAGAATAATCAAGCATACAAGTCGTAGATGATTTTCTAAGTCAACATGTCGAATAAAGCACGTAAACTAATTACACCCGCTAATAGATTAGTTTTATTCAACGTATGTCCATCTTTATCCCATGACATAATCAAACAGTCTTTAATCAATCTTGGTTTTAAACTAATGTCTCCGATTTCGTTCCTTAGAGCTAAAATACAAGACCCGCAATACAGCCATGTACTTAGTTTTCGAAGACAAGTTTACTTTGGACCTACAGACAATTTTACTGTACCCGACTCCGTCCTAATTGATTTCGAAAATATTTCGTAAAAAAAAGATGTTTTTCTGTAAATATTTTAGAGGATAACTTTTTGATTGACGTTCTAATTCTTTAAAAAATGTGACCATAAATTACAACGAATAAGTAATAATAGTTATTTATATACCAAGTGTATTCAATAGATGTTTATGCCCAGAAGGCGACAAGGTTACAAACCCGAGGACCTCTTTCCCGAGGATTTGTAAGTCGCCTGAGGGCATATATATCTATTATTACTCGCGGTGCATACAATCTTTTATGTCATACTAGATTGCTATTTCATCTGCAAATAAATATGTTCTAAAAAATCCGAAAATTCGATTTCACTTTGACAATATATTTACTAGTAGACATTCTTTCGTACGTGTTATGTTGCTAAGCTACGGAAATGCTGTCAAACATGTCAAACTAAAACCGTAAAAATGCAAGATATTTTTGAGATCCCTAACCAAATTAAAAAAAAAGCTGAAAAAGCAACGCAAAAGTTACTACCAAATAAGTCGAGAGATGCCTACGACACGGAATATGAAAAATTAAGTTTATTAAAAATTATTAAGTGATCTTTTTGATTGTATCTTTACGCCCGCGCGGCCATAAAGTACACATTTTGCCCGCGCGGGCATAAAGTACACTATTACGTAGTTGGTAACTAAGCAATAAAAACACAATAATAAGCTAGTATGACATAAAAAATATTTATAATATATTATACTTAACTAATTATTCCTATCGTAAAATAACGATAATATTTAATTTGTAAAATTTGTCGATGACGCCATGATCAAACTAATAGTAATGCAATTCTTCTCCTCTGTACTATATTCCAAGAAATCATGTAGTGAACTTACATACACTATTCGGATGACTATAGCTGTCGATTTATTTATTTATTAATGTATGTTAACGCACGTAGAACATTAGATTATTTTGGATTTATTAAAATAGATAAAAGCGCAATGTTTTTCCTTTAACGTCCTTTAACTTGGCCTTAACGTACGATAGGTAATATAATAGGAGTTAAACATATTACACAATTCTGTTTTACACAATTCATTCCAAAGCGAAAACACTAACTCTTTTATTCATTGACGATAATGAAATCAACCTGAATTCCAATTTTTTGCTGTCTCGCCACCTCTCGAATAATTCCTTCCCTCAGTTCGGTTAGGGCGAAACCGATACATTTTCATTCCAAAGATATGTCTCTAAAATATTAAATTATTGATATACTTTTCCCAAAATGGTAGCCTGTTTATTCCGGGCACACCACCCGGAGTCGAGTTACTGAAAATGTAATTCTGACTCCGCTTCCCGCATCCAGATCGAGGCTTTCGAAGCCGCGAATGACTGTGAGTCCGACGCGCCGGGAAAGCAGCATAAGCATGGGGTATCGTGCATGCCAATAAGATCGCCATTGAAAAGTGCATCCGTGCGGATGTTTCTGCACTTGCTACTTGCACTTGGCCGGCTATAAATTTTAGGTATTTTTGAAATAGGTGAAATATTCAGGCACGAAACTTGAATACTAATAAAATTTAATTATTAAATAAGAAAAGTCACTATCTACTATTCTGAATAGTTAATTTATAATATAAACCAGGGGTCGGCAACCAGGCAACCAGTGTCGTTACTGATAGAGCTCTCGTCTAAAAAAATTTTAGTTTGCATAAAAGGAGTAATTAAACAAAATACAATATTGAAATAATAATAAAATAAATAAAAGTAATAAAAATAAAAATTTTAGATATACTAAACGTTCATACAAAAAAATCGAGTACCAGGTTGTACGGGACAGTGCAAACGTCCATAGTTTTGATTCGTATCAGTCGTGAACGATGCAATATATTAACATATTCTTAAACATATTGGAGTGGAAAACATGAATTTTCGTGAAGTTAATTACAAAATTTTTTATTAAGGAATGATTGCTTTTTTGACAACAGTTGAATTTCTAATAATAGTTGCTATTATTTATTTCCCTCTTGGCCTGTAAACATTGATTCGAATTCGGCGATAATTTAGTGGTATAAGAAACAAACCTCCGGCCTTGTTTTTACCATCTTCATCGTGTACAAGGACGGGTATCAAGTGTATACCTAAATTGTTTATAAATTATTTAAAAATTAAAACATATAGTTGTATCAGTTAAAATCAGTTCTCCACCATATTTTGCGGCGAGTGTTCCATTTTATAATACTACTGTTAATGGGCAACCTATACGTCCTCAATATCAGCAACAGCAAATTTAGCCAGAATGCTCAAATGCTTTTTTCCCATAAAATTTCCAACCAAATACAGAACCATTTTTAGAAAATACACCAACTATAATATATCCTCCTAACCAAGTAGTATCACAATCTTTTCAAATTTTTTAATGCAATCCTAATATAAATCCCACATCATCTACACCTCAAAATGAAACTTTAGATTTTCTTTTCATGACACATACATTAACAAGTGATAAATCTTTAGTAGACATCAACGACACTGAGCCGCCGGACATCCACGGCTGGCAAACTATAAAAAAGTACCAAAAACCGTAACAGGAATCCCACGTCTCCAACAGAAAATGAAAACACGGTAGAAGCCATCAACAAATTTCAGGTTATACAAAACTAAAACGAAAAAGACAACAAGAGCAGTTCAGAAAATATCAACGAATCTCCCGAAATCTCTAAATCTCCACCAATTTTTATGGATATGGTGTTATTGACTATAATAAATGGCTAACAATCTAACGGAAGTAACAGAAATAGAGAATACTAGGGCATAATATTACAAACAATACAATAAAAATAAATTCCAAGAACCCTGAAATATATTGAAAACTTAGCATCTAAATAGCAACAGCATTGTGCATTATACATAGCAAACAAAAGTAGATGAAGCACATAGAGTTTTAATTTGCAACCTATATTATTTAGTGCCTATTGATATAATTAAAAGCGAAATAAAAAAGCATGGGCATTTAGTGTGCCAAATTATGAATTAAAAGGCATAAAGCAAGTAAGGACCCTCTAGTAACGTTCTACGTTGATATAGAACCTAATTAAAATAATAAAACGAAGTTTAGTTTATAAACAACGCGAAAATAATTATCAAATCACCTTATACAAATAATAATATTATTTATTGTATTAGATGCCAACTGCATGGATACTTTAATATATACTGCAATAGACCTTATGACTTATGACTTGTGTCAAATGTGAAGGCAATCATATGTCAGCTTATTGTAAAAAACACAACTGCCATATGTGCACTCTGCAGAGGAGAATCACCACAAATTACAAAGGATGCATGGTACATAAAGAGTTAATAAGCAGTAGAACCACGGCAAGAGGAGTATCATCGCATACTCCAAACAACAATCAATTGCAACAAAAATAAAATACAAAATAATACGAACTTAATCAATCAAAATTACGCGACTTGTACCCAAATAACAAGTAGAACAAATGTGAATAATGTACAAAATAATATATACGCAACAACCAAAATTACGCCACTTACGTCCAAATAACAAGTGAAATAAATGTAAATAATACAAGAGGTGGCATGGAAGAGATGATGAACAGTTTCCATAACTAGTTCAAAGTTATTTTTTACAACAAATGCAAGTAAAGCGGCAGGATCTCTTAATTACACAATTTGGAAGAACAAACACCTAAGACAAGACACAAACACAAGAATCTATAAAGCAGCAATTAGATCTATATTAACATACACGCGGAGACAAGACCTGACACATCTAAAACGAGATGACTACTAGAAATAACAGAGATGAAAATACTTCGACGAATATTAGGGAAAACTCTGTTGGATAGGAAGAGAAGCTAAAACATAACAAGAGCATGCAGTATAGAAGACATAAATCGATAAGTGACTAATCGGAAACAGGAGTGGAATAAACACATTAGTAGAATGGCAGAGTATAGGATAGTACGAATAGCACGAGATACGTTACCAAATGGACGAAGAAGTATTGGCAGACCAAGAAAAAGATGGTGCGATAATTTAAACAATTTAAGGGACTAATTTTGAAGAAGGAATAGGCTTTAAAGCCTACATACAAAAAAGAAGAAGAAAAAGAAGAAGAAGAAGAAGCGTGATCGTAAACATGCTTTCCGCAGTAATAGATAACTTCAGTAATAGAATGGAAAATCATTACGAATATCACATCACAATAACATGCCAATGGCCTAGGTAACCATAAGACAGAGATTATTAACTTAATTTAACATAACAAAATTAATGTACTACCTACTCGTATCGAAAACCCACTTTACTAACAGAACAATGTTCAAAATCCCCCATTATTCCATTTACAGCACCATCCATGCTGACTGAACAGCACACTGTGGCGCTGCTAATTATACGGAACACTATACCACAATTTATGAGGAAACAATATCGAAAACAATGAGACGGAAAAGACATAAGTTGGAGTAATCTGTATCAGTTTTTAACCAACGGTTCTTTAACATTGCGGTTTCTGACAGCTCTCCAAGGCATTAAAGCACCACAGCTGAATATAAAGATTTCTTCATATATAATGTCAGTAAAGTTCTTAATTGAAGGTGTCTGGAATGCTAAGCATACAGACTAGGAGTCGGTACTATGTAAAATAAAAAAAAAGAAAAGAAAAAATAGCAGGCAAGTCATAGCTAATACAAACAGCTTTTAGGGTAGCCCAGCTACTGACCATTAGATCGAAATAAAATTCCAGATCTGCTCGATTTTTTTATACTCCTTAGCATAGTCTTCAATTATTTTGACATCCAAGCATCCTGGGATCTGTCCGCTGACCATATTCCCATAAGTCACACTATCCATATATTATCTTTATTCTTATAGTACCCTGACTGATTATTGAACGTTGATGATCATATGAATAACTTTGTTTACAGTAACTCGAAACAGATTAGCGGATGTCTCTTAATACTACTCTCGGAGATTTTGAAGCCAGTATGTTATTCTACGGCCTGGATGTCTCATTATATGGCTGAAATATTGCAACTTTCGAATTTTTATTGTTTTTGTAATTTTTGGGCTCTTTTTCATTTGGTGGAAAATTAATTTATTTGTTATTCGATCAATCCATCTTATTCGCAATATTCGTCAATAAATCCACATCTTAAATGCCTTAACTTTTTTCATTAGTGTTGCTGTAAGAGTTTAGCTCGCCATGTTATACAGAAATGTCGGGAATATGTAGCAGCGTATTAATCTGATTTTAAGGTTTAATGTAATATCTCTGTTAATGAGAATTTTCTTTAATTTATAATAGACAGATCTGGCTTTTTCAATACGTTTGCTTATTTATTTGCTTATATTATAGTTATTGTTAACACTGGCCTCCAAATACGGGATACTAAGGATTTTTTTCTAACTCTATTCCATATGCTCTGATGTTCATTGGTTGTAACTCTGTTTTGCTGACAACCATAAGTTTTGTCATAAAAGTATTAAGCTTAGCCCATATTCAACACATGTTTCGGTCACCCTGTTTATAAGTATTTGCAACCCTTTTTCATTGGATGCAATCAGTACCGTGTCGTCTGCGTATCTGAGATTGTTGATTTGAAAATCAGCATTTTCATCTAAGGCTTCTTTAAAAATGAATTCGGAGTAGATATTAAAAAGTAGAGGCCATAAAATACACCTTTGCCTCACTTCACATCGTATTTCCACTACTTTTGTCGTATTCTTCTCAACTTGTATATTTGCACATTGACACTAATACAAATTTGATAACACACAGGTCTTGGTCATCAGTTCTTATTTGTTTCAAGATACGTATCAGTTTGTCGTGGGTTACCCGCTGAAAGGCTTTTTCGAAGTCATTAAAACACATATATACTGGTTATTCTATATCTCTGCATCTTTGAACCACGACCTACAAACTAAATAATGCTTTTCTGGTTCTAAGGTTGTGTCTGAAACCAAACTGTATTTCGCTTAGTTATACTTCTATACTTTATTTTGTGTTGGTTAATATACCAACACAACTAATAGAACTGATAAAAGAGTCTCTAAAACTATAAAGTAGAATCCGGATACAAAATGAAATAACGGAAACAATAGATATGAAAAAGGGACTACGCCAGGGAGACGCTCTATCATGCATCTTGTTCAACATCGTACTCGAGAAAATACTGAGGGACACAAAAGTCAATACACGAGGAACAATCATTAATAAAAGCGTGCAAATAATAGCATTTGCAGATGATGTTAACATAATCGCAAGATCAAGAAGAGAAATGATAGAGGCATACAACCAAATAGAACGAGCTGCACAAAATAGTGGTCTTAAAATCAATCAGACCAACACAAAATATATGCAGGTAAGTAAAAACGCAGAAATAAGGGAGCCACAAAATATAACAATAGGTGAATACAACATAGACGGGGAAAAAAACTTTAAATACTTGGGATCCCTAGTCACATCTGATAATAACGTTACGGAGGAAGTGAAGAGGCGAATATTTATTGCAAATAAATGTTACCATGGCTTAATTAGGCAACTAAGATCAGATAACTTCGCAAGAAAAACAAAATGCCAAATATGTAAAACCCTAATAAGACCGGTACTCACGTACGGCTCAGAAACCTGGACACTCACTAAAAGAGAGGAAACGTTGTTAGCCACCTTCGAAAGAAAAATCTTGCGACACATATATAAGGGCACAAAAGAAAACGGAGTATGGCGAAGAAGATACAACTCTAAACTATAAAAAATATTCCAGGATCCGGATAATATAACATTCATTAAAATAGGACGGCTGCGTTGGATAGGACATGTAGAAAGAATGGAAGAAGGCGAAATACCAAACAAAATATTCAAACAGATGCCAGTAAGAAAAGGAAAAAGAGGAAGACCGAAGCTGAAATACTTAGAACAAATAGAAAATGATATAACAACCTTAAAAATAAAAAAACTGGAGAAAAAAAGCACGAAACAGATCAGAATGGAGAAGAATCCTGGAACAGGCCAAGACCCAAAAAGGGTTGTCGAGCTAGTGATGATGATACTTCTATTTTGTTGAAAATTCCCGAGTGTAGTATTCTTAATAACATTTTCAGTATAAATATGGCTCATTAGACTGATAGATGTTGATAGTCATCGCACTCATTAGCCCATCTTTTCGGTAAGATTACAAATGTTGATAGTAGCCAGTCACACAAATTATAAAACGAACGAATGTCCATAAGTTGACAACACCAAAGACCAACTGGAATGTATTCGAGTTTTACATATAAAATTATAAAATTCGATATTAGATTAAAGCAACCATACTATAACGAGACTGCCGTGCTTTTTCTTACCCAAACTATTCATGCAGCTGCTGAAATAGCTACACCCCTTCAGAACGAAAAAGAACAAAATGATAGGAACATACCCGTATAGTATGTCCCAAACCCTTCTTTCAGTGCGTCACTAATTTTGACGTCATATAGGATTTTAAGAATGTCGAGAATTATTGCATGACATTTTAGTTAAATCTGTTAGTTGCAGGATCGCAATCGGCTAAATGTGAAAAGGTGATGTAGAATAAAAACTTTAACAATTCAATTTTTTTTTAATTTACGTATTAGAGGTCTCGTCCTGTATATAAATTTTTATTGCGTTTTATATTGGAACGGCAGTTTGTCATATTATATCCTATTCTATACATTCCAAGGAAAGTGATTAATTAGTTAAGATTGATTTATGGATTTATTATTATTTAGTACAAACACTATGGAATTGGAATGTTTGTTTATATAAAATATCGCTTCCTTCTAGAATCTTTTACTACTACTTGCATTGTAGTCATATTCGGATAAGTAATTTTGCTATAAGTTTCTGTGGCAGCCAATAGTTTAATTTTTTGAAGATTTATCGTTAAATAGTGAAAATAGTATAAATAGTTCCAATACACACGAGTTCTATTAACACGTTCATGTTTATTGGTTAATGAAGGTCCTAGATTATCACATACTGAAGTACCCATTGCCACAGAATAGCTAGCATATGTTTGAAGGCCTACTTTATGAACGGCAAAAACTGGTAATAAAGTTGTCCCAGCCTCGTTTTCTAATTGAAAATAATTTAGTAATATCTCGGTATATCTTACTCGGTTAATACTAACCTGGAATGACAATTATCATTTTATCATTGTGAAAAGTAGGTACTGTCACGATCGAGACCATTTTGTCAAATTATATTTATGCGCATCATTGATTGGATATCTATTTAGCGCATTCTAAACTCCAACCAATTATACATCCGTAAGTAGAATTAGCTTTACGATAAATAATTTTTTAAGTTCTATGTATAATAATCACAGACTCACGTTTTTTCTGTCACTTCTAGCTTAATGCGTTAGAGAGAATTCGATCAACTATAACGCACTGAAAGAAGGGTTTGGGACGGACTGTATATAAAAAACATCTTGTTGCATAAAAAAAGAGCTAGGCGTATATGGCAGAGAAGTCGTACGCAATCCTATAGATAAAAGTGAATACAATAGATTAAGACGGTAACTTAAAACTGCTCTACAAGACGCGAGGTATGACACATTTAAACTACATTCATTATTCCGGTATTCCGGAGTTTTTCGGATCTTTCTAATATGCGTATAATTTAAAATGTTTTTATGTTTATATAGATCTTATGTTTATGTACAATATTTGAATGCTATGCTGGAACAACGTTGTAACCACCAATACTTTCATATGTAGGCTTTCCATGAAACAACGTTCTATATGTGCAAACTAATGTACTTCTGACTGTGGAGAATATTATGAGTCTTAACTAGCCTGTTTTGGTAGTTTGAAAATAAGTCAACCTTCAACTTTCGGTGTAACAACGTTGTATGTGTTAAAGTGGGTCGTGTTTCGCGCCAAATTTTCTGTACGTGTTTTGTAAGTCAACGTTTTAAATCGTGTAATTTATTATTTCGAGCTAAATGAATATTAGTATAACCAAGTCAGTGATTACCCAAATTAACAGAGGGAAAACACGAAAGCTTAACATTGAAAAGTGGAAGCAGAATATTAGAAAACTTCGCAGAGATGCTTATGATTTGTACGTTTCATCTATAGAAGTACCCAAAGAAACTCTAAGTTGCAAGGATAAAGTAAGTTAAAGTGATCTAAACTAGTTTCATGTTTTAAAATAATTTTTATTTTAGGTGCATATTTGTAAATGTAAGCAGTCTGCTTCGGTTTATTCTGTTGAGTTATTAGTGGACAATCACACAAAACTATTCAAACGGTTTAGAGAACTGAGTTACAATGCCAAATCAAACTATTTATCCCAGTCTCTTTCGCTGCAATGGCCAAAAAGAAGGAGGGTTGACGAAGCAATACCTCGTCGTCAGTGTACAGTGAAATATACAGTTGAAAACATAAGGGTGTTTAAAGCAACGGGATGTTATATATTTTCAATAACCGCTAGAAGTCTCCAGTATCTTGTTGATAAAATGAAATCAGAAGTAAATCTAAATGATAAACGTGGCAAACATACTTATCGCCCCAAAAAACTTATGATAACAGATGCAGAGAAAATAAATAAACATATAAGGTCATTCCCGCAGTAAGAAAATCAATAAAGCAGAAATGCTTTTTCTAAAAGGTGCCTTCCAGCTGATTTAAGCATCTCAAAAATGTACAGATTAATTTTAAAAATGTACCCTGAAGCGTAGGGATGTGGCGACCCCACCGCCCAAAGGTGTTTTAACCTTTGCAGTCAGCCTAAGGTAGCAAGTAGATACTCTTCTACGACCCCGGTAGAAGATAGATCTGCTAAAGGGACGCAACTCTGCCTTAAGCAAGCCTTGACTTTCTCCACAGTCCCCTACCAAGGAGAAGTCATGTCCCAACCAAAAATTTCCATCAAATTCGTACATATCCATTACACATCCTAACCCACTACCAATACGCACTGGCCCGCGCGTTAGTGAAATTGCTAAACCCCCCTCCTCTATTCATGTATGCAAAATTCAGGAAACGAACGGCCCTCAGTGCCCGGTGACTCCACCCATCCGACCAAGGTAGCGGTCAGAAGAAAGACGGAGTAGAGGGTGCTAAGAATCCCCTGGTTAAACTATTCTACCATAGACGACAACCTATGCATATTGCTTCATATAATGTGAGAACAACGTCATCGGAGTCTAAATTGTTAGAAATGGAGGAAGAGCTAAAATCAATAAAGTGGGACGTAATGGGTCTCAGCGAAGTCAGAAGAAGAGGAGAAGAACAATATACTCTTAAATCTGGCCACTTATTCCATTTCAAGGGAAAATACAATTCATCAAATGGTGGGGTTGGATTTATCTTACACAAACGACATGTACCAAACATATTAAAAATAGAAAGTGTAAGCTCGAGAGTTATCACTCTAATATTAAAGTTGAATTTGAGATATAAATTAAAATTTATACAAGTGTATTCACCAACGACAAGCCACACAGATGAAGAGATTGAAATGTTCTTTGAAGATATTAGAACAGCCCTGAAAAGTACTAAGACGTTTTATACTCTGATAACAGGAGATTTTAATGCTAAGATGGGAAATAAAGAAGACCAAAGTGAAACCGCACTAGGAAACTACGGCTATGGAGAAAGAAATGAAAGAGGGACCATGCTTGTAGATTTTTTACACCAAGAAAATCTTTTTTCTATGAACTCATTCTTTCAAAAAAAGCCCCAATGAAAGTGGAAAACAGATTTAAAATTAAAAGCGATCACAGATTGATTCGAGCAAAAATTCTGTTCAATTTAAAAAATGAACGAACAAAAATGTTAACATCAGACAATGTTAAATGGACCCAGCCCGAAAATATAGACCACTTTCGTGACATCATTGACCATAACCTTCAACAAATCAACGACGAAACACAGGTCAAAGTTTTAAACGAAAGTATCGTAAAAGCCCTTACAGAAGCGGAGAAGTTGTGCTGTCCTAAAATGAAGAAAAAACATGAGAAAATAAGTCTCAACACTAAAAATCTGATCGAAGAAAGAAGGAGGCTAAAGGACAGGTATAACACAAACTACGCAGAATTTAGTCAACTCAGTAAAACAATAAACAAAGAAATCCGAAAAGACATACGGCAACATAACATGAGAGAGGTGACAAGGGTGATAGAGAAAAATAGAAGTCTGAAAGTTCTAAGACACAACATGTCCACAGGAAAAAAGAACATACATAAGTTAAGAAATAAACAAGACGACATTGTGACTGATAAGGAAGAAATAGTGAAAACAGTGGAAGACTTCTACAGACAACACTATGAAACAAGTGAATCCGATGAAAGGCGCCCCTTACCAAAGATAGAGAATCAAGGCTCAGAATTAATGCCGAACATAACTGTTGACGAAATTAAAAATGCACTTCGGGTGATGAATAACAATAAATCCCCAGGTGAAGACAGGGTAATGACCGAAAGCCTAAAACTGGGAGGAAATAAGCTCTTACTGACACTTGCTAAACTATTCAATAAATGTCTGTGCGAAGCGATAACACCGACGCAGTGGAACAACGCGGAAATCATCTTACTTCATAAGAAGGGAGATATCAGCGACCTTACAAACTACCGCCCCATTAGCTTGTTGTCACAAGTATATAAGCTATTTACAAGAGTTATTACCAACAGGCTAGGAAGTAAGTTGGATTTCTATCAGCCAAGAGAGCAAGCAGGTTTTAGACCAGGATATGGCACGAATGATCATTTACAAGTAATTAAGAACTTAATAGAAAAGAGTGTTGAATATAACATGCCATTAGTCATGATATTTGTTGACTACGAAAAAGCTTTCGACACAATAAGTCATCAAAAGATGTTAAAAGCCTTAACAGAGTGCCGTATAGATCATCGCTATATAAACATGATAAAATACATCTATCAAAATGGGACAACAAGTGTGAAACTGGCAGATAAAAAGAACAACGTATTTAAAATAAAACGGGGAGTGCGACAGGGAGACACAATTTCGCCAAAATTGTTTACAACATTATTAGAGCATATGTTTAAGAACGCAAATCTGAGTGAAAAAGGAATTAATGTCAATGGAGAAATGCTTAGTCATTTGAGGTTTGCTGACGATATTGTCCTTTTTGCTGACATAATCGATGATGCAGTATATACTGGAGTATATTCTCCAGTATATACTGGAGAAACTATACCTAGCCTCCCTACAAGTAGGATTAAAAATCAACCCACAAAAACACAAATCATGACAAATCTTGTGTTAAGCGAAAAGATTTCAGTAAATGGCATGCATATTGAAGAAACCATCTCATATAAGTACTTAGGACATGAGATACGCATAGGAAGAGATAATCAAACGTGCGAACTAAGCCGCCGCATAGGACTCACTTGGGTGGCATTCTGCAAGATAAGCTATGTTCTTAAATCAGAACTGCCTATGTGTCTTAAAAGAAAAGTCTTTAATCAGTGCGTGTTGCCAGTACTTACATATGGTGCAGAGACATTAACACTAACCAAGAAAGTAAGAAATAAAATTTGTGTTACCCAAAGAGCCATGGAACGATCGATGTTAGGCATTTCCCGTAGGGATCGGGTCACGAACAAGGAAATAAGACGGAGAACAGGAGTGACAGATGCCATAGAAAGAATTATGACCCTTAAGTGGAACTGGACGGGGCACATAGCTAGAATGTCGATAACAGATGGACACAGCGAATAATACAGTGGAGACCGAGACAATAAGCACATCGAAGTAGAGGTCGTCCACCAACAAGATGGTCTGATGACATAAAACGGATCGACAAAAATTGGATGCAAACAGCACAAAACAGAAATACATGGAAAAGACTGAGGCAGACCTATATCCAGCAGTGGATAGATCCGGGTTAAATGATGATGATGATGCCCCTGAGAGAACAATATCTCTACGAACCTACCACGACATTTAAAAAAGTGAATTCAGCTTGCGTTTTGGACTTCCCAAATCAGATACTTGTTCATAGTGTGACAAGCTCTTTATTAAACTTTCTTCAACTTGTGATGAATGTGAAAGAGAGAAAATAGAAATTAAAAGCAAAATTCATCATATGCGAGCAGAAGCAGGTTATAAAACATTAAAACAAGATACTAAAATTACAAAAGTAAATGCTAATTATGTCGTTTTATGTACCGATTCTGCCCTGTAATAGAGAATTTACCCTCATAGAACGCAACAAGAATTTTTTATTGGTTTATGTCCCGTTTTAGTCGACAGACGTAACTGCAAAAGCTGGAGTTAAAAGCCCATTTAAAGTTACCTACATGCATCAAATATTTTTAAAAATTTTATCAACGCATAAAATGTAGTATGGAAAGATCTAAAGTGCAAAATAACTCAGTCAGTGTGGATACAAATTAGCTCAGATGGTCCAAATACTATACGGCTAAGAAAATTCCACAACACTATTTAATTACGGTCATCTTATTCTTTAAAGTCAACTAAAACGCTTACGACCGAAGTCACTCTTACAAAAGCATATGAAGGGCCACTACCAATTAAAAAAGAAAAACATGCCAATTGATTAAATATTGCCGAATATATTCCACTACAGTATGTAAGCTACTATCTAAATTTTAGGAGTGAATAATATTATTTTGATATATACTTCATATAAAAAATGTTTATAAGTAATTTTTTATTAATATGTACATTTATTAATTTCACGTGTACTTCATTTTATATTTTAAAAACAACGTTTAAGCCGCCTTACTTCCATACAACAACGTTTTAATCGACGGGGATTTAACACGTTGTTTTATTAAAATATAGGATATAAATGTTCATAAATGCTGTATAACCTAAGGTTATTTTTGTTACATAAATGTTATGCATCTATAGTCTACCATACTACGCTAATAATTTTTTTTTTAATAATTAATTATAAGGTGTTTTTTCTATTTATCGACATAATGTGATTAGGCGTTTACAACGTTGTTCCAGCATAGCATTCATGTGTAGGTATATCTTATGTAATAAATGATTTTTCCAAATAAGAATAAACATAACTTTTATGTTTCCTTTAATTGTATCAATAAATGTTTAAAACTGTTTTAGAAAAATATAACTTTTTTACTCAATTATAGTTCTTTTAAAATGAGGAACACAATTTGTGGTATATAAGGAATAATGGTAAACTCTTATTAACTACTCTACCCATTTTAATTATTCACACTTTTTAACATCTATGACTTAATATCAGTGATTAATAGCCACAATCAACGGTTAGTTAGGCAACTTATCGGTTTTCTGCGATCAAAAAAACTATTTAATAATACTAATTAATATCCTACATATTTATAGATATCTATTGATCACTATCTGTAGAATGTGTCATTCGGAAAGTATATGTAGCAAAGTTTCTAATTTACTTCCTACAAACTACCATTTCAAGACAAACCACCTTGTTAGTTAGTGCGACAGTAAAAAAACAAAACTGCTTTATGAAGGCTTGGCACATGATAATAATTAATCAAAATATTATCTTTATTATGCGAACAGACTCGAGTGCAAACTGCATTTGAAAAGTGGAACACTTAATGTAAGATCGAATTTAAACGACTATCAAAACAGGAACTTAATTATAACTCTATTATGCAACGTTCTCGGAATATTAAAAAAAGTCATTATAGCGACACAATGGCTAATCGATAGTACTTTGTCAGATTAAATACTTTATGTAGAATTTAATTTCAAAGAAATATAATCGATTTATAAAATTTACCTACCTCTACTTTCATTTTGGATTTATATTAAAAGTATGCCCCTTATGTATATATATTATTTGTTATTTCCTGACCGTGAATTTTTAAATAGAAACTTGTTTGATTCGTAGGTTTGTCGGTCTGCTATCAATAAAACACTTAATTATTGCTTAAACGTTTCAGCTTTTTTCCATCTTCAATGCGCACTTTTGACTTTCATATGGCTTTGATACAGTAGAAGCTGTGTATAGTTTTATGAAATACATAAAGCGAAGAGGACTCAACAAAAATGATATTAGCATAGTGAGAAATCTTTCTTGGAACTAAGAGACTGTGTTAACATTTTATGGAAATAGCACATATGCCAACAGATAAGTGGAGGAGTCACACAAGGCTATGTTCTTTCGCCATTACTATTTAGTGTATACTCCGAGGAGTCATTTACACACGCACTTAAAAACTATACAGAAGGGATCATGATAAAGGGTAAAAATATACATAACATTCGTTATGTCGACGATACAGTCATTATCGCTGTAAGTGAGAAAGAACTGCTACTATAAAGCAAAATTTGTGATACTGAGGAATAGTTTAGTTTAGCAATAAATATAAAGAAAAATTAAGCCACAGCTATCAGTAAGAGGGGTAAAGTAATAACAAGGATCCAGATAAAAAAATAAAGATATTGAATAAGTAGTGGACAAAACCAAATATTTAGGAGCTGGACTACTGAAGATCTAAATCCAATCTCAGAAATTTAATCAAGAATAGAGCAATCAAGAGCAGCCTTTTTAAAGATAAGGAAATTTCTAAGTAACCAAAGACTCAACCTGCAAATCCGATATCGGAGGTAAACTGTTATATTCACTCTAATCTTTTTTATATTACCGAAGTTTAGACTGTCAATGTTGACTTAATAAGAAAGCTTGGGGAGAGATATGGAAAATTTTGAAAATGCCATGGACCGACCATATTACGAATGAAATGGTATTGCACAGAATTGGAGAAACAGAATGCCAATATTCATTCTCATAATTAATTATCAGACGTGGCATGAAAAGCAACAAATCTGATGTTTGTATTCTAGTATTGCATCTTTTAGCAACAAAGATTTTATTTTGCTTAAAATGGTAGGTTAATAACTTGGCAAGTACCAAGCAGCCTTTATAACATTAAGATCCTTTGCAGAACAAGTTAATAACATAAATTTAGTAATATCATATGCTAAATCAAGATTAAAAAATTTAAAATTTTATTGTGACCTTTGTTGACTTCCAAAAACCCTAGGACTCAATCGATAGAGAAATAATAAATAAATTGTTAAAATTTACAGGCAAAGTATCGGATCCACTCTATATCCATAGAGGAGTTAAACAAGGTACAAGAGGACCTGATTTCGTCTCTACTATATATTGAGTCTTAGAAAAGATTATTAGAGTGTGGACAACAACCATGGCGTCAAGTAATGGAATACAAATTGAACTTAAAATATTTTAAAAAATGGGCTGAAGGTAAACTGTTTAGTTTTTGCCGTTGACCTGACTATTTGGCCAATAATGTGAATGATGTTAAAGTTTAATTGTACAGCCTTTAATCAATTTCTGTAAAATCTGGCCTAAATATAGCATTTAATAAAACTGAGTTTATTACAAACAAAAAGAATGCACCCTCTTATGTGAAGATACAAACAAGAAAAAGTCAAATAGTCAGAAAAGTGTAAATACTTTGGAAAGTTTATTACACCTGTTGGTTTAGAGATTACTGCCATTGAAAGTAGATGTTGCAGCACTCCATCTGTGGAAAGACATAAAAAACAGAAGCTTTTAAACTTTAAACTTTGCCACTATAATACAGTGACAGGCAGTCAGCCTATATGCATCTAAATTTTTAAATATGTTAAAGAAAGGTCCATTATGACAAATTGAAATGAAAGAGAGAAAAGTTTTGAGAAATATCTTAGAATCAATAAAAGAAAATAAGGAATTTCGCCAACAACAAAATCGTGACTTATACCAACATTTAGAAGACATTGTTACCAACATGAGGAAATGGAAAATAATGTTTTGCGGTCAAATAAAACGTATGAATCCTCAAAGACTTACCATCGTATTCACTTTTTAATGTCAAGATAATCGTTAAATTTAAAATGGGCAAGTTAGGTCAAAAAATATTTGCAACAAGCGGAAATTCCACCTGGTGACCTCCAAGATCGTTCTATTTAGAGATAAGGTAAAATTGAATAAGAACCTGATCCCATTCACTATACCGCTCATCGCTCCGTTAGAAAAGAAGGTGGGCACAGGACAGGAAAGAGGAACATTTGACTTAAGTAAAAACTTTCTTTAGTCCAGTGTATCATAGTAAAAATATAGTATAGTATAATCCGATTTTCATTAGCATGATGGGTTAGAACCTTTATATTGGAAATACTCTCAAAAATCGATAGAAAAATTTATTCCAAAATGTTCCACAGAATTGTTTCAAAAAAATAATACTTCTAGACGTATTCTTAATTCAAAATTTTAATTTTTCTTGCTCAATCTATTTTGAATTCGCTCTTTATAATTTGCATTTATTATTGGATATTCATGACATTATCAAGGCCAACTGTACTTTACCCATAGATTATTTGACCAACTTAGACAGTGCAAGAGGGTTCCCCATTTTGGATTGGAAGTTTGGTTACTGGTGGGTGTAAGATCTGGTGAAATAGATTAAATATTTGAGATACATAATTTCCTTGAGGGAATTGTCCGAAATAACAAACACAAAGTACGAAGTTTCTTATAAATTTTACTGTATTATTTGAACGCAAGCTTTTGTACTATTCCAGTTTTGGAATTAATCCAGAATATTTAACATAAGGTAAAATCACAAAGACTAAACTGGCTTGGTCACCTAGAAAGAATGCCAGATAATCGAGCTGTAAAAGTAATCCAGAGATGGAAGCCCCAAGGAAACAGAACAAGAGGAAGGCCCCGTAAAAGATGGATAGACGACGTAGAGAGGGATCTTAAAACCATGAACATCAGGCAGTGGCGAAGGAAAGTATCCGACAGGGCAGAATGGAAGAACATTGTTAAGCAGGCCAAGACTCACAAAGGGTTGTAGCGCCATTAGAAGAAGAAGAAGAAGATTTAACATAAGAATTTATACTATATATAATATTAATTAAATGGGAACTATAATCCTAATAAAGTGAGAGAAATTGACAGAGCATACAATATATTGAGACATCAGTGGCATTGGTTATGACCAGTCTGATGAAAACTGCACAATATAGTCAGCTATTAAACAAGGTAATGAAAGTAAAAAGCAAACTCAGATTTCTTACTGGAGAAAAGATCTTCATCAACGATAACCTGACTGAAAAAGAAAGACATATGGGGCAGGAAATTATAAATATAGGCAAGGAATTAAGAGCTGAAGATAAAAACGTGAAGAGAGGGTACAAAAACTAACTATGGATGACATAAAATATGAACTGGCCGGAAATGGTACTTTCAAACAAGAAAATGGGATATGGACCCAAAAAACGGCATATAGCAGTGGAAAAAGAAAAAGACGACCCATTATGCCGACGAAACCTAGCGATGAACAGGAAAATAAGCTTGCACATAAATAGTGAAACAAACAATAAAAATACGTACCTAAACATTGCGACATGGAATATATGAATATACGAGGAGCATGCGAGGAGGGAGCAATAATTAACCTAACAGAAGAACTTATGAAATGTAAAATAAACATAATAGCAATAAAATAAACACGTTTACTGGAAACAACATGAAAAGATTAGTTCATACACGTTTAATACAAGTGAAGGCTATCACAGGAATTTTGGAGTGGGATTTTGATTACATGAAGACGTGGTGCAGGTGAAACGATTTGTAATAAAATCTGACAGAATGTGTGTAAATAAAACTAATCAAATAGACCACATCTTAATACAAGAAAAATTCGCCAATTTAATAAAAAATGGGAAAACGTGCAGAGGGCCTGACGTACACTCTAATCATTTTTTGTTTAGAATTAATATAAGAGATTCAATAATTAAAAAGCATAAATGGAAAAAAAAAGTGCAACATAAATTTAATTTTGAAAAACTGCGAAAATTTGAGGTAGTGCTGAATTGTTACAAGGATATACAAGAAACCTACATAAAACAAGATAGCGCTACTGTGAGTACCATACAATAAAAGTTATTGAAAACGACAAACACTGTAAAGGAAGCAACGTTGAAGAACATACTAAAAACAAAAAGATTTAAAAAAAAGCCACTGATGTGATAGCGAATGTAGAACAGATTTAAAAAAAAAAGATCAGATTTGAGATTAAAAAGTTTACGATTGCAAATGCCGAATAACAAAAAAAAGTAACAAAAATCCAAGAAGGACGAGAAAAAGAGAGGATATGGACGATAGAGTAAAGCGTATTGTTGAAAATTACAAGAAAACGTATCACGGAAGAACGCGAAGACCTAATATGTGAAAGATGGAAAGAATATTTCAAAGAGCTGCTAAATGATGGAGTAACTACTGAAGAGAATTATAATATTCCTAAACCTCAAATAGTAGTAGAAGAAATACCGAAGCCCACAAGAGGAGAAATCGAAGAAATAATAAAAGAAACGAAAAATCAAAAAAGCCCCGGGGGGAGCGGCATAATGGCAGATAACTTAAAATATGGAGGAAAGGTTTTAAGAAACCAAATAAGTGAAGTAATAGTAGAAGTAAGGGATGCCGAAAAAATGACTTAAGAATGGAACAAGTACATTATATTTCCTATACACAAAAAGAGAGATAGAACTGAATCCGCAAACGATAGAGAAATACCCTTGTTTGAGGTAATATACAAAGTTGCTGAACTTAAAATATACAAAGTGCTCGCCATACTAATTAAAAAACGATTAGAAATATCTGTGGAGAAGGATCTAGAAGATTACTAGGGAGGATTTCGCAAGGGAAGATCAACAACCGATTAAATTTTTATGCTAAAACAAATCCTGATCAATTGCTATGATTACAACATTTCAGCATAAGTACTTTTCATTAATTACAAAGCCGCCTACTATACAATAGACAAAAATAAATAAATGATAACGCTAAAAGAATTCTAATATTGTAAAGATTAGTGGGATAAATAAATCCGACACAAAAAACACCAATGCTTATAAAAATACGCTTATACGCTTATATATAGCGTACGCTAATGATGTATTTCTCATTGCAAGAAATGGAAAAGAACTGGCAAGTGTAGCAAAAAGACTGATTCGGGAAAGCTCTATCGTAGCTTTTCTGAGAATTATAATAAATTATTGATAAATGTGAATTAAATGGAAAAGTCTTAGAAAGAGTCACTTACGAAGGAGATAAACGGCGAGCATTTTAAACAATTAAAATGGGAATAAGCCACCATTAAATGTTAAGGTAAGTTTATTGACGTTTCAATTTCCACTTAGAAAATTGTTTTCAAAATACAAATATTAATGCTACTACACTACACAACAATGAAGAAATTAAATTAAGATTTCCACCGGTTAATCTAAAAAGATGAAGGAGAAAACAATACAAGAGAAATAATTAAAATAATTCAAGAAAACACAAGTTTAAAAGTTTTGAGGCGAAATACTAACAGCAGAGGCAACAAAAATAAGTACAAAATAAAAACAAAGATAAAAACATTACTACTGATAGAACCGAAATCCTTGAAGTTGTCAAATCCTTTTATAGTAAAATGTATGAGAGCACCGACGAAAGGCAAGATCAGCTTTTGCTAAAAATCACAAATCAGGGATCAGAATGAAGTCAGAAATAAATCCATACGAAATCACAACGCCACTTTTACAAATAAAAAATAACAAATACCATGGCGATGACGACATAATGATCAAAGCGATCAAACTAGGTGGAAATAAAATTATCCAGGCTTTGGCCAAGCTTTTCACCGAATGCATCTACCAAGGAAAAACTCCTTCTAAATGAAACGATGCAGTCATTATTTTACTACACAAGCAAGAGAGATTTAAAAAAAAACTACCATTCTATCAGTTTGCTTTTACTTTTTATATAAACTTTTCACAAAAATTAACAAAAAAAGCTCATTCATTTGAGATTTGCAGATGACATCGTCCTTATAGCCGATCGTATGGATGATGCAATATTAATGTTTGAAATACTATATCACGCTTCCTTGGAGGTCGGACTGAATATTAATATGAACAAGTGACAAATAATGACTAATCTGGTGGTAAATCGAAATATTGCTTTTGATGGAAGGAGTATTATGTAGACTACATCGTAGTATCGTAGATCGTAGTGTAGACTACATCGTACATAAGTACTTAGGACATGAAATTCGTTAGGGCAGAGATATAACCAGACATGTGAGCTTCCACGTCGTATAGGATTAGCCTGGGCAGCGTTTTGTAAATTAAACTATGTATTTAAATCGGATCTAACCATATGCCTCAAAAGAAAAATCTTTGACAAATGTTTGTTACCTGTACTCACTTATGAACCGGAAATATTAACACTCACAAAAAAGGTTGTTAATAAGATTCGCGTGACCCAGATGGCTATGGCCCGATGTTGGGTATCTCTCTGAGAGACCGAATCCCAAACGAAAAAATACGTAGCAGAACAAAAACAACGCCATCAAAAGAATCGCGTTGTTGAAATGAAATTGAGCAGGACACGTCGCCAGACAATCAGACAACCGATGGAAAAAACGTATTTTACAGTGGAGACCAAGGCAAGAAGCAATACGGAGCAGAGGACGCCCACCAACTAGATGGACTGACGACTTGAAACCTCTTAGCAATACCTGGATATAAGCCGCACAAGACAGGCACAGATGGAAAGAGCTAAGGGAGACCTATTTACAGCAGTGGACGCATTCAGGTTGATGATGATGATTTCCGGTGAAATTGAATGTAGATCAGTAACAAAAAGTATTGTCTAAGATGCGTTATACGTCATTGTACTTGCATGCAAAGTTTCATGAATAGCGCCTGGTTTGTTTTAAAGATATTTAGTTATTTAGATATTTAGCTTTAATCTATGGTATACAGCCATCAACTGAGATTTTTCTTGTTTACTTTATGTTTGGTTAGTTTAATACTTTATCCTAATCCTGTATATATAACAGCGGCAACAGCGCTTAAAGGCTATAGATCTTTTGACTTGTATATTATTAGTTTTTTGACTAGATTTATATATAAATATCGTTTATAGAGCTAACACTCCAGTCTTCAGAGACGAAAATGCCACTGAACCTAAAAAATCGTAAGAACCAGCTGTATTTTGCTGGAAATGTCAAAAAAGTTGTAAAAAATTTGCTACTTCTATCCTCCCTACCTCATAGGGCATAGGCGGAAAATTTCGATTGACCCAGAATCTGTACGCTATAGAAAAAATGTTTCAAACAAGAACTGTAGCTGAGATAAGTTTAAACAAAAATTAAAAATTAGCACTTTTTCTGTAGAATAAATCGTTATCCCAGAAACAACCCTTGAAACGACCGATTGACAAAAAGCGATTTTGAATTATCAGTTACGCCCGTGAAATTAATTTTTTAAATAAAACATAATGACGGTATTATATTTTTGTTTTGATACAGGGCAGCGATAACCGCTTATACGTATTTCGGCCTCTTTAGGTCTCGTCAGAACGGTATAGCCACTGCTCTGAACCAAAACAAAAATCTCTCCCGTCCTAGACAATAGTTATCAAAATAAATATATTCGGACGTAACTACGCCATCTAAAAACAAAAAGAGAAATCAAACGATTTCTACATAGCGAAACCGAATTCAAATTTTTACCACGGTGTTTCCTAAAACTTGCGAAACAAACAGCTGGATAAATTACTCGGCAAGGGAATCTAAAATTGCATTCCACATGCCGTTCATCCTGGTCAAAATTCGTAGTGAATTCAGTTTCTGGTACTCCAAACGAAGTAAGTAATAAAACATAATGACGGTATTAGATTTTTGTTTTGATACAGGGCAGCGACAACCGCTTATACGTATTTCGACCTCTTTAGGTCTCGTCGTAGGTTAGGTCGAAATACGTATAAGCGGTTGTCGCTGCCCTGTATCAAAACAAAAATCTAATACCGTGATTATTTTTTATTACTTAATTCGTGTGAAGTACCAGAAACTGAATTCACTACGGATTTTGACCAGGATGAACAGCATGTGGAATGCAATTTTAGATTCCCTTGCCGAGTAATTTATCCAGCTTGTAAAAATTTGAATTGGGATTCGCTATGTAGAAATCGTTTGATTTCTCTTTTTTTTTTAAATAAACTTTATATTAAGTCGACGTTAAAAATTCGGTATCTTTTGATCAGTGTCCTATCTGGAAAAATCGTTAAAAATGTCCTATCAGTTTAAAGGTGAAAAGTGCAGCTTTTGTACACAACTTTTTATTTTATCGGAAATGAAGTCAGTTTTGATATAGCTGTTAAATAAATAAACATTGAGCGATATTTGACATTTTTTACGATTCTTATGAGATCAATAAAATTTATCACTTTCATTAATCGGTCACTATGGAATTTCCATTGCTAGAGCCTAATCTTCAAAACCTATAGCATGAAATTTCGATGTTGAGTTTTGGCAACAAATGTGCCTCCATTTGAAATATGTATAAAACCGCTGAACTTTAAACTTTCACATTACAAACGATATAAAATTTTCTAAAACTACATAATTTCAGCTACAAACTCCATCTACACTCAAATGCAAAATAACGCAACGGAAAAAATTGTGGTCAAATTCAAAGTATTTCAATTTTTTTTATTTTTAGCCCTATTTTGATGATTTTTTTAGTACACTGTGGAAAAATTTACAAATTTTAATTTAGTATAGTGAGTTTTTTAATAAAATTTTGTATTTGACCTATAACACGAGGTTAATCGAAAGGTTGTTTTTCATCCCAACTTTGAAACATCCTGTGGAATAATTCCGTTAGCGGATTTTCGTAATACCTTGTTTTTCGGTTTTAACCATGTCTTTGTTACATGTGAAAATATAGATTGGTTCATTTTCAGGAGCAAAATGACTTTGTCACCCACAATTTACGACTTTTCCTATAATTAGCATTATGTTTTGTATTAATTTGTAATACGACGATGAGGGCTTTGTTGACTGATATCGAAAAAATGTCATATCGACATTCCAGAAGCACTGTATTTAAATAATGATTAAAAGCAACGACATGATCTTGGTTTTAATGAACATAATGATAACAATAACAAAACATAAAAAACAACTTAAATGTAACTTAACCTAAGTACGCAAATAACAAAGAAAAACTACTAAAAATTAACTGAATACTTTCTATTCCTCCCCTAACCTCTATAACTGCCTGTACACGTTAGCTCATGCTGTCTATTAGGTTGCGAATATCATCTTGATAGATGTTTTGCCATTCTTCTTCTAGAGCCAAGCGTAGTTCGGTAATTGAGGCTAGTGAGACTTCGCGACCTCGAATATTTCTACCAAGCATGTCCCAAACGCTCTATTGGGTCCAGACCCGGCGAACACGCTGGCCATTTTATTAATACCAACTTTCTCTAAATATTGCGTGACATACATTGCAGAGTGTGGTCGCGCTTTATCTTGTACTAATTCATCTACGTAATTTACTAAAATTTCCTCTATATACCAGTGTGCAGTCAACGAACCCTCAATAAATACCAATTTAGTGTGCGCCTCTCGGGATATTCCTGCCCATACCATCACCGAACCCCTTACATGGCTAACGCGGGAGAAATTGAAGACAGTATCTCGACTCATCCGTAAAAAGAACATTACTGCATTGTCCTAAATTCCAATGTAAATGTTCCCTGTAAAATTGTAGTCTAGCCACTCTATGCCATGGAAGTAATTTGGACCCAGTTGCTGGTCTGCAACTTTGCAAACTAAATTTATGTAACCTTCGTCGAACTGTCAATACACTTACATTATTTCCTCGAACTTCTTGAAGCTGATTTCTTGTTTGCACCGCTGTTAAATGACGATCCCGTAAAGCGTTGACTCGTATAAAACGATCGTCTAGACTTCCCGCTTTACGCTTGTTTCTTCCAGTTCGTATAAAACGGTCCACTACTCTTTGGATGGTAGAGCGATGAGCGTGTAGTACATATTCATAATTTCGCCCATCTTCAATCAGAGGACAGAGCAACGACTTTCGCACAATCTTTGACACTAAGAACGATGATCAATCATAGGTAAACAAAATGCAAGTGTTAATGTGACATAATGATAACAGTCACCAAAGCCACCTTGTCGTATTACAAAATGACTCCATAATAATCATAATTAAAAAAGTCTAAAATTAAAGGTGTCAAATTCATTAGGCTCTAAAAAATGAACCAGGAAATATTTTGACTTGAAACAAAAAACAGAATACTTAGGAGACCTGGTTGCAACCGAAATATAAGTTTTACAAAAATTTGCAAACGGAATTATTGCACAGGATGTTTCAAAGTTAGGATAATAAAACCACGCTTTAATTAACCATGTACAATAAGTCAAATATAAAATATTATAAAAAAACTGACTATAATAAATTAAAATTTATAAATATATACACAATAATCTGAAAAAATCATTAAAATAGGGCTAAAAATAAAAAAATTTAAATACTTTAAATTTGACCAAAATTTTCTCCGTTGCGTTTTTTTGGATCTGAGTGTAATTGGGTCTTTGTAAAAGCATTTGCTGTGACGTTTAACATTTTTTTAGATATATTTTAAATGCCTCATGTTTTCGTCAAAACTCAAAATTTAAATTTTATAAGATAGGTTTTGAAAATTAAACTCTAACAATGGAAATTTTATAGCGATCAGTCAATAGAAAACAAATTATTGATTTTATGAGAATCATGAAAAATATTAAAAATCGCGCAACGTTTATGTTATATTTACCAGCTTTATAGAAACTCCACTTTTCACCTTCAAACACGTTGTATTTTGTCGATAGGACACTATGATCAAAAGATATCGAATTTTTGCCATCGAGTTGACAGAGTATATTTAAAAAATTGCGAGCGCATGACTGACATTTAAAATCGCTGATCGCTTCAAGCGTAGTTTTAGAGAGAATGGTTTATTCTATACAAAAAGTGCTAATTAACAGTTGTATTATTCAAATTTATCTCAGCTACATTTCTTGTTTACAACATGTTTTTCTACGGCGTACAGATTGCTGGTAAATCGATTTTTTGTGCTTCTCCCCGGCGGTTTTAGGTTTCTGTACCACTGGTTTTACCACTGATTTTTTCAGCTTATTCATATGATTTTTAGAGGTCAGATCTCTAACGACTGGACTATAAGTAAAATTGTATTACTTAATTGTGATATGGATTAGCTATATAATAATTCTTTGCATAAAAGAATTATTGGATTTCCTAGTTTTGCCTTGCTCTTAATATTTTGAATAGATGATCTACATTTTTCCAAATATACTCGTTTATTATTAATATAGTCAAATACCTATTACTCTAATTTATATAACAGTTTAATAAAGAAAGTTAGAAAAGTAACATTTATTTTATACAGTACATAGCTTTTCCAACACATCATGATATCCTTATACATAAAAACTTTTTACAATGTTTGTGGAACTACCACATACCCTGTAAAACATATTTGGAGCCCGGCCAGGCACCCCAACAAGAATGACCATTCATACCTAAAATAGAGATAGTATTTTCGAAAATTTATAGAAATTAACGTAACAAATTGTCTCGGCTATAAACTTGAAATATTATAGTAGTGTTGGCAAAATTCCACGGCTCTAGCAAAATTGAGTGAGATAATTAGAACCGCTTGACAAATTGGGCTGGTTCAAATTAATGTCACCCACAACGTAACTTCTTGTTTTTTGGTCTGGGGATTTATTGTTCGAAGTTTATCCTAGTTTTTGTAATGACGCAACGATTATATAAAGGGGTTGTATGTTGGCGTAGCGTTTGCAAAATATTGGTACAATTAAAAATATGTAATTTTATAATTTGAATATATTTAAACAAAATAATTTTCATATTGGAAAAAATGGAAAATAATCAGAAATTAGACATGGAAAAACTAAAACAAGAAAAACAGACGTACGAAGAAAGAATAAAGAAAATATTGCCGACCAAGGAAGATATGGAACACAAACATATCGATGAAATAAACATGATATTTACTGAAACTCTAATGAAAGTGGGTAAAGAAATAGCACAGACAACAACAAAAAAAGAAAGTTTCATATCCCAGGAAACAAAGATTCTTGTGAACACAAGAAGAACATTACTAGAACAAGAGGACAGAAATAAAATGGAATACAAAAAAATAAACAAAACTATTAGAAAAAATATCAAGGAGTGTAAAAGGAGAGTACAAGAAGAAAAGATAGAGAAAACAATTGAAAAAAATAGAAACATGAAGTGCTTAAAGCAGAACCTGGGAAACATACAAATTAATAGCATAAAGAACAAAGAAGGAGTGGAGACCAACAATATAAAAGAAATTTTATAAGAAAGAAAATAAAGAACGTTAACTCTGACCTACAACCAGAAATCAGTAAAAATGAAATAAAAAAAGCACTCAAAGAAATAAAAATATATATACATATATATATATATATATATATATATATATATATATATATATTGGGAAAGATGGAATAACTGTGGAAATGCTAAAAAATGGGGGGAAAACTACAGTGGAAGTCCTTTAGGTACTAATGAATAAAATATTGAACACAAAAAAATACCCACCACATGGAACGAGGCAATAGCACTATTACTATTTAAGAAAGGCGATAAAAAAGATCTGAAAAACTATAGGCCCATAACGCTACTGAATGTAATGTACAAACTGTTAACTAAACTGCTAACAAACAGATTAACAATGAAGTTAGATAATTACCAGTCAAGAGAGCAAGCCGGTTTTAGAAAAGAATTCAGTACAAGCGACCATCTGCTTACGATAAAAGTATTAATTGAAAAGGCCAACGAATATCAAATCCCAATGTATATGGCATTTGTAGACTTTGAAAAAGCATTCGATAAGGTGAAACATTGGGCAGTAAAGAAGTCTTTACAAAATGGGTGAATAGACTATAGCTATACGGACTTAATTTCCAATATACATGATCAAGCACAACATCCATCAAAATAGTTGAACAAACGGAGCTCATTAAGATACGGCGAGGAGTCAGACAAGGTGCCACTATATCACCCAAACTATTCAATCAAGCTTTGAAAGACGTTATGAGGAAATTACAATGGGAAAATGGGGTATTAACATAAATGGCCAATACTTGAATCACTTGAGATATGCAGACGACATTGTATTAATAACAGATAAAAGGGAAGAGTTACAAAATATAATGGATGAATTAAATAGCGAATCAACAAAATAAGTCTACAAATGAATTATAATAAAACGAAAATTATGACCAACCAACCAGAAGAATTAATAATTACAATTGCACAAACAACTATAGAACAAGTAAAAGAATATGTATATTTGGGACAACTAGTTAAATTAAATAAAAAACTCAGACCGGAGAAATAAAGACAAGGATACGGTTGGCTTGGGTATGCTTCGGAAAACTTTCCTATATACTAAAAAATGGAAAATACCAATATTTAAAAACAAGAGTCTTCAATTAATGAATACTTCTTGTTCTCACTTACGGTTCTTAAACTTGGACGTTTACAAAAGAAAACATGGAAAAAATAGCAAAGATCCAAAGAGCCATGGAAAGGCAAATGCTGAACATCAGGCTATCAGACAAGAAAATAAATACTTGGATCCGCAACACAACAAAAGTGACCGATGTATTAACGCAGATACCAAAACTTAAGTGGAAGTTCGCTGGACATACCATAAGACAGAAAGACGACAGATGGAATAAGATGATTATACACTGGAGACCATATAGTTACAAACGAGAAAGAGGAAGGCCACAAATGAGATGGTCAGATGATTTGAAGAAACACACAGGCCCGAAGTAGATACAAACTGCCTACAATAAAGAGACGTGGAAGAAGAAAGAGAAGGCCTATGTCCAAAATTGGACAGAAAGGGCTGTATTGATAGATAGATAGAATTTTCATATTGCTATTACACAATATATTTGAGATTTTTTGGTATACTTCTACATACGTTATTTCAAACGATTAATTATTAGCAGTACAAATTATTTTATTTTTTAGATTATAGAACAAGGTTTAGAAACTAAAAATTGGTTTAAAATAATTTTTATTTTGCTACTAGTTCACTAAGTCACCAATTTGTACTAAATTAACAAGCTGTTACAAAAAACTAACGAATACAGAACGTTCAGTTTTAAATTAGATGCTCTACTTTCCACTTTCCACGAACCTCCGTTGCCCTGTCGCTAATAATTTGTCAAGTGGTTGTTTAAAGCAGTAAGAGCGTAGATTTTTAATTTATTTTTTTAAACATGGTTTTTATGCCCGAAGAAAAGGTTCAAATGATAAAATGGTTTTATGGTGGTAATTCTGGACAACAGTGTGTAAATTTATTTTCTGTGTTTATTGAAGGGAGACCAATTTCTTAAGTACAGTCAATTCATAATATTGTTAAAAAATTGTCTCAAGAGTTGTTATTGCCTCAAAAATGTCACGCTCAAGAAGTAACCAGAAAAAGTTAAGAAAAGAGAATACCAGAATACACAAATTTGTGCAACAACCGAGGTAGATTCAATAGTTAAATGGTAGAAATGTTACTGCGACAAAAGTATGGAAAAAGCATGGTCACTAGAATTTTAAATATTCGAAAACGCAGCAGCATTATCCAGACGACTACTTTCGAAGAATGGAGTTTTGTGAAACTCTACTAACGGAGGCTAATGATGAATCCAACTTTATTAAAAATATTTTATTTATTGATGAATCTTCTGTTTCATTAATAGGGAGACACAATCCTTCTATTACGAGGTATTGGGTGCAGGAAAACCAGCACAGAACTGTTGTTTACCAAACTCAACGTCCTCAAAAAGTTAACGTCTGGACTGACCATAGGAGACCATAGGTCAATTTTTTATTGGTGGTAAATTAAATAGTAGAGTATACCTTAATTTGTTACACAATCATGTCCTTCACGCTATTTTCAATCTTCCTGATTTAAATCTGGAAACTGTTTGGTTCCATTAAGATGGCTGTTTAAATCACAACGCTCGAATAATTAAGAAGTACTTAAACAATACTTCTCCGAATCGAGTTATCAGTGGAACAGGAAATATTAAGTGACCTGTGCGATTTTCAGATCTTACTCCCATGAATTTCTTTTTTTTATCACATTTAAAAAGCATCATCTATGATCATCCTGAGGCTAGAGCCCAGAATTTGGATGAATTAAACAATCGAATAAGAGAAGTCTCCAATTATATTACAGCAGAAACACTTACATCTGCCTGCAGAAGTTTTTATGACAGATTGGGATACTGTTTAGCCATAGTGGGTCAAATATTTGAATCATTGCTGTAGGGCATAAAGTATTATTTCTTATAGTTATTAAGAACAGATTCGTGCACCTTAATTTAAGAAACAAAAGCAGTAAATAATTCTAGCAAAAAATTCATGCAGGCACCCTTCTCCTTCTTCAGCCCTAAGTAATCCAACTTTTGACATCGGCCTCCCCCAAATCAATTCAGTGTTTGCTATTTTGTGCCACTTGCCATCAGCCCATTTCATTTGTGGTCTTCCTCTGCTTCTCTTTCCTAACCATGGTCTCCATTATTGTATGCCGTGGTTCCATCTGTTATCCTTCACTCGGGAATTGTGTCCTGTGTAGCTCCATTTTAGTTTGGCAACATGTTCTCCTGAGTCTTTTACTTTGAATTTGCTTCAAATCCATTTGTTTGTTTTTTTGTCTATAAGTCTGACCCCGAGCATTGATCTTTCCATCGCTCTTTGTGCTTTTACTATTTTATCCATATTAGACTTGGTGAGTGTCCACGTCTGTGAACCATACGTGAGTATACGGAGGATACACTGATCGTAAATTCTGGTTTTCAAAAAATATTGTTCTATTTTAGTGCTTTTCAAGATCCAATTCAGTTTTCCAAATCCTGCCCATGCTAACCTTATTCTTCTGATAATTTTGGTAGTTTGATTTTCTTTGTTAACTTTCTTTATCTGTCCCAGATAGACGTATATGCTTACTATTTTTAAATTTATGTCGATTAACGTTATTTCTCTAATGTTCGGTGTATTTGTCATTATTTTTTTTTTTCGAGTTCATCTTAAGACCTTCTTTTTTTAAAGCTTGAAATAGTTGCGTCATCATGGTCTGTAGTTCTGCGAAACTTGTAGCAAATAACAAAGTCATCAGCGTATCTAAATTACTCAGTTTTTTTTCATTAACATTTATTCCTTTATCTGCCCAGTTAATGTCATTGAATACGTCTTCTAGTCCAAGTGTGAATAGCTTTGGTGAGATAGGCAGGCACCCTAATAAAAAGTAAAAACAACAACACATCTATATATTTGGTATTTGGTATTTGGTATAGTAATTTATTTGTGATCAGTATGAGCAATTAGTGCGCTATAGCAAACATTAAAAATAAGCAATTAGCTTAATTATGTAGAAGAAATGAAGTAATAAGTACAAAAGATAACATAGTTTTGTTTCCAATCCAATTCTTGTAGAAGGCAGTTTTTCTTAATAATTTTTAAAACACTTTCTTATTCAATATTCTCAAAAGCTAAACTTACATTTTCTTTTAAGTCATAATTTGATATCACAATTATAATTTTTTCTTATTTCTAAATTTAATTTATTTTGATAGGGGTAAAATATCGGCATATAAGCTCCACGCACACCAACTTCATCGAAATATGTGTTATTTGAACTTCTGTTCAGATCTTGTTTCCGAGGATTTTGCGCTGTCAATTGAATTTTCCATCTAATATATTTGGCTGTAAAACCGTAGTATTCCCCAAAGAGTCTGGTACAGGACCGCAACATTCTTTTAAAATATTGATATGTTTTTATTATGATTTTTGTAGACATTATTTATTAGTAATATTGGCTTTTCTAATATATTTCAAACATGCACTACAAGAAATTTTTTGACATGTATGTTCTTAAAAAAAATAATTTGCTGATAAAATACAAAGAAGGTGGCTACTTCATCTATTTATTAAAGACGTTTCGCTTCCTAATCAGGAAGGATCATCAGTTCATCTAAAAAGAACAATATGAAAAACCAAACATTCATGGAAGAGTTATTATAAGTGTAACCTTAAAAATATATGTAGCAGTCAAAGATATTAAAAGTGTAAAGAAGCTTATGATAATGGACATTATAATATTATGTTGTATAGACAATTAATTGGAACTGAATACAGTTTACAAATTAACTCAACTTAACACAGCAAAAGACATGTGGTAATAGTACATGTATATAAAAAATATGTGAAAAACCTTAAGTAAAAAACATTAATTTATAGAGAACCAAAAAGATAGTTAAATTTGATTTTAACTTTAGGTAACATTATTAAAATTGAATTATAGAGGTATTTAAAAATATATATATATATATATATATATATATATATATATATATATATATATATATATATAACGAAGTTACCACTCTTAAGCTTCTCAGTGGCTGTCGGTGAAATGCGACAAGCAGTTAGGTACGAGAAAACGCCGAACGAGAAAAGACAGTGGCCTGAGGTCAAAATATAACAGAACAGCAAGGCGTATTTTAAAAAGTCTATATTATGGCAGCAGAGCCAGCAACAAGTGAAGATTGATTCAACTTCCAGCAGTCCAAGGTTCATAACATTTGGAACTGAAAATAATATAGATTCTATGAATCTATTTTATTATAAAATTGTATTAAACTATTTGAGCAGAATTAATTATTTTAAATATGTAAAAGTAACATTGACAAAATAATCAATAAAATGTAAGTTGAATAAATCTAAGTTAAGTAAAGTAAGAAACTATTTTATTTTATTTTAATTTGAAATTATTTAATATGAAAATATGATAGAACATACACCTTAGGGGACAATTTTTAAAGTAAACAACATATTAAGCCTAATTCTGCAATATTAATGCATGATAAATTTGGCTCAAGTTACTAGTGTCCGTTCTTTTATTAAGAGCGTTAGGGTGTTTAAGTATTGAACACATTTCCAAAAACTGCCTTTTAACGAGATTGCGTTTATTGCCAAGAATCTTAACTTTATTATAGTCCACTTTGTGTTTAGTGTTAATAGCATGCTGGGCAAGAGCACAAGTATGCTTAGATAAGTTGATATCACTGCGGTGTGTTGTAAGACGCCCTCTCAGTGATGTCCCTGTCTGCTCAATGTAGCATGAGTCACACTCAGCACAAGGTATTTGCAGAACTGTTGCAATTAGTATTTGACGCTAATTTTTTGGTCTTTGATGACAAATATTATCTATAAATTTTAGGGACACCTATGGGTTCCTTAATCTCTCTCATCCTAGTTAATTTTGTGTTGGATGTTTTAGTATCTGACCGTTTGGGTCTTTTAGATTTCCAAATCCCTTTTATTAAGCGGTATGTTGATGACCTATTATTAGCCTTACCCCCAGACAAGATACAGGACACCTTGTCTTTGTATAACGAGTTCGATCCTTACTTACAGTTCACTGTTGAACTTGAGGACCCCATCACAAGTAGTATTTCCTTCTTAGACATGCGTGTCATTAGAATGGGAGATAACACCTTAACCACAAGTTGGTATAGGAATCCAATGGCCTCTAATAGGTTTCTCAACTACCATTCTTGTCATCCCTTCAAATATAAATTAAACCCAACTAAAGCTTTAAGCTGTAGGCTAAATAGACTGACACATCCGGTTAATCGAAGGGAATCCATTCAATTACTTAGAAATATTCTAATTGAGAATTCATATCCATCTTCCCTCATTAATAAATACCTGTATGCACAAAGTTATGGTTCCTCTTTAAATAACATACCCAATGGTGACCAATGGTGAATAATTCAGTTAATAACACTGTTCTGCCTAATACTGTACTTAGGACTCCAATCACCCATTACTCATCTCTACCTTATTTTCCTCAAGTTACTAAAAAACTTATTAAACTGTATAGAGTGTATAAACAGAAAAACGTACCGGGTAAAATTGCGGTTAAGAATGCTAAGACTGTCAGGAATTTGTTTCCTAAAACTAAAACACCCTTGTCCCTTCTGGAACAAGTAAATGTCATCTATCACATACCTTCTGCTGAGTGTGACTCATGCTACATCGGGCAGACAGGGAGATCACTGAGAGGGCGTCTTACGACATACCGCAGTGATATCAACTTATCTAAGCATACTTGTGCTCTTGCCCAGCAAGCTATTAACACTAAACACAAAGTGGACTTTAATAAAGTTAAGATTATTGGCAATAAAAGCAATCTCGTTAAAAGACAGTTTTTGGAAATGTGTTCAATACTTAAACACCCTAACGCTCTTAATAAGAGAATGGACATTAGTGACTTAAGTTAAATTTATCATGCAATAATATTGCAGAATTAGGATTAATATGTTGTTTACTTTAAAAATTGTCCCCTAAGGTGTATGTTCTATCATATTTTCATATTAAATAATTTCAAATTAAAATAAAATAATGTAGTTTCTTACTTTACTTAAATAGATTCATAGAATCTATATTATTCTCAGTTCCAAATGTTATGAACCTTGGACTGCTGGAAATTGAATCAATCTTCACCTGTTGCTGGCTATGCTGCCATAACATAGACTTTTTAAAATACGCCTTTCATTTCACCGACAGCCACTGATAAGCTTAAGAGTGGTAACTTCATTATATATATTTTTTTAAATATCTCTATAATTCAATTTTAATAATGTTACCTAAAGTTAAAATCAAATTTAACTAGATTATACTGTTCTAAGTACATCTATAAATAAATATAATTTTTTTAAATATAAATTGCTTTGTACTCACGATGATTTGTCTGATATTTGCTTAGGTAATATTATATAAAAAGTTGATTCACTTTAAAAAATTCACAACGTTTTGTGTCAAATCAGAATTGAATTAGGCTTTAATTGTTATAAGTTTAAAACATAAGAACAGCTTAGATAATTAACAAAGGACTAAAAGAACTAGCCAAAAATATACGTTGCTATAAACTAATAAAAAAAAAGTACTGCTAATAATAACGCTTTTTTAGTTTACTTTAATAAAAATGTCGTGCAAACTAAATGAAAATCGCAAACATTGATATTTTAAAGGAGAACCTCTAACAAACAAAATAAAACTTGACAAATAATAAAAATGATTTACGTAAGAAAGGGACACTCCAATAAATATCAACTTCGCGCTGAAGTGTTACAAAAATATTATTATTGTAGATGGTTATACTTAGAATAACTAGTTTGAGTATTTAATCACATTCATGTTTTTACAATATAAATATAACTCTTACTCAAATGAAATTGGAAACCTTTTGGCAGTGTTATGTGTAAAATAAAAGAAGCTAATAAGGTTTTAAACAATCAAAATAATGGTGAATATACTTTCATCTCTATATCAGTAATTTATTGGCTTTCTGATAACCTTTTCACAATACTGGCTTCATTTATTTCTTTGCATAACGCGGACACATTTAAAGACCCAGAAAATTCTAGACCAATGTCGCTATGTCTAACGTAGTCATAAATAATTTAAAAAAATGCTGATGTTCTGTTTTAACACGTTAATCGCCATGCCACCCACAGTTGGGTTTCAGATCCTGTGGTAGTAGGTACACGCTCCTACATCCATAGGGCAACATTCACTACTAGCGTGAGCATTAAAGTATGTAATCCAACTGCCGTTTCGCAACACATTTATATAAAAGTTTTTACAAAGTTTATTATCATTCATTTTTTTATGTGTTTATTATCATTCAAGATTTAAAAAATAATAATTTACTAGAATTAGTCCAGTCGTCACAGATTTGACCTCTAAAAATCATACAAACAAGCTGAATTTTGCTAAGAATACGAAGTTTAAGAAAGACCCCAAAAAAATGTGCAAAAAATTTTACTACTTTTACCCCGCGGCTTTCCCCTAAAATCCCCCCTCGTAAAGGGGAAAACGGAAAACATCGATTGACCAAGCATCTGTATGCCGTAGAAAAAAATGTTTCAAATACAACATGTAGCTGGGATACATTTAAATAAAAATGCTTTTCATCTATTTTTGTATAAAATGAACCGTTCTCTAAGAAATAATGCTTAAAGCAACCGACGATTTTGAATGTCAATTACGCATGCGTTTATTAGCACTTTTTGTGTAGTCAGATTGTATGCGCCCGAAATCAATTTTAAATAAAAATTTTTATTAACTCGACGGTAATAATTAGATATCTTTTGATTAGAGAATCCGATAGACAAAAATAAAAATGCGTTTTAAAAGTGAAGAGTGTAGCTTTCGTATGCCATTTTTGTATTTATAGCAAATGAAGTCAGTTTTGATGACGGTGTTAAATAAATATACGTTGCGCGGCTATCGCCATTTTTTATAGTTGTTATGAGATCAATAAAATGTAACTTTAATTGACAGGTATACTGTAATTTTTATTCTTAGGCCATAACCTTTAAAACAGAAAACATTAATTTTTTTGTTCTACAATTCAAATCGCTCGTCACAGTTTTCAAAAAAAGGGTTTACAACATTTTAGTTTATTTGTAATGTGAAAATTAAAATTCAGAGCTTTTAGGCATTTAGGTTTCAAATGCCTCAAATTTGTTTTCAAAACTCTTAAAAATTTCTTAGTGAGCTGTCAATGGGGGTAATACATTTTAAAATCCACAACGAAACTAAGTTCCTGTAGCTGGCTGTATACCATGTATCACAAAAAATTTATTTAAAAATTCGATTATTAAAGGTATATATTAAATAGATTAATATATACCATTTTAATATATTAATTAAAACTTAAAGTAGTAAGTTTTAATATATCTTTTATAAAGAAATTTTTAAATAAATTTTTTATAATACATTTTACTGATCTAGTGAGAATCATAAAATATACTGAAAATCGGGAAACATTTATTTATTTAACCCCTTAATAAAAACTGACGCCTTTTGCGGCAAAATATAAAAATTGCATAGGAAAGCTACACTCCTTACCTTTACCTTCAGTTTTAAAATGTATTTTGATTTTTGTCGATAGGAGACTCTGATCAAAAGATGTAGAATTTTTACCGTCAAGGTAATACAATTTTTTTTTTAATTATTGATTTCGCGTGCCAAATTGACATTGAAAATCGTCGGTTACTTTAAGCGTTATTTCTGAGAAACCGGTTCATTCTATACAAAAACAGATATAAAGCAATTTTATTCAAAATTTCTTGGAAAATTAATTTTTTCTGTTTCCCCCCTACAAAGGGAAGTTATACGGGGATTCCATGGGGGTAAAAGTGGTAAACCTTTTTGCATATTTTTGGGGGTCCCAAAAATAGACATTCTTAACAAAATTCAGCTTATTGATATGATTTTTAGAGGTTCAGTCGCATTTCCGTCTCTGACGACAGGAATATTTATTCAAATAATACAAACAGTTTTAATTAGTTATACAAAATAATGGTAAATGTAATAAATAACCTAATGGAACAATGGACTTATTACATACATCATACGAAAATTTTGATTTCGGTCCCTTCTTCTGAGCATCTGTTTTGCCTTCTTTATGCTTATTTTTGTAAACATATTTTAACATTTCGACGATCTTTTAAAGCAACTTCTTGTAAAATATGCTTTCTGTTTTCAGTTTCTGGCACCTTCCTGACATTAATTTCGTCGATCTGTTTTATACTAAGAGCAATGTTCTGCCTAAAATGTGTAATTGATATTTCGGCTTTTGTCACCGCTTTGTTTAGTATCTAAGCGTTTACTATGGATGAGTATAAGGGAGGAATCAGACTGCTCGACCAGACCGACCGTCCACGATCGACCAACATTACGAGTCTATGAAAATGTAGGCGCAAAGTCAGACTGATGGACCGTCCATCACTTACAGCGACCGACCGCGATCGTCCAGTTTTTAAATTCGGACTTGTTGGAATTGTGATCTTTGGTAGATGAATATGGAACATTTCGCATTCATTTATACTGTTTGTTAAAATTTGTAATTAAATATAAAATTTGGGCTTGCTCATGCTATAATAATTTTGAAATTTAATAGAATGGGATATAACACAAAGAATTCTCCTTATTGGTGTCTTTTTAAAAAAATACACGCACCGAAACGGTCCCCTATGCCTACGAAGACGTCTTGAAATAAATAAGTGGTAAACAATTTATCAGTAGAATTATCGTTGCTAATTCTATTCACAATTCAACTTTCTACAAAAAGCCCGGTAAAATAATATTACAAAAATGTGGTAATGTTGCTACAGATGTGCTACAGCTTCCTGACGTTTTGAAGTGGTCTTGATGGTCGGTCGATGGAACACGAACGAGTTATGTGAGTTTAAAAATAAAAATACAAAAGTTGGTTGATCGCCGTTGGACTGTTGGTCGTGGTTGGTCGATCAGTGTCATGCCTACCTAATATATCACAGATGAGTTTTCTATACCACTTGATCCCTCTGCGCAAAACAGAAGAATATGGCTTTAACTGATTGGATAGATCTATTAATGACTTACATAAGTTGTAATTAACTATAAGATATGGTTATTCTATATCTGTACCTATTCGTGTATATTTAGTTGTGTCAGTATGAATAGGCTTAGACAAATGACATCACGTCAATGACGTCTGTATTACTTGCCTTTGCGCAGATTTATTTAATTTTTGAACCTCTACATATTTTGGGTTGTTTTTCTACTTTTTCTTATTGTACCGAAAAGATGTGTTTTACGCTTTTGTAGTTAAAACTATATCTTTAAATCTAAATTACACGGCTGCAAGAAATGTTTACTTCTTCTTTTTATTTGTATCACACTTATGGCGTTTGTTTCTAGGGTTTATCTTTCTTGAAAGCAAAGCTGAATTATTCATTCATTATTATTACTCAAGTACTTTTACTCACAGGCTTTTTATTTTTAATAGAAAAATCTGTTTAACAATCACCCTTTATTAGATAAAACAATGACAATTTTAAATAAAGTTTTAAGCGGTTTAAAATGTCTTTAATGCAGAAAGGTATATAATTCAGTGGATGAATTGTTTATTAAAACTTTTTAATACTCTTATAATTAAGATATTAACTGTCCCGGATTTCAAATTGTATATTTCAATATTGTAAAATTTATTTTATTTTTGGATTTTTATTCATTTGTCACATTTTTTTACCTTGCAATGATAATAATAAGAGTTATATCTTCTAACAATAATATATATTTAGATTGATTTATTGATAATGTTAAATACTTTTTATGTTTTTTTTTAATCAAGATACTTCCTCTAAACCTCTAAACCTGCGTTAACTGTACTTTCAAGATTGCCACTGGTAAAAGCTGGTAATCAGATTCAGATTTTCTGACTCTGACTGTCTGACTCCAAGCAGCGTGTAGGATATGGGCATTATAAACGCTGTTTTTCCGAGCCAACAGCGTTAACTGATCAGTATAGCATGGAATTTAGAAGAGAACAGCCCTTTTGGTGCACGGTGACAATGTTTAATAAAAGTAAAACCAATCAAAAGATCAAAAGGGAAACACACCGAAATTAAGAAGTTATAATATATATATATATATATATATATATATATATATATATATATATATATATATATATATATATATATATATATATATATATATATATATATATATATATATATATATAAAATTAGAATTTCTTAGGTTTTGGTTCAATGAATTACATTCAATTTGGAACTAGATTTTATTTTTCATAGAAATTAACGTTTCGGCAGGAAACCTTTGCCTTTGTCAAGATTCTAAAATGTACAAGAATAAGAACAAACAGTTATTGTAAAATATATAAAATTTACCAAAACGTAAAACGGGACACTGACATTTATGAATTTACAAGTAAAAGTTGATATCTGATATCTCATGGTTTACTGTCATTAGTGTATAATTGTTTTTATATGGGCGTATTATGATGTTTTCCAAAAAGGTAAAGTTGAGATACGTTATGATTTTAAGAGCTCTATGGTATTTATTATTATTTAAATCAGATTGAAATATATTTTATTTATGCTCTGTGTATCTTTTTTGTCATTGATTGTGTTGGTATTTTTTTTTTATTTCTATTGATTCGTATATCTTGCTATTCTTTTTGTTTTGTTCGGTTTTTAATATTTGGACGTTTTCGAAGTCAAATTTATGCTTTTTCTCATTTTCATGTTTTGTGAGCGCAGTGACGTTGTTCTTGTCATATTTGTGAGAACGAATTATGGATTGAAGCAGTTGAATGGTTTGCCCGATAAAGACCTTCACAGTTGTTAATACATGGTATCTCTTAAACAAAACGTGATTTTTTGAGTTTTGGAGTTTATGTTTTTAGTTTAGTGAAATATTTATTTAAAAGGTTGTTGCCTTTATGGACCACTGTTATGTTATGGTTGGCTAAAAGATTTGTTATTTGTTCATATAAACCTTTTACATATGGAAGGGTTGTATAAGTGGTTTTAATCATAATCATCATTCAATGTTCGCTTATCCACTGCTGGACATAGATCTCCCTCATAATTTTCCATCTATTTCGATCTTGTGCCTTTATTAAGTGCTGATTTGAAAATAGTTTGATTAGATGTTCGGTATATGCCTCATTTAGAAGGGCATTTTTTGCTTTTTTTATTGCAGTTGGCCTGTATTCTGGATCTGTTAGTGTTATAGATTTATCAGCAAGACTTATAATTACAGACTGTTTATGGAAAAATGGACGATGAGATTTGTAGTTAACGTATCGTGAATCTATATCGAGCAAACCAGTCAAATGCTTCAATCCAGAATTCGTTCTCACAAATATGACAAGAACAACATCACTGCACTCACAAAACATGAAAACGAGAAGAAGCATAAATTTATGGGGTTTATGGGGTTTACGGGGTTTAGGAATTATTTGCCGACGAAAACCGATTTTTTAAATGTTTCAGAATGAATCCACACAGCTGCTTTTATTTTATGTTGTCAAAAATTGAACATAGACTTACGAAGAACTTAACGAATTACCACAAAACCTCTTTGTTACTAATTTCTCCTTAAGCATCATGAATCACACTTTAAACAAATACAAATCAAATAGGTGCCAGGTGCATGAAACCAAAATAAAATATTAATTCCAACGTAATGTCAGCGCCCTAACTCCGAAAACTAGCGTTGATCTTCGACGTACCTTATATATTGATCTATTTTTTTGTGATAATGTTTTATGATTTTTATAATTTTATGTAGTCCTTATTTTAATCAATGTCTAACTAAATCGTAATTAAACACTGAAGGTGAAAAAATTGTTCTAATACGTAGACAATAAATTTCATCTGATTTATACTAATTTGAACACTTGATACGCTGATTACTAGAAGTCGTGGGATGACGAAAATAAGTTTATATGATCGCCTGAGATCCGTTCCTGCTTAACAATGCTAACCGCATGTGAAATTTTAACAGAAAAGTATCTAACAAAACAAATAAAAGAAGATTTCGTGATAAAATAAATTAGAAAGTCATTTTGAAAAACCCTAGAACGAAAAATGAGAACAATGTTAATTTGATTTTTCCTCAAGTCTTACCGGTTTACTGGGAATCGACTTGTTCTAAAAATGTAATATAATAATTTTTGTTTAATAATATTAAATAAATCAATATATATACATCTATATATATATATATATATATATATATATATATATATATATATATATATATTTGTATATACACTCAGGTGCAAAAAAATCGATCCATGGGTATTATTTGCTGAAAAAAGAAAACGTTTGAAGATATTAGTTTTAAATCAGGTATATATGTAAGTATATGTTAGATTAAAATAATTTTTACAGAATATACAAAAAAATCATTTATTTATAGAGACATACGCCAAAACTCAAAAATACAAGAATATTCAAAACTTTCTGAAATTAAGAAAAACATTGATAAGTAATTAATATCTAGTGTTTCCCCCTCGGGCCCTTATAACAGCCTGTACACATCTAGGCATTGAGGTAATTAACCTCTGGATATCAAATTGATCCAATTGGTCCCATATTTCTTGAAGAGCCGCTGTAAGTTCAGCCAAGTTGTTTGGACGGGGTATTCGTGCTCGAAGACGTCTTCCCATCATATCCCATAGATGTTCTATGGGATTGAGATCGGGACTGCAAGCTGGCCAGTTCATACGGACAATTCCCACCTCCTCTATATATTAATTGACGATTCTAGCACGGTGAGGACGCGCGTTGTCATCCATAAAAATAAAATTAGGTCCAATGAATGGAGCAAAAGGTACCACATGCTGATCTAAAATACTTGTTATGTATCTTGCAGCAGTCATAGAACCTCTATCTACAATAACTAAATCAGTATGGGCTTCTGAACTGATACCAGCCCAAACCATAACGGAGCCCCCCCCCCCCCGATAACTTATTCTTTCCACAATATTACATTGAAAATATCGCTCTCCGTGTCTTCTCCAAACCCTTTCTCGGCCGTCTGGTGACCTTAGACAAAATCTGGACTCATCTGAGAACAATACATTGCTCCAATCTGCATCACTCCAGTTTTCATGTTCTCTTGCAAAAGTTCTGCGATGTTCTATGGGTAGTATTGGAGATAGGGCTGGCCTTCTGGATAATAAATCACCTTCTACAAGTCGTCGACGAACTGTCCATCTGCTTACATCCACATTTCTCACTTCGCTCAGACGATTTGCCAGTTCAACTGAAGTTTGATGCCAATTTCTCAAACATGATGAAACCAGAAATCGATCATTTTTTTCGGATGTTACCCTTCTACGACCTGATCCTGGTCTTCTTGTAAAGTTACCGGTGTCGATAAAACGCCGAACTGCTCTTTGAACCGAAGATCGACTAACACCCAACATTTCAGCTGCATAATATTGGCTACGACCATCTTGAACTAAAGTCACCACCCTTGCAGCATCTGTTGGAGTTAGAGACATTTAGGAAGGATAATTAAATAAAAATGTAACACGTTTTAAAAATAAAATCACTACACTAGTATGGTTGTTGAATTAAAAACAACATTCAATAAATAATATCTACTTGCTTCAGACCCTTTTTGACAAAAACCTGAAATACCAATTTGTTTTAAGAAATATAAAAAGCAATATTAAAAATATTATTTTATTTCTCGTATACGAGGGTACACCTAAATTTACATACGTAATGTAATGTCTCTAAAATTATACAACTTAAAATAAATAATAAATAAGGAATGGATCGATTTTTTTGCACCTGAGTGTATATATATATATATATATATATATATATATATATATATATATATATATATATATATATATATATATATATATATATATATCTTTAAGGTATATGACCGTTTAATTTAATATAAAAAAAATGTGCACTCGTAAGTGAATGGGATGTTATCGGTCTGGAGATAAAAAAGACAAGAGTTGTGCTACTCTATCTATTTATTGAAGACGTTTCGCCTATTGTTCAATAAGCATCATCAGTTCATCTAAAAGAGTGTTATTAGCGATACATCTAATATGAAAAAACAATTAAGTAAATGATCTTACCTTTAAAAGATCTGTAGCATTACAATGTTGTTATTGCAAAGAAACATCAAAAAATTTAATATAATAAATATAACAGCAAAAAATATAGAAACACAGAACGCTGGAAGATTCCCAATTTAACTAATTTGTTTTAAATTTCACTTTTGAAAACATTGATTGATTAAATCTATCAAAAAATATAATTGTCAATTTGGAATTGTTATATAAACAACGGCACGGCTAGGGTTCTTGACTGTTATGATCATATATCATGAAAATGAAGTATTTGAAAGCTCGACTGTCAGAAATGACAATCAGCTGGTGAGATTGAAGGAAAAGTTTTATAGATGTCAACATAAATGTTATGATATAATAAAAGAAGTTGAAGAAGAAAACAATAATTAAAAGTAGAATACGGAAGAATCAATTTTGTAGTATTAGTGCATGGTAAATTTGGCTTAAGTTGCTGATATCAGTTCTCTTATTTAATGCATTAGGTTGTTTCAAAATATGACACATCTCCATAAATTGTCTCTTATTAAGGTTACGTTCTCTACAGAGAATTCTAACATCATCAAAATTAACAGTATGTTTGGTGTTGATTGCATGTTCTGCAAGGGCACAAGTATGTTTAGAAAGTTTAATGTCACTACGATGTGAAGTAAGGCGTCCTTTAAGGGAACGGCCAGTCTGACCAATATAACATGCATCACATTCAGAACAGGGTATGTGATAGACTACATTCACTTGTTCCAAAAAGGAAAGAGGTGTTTTAATTTTAGAAAACAAGTTCCTGACAGTCTTAGCATTATTGATAGCAATCTTAACCGGGATATTGTTATGTTTGTACAATTTAATAAGCTTTTCAGTAACATATGGGAAATAGGGTAGTGAAGAGTAATGGGTGGTGGAAGTTGCAATGTTAGGAGAAAGTAGAGTACTGTTGTTCATAATATTATTAGAAATTATTCTTAGTTGATCACTAATAATATTATGAACAACAGTACTCTACTTTCTCCTAACATTGCAACTTCCACCACCCATTACTCTTCACTACCCTATTTCCCATATGTTACTGAAAAGCTTATTAAATTGTACAAACATAACAATATCCCGGTTAAGATTGCTATCAATAATGCTAAGACTGTCAGGAACTTGTTTTCTAAAATTAAAACACCTCTTTCCTTTTTGGAACAAGTGAATGTAGTCTATCACATACCCTGTTCTGAATGTGATGCATGTTATATTGGTCAGACTGGCCGTTCCCTTAAAGGACGCCTTACTTCACATCGTAGTGACATTAAACTTTCTAAACATACTTGTGCCCTTGCAGAACATGCAATCAACACCAAACATACTGTTAATTTTGATGATGTTAGAATTCTCTGTAGAGAACGTAACCTTAATAAGAGACAATTTATGGAGATGTGTCATATTTTGAAACAACCTAATGCATTAAATAAGAGAACTGATATCAGCAACTTAAGCCAAATTTACCATGCACTAATACTACAAAATTGATTCTTCCGTATTCTACTTTTAATTATTGTTTTCTTCTTCAACTTCTTTTATTATATCATAACATTTATGTTGACATCTATAAAACTTTTCCTTCAATCTCACCAGCTGATTGTCATTTCTGACAGTCGAGCTTTCAAATACTTCATTTTCATGATATATGATCATAACAGTCAAGAACCCTAGCCGTGCCGTTGTTTATATAACAATTCCAAATTGACAATTATATTTTTTGATAGATTTAATCAATCAATGTTTTCAAAAGTGAAATTTAAAACAAATTAGTTAAATTGGGAATCTTCCAGCGTTCTGTGTTTCTATATTTTTTGCTGTTATATTTATTATATTAAATTTTTTGATGTTTCTTTGCAATAACAACATTGTAATGCTACAGATCTTTTAAAGATAAGATCATTTACTTAATTGTTTTTTCATATTAGATGTATCGCTAATAACACTCTTTTAGATGAACTGATGATGCTTATTGAACAATAGGCGAAACGTCTTCAATAAATAGATAGAGTAGCACAACTCTTGTCTTTTTTATCTCCAGACCGATAACATCCCATTCACTTACGAGTGCACATTTTTTATATATATATATATATATATATATATATATATATATATATATATATATATATATATATTATATATATATATATATGTATATATATATATATATATATATATATATATATATATATATATATATATATATATATATATATATATATATATATTTACAGTGTGTCCAATAAGTCGGCATCACATGAGAAATATTTTTACTATGAATTTTACAAAACGAGTTTTTCTTTATAAATAGTTGTGCATAATCTGTAACCTAATCAAATTTTATCATTCTTATACCAGGTATGGCGAAAGATTAAAGAGTAAAGCTCCATTATATTTTACAATATCCAAAATTATTAGTATGAGCAGTTGTTTGGAATTAAAAACTATGTGTTCATATGCAATTACATCCTTCCAATTAAAAACAAAATTCAAATTTTTCTCAAATTAGAGATAGGTACCCAACATTATTTTTATTTATTACAAATATGATAACTCTTCCGTTCCGATCAAAAATGCAAATTTTCACCAAAGCAAATTTATTAAAAATCTGATGAACATTGATGAATTAATAACTTTTTTTGGGTAAGCAAAATTCATATTTTTTGACACAATTAGTATAAGACTGATAGAATTTGACATCTGATGATTACATTTTAGGTTTTAGACCATGCTCAACTTTTCTGCGTAAAATTAATAAAAAAGTTCCCCATATGATGCCGACTTAATTGGACACACTGTATATAGATATATAAAAGTAGACGATTGCATTTCCGTTTCATTAGAACTCCACCGTTATTCTATACGTGTTTTAAGTTATTCAACTGTCATCTTGTGCTAGTTTAAATTGATATCAAATGCAATTAAATTTAGCTGTTTTACTAGCATAACATGTATGAGCACGGTAGTAGCGATCTCTATACGTAGCAACTAGAAGTCAGGGTACTTCTCTTCGATATCAAATTAGGTAAACCGCAAATCCAAAGCTTACTGGAAGCTATTGAATGATATTAGAAATAACCTTTTATTCTAAAAATATACAGCTTACTCTTTAAAAAACTAACTTTTGCACTCATTACGTAGGGAAAAGACTATAAAATGAAAGTAGACGATTACATTTTCTTTCACTTAAAACTCTATCATTGTCATACTGGAAAGGCCAAAAGCCGCCAGGTACATAGATATTATATTTAGAAAGTAAGTCACAAAAAATCGTTATCATTTTTAAAGAAATTTGTTTACAAGCGATGCTTGGGTTTTTCTGATACCAATTAAGAGGCGGGATATAGAAATTTTTTGATTGGTTAGCAAGATTGGAATGGGAAAGGGGAGTGAATGTTTTAAAAGTTTGGAGTAAAAAAGAATATTATGTGATGGTCATCGGAGAGAAGCAGTTGAAGTTTTGTGTAGTCAATTTAGAAGCAAGTGCCGGTAGTTTAATTATTAGAAGTGAGTGGCTGAAAGGTGGAAATAGAGATAGATCCAAGCTGAGAAGTCGAATACCTTCTGGATTTTATAAAGTTCAAGTAAAAGATTGTTAGTATATGAAACAGAGGAGAGAATTTTGGAGTTTGTTGAACGAATACTGGTAAAAGAGGCCTGCTCGTGTTTTTGGAGATAGAGTTTGCTGGTATGCTGGTATGCTGGTATATAATGGTATATATTATATATATATATATATATATATATATATATATATATATATATATATATATATATATATATGTATATATGTATATATTATATATATATATATATATATATATATATATATATATATATGTATATATATATATATATGTATATATTATATATATATATATATATATATATATATATATATATATATATATATATATATATATGTTATTGTGATATTTAAAGTCTTGGTGCGCCAAGCAATAATTAGCTAATTAATTTTTTTGATTAATTAAAATTATTTAAATGATATGATTATGACTCTATCACAATTTTTAATTCTTTTATCTCAGGGTTAAATTCGTGCTTCAATATCTATGCTATTACATGTGAAAGGTAAGGTCCAGAGAATACCGGAATAATAAAAAACACATATGATCTAACACTATATATTGAAATAAAAATAATGAAATAATTCACACTCAAAAGTTTTCAATAAACAAATCTCATATAAGAATTCTCAAAACTTTGTTCTCCGTACGTGAACAATCAAAATTAATGGTACAAACAATATTCATTGAAAACTCAAAATCCCAAACTATTCTAACTCTCCTAATCAAAATATTTATATCCTTTCTAAATTACGTGTAAAAATTGTGTTATCAATAAAAGAAAAAAAAACTGCAGAAAACAAAAATATCTCTCTCTGATGATGAGTGGTCCAAATCCTTGTTCCTTGTAGACTGTATTATCTCCTCTCAACCGCTCCCTATGTAATCAGCAATCTTACAACAGATTGTTGCAAGTATATCGTCCTTAATGATCTCCTTCAAAAGCAACAATCATTCAAATTATGATAGCCTTTCTCCTCTCGATAAACTGAATCTCTCGTTGGCCCGAGTGAAAAATTGACTCTTGGAATATCTTCTCTTTACGATAAACTGAATCTCTCGTTGGCCTGAACAGTGACTCTTGGAATATAAGTAGGAAAATATGACTTACAATATTTTGCTGCTTCAGCTTCTGTCAGGTACACTAACTCCACAAAAACTCACTAACATTCAACACTACTGCTTGCTACATCTCGGGAACAATCACGCCAGAGCCAGAGAACAATCACTGTTCGTCTTACAGACTTGGAAACCAACTGATCATATCTTTTCTCTCTCCTCAATCTCGCTAAACTTTTTCCTACCTACTTATCCCACCTTTTTCAATCTCCGCCAATCAAAACTCGTCACAATTCCCCCATTTTTTTATTTCGATAACAAACAAATTTTTACCTATAATTATAAATTTCCTAAAACTTATTTACAAATAATATTTTTCTATAATTCTTAAAAACTAACAAAAACCTCTTTCTATAATCCCTTCTATTGTCTTTAATCACTGCATTAATGTATTTTGAAAAAACCCCGTTCAATTGTCTTTGGATTTCACTTAAAATTATGCGGGTCACTCAAGTATAACAAAGAAATAATTTATGCAAAGCTTACATTTTGTTTAGTACAGGTAATCCAAGAATTTAATAACTTTCCTTCTTAGAAATGTTTGTTGGATATTATCCTACTTATCTGAATTATTTTAATGTTTTTGAACTTTGAAATATTTTAATCAAACCAATATTTTTCTCGATTTTACATATCATAACAAATCTGCTGAAAACTCTTTGTTAAATTTTAAAAATGACAAAAGTTTTCTAGGATCAAATTATTTCACTATGTTATTAAAATCTACTTATGATACTGATAAATGTCGTGAATGTTAAAATACCCCGTATATTGCCTGTCTTTATACGGGATTGGATATATTTTCGTTTTAAATTTTTCCAAGTAATTTCCCTTAAAAGAAAGTTCATAATTTTTAGCCACTCGGTTTACTTCATTAACAAGATCTCCATGGTTTCCTAAAATCCTCTCTATTTTCTTTCCCATGTTTTCTCCACAATTTATTTTTCTTTCATCCTCCTTTTGTTCACATGTGTTCACTGTCCATAATACTTCTTCACTAAATTCTGGATTCTCGTCCATCAGTGCCATTTTTTCTTCTGTTTTCTTTTTATCCTCTAATTCCCTTTGGTATTCCGAGCACCATGTTTCTATTCCTTTCATTTCTCTGATGATACTTTTTTTTCTTCCTGCTTCCATTCTGTTTTATCGTCGGTTGCCAACAATTCTTCTGTACCTTCTATTTCCTGTTTTTCTCTGATCTCCATCTTTTTTTCCTGCTTTCTTTTCGAACTCTTCTTCTTTTTCTTCCTTCTCTTTTTCTCTTCTGTTAGATCTTGTTCTTGTACTTTCGGTTTATCCTCTACAGTCATATCGATTTCTTTGCGTTTTTCCTGTGCATTGATCCTTCCAGAATTTGCTCTCCTATCTGTTTGCTTTTCTTCTCCTGTGTTGTCTGGTTCTGCTCTGATTTCCAGTTTATTTTCCGAAAAATTTATGGTGATATCTTTTTTCCTCAATTCATTAATTCCCGCTATCATATCATGATTTAAATCTTCAATCACCACACATTTCATAATATGGAATTTGTTTCTCACTCTTATCTGTACTCCCAAACCTTCGTTTACTGTCGTCAAATTTTTATTGTTTGCACCCACTAAATCAACCCTAGGAATCTTATACACAAATCTGTCCAAATTTAATTCTTTTACTAGTTTTTTATTGATTAGCGATATCTCCGAGCCAGAATCAATCACAATTTTAATCGCTTTATGTTTTATAAATGCATCTAAAAATATTAGATTAGAATTAGAAATTTGTCTTTCGTTTCCTATTGCTACATGATTCATCTCCCTTCTATTTTGTTGTTGGAAGCTCTGGTTATTTCTATCGTCCCTTTGTTCGTTAGTATTCCTATTCGGAGGATTTTGTGCATCTCTATTCCTGTTGTGATTTTCATATGTTCTATGTTGTGTGTCATTCCTGTTATCGTAATTTTGTTGTCTATTGTAATTATTGTAATTTCTCGGCCTATATTCGTTTGTTGATCTGGGATGTCGGTTTCTCTGGTCATAATTTGATGAATACCTTCTTTCCGGTCCATTATATTGGTCATGTTGTCTTCTATTTCTCATTTCTTTTCTTTTCGCTTCTTTTAATTGAAGGAATTGGCACAAACTATCAATATCTTGATAGTTTCTCAAAATCACGTGATCTTCCAACGTTTCCTCAAAATATCTGCTGATCATTTCTACCAGCTGTTCGGTATAATATTTGTATTCCAGATATTTTGAATTGTTATATATCTGCAAAGCATATCTTTCTTCAGATATTCCCATTTTTTCATGATATTTTCCATTCTGTAGCTCTTGGTTGATTTCTCTCTGTTTATTTTTCCCCCAGAAATAGTTGAGAAATTTATTTTCAAAATCTGTCCAATTTTCAAACTCATCTTCCTTGCTTTCATACCATAACGCTGCTCCTTCTTTCAAATGGTTTCTAATTGTTTCTTTGCAATCGTCAAAATATCTAATATGTTGTAATTTGGTTTTCAAATTTTTAACAAACGGTACTGGGTGTGTTTTCCGAATATCCCCGCCAAACTGTATTTTTATGTCACCCGGACTTTGGATGAGTACTTCTCTCCTGTCTCCCATATCTCGTTGTTTTCTGATATCCTCAATTTGTTTTTCTATTTCTTTCTTGTCTTCTTGTAAAGCCATTTCAAATTTTGTTTCTAACTGTTCTAATTCCTTTTTCTGTTCAGTCTTAATATCTTTCATCTTATTTTCTACTTTCTTTTCTTGTTCTCCCATTTTCTTTTTAATTTTATTAATCTCTTCTATTTGTTGTATCAGTTCTTTCTTTATGCCCTCAACACATCCTTTAATTTCCTGTTCATAGTTTTGCAAACGCTGCTCTATATTGCTCATTGTTTGTTTTGTTTCTTGTTGATTTCTATCCATTTTTAGTGATGTTTCTTGTTGGTTTCTATCACTTTTCTTTGATGTTTCAATTTGGTTTTTCTCTATTGTTTGTTTTGTTTCCCTTTGATTCTCTTGTATTTGTTGTGTCTGTAATTGCATTAGTTGTAATATTTTCTCTATTCCTGATAATTCTTTTTTCTCCTCAACTATTGTAACATTTCCTTCATTATCCGATCCTTCTTCAACAATTGTTTCCTCTTCTCTGTTATCCTCCTTCCTTTCTTGCATTTTGCTTTGACTCCTTGTGGTCGACATGTTGTTTCTTTTCGTTACTGTTTTTGTCCCCGCCAAATGTGAAATTTTACAACACTCTATATGTTTCAGAACACGACAATATTTCTCCCCAAATGTATTAAATTTTCACGACAAATATCAAATATGCAATCAGTAAAATTCAAATAATTCCAAATAAATATCAAATGTACGATTGGTAAAAAAAATAAAATCAAATAATTCAATAGCAGTAAATATCCACTAACTACAATCAATCAATAAATCAAATTTATATTCGCTGGAAAAATTGTCAAAATACTTTCAAATTCAAATTCCCTCAATGTTATATGTTTTTATCTCTGGATCACCTGTACTTATTCCAGATCTCTTTCCCTTCCTTCAAATGTAAAGCTGCGATATTTTTAAGCTCCACGTTTTGGAAGCCAGTTATTGTGATATTTAAAGTCTTGGTGCGCCAAGCAATAATTAGCTAATTAATTTTTTTGATTAATTAAAATTATTTAAATGATATGATTATGACTCTATCACAATTTTTAATTCTTTTATCTCAGGGTTAAATTCGTGCTTCAATATCTATGCTATTACATGTGAAAGGTAAGGTCCAGAGAATACCGGAATAATAAAAAACACATATGATCTAACACTATATATTGAAATAAAAATAATGAAATAATTCACACTCAAAAGTTTTCAATAAACAAATCTCATATAAGGATTCTCAAAACTTTGTTCTCCGTACGTGAACAATCAAAATGAATGGTACAAACAATATTCATTGAAAACTCAAAATCCCAAACTATTCTAACTCTTCTAATCAAAATATTTATATCCTTTCTAAATTACGTGTAAAAATTGTGTTATCAATAAAAGAAAAAAAAACTGCAGAAAACAAAAATATCTCTCTCTGATGATGAGTGGTCCAAATCCTTGTTCCTTGTAGACTGTATTATCTCCTCTCAACCGCTCCCTATGTAATCAGCAATCTTACAACAGATTGTTGCAAGTATATCGTCCTTAATGATCTCCTTCAAAAGCAACAATCATTCAAATTATGATAGCCTTTCTCCTCTCGATAAACTGAATCTCTCGTTGGCCCGAGTGAAAAATTGACTCTTGAAATATCTTCTCTTTACGATAAACTGAATCTCTCGTTGGCCTGAACAGTGACTCTTGGAATATAAGTAGGAAAATATGACTTACAATATTTTGCTGCTTCAGCTTCTGTCAGGTACACTAACTCCACAAAAACTCACTAACATTCAACACTACTGCTTGCTACATCTCGGGAACAGCCAGAGAACAATCACTGTTCGTCTTACAGACTTGGAAACCAACTGATCATATCTTTTCTCTCTCCTCAATCTCGCTAAACTTTTTCCTACCTACTTATCCCACCTTTTTCAATCTCCGCCAATCAAAACTCGTCACAATTCCCCCATTTTTTCATTTCGATAACAAACAAATTTTTACCTATAATTATAAATTTCCTAAAACTTATTTACAAATAATATTTTTCTATAATTCTTAAAAACTAACAAAAACCTCTTTCTATAATCCCTTCTATTATCTTTAATCACTGCTTTAATGTATTTTGAAAAAACCCCGTTCAATTGTCTTTGGATTTCACTTAAAATTATGCGGGTCACTCAAGTATAACAAAGAAATAATTTATGCAAAGCTTACATTTTGTTTAGTACAGGTAATCCAAGAATTTAATAACTTTCCTTCTTAGAAATGTTTGTTGGATATTATCCTACTTATCTGAATTATTTTAATGTTTTTGAACTTTGAAATAATTTAATCAAACCAATATTTTTCTCGATTTTACATATCATAACAATATATATATATATATATATATATATATATATATATATATATATATATATATATATATATATATATATATATATATATATGATGCTTCTTGATTAAGAAGCGAAACGTCTTGAATAAATAGATGAAGTAGCCACCTTCTTTGTCTTTTATTTCTCCACTTTGACCGAAAAACCCACCACTCTTCGAGTGTTCCTTAGTTAGGAACTATATATATATATATATATATATATATATATATATATATATATATAAATATGTGATATTAAGTGTCTTTACTAAATAGATTCTTCTAAAAATTTATGAATTTTTTAAAATTTTCTTAAAAAATTTGCTTTTTTATCTTTTTTGGGAATTAAAGTGAGAGTTATTAAATTTGATAAACAGACTGGCCAAAATCAGTATACAGATTAGTTTTTATTTTTTACAATTGTAAACAATAGCCATATCTAATAACGGATTTTTAAAGACAAGTTATACAGTTTAATATCTTATACAGATTTTTATTTATTTTATATTTGTATTTGCATAGATCGCTCTGCAGATAGAGATACCTAAAATTAATTCAGACTAGCGATTTTTAATGATATAAGAATTCTTATTAAACATGCCATGAAAATAATAGCAGATTCTGTATTGTCAGATAATCTTAGATTCAAATTATTTGTGTAATTAGTAAAGCGATATGTGGCGTGAAAATCGTAATTTCCCAAACAACCTACCATGAATGGACGAAGCGGTAATTTCCAGTAATGGGCAGGTAAATTTGCATCATATTATGCACTATTTGTCAACAGACCCAAAACCCACGTTGCATACGAAACGTCGATCGTCGAAATAAACATAATTTAAATGTTTGATGTGGTATGTTGGGTAGTAATATTATTGGACCTTTACATTTAATAACAACTATATCACATTTCTTATGTAACGAAGTAGGTCCCGGTTTTTGAGTTTTTATTAAAAATAATGGAAAAAATAATATTGTTTTAGCACAGTAGATGCTCAGAACGTTGTTTATATATTATCTTTGATTATCTAGGTAATAAATTTCTATATCGGAAGATCCAAAAATAAAAAAAATGTGTTTTCCACACATCCTTTATCTCGAGAAGATATGAATGTATAGCTTAAAAATTGAATAAATGGAAGCAGCAGCAGCATACTTTTGTTTTATTGTCCAATCTATTTGACCAATAACTTTTATATAAATGAGATCAAAGGTCAATACGTATCAGAATACTGACGAGAAAATAATAAGCCTCAGACAACAGGGCAAACATATTATCACGAACTACAACTAGTAGAGCACGTCTGAGGGAAGATAATAATACTGGGGGATTTGAACGCTCAAATAGTAAACCAAGTAATACCCAAAATTAAGCAAAAACATAACGATAATGTTAAACATAAAAATCTCCATCCATTTCTTCCCGCCCATAGCTTTAAGGTCTTCTTCTGTCAGTTGGTGCTTCTTCTCATACCATTCTAACAATTCTTTCGTCAGAATGTCTTCTGAGGTGTCCTGCCCACTGAAGTCTTCTGGAATTTATGTCATTTATCATGTTAATACCTAGATATAGTTCTTTGAGCTCTTTGTTAGTTCTTATTTTATATTGTTCTGCTGTTCCATTGAGCATATGCCCAAATGACTTTCGTTAGAATTTTTCTTTCACAAACACGTAGTGGCTCTTAGTTTGCTTTTGCCTTTTTCCACATTTTGCTACGATACATCACGACGAATGGTATTTCCGTTTTATATAGCTGTATCTTTGTATATCCTGTTATTTGTTTCGATTTTATGAGGTTTTAAAGGGCATAGAGACATCTGTTGGCGGCTTGTATCCTGTGGTTTATTTTTTGTGATCCGTTATTGTCTTCAGTTATTGTTGTTAATTATTGTTGTTCCAAGATACTTATATTCTTTGATGCACTCAAAATTTTCATTAATTGTAATGATTTATTCGATATTATCTCTCTGTTTCGATTATTACGGCTCATATGTATACATTTATTTTTGTTTTCATTGATTAGAAGCCCCATTTTCTCCCATTTCTTTTTGAATTTGACAAAACTCTTTTTTATCTTTAATCTGCTGTTTCCTATTAGGTCGATATCGTCATCAAATGCCAGAAGTAAGTTTGGTCTTTCTCGATGGAATACGATTATCTGATTATGTGTTCCAGAGCCAAGTTGAAGAGTTTTGGTGAAAGTTCATCCCCCTGTTATACTCTATTGTTTATTTTAAATATCTCCGAGTATTTTTATCCATCATCGTTATCACATCACATTACCTTACATCATAAGCCTTCCATACACATCCCTATCAAGTTGACTAGTTTTTTTGGGAAATCAAGTTCTTGCATCGCTGTGTACAGTTTAACCCTGCATACTCTATCACATGCCTGTTAAAAATCTATGAACATCAGATGAACCTCACGATTAAACCCCCAGCATTTTCTTACTATCTGTTTTATTGTGAATATCTGGTCAATAGAAGATCAGCCCGGTCTAAATTATCATTGATAATACAAAACTCTTTTGTCTGTGTATGTTGTGGTTTTTTCTAGCAGGATGTTTTGCAAGAACTTTGTAGGTAATACTTAGGGTCGTTATTCCTCGCTAATTAATACAGTTTTTTTTGCTTCCTTTTTTTGTGAATTGGTACTAAAACCCCTTTTTCCATTCATTTGGCTTTGCTCTTTCTCGACAAATGCCTTGAAATAGCTTATATAGATCTGTTTTAAGTACTCTGCGAGTATACCATCGCTACATGGTGCCTTATTATTTTATAAGTTTTTTAATTGCTTTGGTTACTTCTTTATATTTCGTGTATTCGTCTTCTATTTTAGCTGTATACACCTCCATGTTTTATGTATTTCTTATAGATTCATTATTTAACCGTTAATGGAAGTATTTATTTTAAGTTTTTAGAATTTCCTTGTCATCAGTTACACGCTGTCCACTGTCGTTTTGAAAAAAACTTCCTGTTTTTGTATGGTACTAGACCTTAATCTCTGTAACTCTTTTAAAGAATTGTCTAATTTTAGGCAATAGTCATCGCAACTGTTTTTTGCTGTTTTCTTTTCTGTCCTAGTGCTTTATCTGGTAAGCTTGTCAAACTTAATTTTATATCTTTCCAATTAGGATTTCCTGTTATAATTCTCTGTATGTGTTAGCTTTGTCCGTATACCATTTTAAAATATTTGCTCTATATTATCTCTTAGAACTACAGTATTATATATAATGCTGTTGGCATATTTGTGTGGATTTTTTGGTACGCTATTATTGTCCTCATCTTTGTTTTTACCAGAAAATGATTGATGATTTTCTGGTAAAATGATGTGAAGATACAGTGAACTGTAGTGAACTAGTGAGTGAACTAGAAGTGACTAGTGAGTGTAGTAGTGTCTGGGGGCTCGGGAGACTGAGACCTCGGAAGCCCTGAAGAAGACATCAGAGAGGATGTCGAAAGCTCGGCAAAATGGATATCGACGCGGTTTATGGTGAGTTTAATATTAATTTTTATAATAATATTAATCTTAGCTCTAAGTTTAATATATATATATATATATATATATATATATATATGTATATTGAAATGATATTGTTTATAGAAAATAATTTATAAGTTATATACTACATAATATTAGATATTAAAAGTATTTGGTTATTTTAATAAGTTATATACTAGAGAATTTTATAAAAATTATTTATGTGAGGGCATTTTTAAGAAATTAGCATATAATAATTGTAAAAAGTTGTAGTTTAATGTTGTAAATATATTTAAGTGAGCCATGTGCATAGGCAACCAACTATACATACTCTCCAAGTGTCATTTTAAGAATTTTTACGAATATAAGTGGGGTTATAGTTGTTTAAAATGTGTAGTTTATTAAATTAGAATGTTAAGTTACTAATTTAATTATATATTCTGATCTGAAAAGCCTAAATGTAAACAAAATTATCAATAGAACATTAACGAATTCTCCAGAATGCAGAATTTGACCATTGTTTACGGTCGAACATTCTCGAAATAATGGTTATGTCTGTGGAACGAACATATAGGTACTTTTTTCGAGAACATCCATATAGAAGTAATAGAACAAATGGAACATGATTTATTGCCAGATGATTCTAGAACAGAAAAAAAAAATAAATACCCGGTGATTTGGATTAGAGGGGATCAGTTATGAGTTACAGTTACTATGAAGCCAGTTTATTATGAAAGTTAGTAGAAGATAGACTCATTTAGTTAGTGAAGTCAATTGTTCAGAATTTTCAAGAAGTCAGGCAGTCAGAAGGCAGTTTTAGTAAGTCAGTCAGTCAGAAAGTTTTTAGTCAGGCAGTTTAGTAAGAAATATGAAAGTTAGTTGGAGTCAGTGAATCAGTTACAAATAGTCCAATTGTTTAATATAATTAAAAAAGTATGTTAGAAGAATATTGGTTGGATATTGGAAGAAATTAAAATTATATTATGATTGGAGATTAGTATAAATCAACTTATAATAATTGGATATTGGTATATTAAAAAGAAGAATAAATATAAATGCTGTTTGCTGGTTTGCTTGGTGGTTTATAAATGCTGGTGAAGAAAAATATATCTTATCCATAAAAAGATACCAATATCTTAAATTGGTAGAAGCTGATAATTGGAAAAAGTAATTTCACAAAAAACAAGGATAACCGAAGTACGAAGACATTCAGTGGTGATTAGAATCTATATAGTGGAAAACAGTTCATTTAGGCATTCAGTGAAAGAAAGGTACAAAATTTTGTTAATATAATTTAGTTAGTGTCATAATAGTTTCAATTTTGAAGATAGTTTGTTTAAATTTTACATTCTCTATAGAATTTAATTAGTTTTATAAGAATATCAATTTAAAGATAGTTTATTTTAAATTTACATTGACTAGGTTAGATATAATGTGTGTTTCATAATAGTTATAATAAAGATAATTTAAAAAAGTATTTACAAACTAATTCTTTGAGAACCGCGATAAAAACCCTATATTATTAAAAATACTCATTGCTCATCATTCAAACAAACAATACATCATAACAATATATATATATATATATATATATATATATATATATATATATATATATATATATATATATATATATATATATATATATATATATATATATATAATATATACATATATATATATATAATATATACATATATATATATATATATATATATATATATATATATATATATTATATATATATATATATATATATACAGCAATCCTATAAAATATATTCAGCAAAATGAATTGGCAGAGCAAAGTTTTCTCCATTGATAGAAAATACCTAAATGGAGCTGGCAATAAAGTTGGCCCAATCATAAACTTGACAAAAACAAAACCATGTATAATGAATTAGTGGATGTTCAAGATATAAAGTAAAACAACACTGTATTTAAGGCAGTAGGGAAGTATGTATACCTAGAATAAATAATACATAAATCTGGCTTCTTACTTCCAGAGGTCAATAGTAGAATGAAACTGATTTTTTGATAAAAATGCTGTAATACTTAAATCCAGATTGCTACATTACCTAAAAAAGGCATTGGATCAGTGTATACTAACAATCATGACATAAAACTGCGAAACATGAACCCTAAATAAAGAAATAATAGTGAAACTTAAAGTCACTTAATGGTGAGTGGAGCGATGTATGTTAGGCATAACAAAGAGAGATCGAAAAACAATAGAATCGATCCGACCGAAAACTCAGGACACTGATATAATCCACAGAATCAAATCTCTAAAATGTTGGTGGGTGGTACATTTAGCTCAGTTGAAAACTGATACTAGATGGTCCACTAGAATTACACTGTGATCTGTTTGAAGAAAAAACTTGAAAATTAATCGGCCGGCTGTTTTTAAGACCGGAATTCATTAGTGCCAATCTTCCTGTAGAACAATTAATAGCCAAATAGTTTTCAACATTTCGTCTCACTGTTCGACGTCTAAACTTAAGACAAGAGTATAGTATAAAGAAATAAGCAGGTACAACATAGCATAGAGAAACAAATATGTGTGTATTATGAAAAAAAAACTGTTAAAAATCAGCAATAAACATTATTTTAATTGTGACGGGTTATTTCGTTAATAACGACATAGCAATGTTGATGTCTTAAGAATAATAATTTAATACAATATAAACCTAAACTTGTTTAGTTTCCATTATTAGAATATTTTTTCACACTATTAAATAAGTAATTAATTAGTTTCAAGAAGTAAACGTATTATTTGCTAAAATTGTTCTTATTAAACCTGGGCATTTACGTTTCGACTTGCTGTCTCACTTAGTAGGACTACTAGTTGGATATTCATCTCCACTCACGCTCCAACTTACTATCCAACTAGCGGTCCAACTTCAGTTCTAGTTTGTTTTTACGACGGTGTACATCGTTTAACCAAAAAACGCATCGACTAAACACTACGCAAAATATAATTAGGAGGATAATTAGGAATAAGCCACAATATGAGTTAGAAATTAAATATATTTGACATTTGGACATCCACTTCGGAAATCGTTATCAAAAGTTTCGAAGTTGAAGTCGAAACGACAAATAAATTTAATTTTTAACTAATATACAGGCTTATTTACAATAAAAATAGTAAATTTTTACAGGAGAACTTTATGCAATTTACCAAGCATTACTACATACAAATGCGAATAAGGTGAACAAAATGTTAATCGTGACAGATTCTATGTCATCACTACACCTAATCAGGAAGGTATACACCCAGCATCCATTAGCTTTACTAATAAAGGAAGAACTAAATAAATTACATACTAAAGATATAAGTATCAAGTTTCTCTGGGTCCCATTACACGTTAGAATAGCAGGTAATGAAGCAGCCGACCGAAATTCCAAAGAAGCCATATATGATAACAGTACCCAAATGTCTCTCCAATCTGTTAGTATGGATCTAAAAAGCTAGGTTATAAAACATATTTTCGAGATCTGGGACAATAAATGAAAATCCACACCATCAAAGCTTCAGGGGAAACTGTCACCTGAATGTCAGGCATAAAAGTCGACTTAATTTTAAGCTCCACAACTTTTACAGTTTTTAATAGAAAAAGTATAAATTTAAATAATTAAAAGTGATATATCAAAGAAGTTAACAGTGATTTGGTAATGTGCCGTAAGTACTTCTTTCCAGTTAATCATAGTTTGATTAGAAATATCACTTTTAAGCATCAATAACATATTCTCATCAATAATTGTAGTTACAAATTAACCAAAAAACTAGTTGTACTCTTATCGTTATTCAGCTAATTTGGTAATTACCAGCCGATCAACTAGTTTTAAAATAAACAGAGTCGGACTTTATTTGATTTAATCTATATATAAAATAAAGTCCTGTTAAAATCGCATATAGAGGATTCATCATGTCCGTAACATCAGATGGAAGTTCCAATGTAATTTACTCTGTACCACAACATACCAACACCGTTAAATCCTACTCAAAAGTTTTAAGCCAACATACATATCCTAGTCCTGAAAAAGCGATTGTTTTCTCTTCAAATGATATATTACGTCTACAGGACTACCTCATACCACTAGGAGCACTTATACAGCCCAAAAACATCTTATTTTCTTCAAGGCTGTCCAATAATCGAGTATGCATGTATCTAGCGAGCAAAGAAATTGTGGATAACTTTATGCAGGTATATGATGGTATAATACTAATAAATGAAGAACCAGTTCAAGCTAGAAAATATATTACTCCAGCGGATAGGTTAGTTCTATCGAATGTATGCCCCTCAATTCCCCATGATATTCTCATTCACGAATTAGAAAACCTAGGTCTGAAGCCAATGTCATCAATGACCTTTCTTCGTATTAGCTCTACCTTACCGGAATTCAATCATATTTACAGTTTTAGAAGACAAATTTTTATCAACCCTGTTATAAATCCTTTACCAGAATCTTTTTTGATTAATTACGATAACAAATCTTATCGAATTTTCTTATCGCAAGATAATCAGTTATGCTTTAACTCCAAACAGCAAGGACATAATGCTAATAATTGTAAAAATCCCACAAACTCTCAACAAACACCCACACCTCAAACTATTTCAACATCGTTAAATACTCCTTCACAAATGGACACCATACAAAAACTTCCCAATCAGCAATCTACTTCCTTAACAAACAGTACAAATCCTGAACATGTCGAACCAAAAGCATCCTCAGTTACCAATACCATTACATCTCCAGAAAATAACAGCTCTATATCACTAGATATTACTCAACAGACAAGCCGTAAGCGTGACATAGATGAAATTCTATCACCTTCACCAACATATACACCAGCTCTGTCAGATAAAGATAAACAAAGAGAAATAAATTTTAGGAAACCTACACAAAAACCCAACAAAAAACCCAAGAAAAGTTCTGATATAATATTAATAGTCTCCCGTTTTATACCGCTGTCGCGGCTTTGGGAGTATAGCAGGGTAGTCTGCTATATCTAGGGCCTACGGTATACAAGGAAGGTAACATGGCCAGTGCTACGCTTCAACCGTCTATTATTACCCCTGGTTTTACCCAAGGTACTCATTTTTATTCAGGCTGAGTCGACCTGGGGCCTATAGACATTTTTAAAATGTCTAGATGTTCTTGCCGGCGGTGGGATTCGAACCCCGGACCACCGGCTTGCGAGGCAAGCATCCTACCGCTTGCGCTACGCAGGCCCTTAAAAGTTCTGATACTGACCTAAAAACAATAATAAATGAACATTCACCACCATATATCCTTAATCACGACCAATTTATAGATCTGTTAGAAAACGCACCAGGTTCTCCAAATATTATCACCACTATAACTAATTATACACATGATTTTACTGGATTACTAGGAATGATTAGTAACTTATATGCTCACATAACAGATAGATCTCTTAAAATCAAATGTACCAAACTTAGAAAAAAAATCACAAAACACCTAAATGACGAACTTTCTTCTACCGACAACGAAAATGACATTTTACTTGAAACAGACCCAGAGTCTTAATAAATTAAAACTTTTTTATAACTAGAAAGTAAAAATGGCGTCGTTTAATTCAATTATTCAGTGGAATATAAACGGATACTATAATAACTTACCAATGTTAAAAATTCTACAATCAGAGTATCTACCAGATATTATTTGTCTTCAAGAAACGAATCTTAAGAGCAACCAAGAGTCTTGTTTACATAATTATCAAAGTTTTTCAAAAAATAGAGTAAACCAAAGAATAGCAAGCGGTGGAGTGACAATTCTTGTAAATAAAAAATTAATCGCAAGTAGGTTACCCCTACAAACACATTTAGAAGCTGTAGCTATTTCTCTAGAAGGGACCACAAAAATACATATTTGCACGATTTACTTACCCCCAGAACAACCAATTGATTAACAGGACCTTTTTAACCTCGTGAAACAAATACCTTCTCCGCGTATTTTAACAGGTGATTTTAATGCTTACAACAGTATTTGGGGCTCGACATATGACGACAAAAGAGGACTTATTATTGAGGAATTAATAGATCGGTATAACTTATCACTGTTGAATGATGGACGCCCTACAAGATTCAATATACAAACAGGCGAATCAACGCCCTTGGACTTAACGATAGCGGATAATAACTTCTCTGCATTAATGACATGGAACAGATTAGACTACACTTATAACAGTGACCATTACCCAATAATAATCACCAATAACTTGTTCAAGCCCAAAAATGGAAAGCACGCCCCTAGGTGGAAAACGAAGGAAGCAAATTGGACATTATTTGAAGATATCATAGAAAAACATGTCACAAACTGTAAAATATCCAACAGTATTGACACAGACATCGAAACCTTCTTCAGCATCATATTAAAAGCAGCCGAGGAAACCATTAAGAAAACTGCACCTATTACAAAATATAAACCAGTCCCTTGGTGGAATGAACAATGTAAGACATCGATCGAAGCTTCCAAAAAAGCCTTTAACAAATACAAAAGACATAAAACACTTAACAATAAAAAAAAATTTCAAAAACTTAAAGCTAAAGCTCAGTTAGTAGTAAAAACTTCAAAAAGAAATTCGTGGGCTCAATTTGTGTCCAGTATAAACAGTAGGACCCCTATGTCTGAAATGTGGAAGAATGTCAAAAAAATATCTGGAATACCGGCTTATAACAAAATCACTCAACTAAAGAAAGATAATAAAATAATCACAGATGACCTAGAAATAGCAGAAGAATTTGCTAATACGTATAAAAATAGATCTAATACAAGCAATTATAATAATAATTTTATCAACTTTAAACAGAACGAAGAATGCAATGTAATTATACCGTTTGTAGATGACACAGATGCTTTAAACACCAAATTTAATATAAATGAATACAAAGATGCATTAAACTCATTTAAAGAGACTAGTGAGGGTCCAGATAACATCCCAATGATTTTTCTCAAGCATTTACCTGAGAATGCACACAATCATATTCTTAACATATTTAATATTATTTGGACAGAACAGAAATTTCCAACAGCATGGAGAGATTCTATTATAATACCTATATTAAAACCAAAATGTCCCAAAACAGATCCTGAGTCTTATAGACCAATTTTGCTAACATGTACTGCATGCAAACTGTTAGAAAAAATGGTCAACCGTCGTCTCCTCTGGACACTTGAAGATCGAAATATTATTATTCCAGAACAAAGTGGTTTCCGACAAAATAGATCAACTCTAGACAATATTATAGACCTAGAAAGCAGTGTACATGAAGCCTTCTCCCTTAATAAAAAATGTATTGGAATATTCTTCGACATTGAAAGAGCCTTTGATACAGCTTGGCGCCACCGTATCATCAGATTACTGTACGATTTAGAAATCAAAGGACATTGCCTTGCATTTATAAAAAACTTTTTATATAAAAGATATATCCAAATGGTAATTTGTCGTCAAAAGTGGAATTGGAAAATGGAATTCCTCAGGGATCTGTTATAAGTCCTACGCTATTTATAATTGCCATAAATGATGTTCTACGAAATTTAAAACTTCCACTTAAAGGCCGCTTATATGCTGACGATCTCGTAATATTTGGTCAAAGCAAAAACTTAAACAACCTCTCACAACTTGCACAGGGTTTCTTGTTAGATATTGACAAATGGTCAAAGAAAACTGGATTTATCTTTTCAACAACTAAAACTAAATATATAGTATTTTCCAAAAACAAAGTCAGTACACCAATCTCATTATATCTATACAACCAATCGCTACAACAAAAAGATTCGCTTAAATTGCTAGGAGTTACTTTTGACAGAAAGTTGAATTGGAAAGAACATATCAATAATCTAGCATGTAAATGTTACAGAAGATTAAATTTACTAAAAATTCTAGCACACAAGAATTGGGGTTCAGACAGGAGTACATTGCTAATTATATACAGAACTATGATACGATCACAGCTAGACTACGCGGCTATAGCTTACGACTCAGCATCGAAATCAGTACTTAAAAAGCTCGATACTATTCATAACACAGCACTCAGAATATGCCTGGGAGCCTTTTGTACAACACCGATTGAAAGTTTACTTTGCGAAGCAAATGAATTGTCATTAAATGATAGAAGAGCTTACCTTAGTCTAACATATGCAACAAAAATTAAAGATAATGCAAAAAATCCTGTCTATAGAAATACTTTTACCGATAATTACCCAAACCTTAATGCAAATCACCGTTCTAATAAACCTTTCTATAAAAGAATAAAAGACCATTTGCATCTGTTTGATATTGTCATACCTGAATGTCTTCCATACACATATGATCATAATCCACCTTGGATTCAAAACATACCATCATGTAACTTAGAACTTACGTCATTTGATAAAAACTCCACTAATCCTGATCTAATTATTTCCCATTTTAGAAAAATCATTAGTCGTTATAAAAATCATACCCAGATATACACTGATGGTTCAAAATCATCCGAAGGTGTGGGAGCGTCTGTAGTAACTCCAGAGAAGGTTCTTAAATTCAAACTACCTAATGTTAGTACTATCTATACAGCTGAAATGTATGCTCTCTATCGCGCCATAGAACTAATCAATCTGACAACAAACTCCAAATATATTATTTTAACAGACTCACTTAGTGCCATATAAAGCATCCGACAACTGTATCCAAAGAACCCGGTTTTAAAAAAAATTAAAACAGTCCTTCTTCAGGCTTATATCAATCATAATGAGATAAATTTCATCTGGATCCCATCCCATATAGGAATAAAAGGCAACGAAACTGCTGACCATAGTGCGAAAGACGCGATAGTGAGTGACGTTTCCGAGATCGTAAACACATCAGTATCAACGGATATAAAAGCTTATATAAAAAAATCAATCTTAAGTGCGTGGAAAAATAAATGGAATGTGTCGAATTCAAAATTAAAACAAGTGAAACCCAGCATAGAGGCATGGAATGTGTTACCTAAGTCAAGAAGCCAAGAAATAATAGTAACGCGCCTCAGACTTGGACATACTAGGTTAACGCATGATTACTTAATTAAAAAGTGCGAACCGCCGCGATGTGAAACGTGTAATACGACACTAACAATAATGCACCTACTATGTGAATGTCCCCTCTACAATCAACAACGAAGCAATAACAAGATACCAGGAACACTTATAGAAGCTCTAGGTGCAGACTGTAACTTTAACAATACTCTGAATTTCTTGAAAGACATTAATAAGTACCACAATATTTAATAAACCAAATTGTATTGAAGTAATTGTACCTAATGTAATCCACTAATTTTTCGCTAGTGGCCATTTGGTCGATGCGATTTTCTAAATAAAAAAAAAAAAAAAAAGCTTCAGGAAATAAAAAATAAAATAGTACCATGGCAACCACCCGATGTACTTAGACGAAAGCAAATGATCGTTTCCCGACTACGACTTGGACATATCCAGTTCTCCCATGAACATGTGTTTAAAAAAGAAGAACGCCCAATTTGTGATCAGTCCGGTTCACCCCTTACAGTAAAACATGTACTAGTGGAAAAGTGCGAAAAGTTCAATATCCATAGAATTAAATACCATTTACCAAACAATCTTAAAGACATTTTAAACTAAAATAACAATATTGATAAACTACTTTTGTTTTTAAAATATGTAATTTAATAATAAAGTGTTTTTGTTAATTGTGTGTAATTGTTACCGTTCCTCTCATAACCTTATTAGGTTAAAACGGGTGTTTTGTAAATAAAAAAAATAGTAAATTTGCATAAGATGCCACAAGAAAATAACTTCAGAACAATATAAAGAAACAGTTACTTCTAATTTCAGTACAACTATGTATGATTTAATTTTAGTTGTTTGTTGATAATTCTTCTGTAGCCAATCCGGAGTGTTGGAAATTGTACTTGTGTGGGAGTGTTAGAAATAGATCTACAAAAAAAATGATTTGCCCTAACAAAAAGTAGATGAAGATGAAGAATCGTGTATTTTAATAGGGGTAATTTTCGTGCAATTGAAAGTTTATTTTCTATTAAATATTTGCGAACTAGGGATATTTGTGTAAAGTAATTCATGGAAATCTCATACGTAACAGGTGCTGAAGGTCAACTGACTGAGGAAATTTTCGATCCAACCTGTGATCCGACTTCCAAATTCACCATTCACGTTCCCACTTCGTCGCAAGTCAGAAGTCGGACCTTCAAGTCGTTCCGACTCGTACCACTAGTTGTCCAACTAATCCGACCAGTCCACTCACGGTCCGATTTCAGATCCAACTGCAGAAGTTGGACCACTAGTCGGACTAAAAATCGGAACTTGAATAGCCTGTTTAATAATGATTAAAGTTATACACTAATGTTTGATAAAAAAAACTTCTTATTAGAGAACCAATAAAACTACACAGTCCCCTGCTGATCTGTTATAAAATATTTATTAATGTATATAATAAGAACTTGGAAACAAAAATGAAAAAGGATGTAAATAAGAAAAAACAAACTTTACAAAAGTGTACAGGTTGGTAATTTTCATAAAATACCGAACCGGTTATTTTAATTTGACATTTTAAAGAAATTTTTGTTGGTTGCAGATACAAAAAGCAAATGGAAAAAAATATTTGCGTTTGTGTATAAAAAACTTGCGAGTATATCTTATTATTGTGTTTTAATTGTCGTTATATTTTTTACTCTTTATAAGATATCACTTGGATAACTATAACCAGCACAAAATCAATTTCAAATAGCTTGGTCGAAGAATAAAATATATGCTAAAACAAAAAAAAAGATACAAAAAGGATGAGTCGGTAAATTGTTTCGGGTATTATTATCTAGTCGTTCCATCTAAAAGTCTGACCTAATAAGAAAAAGAAGAACAGGTATTTCTTTAGGTAGGGTGTGCATATCGTAGGCGGGTAGTTGTTGATTAATGGACCAATTTATTTGTTTTTAATTAAGTTTAAATACATACCGTTTAGTTTATCAGCAGTAAAAGTAAAAAAAAATAAAACTGTGGATATGGATATAGGGTGGTTCATCTATATAATAATAATAGGTTTTTCTATTGCGATACGTAAAGTATTTGGATTATCATATATACCAACGTTTTATGGGATGTATATATCTATATATATATATATATATATATATATATATATATATATATATATATATATATATATATATATATATGTAAGGTTAATGCCAGTTAATAATAAAAGTAAAATAGCGTGACCTGCAAACAGGAAAAGAAAAAACCAAATTGTATATCAATGTAAATAATTATCGTTTCCCGAGTTAACAAGCTCCTTGGCTGCAGTGTACTGATGACGACCAAATAGTCAGAAATAGTTGTAATTGAAAAAGTATTTACAGTTGTCTTCCATCGGTATACTTATTTTTGTTGTCTGGTTTGCGAAACATTGCTATTAAATTTTACCTAAATATCCTAATAAATATTTTTAATCTTCATTTGTTTCAGTTATAATTTCTATATTTAACTCCAGTCTGTTCATGTCACATATACATTTGTATTTCTCACTTCAGTCGACAAACGTTATTTGTCAGTTAATAACTCTGTCCTGTTGGGTCACACTTCAATGCTAGAGAAAGGGTGGCTGATTTTTATAATATCTTTTGCTTATTTAAGCTGGTGCTTGGATTGAAAATTCAATTTATTTATTAAATCTTTTTCTGGAGTAAATACTAACATTTCTAATTATTTATTTTTTTATATATCTTTTTTTTTATAATTTCGTAACCATAACGTATTACCATAACCTAAAACAACATCCACATTTTATTTTTGAATGTATTACTCCTGCATGACGTTAGTATATCTTTATTACAATTTAACTAATTCGTCTAATAATAATCATATTCATTTTATCCTTGCCAATTTGCTGTTTGTTATTTAATATAATAATTATTTTTCATTTTCATATACCAAGGAAATATTTTAAAACATATATGAAGTGGCTAACACTAGGTTACTTTTTCTAGTTTTTTGGCTCAATTTTTCCTTCCCCTTGTTCGATTGAACTTAATATTTCAACAGCACATGGTCGACCAAGAGATATTAATTGCTAACTAAAACAACGCTAAAACCCAATGGTCACCTGAAGATGAAGTATCTAAAGCCAACATTAGCAACTAACCACTACATTCTCCTATCATGTGAAGTTAACATCATCAACTTACCACTACATTCTGCAATCATTTGAAGCCAACAAGTTATCCAGTGATGCCATAAGTATCATCTTAAATTTGTTAATATTATGCAAGATTTGTTTTATTTAATTTTATTAAAATTGCACTTTTTATATTTATTTATGTACAATAAATATGACTAGTTCATATCTTGATTTATTTGTCCCAGCCAAACTCATTGTTCATTTTTACTCTTTATAGCAGATAAGTTAAATAGTAAACTCTTAAATATTGGGGAAATCTGCAAGAAAGACTCTAATGAGTATCAATTGTTTCGCCGAATGTTTTCGCCAAAGAGAATAAATTGGGCTTCTTCAGGGCTGAAAGAGAATAAATTATAATTAGCTACCATATATTATCTATTTAAAACATTATTAATCTTACCGTAATGATGTTTTTTGTTATTATGTGCAAAAAAAAGTTTTTTTAACGTTGGAAATGTATGGTAGCTTTGAACTTAAAACGTAAAGGTTTACCCAAGGTTAATCGAAAAACCCAATGTAACTACATTTAAAAGGAGATAATTTTTTGCCGACAATTTCGAAGTTTCTGACGATATTTCGAAAGTTTCTTCTGATGTAGCCAAAGTTTCTGGTGATGTAGCCAAAGTTTCTGGTGACACCGCATCCTTAGAGAACAAAGTTTCTGACGATATTTCGAAAGTTTCTTCTGATGTAGCCAAAGTTTCTGGTCATGTGTAGTCAAAGTTTCTGGTGATGCAGCCAAAGTTTCTGGTGACATTGCATCATTGGAAGACAAAGTTTGTGTCACGATTTCTTCTCTGGAAAGCAAAGTTTCTGCTAACATCTCTTTGGAAATCTCTAAAGTCACTTCGGAGATGTCTGCCCTCAGAACTACAGCGTATCATCCGTAATCAGATGGTATGGTAGAACGGATGAATAGGACAGTTGGCAAGTATTTGACAAAGATGGTGTCCGATCATCAGCGAGACTGAGACCAATATCTTCCGTTCTTCACAATGGCCTACAGATTTGCTGTTAACGAACCAACAGGCCAGACACCAGCCAGAGTCCTATTCGGACGTGAGATGCGACTACCTTGTGATCTAGAGTTTGGGTATCGACCTGGAGAAGATGTAGCAGGTAAAGATTATGTGATCGAACTACGAAGAAGAATGGACGATGTACACGACTTGGTCAGTTCCCACCTTCAGATCGCTAGCGACCGAATGAAGAAACTGTACGATACATAAGCCGAAAAGGGTTGCTTTAAGAAGAACGACAAAGTCTGGCTCTATAATCCCAAGAAGCGAAGAGGTTGTTTTCCCAAGTTGCAGCAGTTTTGGGAAGGTCCATACGTCATTATGGAGAAGATCAACTATGTCATCTACCGAATAAATAAGATTCCGAGAGGAAAGCCGATTATAGTACATCATAACCGGCTGGCGTCTTTCGAAGGTGACCATGACGTAGATGACGAAGTAGAAGTAAACCAAGTCCAAGATCTGTCTGACCTCACGTTTAAGGAATTCGTGGGTGCTTATGGAGGTACTGGTAAAGCAAGACATGGTGTTACTACTAAAGAAAGGCAAGATCTACTCGCGCTTCCCGATGACTACTCACTGGCCCCTACCATCCCGGCCAGTTTCAAAGACGCACCAGGGTTGGCATCCGTCTTTCGAAGGAAGTTTGGTCTAGTTGCAGAACTTCAATGCCAAGTGCCAGCTCCCCGGAAAGTCTTAGCATCTGCAAAAGTTAGCCATGCCAAAGTAAGAGTGCCGCCAATTAGATTGGAGGGTTATTCGAATTATGGTGAAGAAAATCTTTAAAGACCAGGTGTTAGTCTGTTGCAATCCGCATAGTCACTGGTGCGGAGAGAAAACCGTCCCTTGACATTTCTTTACAACTGGAAGTTGTAAAGGAGAGTCCAGTTGCCGATACCAGCATACCGTTCTAGTTCCAGTCCCGACAAGGTTCCAGGAGGAACCATCTTTTAAGAGGGGGGCAATGTCATGATAAATATTATGACGCATAAAACTGTAAATATATTATTTCTAATTCTATTCTATTCTAGTAATTTCGCCACTTAGCCAAAGTTTCTGGTCATGTAGCCAAAGTTTCTGGTGATGCAGCCAAAGTTTCTGGTGACATTGTATCATTGGAAGACAAAGTTTGTGTCACGATTTCTTCTCTGGAAAGCAAACTTTCTGCTAACATCTCCTTGGAAATCTCTAAAGTCACTTCGGAGATGTCTGCCCTCGACGATAGAATGCCTTCGTTAAAAAACCAAGTCGCTGCCGGTATGTTGGCCTTCGAAGAAAAGATGAAAGATATGAAAAGGAAGATGGAGAAAAGAAGGACAGCAGAGAGAAGAAACAATCCTATTACAGTAGAGGCAAGAGAAGACGAGAAGAAATGTAAGTTGGAAATACGGCCGAAATTTAAAGGAAGTGGAGGTTCTGTTCATGTATAATTCCCAACTTTCGACGGAAAATCGTCATGGAACAACTACATGAAACAGTTAGAGTCAGCTGCAAGAGCGAATGAATGGTCTGTAAAAGGAAAGGCTGTAAACCTGACTATCGCTCTTCGAGGAGATGCCTTAGATGTGCTTCAGACCATAGCCGTAGAGGAGACGGATGATTTCGAACAACTGAAGAAGAGATTAAATATGCGATATGGCCACGAGCATTTGGAGCATGTATATCAGTCGCAGCTTAAAAGCTTCTTAAAAAAAGAAAGATGAGGCTCTTCAAAAATATGAGGTAGATATTGCCAGATTAGTACAATATGCTTATCCAACAGCTCCCGAAGACATGATGGAAAAATTGGCCGTTCAAACGTTTATTGATGGTCTTCGTGATCATGAAATGCAGAGAACACTGCGATTAGCTCGTCACAAGACGCTAGTTGATGTCTTATCCGCCGCCCTCGAATACAAGTCAGATACGCAGGCCTCTGGCGGTTACAGTAAAGTTAGGACTGTAAAAAAGGAAGGAGATGCAGAATAAACTTGACCAGTTCGTTAATCTGATGAAAAGTATGACATACAAGAAAACGAAGACCATAAAACCAAGAAACTCACCATCAGGAAAACTAGAACGAGTAGGCCTTAGGGGGGCAGCTTCGACCCGGAACTTTTCCAAAGACCCTCAAAGACACCGCTACAGGTAAAAATGCGAACATTCATGGAGAAATCCAGGTACAATTGAAAATTGGAGCAGAAAAGTTAGTCCATACTATTATAGTTGCTGACATCGAAGAGGATGTTATATTAGGAATGGACGTAATGAATATGCATGGATTCCAATTGGACTTTAAGAATAAGGTAATCAAAGTTGGCAACGAGGAGGTTACCAACCACCATCCACATGATGACAACACTGTGCAAGCAGCCATTAAAGAAGATACATTCGTGTCTGCGAGAAGTAAAACGATCATAGTAGCGCGGCTACAGGGAATTGTGGACGAAGCGACACCTGTTATGATGGAGCCTTGGAACTATGACGACGAGGTTGGCCGTGGAATCATAATTGGAAAGGAATTGGTGACTTCGGCTAAAGAAATTCCTGTGAGTCTTATCAATGTCAATGACTACCCAGTGACCATCAAGAAAGAGACAAAAGTAGGAACGTGTGGACCTGTGACATCCATAATCCGTCAGGCGACAACATCTGATAATTTCAACGACAAATCAACCAAATGGTTGCAGTTGCGGGACAGTCTAAATCAGATGGAGAAAAGGAAATTAAGGGAATTTCTTCGGCAGTATACTGATATTTTTGTACCGAAAGGAGGAAAGACGTGAAGAACTACCGTTGTTAAGCATAAAATTGATACTGGTAATGCTAAGCCAATTCGTCAAACAGCTCGACGATTACCACAAGCGAAAAGATAGTAAGCTCAAACAATTATTCAGGAAATAAAGAAAGATGGGGTGATAGAACCTTCTACGAGCACATGGGTCTCTCCGGTGGTCCTGGTTAATAATAAAGACGAAACGACGAGGTTCTGTGTGGATTACCGTTTGTTGAACAACGTTACCAAGAAAGATAGATATCCTCTGCCTCGGATCAACGATACATTGGACATATTGGCTGGAATTAAATTGTTTTCTACTTTGGATTTGAAGTCTGGATACTAGCAGGTAGAAATTGACCGGAAATAAAGAGAAGACTTAACCACAGGACTGGATTGTGGCAATTCAACGTTATGCCATTTGGACTCTGTAGTGCTCCTGCGACATTTGAGAGGCTTATGGAAAATGTGTTGAGAGGGTTATCTTGGAAAATATGCCTGCTTTATCTAAATGACATAATCGTCTTGGGGAAGACATTTGAAGATCATCTGAAGAATTTAGAAAACGTTTTTAATCGACTTAAAGCTGCCCAATTGATGTTAAACCCCAAAAAGTGCCAGCTATTTCAAGGTAAAGTCAATTATCTGGGTCATATAGTCAGTAAAGGAGTGGCCGTGGATAAGGAAAAAATTGATTCCATTAAGGAATGGCCAGAACTAACGGACAACCATCAAGTGATAAGTTTTCTTGGACTATGTACTTACTACCGGAGGTTTATCAAGAAGTTTACAGATATGGCTAAACCATTAACGCGACTTACAGAGGAGGCAAGAGATTTTCGCTGGGATGCAGACTGCCAAAATGCCTTTGAGAGCTTGAAAAAGCATTTAATTACAGCAACAATTTTAGGGTATCCACTGCCAGTAGGAGAGTTCATCTTAGATACAGATGCAAGTAATGTGGGAATTGGAGAAGTACTATCTTAGATTCAAGGAGGACAGGAAACAGTCCTTGGATATTTTAGTAAAGTCCTCTCAAAACCTGAGCGGAATTATTGCGTCACGAGAAGAGAACTTCTAGCAGTAGTGAAATCAGTAGAGCACTTTTATCAATACCTCTACGGAAGGAAGTTTTTAATCCGAACCGACTGTGCCGCTCTTAAGTGGTTGATGCAGTTTAAGAATCCAGAGGGTCGGATAGCCAAATGGATCGAACGACTCCAAGAATACGATTTCGAGATTGAGCACCGGGCCGGAGTTAGCCACACAAACGCTGATTTTCTTTCCAGAAGGCCATGCCCAGCAAAGTGTTCCCACTGCAACAAAACGGAGTCCAAGGAAGCAGCAGTGCTAAGGACAACGATGGTCAATGACGATTGGACGCCTACTGAGATAAGGGAAGAACAAGAGAGAAATCCAGTTATATAGAAAATTCGAAAATGGAAAGAGGAATCCGTCGACCACCTTGGAAAGAAATATCAAAGCTATGCTCAGTAGTTAAGACGTATTGGACCCAGTGGGACTCATTTATCATGGAAGATAGCTTGCTCAAACGAGTACTGGATAATGACTTCAGAAAAGACAAGACAGTTGGTGATTCCAAAGAGCAGAATAGCCAAAGTACTTCGTCAGTTATACGACAGTCCATCAGGAGGACATTTCGGTGTAAAGAAAACCATTCAGTGAATTCGGGAACGGTTTTATTGGATGAACACTTCCGACGACGTAAAGGACTAGTGTAAGAAATGTACGATTTGTGCTACGAGTAACGGGTCTCACCGAAAAAGTAGAGCTCCTATGAGACAATATAATGTTGGAAGCCCGTTTGAAAGAATAGCTTTGGACATCGCTGGGCCATTTCCAGAAAGTGACAATGGAGGCTAGTACATGTTGGTAGTAATGAATTATTTCACTAAGTGGGTCGAGATTTACGCACTTCTAGACTAGAAGGCCGCCACCGTTGCAGATAAGTTGATCCAAGAATATATCAGCCGATTTGGAGTGCCTTTGGAGATTCATACTGATCAAGGAAGGAACTTCGAAAGCGATCTATTCCAAGAATTATGTGATAGACTAGGAATGAAGAAAACAAGAACTACAGCGTATCATCCGTAATCAGATGGTATAGTAGAACGGATGAATAGGACAGTTGGCAAGTATTTGACAAAGATGGTGTCCGATCATCAGCGAGACTGAGACCAATATCTTCCGTTCTTCACAATGGCCTACAGATCTGCTGTTAACGAATCAACAGGCCAGACACCAGCCAGAGTCCTATTCGGACGTGAGATGCGACTACCTTGTGATTTAGAGTTTGGGTATCGTCCTGGAGAAGATGTAGCAGGTAAAGATTATGTGATCGAACTACGAAGAAGAATGGACGATGTACACGACTTGGTCAGTTCCCACCTTCAGATCGCTAGCGACCGAATGAAGAAACTGCACGATGATACACAAGCCGAAAAGGGTTGCTTTAAGAAGAACGACAAAGTCAGGCTCTATAATTCCAAGAAGCGAAGAGGTTGTTTTCCCAAGTTGCAGCAGTTTTGGGAAGGTCCATACGTCATTATGGAGAAGATCAACGATGTCATCTACCGAATAAATAAGATTCCGAGAGGAAAGCCGATTATAGTACATCATAACCGGCTGGCGTCTTTCGAAGGTGGCCATGACGTAGATGACGAAGTAGAAGTAAACCAAGTCCAAGATCTGTCTGACCTCACGTTTGAGGAATTCATGGGTGCTTATGGAGGTACTGGTAAAGCAAGACATGGTGTTACCACTAAAGAAAGGCAAGATCTACTTGCGCTTCCCGATGACTACTCACTGGCCCCTACCATCCCGGCCAGTTTCAAAGACGCACCAGGGTTGGCATCCGTCTTTCGAAGGAAGTTTGGTCTAGTTGCAGAACTTCAATGCCAAGTGCCAGCTCCCCGGAAAGTCTTAGCATTTGCAAAAGTTAGCCATGCCAAAGTAAGAGTGCCGCCAATTAGATTGGAGGGTTATCCGAATTATGGTGGAGAAAATCTGTAAAGACCAGGTGTTAGTCTGTTGCAATCCGCATAGTCACTGGTGCGGAGAGAAAACCGTCCCTTGACATTTCTATACAACTGGAAGTTGTAAAGGAGAGTCCAGTTGCCGATACCAGCATACCGTTCTAGTTCCAGTCCCGACAAGGTTCCAGGAGGAACCATCTTTTAAGAGGGGGGCAATGTCATGATAAATATTATGACGCATAAAACTGTAAATATATTATTTCTAATTCTATTCTATTCTAGTAATTTCGCCACTTAGCTGAAAGACCTGTTTTGCCAACTTGAATGGTCGAGAGGGTTACCGTCCGAATTCGAAGGCATTCTCGATTAACGGCATTTTATATGTAAAGAAGGAAATTTTGTAGAGGACAGTAGTTAGTCTGAAAAATACCATCGCGTCGAGTATTTTAAATGTAGCGCACGTAATAAATGTAAATAAATTATATAATTATTAGTGTGAAATAAATTAGTTATATTGTACAAATAAAGACTTTAAATAAACTTGTTAGTGTTATAAATGTAGAACCTTTGATAATAAATAAAGACAATAAATTAGATTAATAAAAATAATACAATAGATTAAAAATCAGATATTAAGACAAAGAAATTAATTTTAGCTTTAGTGTGGATACGTTCAACCCTATGCAAAAGAGAACGATTGATAAATTGTAATATGCTTTGTTCTGACAAGAATTATAATATAGAATATTAATGAGGTTGATTGAATGAGATGAGGCTGATAGTCAGACCAACAGACGGTAGATAAGAGTGGTTTAAGAAAAGGGATAAATCACCAACAAATTAATATAGTGCACCTGTTAACAAAGTAATGCTAAAAGTATAAATATTGCTAGTTGCTGGTGTCATCTATTATGGCCTCTATTTTTAAATAAATCACTCTTTCGATGGATAAAAAAATGATACAATTTTAACTCACATCAATCTTTTTTAATAAAAGTATTTAATGAAAGAATTTAATATAAAGGACGGTGGGCTGCGTGCTGAATTTAAATGGGCCCACGTCGAATAAATTCCCATTTTGTAATGTTCAAAGCGAGGATGATTTTTAAGACAATAAATATTCATACTGCCGATTTTTTATACGGATTTATGATGATCCCACGTAAACTATTTGATATTAAGGGATATAGTGCGAGAGCTCGATCAACATTAACTGTGTTAATATTAAATAAAGGAAATTAAACGATGCTATAATAGAAAAGGCACTGAATTTTAAAAAACTAAAGTTTTATCTTTATCTCTTGTTAAACGGATAAAATCAGCCAACAATATGCAATTAATACCTAATTTAATCGATACATCTCGATCAAGCCAGTTAATGTTAAAGTTGAAGACAATATAATATGAAAATAAATTAGTTGTTGAAAATAAATCATAAATTTTAAATAATAATAACTGTTCTCTGCATAAATTTATAATATACCACTGATCAAATAGGAATATTGTGTACGGTTGTAATATATTGCACGTTTATTGAAAGCAATACCGTAAAATATAAGATTAATTTAATTTACTGATGACGCTTTTATGTGGATGATATTTTTGTTATCTGGATCCATGAGAAAAGTAACTTTACATTATATAAATATATATATATATATATATATATATATATATATATATATATATATATATATAATATATATATATATATATATATATATATATATATATATATATATATATATATATAATATCAATTCCTAAACCGTATAAGAATAACAAACCAATGAACACGGACTGAGATTTGAACAAGCCTTATAATCAATACCCTAAATAAAAAACATAAAATTTAAGGGGTTATCCTCTCCGAGTATGTAAACTGTAATCTGGAGAAAAAATGACTCAGAAAAAGTGTAATGTCGACCAAACGAATGCCGAATAGATCTCAAAATGTTTTTTAAACTGAAAAGTAATAAGAGTCTAAGAATTAAAAGATAAGCTTAAATAGTTTATGGGTTCCTTTAGATATATTTTAAACAAAACCGGAGAAAGACAACATACCTGCCGCAATCCTTTAGTTACAAGAAATTTTTTCGATAGGGTAAATTTCGAGGCATAGTCCTAGGATTTAGAGCTTTTTTGTATGTTTTAGGACCTGGTAATTTTTCATAAAAGTTTTTCTTCCCTTAGACTGACTATTTTCCAAGAAGACGGAGTTCAGTCTACCCCTGCGTTTACAAACGGTCCATTTGCTCTTTATACCATTGAGATTTTATTCTCCTCATCTGCTCTGGAGACCACTAGCTTTTGCTTCAACTCTACCCTAGGTCGGGACCCACACAGGGTTCTTTCAGCCAACTCAGCTTATTCCTTGTTAATTATATAGGTGTTAAAATCTGTTTAGCAGAAAATGGTTGACTTTAATTAGAGCGGTCGTAAATATTATTAAATTTATCTGACTTGGTCCCATTGTTAAGACCTTGTACCCCAGGTAAATCATTGTTACCTTAAACCGGGCCTTTTATACTAATATCGGTTAACCCCGGATGTTTATAGTCGGTAATAATTGAAGTGAACTATTTACTACTAAACAAACTTTACTCGTCTACCTCTCCTCTTTTATCCCGATTTGAAACCAGCTGTATCCGGTGTAAACTTACTCAGTTCACCTATCACTAGTCAGAGTTTTATAATTAAGTCTGGTATACTGTTTTCCCTAAGTTTTTCTAAGTAGATATTTTAATAATTTTTTGAAATGGTTGAAATATCTAATACGAGTATTTTTTTCATTATTGGTATAGATAAGTTATAAACACATTAGCCTGAATTATTTAGTAGTCTCCTTTTTGCATATTACAGTTTTTTTACGCTTTAAGTAATCTAATTGTTTTAGATAATCTCATCACACCTTTTTACAACCTAGTAAACTTCGAATGGGATACTGTTGTGTGTATCTTGAACTGATTTTAACCAGTTATAATCACTGTATTTATTTACTAAAAAATATTGATTTCTTTGAAATTTAATAATTTTCATACTTTTTTTTAACTGCTACACATTTGGTACAATCAGGATTTATAATACTGAATGAATTTAGGAACATAAACTGCTTATTTTTATTGTCTGGACTTCCAGATCGATAGCGGATTTCTAAATATAATTATTGCTAGCTTGAATCAATAGTGCAGGGCAGTATAGAAATATCTTTGTTACCATTTTAATTTAATTATTACAGTAATTTAAAAATGTTTAGCCTATGGACTATAAAACATGGCGGAGCATCATTTTCGAGACCATAAATATTCATATTGATGTTTTTTAATTTATGATCGCGTGGATCCCACGTTTACTATTTTATAAAATCAAGACTTATTTTCATGGGATTATTGTGTGTAAATTCATGAGCATTCCACCGGGCCCATTGGCGATTTTTAATTAGATCACTAAATGAAACTTGATAGTTTTTATGTTGAGATATTAATTAACGAGATCCTTTTCGTTGTGATCGAATCAAACCGGATTTTATATAGAGTGACGCTTTAAATTTTGACAAAATTATTTTAAAAAAGTTTGATGCTGTACTAACATTTTTTAGGTACGAAATTTTAAAAAGCACAAAACCTTGTAAAAGTTTGTCTTTGAAAATATGCACCTTACTTATGATTGGCTTATAATAAAACTAAGAAGCCTAGAATTTAAAGAAAATAGTATTCTTCTTCAGGTTTCATCAAAAATTTAAGTTGATAAGCAGCAAAAAATTATTTTGTTATCGTACTGATTTTAAAAATCAGACCTATTCAGTAATAAAAGATTTGAGTTCAGAACTGATTAAAATGACATTAATACCAACGTGTACTGCAACAGCCATGGCTGTAGTGCATGATGGTTGTAGCTAATATTTGCCGTTCAGGTGCTAGGAGTAAGTCGTACTGCTCAAATAGCCATTCAGCGGTTCAATAAAAACAGCAACTACACTATACTTAATTTCACGTTAAAAACGAAAAGTTTAGCTTATGCAGTTAGTATTGCCAAAACTCTCAGGCACGTGTTGCTACTAGACTGCCGATATACGAGTCATTCTAATTAGAGCCGTATTCAGCACTGCGTAGATGTAGTTAACTTACATTATAAATACTTGTTTCTTAAATATATATATATATATATATATATATATATATATATATATATATATATATATATATATATATATAGATATAGGTATGTAGTTATTTCAGGTCTGATAAAAATAGTTAGGTTTAACTATTGTTTAAAATGTTACAAGTACATGTTTATTAATGATTTAGATGTTATGTGTATGGGACTAGTGTATAGAAGATAAGTCAATCCTCGCAATGGTTTAAGCGTCAATCCAACTAAATGTTCTTGTATTTCATTTGATCGTATAAATAAACTAATAGCTAATAGATGTGTTCTTAATAATGTACTCTTGGATTCAGTTACTGAGATTAGAGATTTGGGTGTATTATTGGATTCTGCATTGACATTTAAAAGCCATTTTCTTAAAATTAAGGAAACAGGATTTCGTAATCTTGGTTTTATTTATCGTAACAGTCATGATCTCTTACCTATTGTATTCAAATTATTGTATTGCTCTCTGGTACGCTCAGGTCTTGAATACTGCTTTGTTGTTTGGTCCCCATTTCATCAAGTATACATTGATGGATTGGAGAGCGTTCAGGAGAAGTTTCTAAGACCTTTAGCTTTTCAAGCACATATTAATATAAAACTGAAAATTATTTCATAGATTATTCCATAATATTGTTTCAATTTAACATTGCTACATTGAAGAACCGCAGGTTGAAAGCTGATATGTTATTTTTGTTTAAAATTCTAAACAACGTTATTAATCGTCCCTCGTTATTATCCAATTAAACACAATACATAGAACTCGATACTCTGCACTCTTTTATATTCCTTTTCATAGCACTGATCATGCTCGTCATTTTCCATTGTCAAGAATGCTCAGCTCTTGCAGTGACCTCCTATTGGATCCTTTCTGCCCAAACATTAATGTTTTTAAAAGGCAACTTAAGAATCTAATTATTAATCTAGATATGTGATATATTTTTTTAACTTTTGTGATTTGATATACTGTTTTAATGTACAAATTTTAACTGGTTACTTGTTTCTTTGTTATTGTTTTGACGTTTATTGTACATGATCTTTACTTTTTACTATTTGTTGTATTTTATTGTAAACGGATCTACCGTTGAAATAAATAAATAAATCTTAAGTAAGCTTTTTATTATTGTAGAATTGATCTGCATGATCTTTACTTTTTAATATTTGTTGTATTTTATTGTAAACGGTTCTACCGTTGAAATAAATAAATAAATCTTAAGTAAGCTTGTTATTATTATAGAATTGCTAGGTTACCGGTTTCGAGGCTTATAATATATGCTCCATGATCAGGTCATACTGCATAGGTCTTTATTTTAACAAAAACTAAAAGCTAAAAACAACGTAAAACAAAAAATTAACACCTAATACAAAACAAGAGTTAAAAAAATAGTTTCAATTCAAAATTGAATTATTTAAGCAAACAAATCTACATTAATTAACTAAGAGAGTTGGTACTATATTACTGCTAATTAAATGTAAAAATAATTTTGTGAGAAAATTGACATAGTATACAATATATTATTAGGATATTATTGGCATTGGTTTTAACCAGTCTGATGAAAACTGTACACTATAGTCAGTTTATAGTTGATTAGATGGATATAGGGTATAAAAATTAAATTTTAAATAAAAGCATTGTTTAAAAAAGAATATACAACCTTTAGCAGAGTAGTTTTTGCCTTTTAATCTGCCGTCAGGTGGCGGTCTCTAGTAATAAACTTCAAAAACTATTAACAGAAATTTAATTTTGTGCAGATTTCTACTGGAATATATTTGCATCTGCTCGACCTCTAATACAAACCTATCAATGGATACCAGATTGTAAAGAAAACATAAGATTAAAATAAATGCTACTTGTTACTAATTATCATTTGTTTTGGTTAAATGTGTGTTGTGTATGTGTTCAAATCTAAATCGGTCGATAATCTATTATAATGTAGGTAAACGTCCCTTTTTTTAATATTTATTAGTTTATCAGATATTTCATTTGTTTATTTGAATTGTTAGAAAATGATTAAATATTTAATGAAAGTAGACTTGATTGCCATCGTCTTAGAAGACTCATTCGATGGTTTATTTTTTGTTCGAGACTTAAGTTTTATCACTTTTTAAAGAAGAAAATCTTTTTAAACAATGATTTTATGTACTTTTTGGAAACAATAAATTTTCAATTTTTTAAGCTTTAAAATGTTGTTTGAAAATATAGCAAATTTGTGGGTATGGTTTTTTGAGAATCTTTTTGAAACAAATAAACATATTGATATGTTACAACAAAAGGCAATACATATTCGGGACAAATCTATGCGTTGGGTAAAAGGGATCAATAATTAACAAAACTTAAATAAATGGTACTATCTATTTTATTTATTTATTTATTTTGTATAGACACATCATTGTTACCTGTCTCTTTACATAAATGAAAATGTTTTTTTCAATTAATTTGCCCAATCTAACCTGTTTATTATTGAAATAATTTTAAATTACTCAGAGATAGATATTGCAAAAATTGAATACAAATTATTTTAATAGTTTTATAACAATAATTAAAATTCTAAAATCTACGCCTAAACATTAATATCAAAATAATAACTCAAGGTAAAAAAACAACAAAATTGTTTACAATAATAGTTATAAAAATGAATAATAGCATTGTTTTCATGAACTAAAATAATTAAAAGTAACTGCAGGTTTTTCTTATGCAACTGCATATTCAATAACGCAGTAGAAAAATGAGTTCGTGGCTTTGGTTCACTTTATACAGATTAATCCGTATTCAAGATGAATAGTTATCCGCAGTTATTAATAATAACTGCCAATAATTAATAGTCAACTATCCAAAATAATGCTACAATTTTTATAGATTTTTGTTCGGTATTCTTATGTAAATAAATCCTTAGTTATTATAGAATGTGTAAAAATTTAGTATACACTATTTTTATATGTATCTTTCCAATAAAATAAATGTTGATCATGTTACCATTGCTTAAAAAATAATTTCTTTTTTAAACAATGTTATTACGGTTTGAACCCGATTCTCCGTTATGGAAGATCAATTGACTTTTTACTGGACCAAAAGCCTTTGTATTGGCAAAATACTGCATTTCACCAAATACTAAATATGTATTAATACCCCAGTCAAGGAAGAAAAAAATAACACCATACATAACATTCCTCAGTCGGAATGTTATGTATGGTCTTAAATGCTATATGAGGTAGAAGCTTAAATTCTGAAAGCCGAATCCGTAAAAAATTAGAGGCATTCCAAATGTGGCTATATAGGCGTATTCCAAAAATTCCTTGGACTGTAAAAGGCTCAAACTGCAAAGTGTTCAGACGAATTTGACATGACAGAAAGCTTATGAACCCAGTTAAAGAAACACATCGTATTTGGGCCACACACTTCGAAACGATAAATACTTTCTTTTACACTTATCGTGCAAGGAAGCGTAGAGGGACAAAAAGGCTTGGGAAGAAAGAGAAAATCGTAGCTGAGGAATATCAGAGATTAAACTAACTTCAGTGTTGAACAGGTATTTCACATTGCAAAAGATGGAGAAGCGTTTAAAGAAGTGATCGCCAACCTTCGTTACACAATAAGAAGAAGAAAGGAAATATAAGAGGTAGCTGATGAAAAATCCGTGAAGAGATTTCGACTCGAGTAGTCGAACAGTGCGGACGTGCTTTAGTAGGAGCAACTGACCTGACGTCAACGGGGCTTTTCAGCTCCACGGTGGGTAAGACACCGTTAGTGGCGCAGGCACTTGACTTTTTATTAAAGCGAAGAGCGGATGTTATTTTTTTACTAGCTTAAACCGCAGAGAGACTGATTTTATAGGCCTCTCTCAGAGGGCTATAATAAATAGCATTCCGTTGAAAAATACAGGATATCTGTATGGTGTCGACAGGGATGACACTGTAAGGCCTAGTTTTGAATCTAGGTCGGACAGCAACGGCCCCTGCGCCTACAGAGCGAGAAACGGCAAGAGGCACCCTCCTGGAGACAGGAATGAAAAACCGCGCCAGGGCCTGGGAAGGTACCCAGTATCCACTCAATACGCATCGAGGGGAAAAACAAAAAACCACAATCGTCAAAATAGACAGCTCCCAAATGTCGTCGGTTTCAGCTGAAACCACCGAGCTTCCAGCTCAAGTCGTTGTACACCCCGCCCTTTCATCCAATGTCGAGTCAGAGTATGTATCGGACGATACAGCTCCAGATTTAATTCCACATATCCCTCCATCTCCATCCATTTCGGAACAATCTGAAATGGATACCCTAGACCGGTTGTCCGATGATGAATATAGTAACGATGCGATTGACCTTCAGTCAATCAATTCAAATACAGCTATTTCTAATACCGATGATAATTCCACCGCGGATTTTAATAAAAAACGCTCAGTCTTCGAAAAAACCAACGTATACAATGTTCGTCGCAGAGAGGACGGAAAAGCTCCCATCAAAAGACCGTGTTATAGTCCGGAACAAAATCCTGAGGAAAAAGATGTCGCAACTCAGATGTAACTTCTCATCCAGAAAATGGATGACATGCAGAAGAGCCATAACAGGCAAATTGAGGCTTTGATGGAACAACTATCAGAGCTCCGCAAAGAAATTAAAACCAAGGACCGCGAAAATAAAGAGTTAGTTGCGCGAATAGTGCAACTAACGGAGAAAAAGGAGGAGGAGCCTAAGGTTCCCGCAAAGCGCACGCGCGAGGCAAGTGCCAGCAGGCACAATGAAATGAGGGCCGAACAACCCGAAAAATTGGCGAAACACCATGAAAAGGTCGAAAAACCGACAGGTGTAGAACCACAAAATAATCCAAGTGAAGAAGTTTGGCAGGAAGTGACCAAAAAACAAAAAAAAAAGCTACCACTGCTAAAAACACCGACGAAGCCACGCCCACAAAAACTGTGAGCGTAGCACAAAGACAACGAACTCTTGTCAAAAAAAGACAAGAGAAAAAAAGGATGGCGAAATTAAAGCTCGTCAAGCCAAAAGAGCCCAGAAGGAAAACGAAAACACACAAACAAAGCCCAGTACAAGCAAAAGTACTACAAACAGCGAACCAGTGGTAGCCGCTGACAAACAAGCCAAATTGCTAAAACCACCGGCAATAATTCTGAAAACTGTAGGAGAAAGCCAAAATATCCTGTGCAAAGCGGCAGAGAAAGCCATCTCTTCAGACAACAAATTTGCAAAATCTGGGCGATCTGTAGTAATACAGACCAAAAGCAGAGAGGGGTACCTAGAGATGGTAAAAATACTGGAAAACCACAAACCGGCTGTCGATTTCATAGCGTACCCTATCGACACACCGAAGACGAAAAGACTTCATGGTCAACATGGACCTAAAAACAATTGCGGAAGCAATTGAAGACAAAGGCATTGACCTTATCAAAATTGAGACAGTCAGATCACTGAAAGAGGGGAAAAAACTAATATCTCTCTACAAAATCACTGTTCCGGAAGAGGAAACAGAAAAAATAAGAAAAATAAATAACCTCTGCTACCTCCGAATAAGAGTAGAAGATGAAACTAGACAGCAACGTGACGTTCTACAATGTTACAACTGCCAAAACTTTCACCATGGATCTAGTGCCTGCCACTGTGCCTTGCGTTGCGTGAAATGCGGAGAACACCACCGATCATCAGACTGCCAGAAGGACAAAGAAACAGCAGCCAAATGTGCCAACTGCGGAGAGGCACACACAGCCAGCTACAGGGGGTGCTCAAAACCACCAAAAAGGAAAACCAAAGCAACAACTACTCCTAAATTCAGAGATGCACCAAGTGCACCCACCACCCGGCCTAACGTAAGTTATGCCGCAGCGACAAAAGCAGCTGAACCTCCAAAAGCTACTCATGTAGCACAAACGAGCGCCTCCACCGACAGCGATAAACTTATCGCTGCCATGAACAACCAGCTAAGAGCATTCACAGATCACTTCTCGGAAATGTTCGAAAAAATCACACTTGTCCTCGATGCGATGAGCAGATGTAGAAACGAATAATGCCAGTTGAACAGTTGGACGAGCTAAAGATCGGATCGTGGAATTCGGGCGGGATTCGTTCGAAAATTAACATTCTTGACGAGATTACCAACAGACTCGCTATAGATGTCATTGCCTTACAAGAGACTAGACTAGTCGAGAGAATTAAAACAAAAATTCCTGGTTATGTCATCTATAGAGAAGATCGTACTTCGCGCTCAGGTGGCACGGCCATTATGGTAAGAGGGCAAACAGACCACCATCTAGTGCCCACACCACTTGGCCTGGTCACCATGGAAGCGACAATAGTTCGAATCGTCATGGCTAACGAGACGCTGAAAATAGTTTCGGCGTACGTTAGACCACATGATCCGGTACTAAATGAAGATCCCGATCTAATATTAGATTCCGACGAACCGACGATAATTATCGGTGATCTGAACGCTAGATCGCCCAACTGGTTTGACCGACGCACGAACGTTAACGGTAGACGACTCTGTGCCTATCTTGAAAACAAAAATAACACCATAGTAACGGGTCTCACAGACCCAACATGCTTCCATGGAGAACTTCCGTCACACATCGACATAGCAATTCTGCACAACATAGGGAACAACACGAAATACAATCTGTAAATTAAGGCGATTTCACGCATAATGTAATCGTCATGACCCTAGGCGCAGTGGAACTAAATCCACTACAACCCACCAAATAAAGATAATTAACTGGCCTAACTTCAGAAGAGTAGTAACCGAAAATATTGGAACAATTCGAACAATCAACAGTATAGTCAGCACAAAAACAGAAAATAAAATAACGTAAAAAGGCAGATTTAAAGAATTTTAATGAGATAAAAGATCTCATTAAAGAAAAAAATAGAACAAGAAGAAGAGCGTAAAGAACAAGAAATCAAGAAGACATAAGAATTGCTAATGAATTAGACAGAGAAGTCAAAAGAAGACTAAATGAGCACAGAAGCGAGCACTGGAACAATTTTATCCAAGAGCTAAATCCAAATCAATCCGCATTCTGGAAAGTATCAAAAATACTCAGGAAAGACAAAAAACCTATACCGCCCCTACACGGAACAAACGGTAGAGTATTTACCGAACAGGAAAAAGCTGAAGTAATGCGAGAGACACTCGAAACCAACAACATGCAAAACTTTCACCCGGCAGAAGATCTAGACTTCACGGAGGAAGTAGAAAGAAGCGCTAGACGCTTAAGAAGAAGAAAAGGCATAATATGCCTAGAACATACAAGCCCGGATGAAATCAAAGAACTAATCAAACTATTAAATCCAAAGAAAGCAGCTGGGCCTAATAAAATCACAAACAGGGCAATTAAAAATGTACCAAACAAGATCATAGTGTACATTGCAAACATAATAAAAGGAATACTACGACTGAGATACTTTCCAGACAGGTGGAAAGAAGCCGAAGTGATAATGATTGGAAAACCGGGAAAAGACGGGAGCTTTCCACAAAACTACAGACCAATAAGCCTACTTTCATGCCTAAGTAAAATAGCCGAGAGAGTAATCTTAAAAAGACTTCAAACAGAGTCTGAAACAATCGGAATGATTCCAGAAGCACACTTCGGCTTTAGATCCAGGTACTCTTGTGAACTACAAGTACTTTATCACCAAAGGATATAATGAGAAAATGTACACCGCTACAGCGTTTCTAGACGTTAGTAAGGCGTTTGACAGAGTATGGCACGAAGGCGTTCTCTACAAAATGAGTCAAAATGGATACAGTGAGGCGATGACATGTCTCCTTGCGTCATACCTGACAAACTGGAGATTCAGAGTTCGAATAGGGCCTGCCCTGTCCGAAGTTGGAACTCTGGAGGCAGGTGTGCCTCAGGGAGCGGTGTTATCTCCATATCTGTATACCATATACACTGCAGATACACCCAGCGATCATAAAACTCTGCTTAGCCTGTACGCAGACGATACAGCGTTAGCAACAAGTAATAGAAACATAAATTTTGCAACCAGAGATTTACAATGCTCTCTGAATCGATTATATGCATGGTGTATAAAGTGGAAAATAGCACTAAACCCGGAAAAAACATAGGCCGTCATGTTTATAAAACGAAGACAAATACCCAACATGGAACTAAACCTAGCAAATGAAAACATAAAATGGAGCAATCAAGCTAAATATCTAGGAGTGACCCTTGATCACAAGCTCACATTCACTGAACATGTTAACCAATCGATACATAAAGCGAAATTAACAAAGATACAACTTGCCTCGTTAATAGGCAGGAAAAGCAAATTAAACTTCTGGACAAAAATAAGGGTAGCAAATAGCATAATCCTTCCAACGCTAACATACGCATCAGCAGCATGGGGACATACATGCAAATCAAATAGGAAGAAATTGCAAGTAGCTCAAAATCAGCTAATCAGAGAAGCACTAAATGTACCGAAATACGTACCTCTACGATACTTATACAGAGATACAAAGCAGAAAAGAATTCTTCACACAATGAACGAAAAAGCATATGACATATTCAATGAGATAAGAAACCACCCCAACAGAAAGCTGCGAGAGCTAACGGATTATGATGCAAACATTAGGACGACACATAGACGGCCTAAACAACAAATAGCTGGATATATCCTAGTAGCATAAAAGCAAACGTAAAGACTGAGATAGGCACAGACTAGTCAAATACAACGCGGGTTAGAAGTAGGAAAAAAATATATATTTAGTTTTAAGCTTTAGTATTAGAATAAAATCCGTTAAAACACCTTCTAACTTCGCGAGTTAATTATAGTGACAATGAGTAGACCAACATCTATTCATAATTCAAGGATAATTCAAGTGATAATGACCCCTATCACATACATGCATAAGCACGCGGAAAGTACAAAGAGAGCCTTACTCTCTTCGTACAGCCAACTTTTTGGCTCAGCCCCTTAAGGCAGGTCTATTTGGGAGACCAGAACGCGACTTTCTGGGCATCGAGGCCATGTGCGGCAAGCATGGGCTCGATGGCCAGACCAGTCGTGCGCTCAGCTGGCGGGGAAAACAAATTAATTTTTGCCAAATCGGCAGCTGAGTGACCGAACACACACTTTTCTTGTGCGGAGGGGCATCAGCTTAGGCTGATGCCCCTCCGTGCAGGGCACACACTTTCTAGGGACATCAAGTCCAAAGTAATGCTTATACCAAGTAAATTCAGTAAAGTAACTAGGGAGAAAAGCTTTTAGCTACCCCTTAATTTCAGGTGGCCTAACCACAACCATGTAGATACGGAGGGTGTTGTTCATTACCCAAATCGCCCGACGTAAAGTTCATAAGCCTTCGCTGCGTATGTCAGACGTAGTGAAGGGGTGGAAGAAAAACCTGGGGGTCAGATAGGTACCGATCCAGAATGATTAGCTCTTCTGGAGCGTGACCGGTTTGATCTTCGGACATGTGGATACCACTGACTAGCAGTGGTATACACATGTCACTAGGGGTTGGGTTGAACGCTTCGCGCGTGTGTGTGTGTGTGTGTGTGTGTGTGTGTGAATCCGTGAAGACGTACAGCTGATTTTGTTTGGTTCTTTTTTATACAATCTTAAAAGGTGAAAATTATAGCTTTTAGCTTATAAAAAGTTTCTTATACATTCTAAAGAAAATGTTTCAAATAAAAGTTGTAGATCATGAAACGATATTTCTTTTAAAAGTTTTCAAAATAAAATACATAAACAATTGACCGAAATAATTCAAAAAAACCTTATTTTTGTACTAATCTAGACGGTGCAGTTCTCCCTTGTCCTTTTCCGTGGCGATATTTTGCAAGTACCACTATTTTAACGTTTTATAACTTTTTACTTCGTCACTGTGTATATACCATCTATGAGTTGAATAATAAAATTTGAATATTTTTTAAAATTTGTTTTAAGTTTCAGCTCTTAATGTTAGTAAACAATAGAAATATGTTTTTTTATTGTTATCTGATTTCCTCTAGACCATGAAAAGTATTTTTTAATTAAATGTGTTTTTCACCAGCTTTTTATTCAGCCTACATACAAGTGTATGCCATAAAAAATATCAAAGTTATTAGAAATGTTTATAAGCTAAAAAGTGAGCCCTTTTTCAAACTGATTTTTAATAACAAATTTAATAAAATCTTGAGGTTTTTATAATATATCTTAAAAACCAAAACTCAAAAAATCGATCGCCATTTACAAAATATCTCAAGATTGACTGTTTGGGCAAGTACAGTTGTTTAAATAAATGATCTGTATGAAATTTAGCACACTTTATTAACTCATTAACTGCCACAATTTTAAAAAGTTGTATTACATTTTGTTATGCGAAAACAACAGAAAGTTATTATCATTTATAAATTATACTGCAAAAATAAGGGTTTTTTTAAATTATCTCGATCAATTCTTTATGTATTTTAATTGTGAAACTCTCAGTATTAAAGAACTTTTATGATTAATATTTTATATTTTAATCATTTTTCATTAAAATGTATAAGAAATGTTTAATAGTCAAACACCATGTTTTTTTTTACTTTCTACTTGTATTGTTTAATAAAAAATTAAAGCAAAATGAGGTGTACGTTTTCACAGAATTGTCATCAGCCACCCCTCATATACCTTTTAGAAAATTTAAATAACTTTATAAGATTTGTTTAGCTTTTTTTTCTTAGCTGGGGTAGACCAGTCTAAAGTGAAAAACTCTAAAAAAATCAGTGATTTCACGTAAAAATCTTATACAGATATTTAAAGGTTTTAAACGGTATATGAAGGGTAGCTGATCAGAAATCCGTGGAGACGTAAAGTTTTACTTTGTTTTTTTTAAGCTTAAAAAACAAAAAAATATGTTTTGCCTATAAAAACATGTTACACAGCTACTTGAAATTATAGAAATTAATAAGTTATTAAAGAGTGCTAAATATCAACCAGATCAAATAGTTTATTTATAAATTATTCAATTTGTTTACCACAAAACAGTGATTTGTTTAGTTTTAAAACATTAATATTAACTTTGATATCGTTTATTCCACATACTTATATAGAGGCTCAATGAAGAGCTAATGGAATAACTTTTTAAAAAAACTTAAACTTCTATACCAATACGAACCAAAATAGCATTTTATTCTTGATATCATACTTTCATTGTATATTAACATTAAAAGCTGAAAATTAAAAGGCTTCTAAATGAAGATCTAAATTTTATGATACAACTTATAGATGGTGTATACAGTGAAGAAATAAAAAGTTATAACCAGTTAAAATTATGGTACTCGTAAATACTACCACGTAGTGGAGGGAAAAACTGTCCGAGCTCCGTTTTTTTAGATTGGAACTTTAAATTAAAGCGCGCTGGCAAAATTTGCAATATCTTGGCTTCTGTGGCGCGTAGAACCTTCATTTTTTTTAAACTGGGGTAGTTCAACAAAATAATAAAAATTGTGCCATTTTTACCCCTCGGAGAATCCCAAAGAATAAATTGATTAAATTATTTTATGGTTTTAGACGCATTTCAAAGTTTCTCTTAAAAATTTAAATATTTAAACTATTATTTCTTTAGTTCTGAACGTGTAAATAGTGAATAATATTAAAATCAAAATCCTGTTCAAAGTTAAATGTGACAGTGTACTGAAAATCGTAGAATTCTGTGAGTACAAAACTGCATTATTAATAACCTTAAAATCAGAAGTTTAAAAGGCAAAATATTTTATCGATTTCAATTCAACTTATCGATTATTGACAACAACTTTTTGCTGGTTCTTGCTACTAACAAGTAATTAGGCTAGGCTGCTGTTTAATTTTATTAAGTGGCCAAGTCCGGCTTTAGATCCTCTGTGCCAATGTACGTAAATTCTCAGCGGGAAGATGGATGAACCGGAATCAGCTGCTACCTCACGAAATATACCCACTACGTCACATATATCTTACTCCAATGCATTAAATAGTTTCAAATATCCTTCAAAAGACCAAGGTATTATACTTTCAACCATACAAGGAATAAAAGTTTTCGAATATATAAAAGCTGTTGGATCAATAGTACAGCCCAAAAATGTTGTTTGGGCATCCAAAATATCAAACAACCGCATCTGCATCTACCTCTCCTCTAAATATGTAGTTGATCAATTTCTTAGCTCCCACAAATATATAAATATTGATGGTAACCAGATTGAAGTAAGAAGACTTATAACCCCCGCCCAGAGACTCATCATATCTAATGTATGTCCTACTATACCTAATAGCTTAATTGAAGAGCACTTAAAAACTATGGGTATAAAATCCGCCTCCAATATGACGTTTCTACGAGTAGGCATGCAAGACTCAGAATACAGCCACGTACTCAGCTTTAGGAGGCAAATGTTCATAAGTCCTTTAGAAAATGCATCAATTCCTGACTCATTTTTAATCTCATTCGACAATACATCATATCGACTATACATTTCCATAGATGGTTTAAACTGCTCCAGATGCAAGATTGTCGGACATCAAGATTCTGACTGTCCTTCTTTATCATCATCAAGCAACTCAATTAATCAAATGGAAACTGACCACCACGTGAATATACATAACTCTACCAATGAAAAATATAATCAGCTACAAGATCAACCACGAAACCAATACCAAGAAGATACCGAAACATTAATGGAACCAGAACCCAATACCATACAAAATCACGCATCAGCTACAAAAGACCAAACCACTTCCTCACAAACAAACAATGAATTACAAATCTTGAATCAACCAAAAATATTCCAAGATAATTCCTTAGTAATTGAAAGCGATAGAAAAAGCACTAAAATTACTCCTGCAACTAAAAGACAAATATCCTCTCCTGAAATTCTTGAAAATGACCTACCTCCTCCCGATACTCAAAAACCTAAGAAAAAGCCTAAAACCCAAGAAGATATTTCAATTATTCTAAATCAAATTAAAGAAAAAATTGAAAATAGAAACCCTTCCTTTACACTTACTTTTCATGAAATATGTGATTTTCTGGCAAATTCCCTTCACTCAAAACATCCTGAAGTCATTGTTAAAAATTATTCAAATGAAAGCCAAGAAATAAAAGAAATTTTAAACTTTATATATTCCCAAATACAAAATAAAACTTTAAAAAACAATATCACCAGATTGAAGAAGAAACTGCTTTTCAACAGTCCTTCTTCTACTGACGAAACTGACCAAGAATCAAGTTCTCAACAATAAATAGTTAACACATAAAGAGTTAATGGCCAGCACATTCATATTACAGTGGAACCCCAACGGTTATTTTACACATATAGAATCCATTAAGCTTCTTATACACGAATATCTTCCTTTAGTCATATGCCTAGAAGAGACCCATTTCAAGCACCAAAGTGTGACATTAAAAAATTATGTTCCTTTTCTAAGAAACCGAGTTGCAGATCACTCAAGCGGCGGAACAGCAATTTTTGTAAGGGATGACATAGAGTCAACTGAAATACAACTACAAACAAATCTCGAAATAGTTGCAGTGTCAGTCACCCACAAAATGAAAATCAATATTTGCAATGTATACTTACCTCATCCTACTGATTTAGACATAACTGAACTAAGCAATGTTTTAAACCAAATTCCACACCCAAAAATAATATTAGGCGATTTTAACTGTCACAACAGTACTTGGGGAAGTAACAAAACCGACAAATGTGGCAATCTCCTAAATAATCTCATTGATAATTTAAATTTAGTCTTACTAAACACTGGCAAATCTACTAGGTTCAATTCATACAATGGTACATTTTCTGCCATAGATCTCTCTTTATGCAGTCCGTCGCTAGCTCCTTTATTATATTGGGACACATTGGGGTATTTATATGATAGTGATCACTTTCCTATCACGATAACCATAAACACTAATGATAAATCAACTTTTCCAATTCACCAGACATGGAAAATAAAGTCAGCTGACTGGAATTTATATCGAACACTGATAGAAGAACAAACAAACAAATATAATTTAACCAATAACGCAAACCAAAACCTGGAAATATTTAATAACATTATTATTTCTGCAGCAACAATCGCAGTGGGAAAAACAAAATCGAGTCAAAGGCAGCCAGTTCCTTGGTGGAATAACGAAATTGCACAAGCACTCACTTTGTCTAAACACGCTTTTAACGTTTGCAAGAAACATAAAACTATCGAAAACCTTTTAAGGTTTAAAAATCTCAGAGCTCAAAGCAGACAATTAATCAAAAAAGCAAAACGAGAAAGTTGGAAAAAGTACGTTTCTTCAATAAATCCTTCCACTCCCTTAGGCAACATATGGAACAAAGTCCGTAGAATAAAAGGTACAAAATACTTTCGAGGTATAGATACTCTATCATATAATAACCAAATGCATTCAAACAAAGAAGATATTCCAGAAATACTAGCAGATATATACGAACGTAATTCTAGTGATTCTAATTACAGCCTATCCTTTCTAGAGCACAAAAAACTAACGGAGTCTTCAAATATACAAATCACAGAGAGTGGCAATCCAATAAACAAACCAGTAAGTCTTCAAGAATTAGAATTTTGTTTAAGTGCTAAAAATTCGAGTCCAGGACCTGATGATATCCACCCTCTTTTCTTACGAAATCTTCCTCTGAATGCAAAGCTAATATTAGTTGATATTTTTAATAATATTTTTATTCATCATGACTTTCCTGATCTATGGTCGCAAGCAACTATAATTCCAATCCTTAAATATAATAAACCAAAAGACGATCCAAATTCCTATCGTCCAATATCACTTACGTGTTGTACCTGCAAACTTTTAGAAAAAATCCTTAATTATCGTCTTAAATGGTACCTCGAAAACAATAACCTAATAAGTATCAGACAAAGTGGATTTCGTACGGGTAGATCCACAACAGACAATCTAATAACACTTGAATCAAGTATACATGAATCCTTTCTGCACAACCAAAAACTTATTGCCGTGTTTTTTGACATAAGAAAAGCGTTTGACACAACATGGAGACATCTTATACTAAAAACACTTCAAGAATGGGATGTTCAAGGGCACATGTTGTCCTTTATTAAGAATTTTCTAGAAACACGAACTTTTCGAGTCAGAACCAATGGATTTACATCCTCCAGACGAATACTTCAAAACGGCACTCCACAAGGATCTACTCTAAGTCCTACTCTTTTTCTAGTTGCAATAAATAGTATTATACATCAAATAAAACTACCTGTATTTACTAGCCTATATGCAGATGACTTAGTCATTTATCTAAGAACAAACAATGTAACTCTGGGAACACATATACTGCAAACTACCTTACACACAATTGAAAGCTGGTCGCAAAACACGGGTTTTATATTCTCTAGTGAAAAGACACGTTATTTAATTTTTAGCAAAAGAAAAAATTATCCTAATGTTCAATTAACACTAAATGGAGTTGTTTTGAAACAAGCAGAAGAAATAAATTTCTTAGGACTTTCTTTTGAACGTAACTTAAACTGGGAAACCCACATCACCAATCTGCAACGTTCTTGCCAATCCAGAATTAATCTACTAAAGATGCTGTCAAATACCTCTTGGGGGGCAGATACAACAACCTTACTTACTCTATATAGATCACTAATACGAAGTAAACTAGACTACGGCTGTTTATGCTACGATACTGCTAACAAAACATGTTTAAAAAAACTTGACTACATTCAAAATATGTGCTTGAGATTAGTTTTAGGTGCCACAAGAACTATTCCAGTAAGTAGCTTACAAGTTTTGGCTAATGAACTGTCCTTAAGCCAACGAAGGCAACTCCTATCACTAAATTACGTTGCCAGAATTTCAGCAAACAACAGCAACGTAACCTACTCAACAATACTTTGCAGAACAAATATAACGTCCGATCTTTACAGAAACATTGCAATAAAAAAACTACCATTTCCCGAACGAATAAAACGTATTGGTCTTAATTTAGAACAGTTCAGTCTTACTATGCCTATTCATGTAAATGTTCCTCCTTGGATGATTAAACATCCAAAAATAGACACGTCTTTAAAAGAACTCCCGAAACATTCCACACATCCTTTCCTTATACAGCAAGCTTATAAAAATGTAATATCCAAATACCCAACAACCCATCAAATCTTCACTGATGCTTCCAAATGTCATGAAGGACATGCTGCAGCCTACATCTACGAAAACGTCAAGTCTACCATACGAATCCCAACAAATTGTTGTATATATACCGGAGAACTTACGGCAATTCATCAGGCCGTGAAAAAATGTTGTTCTATCAATGAAAGCAAATTTGTTATCATCACCGATTCAATGAGCGCATTACTTGGAATAAAACAGCTATATACAACTCACGCCATACTTCTCAAGATCAAAGAAGAGTTATCTTATCTACAGACTCAACAAAAAGATATTTCCTTTATCTGGGTACCTTCCCATATGGGAATAAGTGGTAATGAGGAAGTGGACTCTCTGGCAATCAATGCAACCACCAACCAAAGTATTGCTATCATAAATCAAATGCCTTGGACTGATCACAAAGTAAATATCAAAGCCCACGTATACAGAGCGTGGCAAACTACTTGGGATCACACTGCTAATAAACTCAAAGAATGTCTAAGTCAAGTAGGAACCAAACTCATCTTACCAAATAATAGAAAAGACCAAGTCATCATTAACCGACTCCGAATAGGACATACTTTCCTTACACACAAGCATATCTTCAACCAGGAGGCTGCTCCGTTGTGTACCAAGTGCAATACTCAGTTGTCAGTGAAACATATAATTGTTGAGTGTCCAGTGTACCAGAACGAAAGAATCGCGTGTGCCCTTAGTGATAATTTAAAAAGTATACTAACGTCAAATTTACAGTCTTTATTAAGTTATCTTAAAATGACTAAACTATATACCAGATTGTAAAAAATATTTTTTTTATGCAACAATATGTATCTTACTGTTTGTGTATGTCCCCCCGCTAATAACCCTTAGTGGTTGATGCGGGTATATTTGTTTAAATAAAAAAAAAAAAAAAATTATTTTATATAAAACTTACTAAATTTTACTATTATTTTGTAAGAATCATTTAAGTTTTATTGATAAGTGTATAGTATTTATATAAAAATATAATACATAATAATTCCAAATTATTAAAATACATTTAATTATTTTAGTTAATTTAATAAAAATAAGTAACTAACAAGTGTAAATATTATTTTTGTAGTTTACCCCTCCACTTTTGCGGGGCGGTATTTTACGAATACGATCACTTTAACGCCTTATACCTTTTTACACCTTCTCGGTATATATTTTTATAATTTGTTTATTACTAAGCTCTTAATCTTAATAAGCAATTGAAATATGATTTTTAGAAAAAAATACAATCTTGTTTCATATTAGTGGTCATAGAAGGATTTGTTTTACTTAAAAGTGTGTTTTTTACCAGCTTGTCGTTAAGCCTACTATCAAGCGTGTGATGTAAAAAATGTCAAAGTTATTATAATTGTTTAAAAGCCTTTTTCAAGCAGTTTTTAATAACAAATTCAATAAAATATTGTTTTTTAACATACCTTAAAAATTAATACTTAGAGAACTTATTTCGATTTCCAGAAGAATACCACTAGAGCTACTGGCTGGGCAAGAACAGTTGTTTAAATAATCGCTCTCCAGGATAAGCAAATTGAATAACTTATAAACTATTTGATTGATCTATTTGACATTTAGCACACTTTAATAGGTCATTAAATGCCACAATTTTAAGTAGTTATATTACATGTCATTATGCAAAAAACAAAGTTAATAACAATTATAAATTACTGCAAAATTATCGGTTTTTCGCAAATATTTTGGTGAATTGTTTATGTATTTTAATTTAGAAACTTGCAAACTGCAGAACTTGTCAAAATCTATAAATTCTATTTGAACTATTTTTCTCTAAACTAGATAAAAACGTTTTATAGGCAAAAAAAAGGATTTTCTTACTTTTTAATATTGTTTAAAACAAAAACAAACCAAAATCAGCTGTATGTTTTCACGGATTTTGTATTAACTACCCTTCATATATCTTTTAGAATCTTCAAATATCTGTATAAATTTTTACGTAAAATCAATAATTTTTCCCAGGTGGACTTTGTGGTTTCAATACAATAACTAAAAATAGCCAAAGTAATACATATTTAAAAATCTAATACTTTATTTATATTTATTTTTTGATATTTGTTCACTAATTTGCTTTTCCAAAGTTTATTATATCATAATTATTATAATACCAACAAAAACGTAAAATTTAAATTAATGCATCTCGAATATGATGTGTGCATTGTGAAGATAATGAAAAATAATTGAAGAAAATAATAAATATTTTTCATGTCAATTACGTAACGGAAACAGTGTAAAATACAAACATATAAAAAAGTTCAGTTATACTTACCAGAGTGTAATATTCATTTTTGATAAACCGAAGAATTTCTTATATGAAAGGAATCTGAAGATTATTAATCCATGACTTTCATATTAGACAAGGCCAAAACCTAGGGTCCGTTCGGAAAAATATTCCCATGAGATTGCATATTCATTTTCATGAGATACCCCAAAATAAGGTTCAAGAGGTCGCCAAGGCAAAAAATTTTTTAAATAATTTTTTTTAACAAATTGTAATAATAAATGTTTTCGGCTGAGACAGTTTTTTTATTTTTTGGGCCATTCTGAACAAAGTAGCTCTCCTAACATTTTTCTGTAAACTTAATCGTTTTCGAGTTAAAAACAATTTAAAACTGAAAAAAAAACGCAAACTTAAGATTTTGAAGGCTCAAAAACATTGATTGTTACAATTTGTTTAAAAAAATTGTTAAAAAATATTTGCCTGGTCGACCTCTTGAACCCTGTTTTGGGGTATCTCATGAAAGTAAATATGCAAAAAAACCTGATGGTAATATTTTTCCGAACGAACCTGAGCTTTTTGCCTTGTCTGAATGGTGATAAATAGTGCTCGGGAAATATGCAAAATGCATAATAAGTGCATATTTGCATATTTTGAATAAATTGTATAAGGGGATATGCATTTATTAAAAGTGCATATTTTCAGGTATAATACAATATAGACAATTATCTGAGAATGCGAATAATGCAATTGAGAGAGGTAGGTAAAAATATTCCTCGGAAACATCTCTTATTAATATTAGCATAATTATTAATTGTAACAATATGGGTAGAAAAACGCGATAATCCGCTTGCCGGCATTAAATAAAATCATAAATCATAAATCAATATGGTTTTTCCCGAAAGCTTAACAAATAACAAATTACCATAATCTGTATTAGCAAAAGACAAAATGCAATTTCTTGTTCTGTCGTTATGTCCATAGTTAGTTGGTTTTCCCAAAACTCATCAATTTCTTCTTGGCTGGGGTAGAATTTATTTTCATTTTCTACAGACGAATTTACTTTCTCATAGAAAGCCTTTTGTGCATGCGCAAAAAGTATATTGTCTCATTTCCGGTTGTTACCAATTTTGTATCTCCTTAGGCCACCTGAATCAACGGAGAGGTTTTGTTTTAATATGTCCAGACAGTGTTGTGCCATGTTATTTTCTGGATCATGTTGTAAGTGTCTTGCAGTATTCAGAATTATTTTTTTAGCTCTTTTAACTACTTTTCGACTTCCCAACTCATCTGACGTATTCCGTAATGTATCCAATATCCCTACGCAATAATTCAATTTTTCTCAGCAATCTTTTTCCCAGGGTGCAATTCTGTTTTCATTCCATCCGATATTAGTACCCGTCGTGTTCTGATCATAATGCACATAACATAAGCAGCGGCTGTTGCTGCACAGTAAATCAGCATATACAAATATTCTAATGTACGGGCTTCCACGATATAATTGGGAAGGACTTCAGTGTTCACAATTTGTAACAGCGCACGTAGTTTCTTACAAAAGTTTATGTTTGGTAGCGGTGTTCTGCTAAGTGGGCTTGTCCCATTAAATTCCTGTACGGCACGTGCCATTTAACTTATCAGGCTATCGTGCAATTATTTCTTGTCCTGCTGCATATTAACAGGTTAAGTTTCTTGTATGAGAGGCTCAGGTGGAATGTTATTATCCCAGATTTGGCCATATGGCTCACACTCTCTCTAAGGGAAACATTCACTTATCCCAGATACGTACAGTATCAAAAGGATTGAGCTCTGGTGGGGCTCTTTCCGTGGTGGTGGGGTGTTATCGAGCCCTAGGTGGCTTGTATGCTGCAGTATCTCCCAAAAATTTTCGTACACGTCTGGACGTCGCGATAAGTACAGCTTTCTGCATAGCCTTATAAAGATATTCCTTTAGACCCAGCTGTTTTATGTTCGCTAGCAGGTTTTTGGAAATAATACCAGTAGTAGATAGAATAATAGGTACTGTCGGGGTACTTTCCATTTTCCATTGTCTTGTAGTTTGTATTTCTAGATCTGTATACTTGGCGATCTTTTCGTTGTATTTAACACGCAAATTATTGCTGTTAGGTATCGCCACATCCATAAATGTTGTTTGCTTGGTAAGGTAATTAACTGGTATGAGATCCGGTTATTGGTTGATCTGTAAGCACAGTGCGGTCTCAGTATAGCTTGTAGTGGTCATTTTCAAGTATTCTGTCAGATGTGTATTGATAGTAAGGAAGATGGTCGGTTTGGAGAAGTCCCAGTTTGTCAGCTAGTTCTTGGTGGATAATCTTTCCTACTGAGTCATGGCGTTCTTTATAATCAGTACCGACAAACGCCTGGCAGCCCCCGGAAAGATGTTGGATGGTTTCTTGGGCTTGGAATCGATATCGGCATTTGTCATTTTGGACTTAAGGATCTTTGTACGGTGTACTTTGTACATATTTAACACGCAAAATATTGGTGTTAGGTATCGCCACATCAATAAGTGTTGCTTGCCTAGTAAGTTATTATTATTATTATAAGCGGACAAAGGATATATTATGTATCAAAGGACAAACCGTGCAGTCAAGCAACAACCTTCTTGTTTCGTGAAACGTGCTAAATGCCGCCAGAATTTTCAATGGTGTATTACATACCCTATATTTCCATTTAATACAAATTTCGACAATACACTATTTTTAATAGATATTAATAAATAGACAAAAAATAACAATATTAGTATGAAGGGAAATAAAAAAATAAGTTGAGATGTTTAAGCATTTTCATAAAATCTGAAGACTATGAAAATATTAGCCACTACGTAAGTAATTGATAATTATTTACGTAGTGGCTACTTAGGCCGGTCATCATATTATTTAGAAACTTTAAACCAAATTAATACCTATAAACCTATGAACACTGGCAATTTACTTTTTACATACAGAATAAAATATTTGTATTACAATAACGGAGAATCCATTAATGGAATCCGTTTTGTTAGATCGGTATCAACAATAAAAATTATGAACTGTCTGCATGACAACTTAATAACGAAAAAAATTAAAATAATAATTGGTGTGAAAATACACAGCCGAAGGCTAACAAAAAAGACAGGTTTATGAACGTTCCGACCAGCGGCGGAGACATAAAATGCTGAATTGATTATTGTTACATGTTTACTACCGATTTATAATCAGATTAGCGGTAAAGGTAATTGCAAAAGGATTTTTACAGAATAAAAGATAAAGATATATAACAGAAAGGTTACTTCAGGGTATAAGACAAAACTTTTGTTTTAACGACTAACCAGGATGACTAGAAAAAGTATAAACTAAAGAACTAAATAGGATTTTCTTGAGGCATGTTAAATTAATTACTATTTAAATGGGAATAAGCCACAATTAAAGGTTAAAGTACGTTTATTGACGTTTCAATTTCCACTTCGGAAATCGTTCTCAAAATACAAACATTAGTAAATTAAACAAATTTTGTTTTTTTTTTGTTACTTGGTGAAAAATTTTTCTAATAATTTAATTTTATCTAACTCATTTATATTGACAATTCAGACATACATTATACATTTTAAAGTAGACGACTTTAAAATGATATTGCCAATATTGTTGAGTTGCGTTCCTGGGACGACTGTACTTGTAAGATAGTTCATTCGATTACATGAAATCAACTTTAACTTGAGAATATCCGTCAGAAAAATCATAGCATGTAATTCATCTTTAAAAAGACAAACACATGCCGTGATGACAGTAAAAATCTCCTGTCTGTGATTCCATAGTAAATTATGAGGGAAAAACCAGGAAAAAAACCTCATAATACTATCCCGACATGGTAAGTATTAGGTCGTGCATTTAGTTTACTTTCAATAAACACCAAATTCTGATTTTATACGTTTGTTATTTAAAAAACATAAATGATGTATCCTCTATATGTTACCGACTTACTAATACTGGTATTTTTCTTTTAATAACTTTCTCTTTTAATATGGGTAACCAGATCCTACTACATTCTGCCGAGGAATTTGCGACACAATTGGTCTCATTTAGCATAATTAGAGCCGCTTCTTTGATTTCTTTCTTTTTACCATCCGTTTCTTTTGGGACTATATTTGAATCATTCCATTGAACCCTATGTTCATTATCCCATGCGTGTTTACATATTTGAGATCTATCAAATTCTCTATTTTTGATATAAGATTGATGTTCACTTATTCTAACATTTATTGGCCTTGATGTTTTATCTAAACAAAACTGATCGTATTCATAAGATATTTTATAAATGCAATCCTTTGTCCTTTCTTGTTCATTGTTAGGTTTGGTTTTAGACAAAATAGATTTGAATGTGTTTGTTGTTTTGAATGTTGTTGAATTTATTTTCTATCCTTTTAAGTCTTTCTGATAATCCTTTTATGTATGGTATTGTTATTAATAATTATAATATTGCCAATATCATTTTAAAGTCGTCTACTTTAAAATGTATAATGTATGTCTGAATTGTCAATATAAATGAGTCAGATAAAATTAAATTATTAGAAGAAGTTTTCACCAAGTAACAAAAAAACAAAATTTGTTTAATTTACTAATGTTTGTATTTTGAGAACGATTTCCGAAGTGGAAATTGAAACGTCAATAAACGTACTTTAACCTTTAATTGTTACTTATTCCCATTTAAATAGTAATTAACTATATAGGATCTTAAAAATATATAAAAAATGCATTATTGATTTATCGGTAATGCTTATATAGAATGTAAATCCAATGTTTTGTAGTGGTGTTGGACAAATTAGAAAAACACATCATTAAGTACAGAAACGGGTTAAAAATACAGAACACTTTAGTAATTAATAAGTGAGATGGTTAAGGAGTCGGAGAAGATGAATTATTCTCCAAAATTGTATAGGGCAGCTCCAGAGATAATTACATTTTTCACTAACAATGTTCAAAACAATGATTCTGTATAAGTAGATATACTAGTGTACCGTATATATATATCTGGTATGTACCTTCTTCTTATTGTGCCGTCTTCTTTCGAAGGTTGGCGATCTAAATGGCAATTTCTGTGGATGAGCGGTCAAATCATCTCCTTAGGTCTTTAAGCTACGAGTTTTGGCTTCTTACAACTGATCTTTTGCCCTGCACTTTACCTTCCAATATGATTTAGAGTAATTTATATCTTTTACCTCCCAACACATGATCTAAATATTGTATTTTTCTCTCTTTGAATATGCTGAGTAATTATTTTTCTTTACTTATGCGCTGAAGTACCTCACCATTAGTTAAGTTTTGTATCCATGGGATTCTCAGCATTCGTCAGTATGTATACATTTCAAAGACACCTATTTTTTTTCTGTTTCAGAGTTCATTGTTCAACTTTCACAGCCATACAGCAAAACAGAAAAAACGTAACATCTGATCATTCGAATTCTGAGCTCTAGACTAACATCTGATCTTGTAAAGCTAAGCTATACTTTTCCTGCTGTTTTATAAGAGTCAATCAATTAGTATTGGTAATATTTGGTATTCCTAATATTTTAACTTATCACATTTAATAAATGTATTGTTAATTCAGAATATAGTTTTACCAAATGCATTGAACCAACGGAACCAAGGTTTTCTTTGTTAGTTCACGCAGAAAACTCCTTGTATATGTTTTATAAAAATGGGTAGCTAAGAATCGCATTTAACTTGATTCTTACTTTCTTTGTTATATTAGCTGCAAACAATAGGGGTTTTTGGAAACTGGTCTAGATATAAAACAATGGATTCGTTTTGAAAGCAATGAACTTGATATAAAGCAATACCTTTGTTTGCTTTGTTTTTGCAGCACTATGCATCTTCTAAATGACACCTAGCAGCAGCGTATTCTAAACTGATTTTATTCTTTTTCCTGCTCTCATTTCATTATGTCTGTCGTAGTTGCAGACAAAAAATCGGAAATAAGCAATTCCAGATCACGGCATATAGATTTCGATAACTATGTATCTTTAGAAATCTTTTTCTGTTAGAGCATTTTTACATTTTTCTTGTAGTTCTTCATATTTTAAGAGAAAACAACACTAATATGGACATTAAAAAAAATAAAATACCGATTAACTGAAATATGTGTATCCGATGGTCAGGCAGATCAGTGTCCTTACTTAGATGTTTTATGGTTTAAATTTCGACGCAGGCTAAAAAAATAAAAAGTTTAAAGCAGTTTAAAATAAAAAATGGATCTGCAACTCTAGTTAAAATACGCCTTTTAATTTAGTTGGTCGATGAGCGTACAATACGATTTTATATGAGAATCTACACGCTCTGTGTTACTTATTTTACTGGTACCTGCAGGAAGGTATTGAGATGCTAGAAAACAAACTCTTAACAGGACCAGTGCTACAAGTTAACTAACTATTAATACCTCTGCTTCTACCTAAGAAACTCACTTTATTTAGGATTAGTCGATCTGGGGCCCTTATATATTGCGAAATATAATCTAGATGTGTCACCGGCGCCAGTTATTGAACTCAAATATTATTCATGATGATGAAACATTCTACTGTTTAAATAAATGATCCACCAAATTATATGTACACATGTTTTAATAAATAAGAGGGGTAACAGTATAATATCGGTGCCGTTCCATCGTTTTCGAGGTCTTTTTACTGATTATATTCCTATTGGGGAACCGTCTCTTGCCGTCTTTACTACTCTATTTGTTGTTATTCGGCTTATATGATCGCTCCATTCTACTCTTTTATTTCTTACCCAGTCCTTGATGTTCTCCATCTTGCATTTGTGTCGTACTTCTAGCTCTCTCCCACAGTGTTTTACCATTCATTTTTTAAATGTATTCATCTCTGTAGTTTCTAACATCCTTTTTTTGTATGCCTTTTTAACCTTAAATGCCTTTCTTAAGTGATCCATTTTTGGTATTTGTTTAAAACTTATAGTCTTGACCTAAATAGGTTAAAGTTATCTCATGTGGGTCAGGCAAAATTATCACTGTATTTTTAAATTTGTTAACTTTCATATATTTTAATAAAGATAGTTTAAGGCCTTTATTTTGAATGTGAAGAATTTGAAATTCGTTATTAAAATAATCGTTAAGGTCTAGATTTAGAAGGTAAAGTGCGTACGTAGAATCTGTTTTACTATAATTGAAAGATTATGTTCTACTATACGTTTGTTAAAATTTCTACCAGTTTGACGGATGTAATTTTTTGGGCAATCGCCACATTTAAGTTTATATTCACTACTGTATAGCTTTTTCTTTTCTCTGTTGCTCTTTTTAATATATTTGCATAAGTTATTGTTTGTTCTAAAATCTTAAGTTATTCCTTTCTTTATTGATATCAACAAAATCACCAGGTAGTACGGAAATCAAAAAAGTACGGAATAACACTAACTTTTAAAACAAACAACAACTATTTTAAAAACAGCAGAATCCAAAAGAAAAAGCAGTTACACAGTGGTGTATACAAACTTAAATGTGGCGACTGCCCAAAAACTTCGGTCAAACTGGTAGAACTTTTAACAAACGTATAGCAGAACATAAAAGGGTTTTCAATAATAGAAAAACAGATTCTACGTACGCACTTCATCTTCTAGACCATAATCATTCTTGTAATGACAAATTTTAAATTCTTTGCCTCTAAAATAAAGGCCTTAAGCTATCTTTATTAGAATCTACAAAAATTAAGAAATTAATAATACAGACATAATTTTGAATGGCCAACTTAAGAGAAACAGTTCTCCCCTCCTCAACCTATTCAGATAAGGACTAGGAAGTGTAACACTTACCAAAAATAGATAACTTGAGAAAGGCACACTGCCGAAATAGCTGTAGTGATAAAATATTATAATCAATTTTGTAGAAGTTTTGAAAACAAAAGGTTTCAGTGTTTTATTGTTATATAAATATATTTTCAAAAAATTATTAATATAAAACTTAATGTTAAAAGAGCGGAATTAATGAAAAATATGTATTTTAATATGGTATTATATTAATTAAAATAAGTTTATCGTACCCGCCACTGAATTTTCTCTAGCATTACATCATAAAAAATCAAAATATAGCATCCGTTTAAGTTTATTATTTATTTGTCTCTAATCTAGATCGCATACGTAAATTCTTAATGGACCTATAAATTATAGCTTTCAGCTTTAATTTGCTTATCTGGATCGGTGCGTGGCCAAAACCATGACGATTGTTTGTTTCATTCGTTTTTTTTTAGTCAAAAAATATCACTAAAAATGCATACTGTAACCAGAATATATTTAAATTTCTAATAATATTCCTAAAACGTTCATATAACTTCCGCCTTAAAAATATTTAGAGTTAACAGGTCCTGAAATTCAAATTTCATTGTCGATGTTGTAAATCGTAAATAAATAAATTATTTTAAAAGTTTAATTAATATGACGATTAAAAAAATTACTTATAAAAATTCTATCATTTTGATAAGATACGGGAGTTTCTGTGTTAAATTGTACCCTACAAAATAGTTAAAGGTAGTGTATCTGAACATAATTTTATTAAATAAAATTTTTTTAAACCTTAACCGGAAAAATCTCGTCTATGAAAAGATATTTCAATATATATTTTTTATTATCTCTGATTCTCTATTAGCAATAAGTTAGTAACACCTTTTCATCCTAAACAGACTAGTCAGTTACATTTTTATTAAATTTCGAAGCAGTACGAGAGGTTGTGCCTGAAATATAGAATAAAATAAAGTGATCGTAGTTTGTGAGACAACACCTGCCTGTTAACGTTACTGTCATTATTATTGAGCATACCAATTAATATTATTCAAACCATCGAAAACATCTATTTTCATAATCGAATAAAGACAAAGATAAATGAAAAACTAACACAGTGTATATAAGTACAAAGCGGAGTCAGATTGGGTGACTCGTTAAGCCCACTTCTCTTTAATATAATAATGGACGAAATTATACAAGCAGTACGTAAAGGTCATGGCTACATAATGGGGAACAAAGAAATCCAAATATTATGTTATGTGGACGAAGCCGCATTAATCGCCGAAACAGAAAACGAGCTCCAAAGATTAACACACATCTTCAATACAACAGCCAATAAATAAAATATGATAATATCAGCAGTAGAATATAACATAGAAACACACCATCTCTTCGTTGACTTCAAAGCAGCCTATGACAGTGTGAAAAGAACTGCATTATATAATGCAATGATAGACTTTGGGATCCCACCTAAGTTAGTTAAGTTGACCCACCTAACAATGCAAAACGTAAGCTCATGCGTTAGAATTGAAGGAGAAAACTCTACGTTCTTTGACATTAATAATGGTCTAAGACAGGGGGACGCGTTGGAAAAGGCAATCAGACAATTAAATATTAGAATGAATGGAACTATTTTTAATAGATCGACGCAAATTCTCGCATTCGCTGACGATATAGTTATAGTGGGCAGAAGTATGAGAGACATGGTGCAGTGTTTTACAAGGCTTGCGGACGCAGCAAGTGAATTAGGACTTGTGGTAAACGAGGAAAAACCCAAATATATGTTGGTTTCTAAAAACCCTCGAAATATCCAAGAAATAATTCAAATTAACAACCATACCTTTGAGCAAGTCAAAGAATTTACATATCCTGGATCGCTAGTAAACGCAACAAACACGACAAGCGACGAAATAAAAAGACGCATAGCAATAGCAAACAGAACTGTTCACGGCCTCCGGAGACATTTAAAAAATAAAAATATAAAACGTGCACTAAAGCTTAATATATACAGGACCTTAATAAGACCAGTTTTGATATATGGGGCTGAAACGTGGATCTTATCTCAAAATGATAAAAGACTTCTTGGTATTTTTGAGAGAAAAATTCTTAGAAAGATTTTTGGGGCCGTAAATGAAAATGGGCTATGGCGTCGAAGATACAACTTTGAACTGTATCAGTTATACACCGATTCAGATATTGTGAAATTCGTTAAAGTGCAGACTTAGATGGGCTGGACACATTGCCAGGATGTCAGATCACGAATACACGAAGAGATTAACATTTTCACAACCAGAGGGCACAAGAAGCAGAGGACGACCACGAATGAGATGGATTGATGATGTGGAAGAAGACCTACAGATTCTAGGGGTTAGAAGATGGAGGGAAGTTGCCAGGAATCGACAGGAGAGGCGACTTCTTTGTGAGCAGGCCAAGATCCACAACGGATTGTCGAGCCACTTATGATGATGATGATGATGAATATCAGCAGAAGAAACCAAATGTACAACAATATCTAAATACCCACTATGATGTAAAATCGGTATTAATGAGAGAATTATAAAGCAGGAAGCACGGTTTAGATATCTGGGAATATATATATAACTAGTTACAGAGATGTTAAAGAAGAAGTACGAGAACAAAACTTGTAAAGCGGCGGGATCTCTTAATGCCACAATCTGGAAGAACAAACACCTAAGACAAGTCACATAAACAAGAATCTATAAAGCAGCAATTAGACCTATATTAACATACAAGACCTGACACACCTAAAACGAGACGACTACTAGAAGCAACAGAGATGAAAATACTCCGACGAATATCAGGAAAAGTCTGTTAGATAGGGAGAGAAGCGAAAACATAAGAAGAGCATGCAATATAGAAGAGATAAATGGATAGGTGACAAAACGAAAATAGGAGTGGAACGAACACATTAGTAAAATGGCTGAGAATAGGATAGTACAACTAGCATAAGATAAGTCATCAAATGGACGAAGAAGTATTGGCAGACCAAGAAAAAGATGGTGTTAAAATTTAAATAATTTAGGAGGCTAATATGGAAGAAAAAACAGGCTTTAAAGCCTACATACAAGGAGGAAGAAGAAGAAGAAGTTATTATGAGCTACAGCTGGTTCCTCGAAACAAGATCTATTTTGGCCAAAACTTTTTAAAAAACTTTTATAAAGTGGTACGAGATTATTAGCAATGCTAATGATATAGATACTGTTTCATTGAAGGAGCATATTGATTCCAACCACAAGAGTAGTTCAGAGTTATCGGATGAAAATATCAATGACAACAAAGATAGTTTATATTATTTATATTGACCACGAATATTCAAAAGATAAAACAATGTATATGTAGGGTAAAAATATGGTGTCAACTTACATGGTGTCAAACTGAGGTCCGGCCTTTGTCTCGTACAAGAAAACTCAACAATAACGAAAATTCCTGCACTAAACGAAGAAACATAAACATGAAGAGAGTCAGTGACTGCTGCAAACGATAATTTTGATTTGTTTTAAATATTTATATGTAGTTTTTTTAATTCAAAAGTTAACTACTACTTATAAAAACAGTTTATTTTTCAGTTCCTGACAATCTTTCAAAATGTTACAATTTTTTTTTTACTAAATGTAGTTTACTCTGTTTTTTTATTGCAACCAATATATTACATATTTACTATATTTAGAATGTTCAATAAGGTCATTTTTTATTAGATATCAATATTTTATAAGAAAATGTTAAAAATAGATATAGGGATTATACACAATCGTCTGTGAGACGAGACTTTTCCAATTGTATCCAAAAATGTGACCTTTCGGTTGAGGGTTACAGTCATTTTTATTTACTTCATATAGGGTATTAAAATATTCTTACGAGAAATTATCAGGTCTAGCGCATTATTTCTTTTACAGTTTGACAAAAGAATTCTCTAGATATAAAAGAAAAAGAGAAACTTAACATAAAAATGCCGGTAAACAAGTGGTGAGAGTTTTAAACACTTTATACAAATAATTGTATGGAAGTTAAACTAATACACAATATGAACGTTATTATTAAAATATTAAAAACATTAAGTAGAATTATTAATAAAAATTGTACAGTATCGACATAATACTAAAGTTAAAAATAAACGAATTTTATATCAAATTTGTGTGCAGAGTTGATAAATTCTTTCTTAAAAATAAAAATATTTGGACAAGATTTAATATGGTCTTGTAGCTTATTAAATGCACTAAAACTTTGTAAAAACAAGAGGCAAAAATAAATAATGAATAAATAATAATATCAAAACATGAAAATAACTTGCACTTTCGTCTAATAGATGTCACTATTGATGGCTCTGAAAAAGATATCGTTTTAGGAGAATATTTTTTGCAATCTTAGACTTTTTGCATTAGGTTTAGCATTACTTTTGTATTGGTTGCTGCTAGAACTGATGGCCACATTTGCTATTCTCGTGCTGTTGTGGATCCGATTCCTAATGAAAGATTCTTTGAAGAGTGTAGCAGAGTCTAGTCATCCCTGTTAACAGAATAAGTTATTACCTACATACTCGTAAAGAACCAACTTCAAAGAAGATATGAGCAATAAAATTATTTGTATATTTTGAAAAATATTTACTTAGTCGATATTTGAAGAGCTCGGGGCGATAAGGGACCTAAGCCACATTTTTTGAAATTTGATGATTTCAGTAAAACGGGTTCTATCAAATGATCTTAAGCCACCAGCGACGTTTTACGACTATTGGGCAATAGATATCGCCACCAGGCTATATCGACCTTGTTGCCGACCTGCAAAATAATGGAAAATTTTTAAGCGAGAACGTCATAAGCCACAATAAAATCAATATTGCGACACGTGATCGAAGAGTATTAAATGAAAAACAATTATTTTCAAGTTTTTTTATACAGTTTCAGTGAAAGTGAAGAATCTTCTTCGAAAAAGATAAGTAAACATTTTAGTGGCTTGAGACCTTCTTGCTGTAGGCTATGTGGCTTGTGTCTTATTAAGTTATAATAAGATAAAATTTACTTTTTTAGTAAAACGTAGCCATAAATAACCTATTTTTAATTTATTTATTGATAAAGACCCACTAAAGCTTATATTCTATTTAAATTGGTTTGTGAATAACACTTTCTAAGACCAAAAAAGTATTTTATTTAGTAGGTAACTTAGTCCCTTCTTGACTAGTCTTTATTTTTTTTAGAGGAGTCGATAATACCACATTGCCACTGCAGATAATAATCAAAGTCAAGTAGGCAACAGAGGTTCAATAATTATTTTGACCCCAGAAAAACTTCCACCAAGCCGATGGAGAAAAGTTAACGTTGAAGAAAGAAAGAAAACAAAGGAGAAAAAACGTCGAAACTTGGGATACGACGTATTGGGATATACGATATACCTGTTGGGATATACGATATAAATTTGAAAGGTGCAGTAGAAGAAGCAAAGAAGATTAGAGATCCGTATAAATGCAAAGAACTGCTCCGGGTTAACGAATTATCTATATTTAACGGCTTTTCGGATTTAGAAACATATGAAATGCAGAACACATATTTATTTTCCATATTAAAAGTTATAAAGAAAAAGAGAAGCTACAAGAGAAAAACAAAAAGACAAAAGTCAAAAAGATTTACCAATTTGTATTTAGTAAAAGTAAACTGAATAGATGTGCAGATATGCAAACAGGAGTTTTTAGAGGTTCATGTACTACAAAACTTAAGTAAGCAAATTAAACTAATTTTAAAATAAATTTCTGAAAGAAAAACAAAACAAGCAAAAAAAGATTAGAAAGGTAAACATCACAATATACCGATCAAAGTTGCTCCAGAAATGGTACAATCAGTTCACAAATAAATAAGAAGTATCACTAAAATGTTAGCCATTATATTAAAACCGCTTATTTTAACAGAGTCTATATAAATCATGATCTTAGTATTTCAAGCCTCTATAAGGATTACTTTCAGAAGTATTAGTTCAGAAAGAGGAAAAGTACCGAAAAATTTTTAGCTTAGAACCTGTAATTTACTAAATGTTATGATAAGTTCACATAACGATAATGAATCTGAGGCTGAAAATCTGCAAGTAAAACTGCGCTTACATCAAAGTCGCGCACAGGCAATGCAGCAAAACCATAAAGACGAAATTAAGACAAATGAAGAAATTCACAACACCGACATAATTTCAGTTGACTTACAATAAACCTTATCCACACCGTCATTCACTGTTGACTGTGTAGAAAAGCATGGACCGATATTCTTGGCATACATTCTTGGATTGTGTGTTCAGCAAGGTTATATGTTTATGTGGACAGAGTAAGTTGCAAAAAGAGGAAGTTCCGAAATTGCTAGTGTACTTTTTAAGTATATAACCAATAGGCCAATAAGATCTGAAAATCTTGTAGTCTTTACAAACAACTGCGGAGGCCAAAACAAGAATTGGCTAATAATGGCGTTATGGTTTCAATTAGTTAGAAAAGAATTTTACAAAACCGTAGAACATCGTTTTCTAGTATTTAGGCACACGCATTTGCCTTCAGATAGAGATTTTGCTTTAATAAAAAAACATAAAAAAATGCTAAGCAAGTCTTTTCTCCAGAAGAATGGTTTGAAATTGTGAGAAAATCAAACAAAAAAAATCCATTTGCAGTAGTTAAAATATTCCAATAAGATTTTTATAGTTTGGTGTGATAGTTTTAACAAAAAAAGCATTTACCACCGAGAAACAACCACTCAACTTTACAGACGTGCGCTGTTTTCGGTTTGATAGCTAACGCACAAATTCCATAGTCGTTAAACACACCCTAAATGAAGCGTTTGATGAAGCAAATGTTGGCAAGAGGGGTGCAAAGTTTGGTGACAAAATAATAACAGCAAAAAACTTAAACAAAAATATGGAGGACCAATAGTACTTTATCTAAAAAAAATTCAGGATATAAAGAAACTTTTGCCATATATTCCTCCCATAAATTAGCAGTTTTATCTTAGTATTATTAAAAACAGTATAGACATTATTGCTAGATTCACAGAATGGGATTAAAAATAAACGCACAGAAAACCAAGTATATGTATTGTACTAGATCAGGCAACCAGATACCTAAACTATTAATTGATGATCTGGAACTGAAAGGTGTGGACACCTTCGTCTACCTGGGCACGCTGCTGACCAAAGACAACAATGTCAGCGAATAAATTAAAAGAAGAATAGTGCTTGCCAATAAGTGCTATTATGGCTTGAGGAAACATATGACCCCAAAACTACCCAGAAAAATTAAAGTTACCATATATAAAACAATAATAAGGCCAGTGTTAACATACGCGTCTGAAACGTGGTCACTTACACAGAACGACCAAGAATTGCTTAAACGTTTTGAGAGAAAGATTCGAGGGAAAATATATGGAGGAATCCAAGAACAGGGTTTGTGGCGTAGGCGCTACAACTTTGAGTTATATAGAAGTTTTGGGGAACCTGACGTTGTAAAATGTATTAAATTAGCACGCCTTCGATGGGTAGGACATGTAATTAGGCGAGATGAAAATGCAACGATCAGAAAAATTTTCGACCGAAGAGGACCAGTGTGAGGACGAGCCAGAGGAAGACCAAAACTTAGGTATCAAGGTAACATAGAGGATGATCTCAAATCCATCGGAATTAAAGCATGGAGAAGAGTTGCCAGAGACAGGTTCGAATGGAAGATTGTTCTGAAGAAGGCTATGATGGCTCATAACGAGCTGTAATGCCACTGATGATGGTGATTATTAAAAACAGTACCAGTAACATTGCACAAGACTATAATCAAGTTGATGAAACAGGGGAAGTAGACAGGAATGACGAAACCAATTTGTTTTAATAAAAAAATAATATTTTAGGTATATTCTGGCCTTTAGAAATTTATATTCGTTTTGTTATTTTCAAAAAGGTCATAAGCCACATTTATTTGTTTAATAAATTTTTTCTTAAAAATGCAGTTTTCTTTTGTATCTTTTTTTAAAAAAATATATGTAATAAGTAATAATTTATTATGTATGTAAGGAATTAAGCTAAACATTATAAAATATAAAAATATGATTTCAGGATTTTGTCAAAAACTTTAAACGTGATTTTCTCAAAACTTTTCAAATGAAGCTTAGGTCCATTATTGTCCCGACCTCTTCTTGAGAGTCTTATGAAGTTTTGTTAAAAAATATTCAATACTATACTTGAATATATTTTATATTTAAACAAGGCAAATTGCTAAGGTTCGTTGGGAAAAACATTCACAGGAGAATTTTTTGCATAATCACTTTCATGAGATACGCCAAAATATGTTTCAAGAGGTCGCCCAGGCGAAAAATTGTTCAAATTAATTTGAACAATTTTTTTAACAAATTGTAAAAATAAATTTTTTAAGGTTTTTTCGGACCATTATGAATAAAAAGGGTCTGTTGTAGGTTTTGTCTTAAGTTTTCTCTTAAGCCTTCTTCTATCAACTCCCGTAAAGATCTGTGCTTATTATATTTTAAAACATTATTTTTGTATTGTTAATAAAGTACGTATGACAGAGTGGGAGCTCATTATTTGTACAATGAGAATTCAAACTAACAAAAAATGCCATAGATCTTGTTTATCTGTCTCATACACGCCGCAGCCCGAGTGCCCGTCCTGTTATAAGCGCTTCATTACCTATTACAAAACAATGCTTCAAAATGAAATCAACACAAAGTAATTATCGGGAAATGATGAGACAAGGTTTGAACTTGAATTTAGGTCCTTGGTGAATTTAATAATAATATTTTTGACTTGTGTTTTTGAGCTTTAAAAATCGCAATTTTGCGCTTTTGTTAAGTTTTAAATTATAACTCGAAAACGATAAAGTATACAAAAAATTCTATTTTGTTCAGAATGATCTATATAATTGAAAAAAAAAAACATGTCTAGACCGAAAAAATTGATTGTTACAATTAGTAACTTTTCACCTGGGCGACCTATTGAACCTTATTTTGGGGTATATCATGAAAGTCATTATGAAAAATCTCATGGGAACATTTTTCCTAACCAAAACTAGCTTTTCGCCTTGTCTAATTAGTTGACGTTTCGATTTCCAACTAAGAAAAGCTTTATCAAACATAAATTAAAAATTTCAGTTTGCTACTTGAAAATAGATAAATTATTCTAATCGGTTAATTTTATAACGACAGTTTAAGTGTATACTAAACTCTTTAAAAAATCATTGACAGTATTTTGGAGGTGTGTGTCTAGAATGACTTTATTACAGTATTACTACGAGAATAGTTTACGTGAAAACAATTTTACCTTTAGAATGTCTATTTTAAAAATAAAACATTAAAAAATTTAGTTAGAAAATATGAATTTCTACTAAATATCAATTTTATTTATCTAGCAAATATATGTAATGTGTATATTATATTATGTAAGAAATATATGAATAAGATATGTGTGGCAATCTGGATTTTATCTATTACCAAAGATAAATATCGTACTCTTTAATAAATCTAACTTTAACCAATACGACGTAGTGGGGTTTATGCATTTGAGCTCCCATTTAACTCCTATTAAAGGGTTAGAAACTGCAAACTCAGATTAAATACCGCAAAGCTCTAAGTCCTAGCCATAAAACAAATAGTTTCCTTATCCATATACCCATATTAGCGTCCGATCCTGAAATGGCGATAACATTTAGATTGTATCAGTCCTAAATTTGAACCGGACTTCCATTAATCGACCACTGCACGTAGTTGGTATGTCTTACCTTAGAATTAATTAGCTCAAGCTGAAGAGTTAAAACTATCTAAGTAAATAATCAATCTCCGACAAATTACTTACCTGTACTTTACATGTTTTTTACAACTGTTTTTTAGTTTTTTAGCTTATATGTTTTGTATATTAAAACAAGCAAAACAAAAGAATTTCCAGTACGTTGTAGATGTTGCTCTTAAATAAGGCTGTTGGTCAATTGGGCTATTTCAGAAATCCCAAATCTAGGATTTGTTATTGTCAATATAAAGATTATTGGTGAATATATTTAACTTGCAGACATTATAGAAAAAGTTAGTTTGTGTATATACTATTCTGCAAAACATCATTTTTATTATACAGTTCACTCTAAGGTTATTTTGATTCCTATGTATTTATATAGTATAAATTGTCTTAAAATATGCAAGCAGATATATGCATTAAGGCAAAATTCTAATAGACGATTATACATATTTTATAGTGCAAATATTATTGTAGTAGACACTACTACACTCACTAGTCACTTCACTACTACATGTAGTATGTAGTAGTAAAGTGACTAGTGTGTCCTCTATTAGCTACATTAAAGTGTGTATTAAATTATAATTTCTCATATTTAAAAGTACCCAGTTGTAAATTTTTATACATAAATGTTTACATATATATATATATATATATATATATATATATATATATATATATATATATATATATATATATATATATATATATATATATATATATATATATATATAATTAAATAAGTGTGTATGTATGTAACAATGTTATCCTTAATCATCCATTACTCATCTCGAAAATAAATTTCTTCAAAAATTATAATACATGGCAATTACCCAACGTTCTTAAATTCAGCTTTCAATGGATAGTTTGCCCCCTAATTCTCCCTAGTCCCAAGTAAGCAGGCTGAGAAGATATAATGGCATTCACTGCTAATCTAATTTCTTATGCAATTCGGTTCATATAAAAAAATGCACTCGTTAGTGGTTTATACATCTTTTTCACAGATAATGCCTTACAAGAGGGTCCCACTAATCACAAGTTGGCTGACTCAGCATCCTAAGTAGCAGAATCCTGAAGGAACGGGACAAGAGTTTAGACAGCCGCGGACAGAAATTATTTAAGGCGTTGCCAAGTTTGAGAGTTTGAGTCAACCCTTAATTTATATAGATATCATTAGAGGTTTTTTTATTATAGTTAAAAAGAAATTTGTTTATTTTTATATGCGATTTTGAGTACAGTACAGTACATTGAGCACAAAAATCGAGAATTTAACTTAAAAGTTATATGGGTTTAAGTTTGAAAAACATTTTAATCGACTATTCAGAAATGTTTACCAACAGAATTTGAAGGCTGATTAAATATTAGTAATTCTTTACACATTATTAAAACGAAAATGTGTGCTAGAAGCATAAGTATTTTCTCTAATGTTATATAAATAAGAAAGGATTGTGCTGATTTATTTAGAGGTACTTTTTTGGTGGAGATTTAATGCGAGATTGTACAGGAATCTTGTCACCTGACGTTTTGTTTTTGTTCAGTATTGTTTGACATTTTATCATGGAAAGACTAAGCCCGGCAGAGTGCCTAGAAATTATTCTGCTATAATACGAAAATGGGCGTTCCACGAGGAGTATGTTTTGTGCGATTAGGGCAACTTATATTCAACATAATCGGCCTACTTACTACACAATTCTCTATACCATCAGTAAGTTTAAAACCCAGTTTGTATACTTGGATAACACGTGGCCAAATAGATCACATTCAGCACGTACTAAAGAAAATGAGGCGGTAGCGGGAAGTGTACGTGAAAATAATGAAGAATCTATTAGTCGCTGTTTTGAACAGCTTGGCTTATTGTGTTTAACAATTTTGTTAATTTTACGTAAGGATCTAGGTTTAAAGGCATACAATATTCAATAAGTGCTAGATCTGTTAATAAACCAGCTGCCCGTATTTGGGGTGATGAGAAACCCAAAGAGGTTCAAAAGCTGCCATTATATCCAGAAAAATCAACTGTTTGGTGTGGTTTATGGGCTGATGGAATCGTCGGTCCAAATTTATTTAAAACAGAGGCGGGCCATTTTTAATTTCAAAAAGATGACACCACTTGGTATGCAGCCCGGGACAGCATGGCTTTACTGTGAGAACGATTCGGTAAACAATTTATTTCACGCTTGAGACCAGTGCATTGGCCGTTTAGATCACCTGACATTACACCTCTAGACCTTTTTTTTTTGGTTTTGTATAAAGTCCGAGGTATACATAAATAAACCGGCTACAATTAAGGCATTGAAGGCCAATATTAGTCGAGTCATTGCTCAAATACCAATGGAAATGCTCTAACGCGTCATCGAGAATTGGAACTTCAGAACCGACCATCTTAACCGCAGTCAAGGACAACATTTAAAAGAAAAAATTATCTTTAATTGTAAAGAATGGTTTTTTTGTATGATAATAAAAATTTTCAAATAAAGTTCAGTTTTTTCATTGTTTTTTATTTTTGAAAAAAGTACCTCTAAATGAATCACCCATTAAAAGGATGGGTAGATGAAGTATATCTTTTAGTAAGCTTAGCCATCGCCAGAGAATGTATATATATATAGTCTGAAAAATATGAAAAGATAAGAAAAACAACACAAATGGATCGATGAATAAAGTATACAACTATATATTTTTTAGTAAAATTAAGCACAAAACTACATGTGTTATTCGAAATTATAAAATTTTTACTATAAGAAACAAAATAGAAATAGGCGACTAAAATGAAGAAAGACAGAAAATAAAACCTCTAAGATCAATTATTCGCAAAACACTTAGAGATAGAGAGAGTAACTCTAACCTGTGTAAGTTACAAGACATTCTTAATCGGTCTAGAGTCAGAAAAATCGCATGAAGAGACCACATTGATAGAATGGATAATAGACTTAAAAAGATTGTAAAGGAAGCGAAACGGAGCAAAAGCAGGGCACCCGGAAAACCCTCCAAACACTGGTAAAAAAAAACACATGTTAAGTCATAAATAGTCGTCATAATAAAGTCGAGAATCTGAGGACACTTACTTAAATAAAAGTGTAATTTGATTCGGAAACTTAAAAGACAATATAACATGTTTAATCTAAACTGGTTCTTAAAATATTTGTAACTAGAACATTGAACTGAAATTACATTTTGTGGTTTAATTCCATATATTTATTTTCATGCTTCGATTTACAAACTGAAAAGGTATTGTTACGATAAATATCCTGGCCTAAATATTATGACTAATTCTGTTTTGTTGTAGAAATTTCGGCGGAGGTCTAGAACCAAATTATGGTGAATGAGCCGGTCTGAGCTTCTGGATCTTTCGATGCGAGACGACGCTGTTCTCGAATATCAGGATTTCATATAAAATAACCGAACTTTGATTGAAGAGGACAGTTAATTCTGAAGACGCGCTCGCGAATTTAATTGTTACGAACGGATACATATAAATTATTGTCAGATAAGTTAATATAAATAAAAAAAATAAATTAAATCCGTAAGTGTTACAAATATTGAACCTTTTAATAAATTCACAACAAATGGTGTCAGAACAGTGGAATACTTAAGATAAATTGCGAAAATAAATTACAAGTGGATATAAAATAAATTGTGAAAATGGCTACGATTTATGAGCTGACAGTGACTAATTTAGGAAGACATCTTGAAGACAGAGAATTAGCTTCTACCGGAAAAAAGGCTGAGTTAGTCCAACAACTAAAGAACGCTTTGCTAGAAGAAGGACTAGATCCAGAGACTTATATATTTGAAGATGCTGTCCTCTCGTCGATTTCGAAAGTTTCTTCTGATGTAGCCAAAGTTTCCGGCGACATCGCATCATTATAGAACAAAGTATCCGGCGACATCGCTTCTTTAGAAAGCAAAGTTTCTAACGAGATTTCTTCTCTGGAAAGCAAAGTTTCTGCTAACATCTCTAAAGTCACTTCTGAAATATCTGCTCTTGACGATAGAGTGTCTTCGCTAAAAAACCAAGTTGCTGCCGATATGTTGGCCTTCGAAGAAAATATATGGAAAGAGATGGAAAGGAAGATGGAGGAAACAGGGATAGCAGAGAGAGGAAACAACCCGATTACAATAGAGACAAAAGAAGATGAGACGAAATGTAAGTTGGAAACACTGCCGAAATTTGAAGGAAGTGGAGGTTCTGTCCATGTGAAAGTCCCAACTTTCGATGGAAAATCGTCATGGAACAACTACATGAAACAGTTCGAATCAGCCGCAAGAGCAAATGGATGGTCTGAAAAAGAAAAGGCGATAAACCTGACTATCGCTCTTCGAGGAGATGCCTTAGATGTGCTTCAGACCATAGCCGTAGAGGAGACCGATGATTTCGAACAACTGAAGAAGAGGTTAAATATGCGATATGGCCACGATTTGGAGCATGTATATCAGTCGCAGCTTAAAAATCGTAGACAGAAGAAAGATGAGGCTCTTCAAGAATATGAGGTAGATATTGCCAGATTAGTACGATATGCTTATCCAACAGCTCCCGAAGACATGATGGAAAAATTGGCCGTTCAAACGTTTATTGATGGTCTTCGTGATCATGAAATGCAGAGAACACTACGATTAGCTCGTCACAAGACGCTGGTTGATGTCTTATCCGCCGCCCTCGAATACGAGTCAGCTACGCAGGCCTCTGGCGGGTACAGTAAAGTTAGGACTGTAAAAGAGGAAGGAGATGAAGATAAACTTGACCAGCTCGTTAATATGATGAAAAGCATGACATATAAGAAAACGAAGACCATCAGATGCTGGAATTGTGGCGAAATAGGACACGTACGAAGCTCCTGTAAACACCCTAGGTACGACGCAAATCAAGAAACTCACCATCAGGAAAACTAGAACGGGTCAGCCTTAGGGGGGCAGCTTCGACCCAGAACTTTTCCAAAGACCCTCTCATACTAATAGCTTCTTTGAAATGTCGTGAAGATAGTGTATATGTAGATGGAGACATAAATGGTAAAAAGCATACGTTGTTGGTGGATACCGGAGCGACCAGAACCATTATACGCCCGACAGTTATAAACAGCCGAAAGAAACTGTTACCAACGAGGTTGCGACTTCGGACCGCTACAGGTGAAAATGCCAACATTCATGGAGAAATCCAGGTACAATTGGGAATTGGAGCAGAAAAGTTCGTCCATACTGTTATAGTTGCTGACATCGAAGAGGATGTTATATTAGGAATGGACGTAATGAATATGCATGGATTCCAATTGGATTTTAAGAATAAGGTAATCAAAGTTGGCAACGAGGAGGTATTTCTTCATCCACATAATAACAACACTGTGCAAGCAGCCATTAAAGAAGATACAATCGTGCCTGCGAGAAGCGAAACGATCATAGTAGCGCGACTACAGGGAATTGTAGACGAAGGGACACCTGTTATGATGGAGCCTTGGAACCACGACGATGAGGTTGGCCGTGGAATCATAATTGGAAAGGAATTGGTGACTTCGGCTAAAGAAATTCCTGTGAGACTTATCAATGTCAACGACTACCCAGTAACCATCAAGAAAGAGACAAAAGTAGGAACTTGTGTACCTGTGACTTCCATAATCCGTCAGGCGACAACATCTGATAATTCCAACGACAAATTCGACCAAATGGTTGCAGTTGCAGGACAGTCTCTAAATCAGATGGAGAAACGGAAATTAAGGGAATTTCTTCGACAGTACCGTGATAGTTTCGTACCGAAAGGAGGAAAGACGGGAAGAACTACCGTTGTTAAGCATAAAATTGATACTGGTAATGCTAAGCCAATTCGTCAAACAGCTCGACGATTACCACAGGCGAAAAGAGAGGAAGCCGAAACGATTGTTCAGGAAATGAAGAAAGACGGGGTGATAGAACCTTCTACGAGCCCATGGGTCTCTCCGGTAGTCCTGGTTAAGAAGAAAGACGGAACGACGAGGTTCTGTGTGGATTACCGTTTGCTAAACAAGGTTACCAAGAAAGATAGTTATCCTCTGCCTCGGATCGATGACACATTGGACACATTGGCTGGAAGTAAATTGTTTTCTTCTTTGGATTTGAAGTCTAGATACTGGCAGGTAGAAATGGACCCAGTAGATAAAGAAAAGACAGCCTTCACCACAGGATCTGGATTGTGGCAATTCAACGTTATGCCATTTGGACTCTGTAATGCTCCTGCGACATTTAAGAGCCTTATGGAAAATGTGTTGAGAGGGTTATCTTGGAAAACATGCCTGGTTTATTTAGATGACATAATCGTCTTGGCGGAGACATTCGAAGATCATTTGAGGAATTTAGAAAACGTTTTTAATCGACTTAAAGCTGCCCAATTGATGCTAAACCCCAAGAAGTGCCAGCTATTTTAAGGTAGAGTCAATTATCTGGGTCATATAGTCAGTAAAGAAGGAGTGGCCGTGGATAAGGGAAAAATCGATTCCATTAAGGAATGGCCAAAACCAACTGACAAACATCAAGTGAGAAGTTTTCTTGGACTATGTACTTACTACCGGAGGTTTATTAAGAAGTTTGCAGATATCGCTAAGCCATTAACGCGACTTACAGAGGAATCAAGAGAATACCGCTGGGATACAGACTGCCAAAATGCCTTTGAGACCTTAAAAAAACATCTAATAACAGCAGCAATTTTAGGGTATCCACTGCCAGAAGGAGAGTTCATCTTAGATACGGATGCAAGTAACGTGGGAATTGAAGGAGTGCTGTCTCAGATTCAAGGAGGACAGGAACGAGTCCTCGGATATTTTAGTAAAGTTCTTTCAAAACCTGAGCGGAATTATTGCGTCACGAGAAGAGAGTTTCTAGCAGTAGTTAAATCAGTAGAGCACTTCTATCAATACCTCTATGGCAGAAAGTTTCTAATCCGAACCGACCATGCCGCCCTTAAGTGGTTGATGCAGTGTAAGAATCCAGAGGGTCAGATAGCCAGGTGGATCGAGTCCAAGAATACGATTTTAAGATTGAGCACCGGGCCGGAGTTAGCCACAGAAACGCTGATTCTCTTTCCAGAAGGCCATGCCCAGCAGAGTATTCCCACTGCAACAAAACGGAATCCAAGGAAGCAGCAGTGCTAAGAACGACGATTGTCAACGACGACTGGACGCCTACTAAGATAAGGGAAGAACAGGAGAGAGATCCAGTTATACAGAAAATCCGAAAATGGAAAGAGGAAAACCGTCGACCACCTTGGCAGAAAATATCAAACCTATGCTCAGTAGTTAAGACGTATTGGGCCCAGTGGGACTCATTTATCATCGAAGATGGCTTGCTCAAACAAGTCCTGGAAAATAATGACGGTTCAGAGAAGAGAAGACAGTTGGTGATCCCAAAGAGCAGAATAGCCGAAGTACTTCGTCAGTTACACGACAGTCCATCGGGAGTGCATTTTGGTGTAAAGAAAACCCTTCAGCGAATTCGGAAACGGTTTTATTGGATGAACAGTTCCGACGATGTAAAAGACTGGTGTAAGAAATGTACTATTTGTGCTACGAGTAACGGGCTTTACCGAAAAAGGAGAGCTCCTATGAGACAATATAATGTTGGAAGCCCGTTTGAAAGAATAGCTTTGGATATCGCTGGGCCATTTCCAGAAAGTGAAAATGGAGGCAAGTACATGTTGGTAGTAATGGATTACTTTACTAAGTGGGTCGAGATTTACGCACTTCCAGACCAGAAGGCCGCCACTGTTGCAGATAAGTTGATCCATGAATATATTAGCCGATTTGGAGTGCCTTTGGAGATCCATAGTGACCAAGGCAGGAACTTCGAAAGCGATCTATTCCAAGGAATATGTGATAGACTAGGCATGAAGAAAACAAGAACTACCGCATATCACCCGCAATCGGATGGTATGGTAGAACGGATGAATAGAACAGTTGGCAAGTATTTGACAAAGATGGTGTCCGATCATCAGCGAGACTGGGACCAATATCTTCCGTTCTTCACAATGGCCTACAGATCTGCTGTTAACGAATCAACAATCCAGACACCAGCCAGAGTCCTATTCGGACGCGAAATGCGACTACCTTGTGATCTAGAATTTGGATGTCGACCTGGAGAAGATGTAGCAGGTGAAGATTATGTGATCGAATTACGAAGAAGAATGGACGATGTACATGAGTTGGTCCGTTCCCACCTTCAGATCGCTAGCGACCGAATGAAGAAACGGTACGATACACAAGCCGAAAAGGGTTGCTTTAAGAAGAACGACAAGGTCTGGTTGTATAATCCCAAGAAGCGAAAAGGTTGTTCTCCCAAATTGCAGCAGTTTTGGGAAGGTCCATACCTCATCATGGAGAAGATCAACGATGTCATCTACCGAATAAGCAAGATTCCGAGGGGAAAGCCGATGATAGTACACCATAACCGGTTGGAATCTTTCGAAGGTGACCACGACGTAGATGAAGAAGTGGAAGTAAACCAAGTCCACGATGTATCTGACCTCACGTTTAAGGAATTCATGGGTGCCTATGGAGGTACCGGTAAAGCGAGACATGGTGTTACCACTGAAGAAAAGCAAGATCTACTCACGCTCCCCGATGACTACTCGCTGGCCCTTACCGTCCCGGCCAGTATCAAAGACGCACCAGGGTTGGCATCTGTCTTTCGAAGGAAGTTTGGTCGAGTTGCAGAACTTCAATGCCAAGTGCCAGCTCCCGGTAAAACCTTGAAACTCCAAGATGCATCACGTTACCTTTTCTACCTGGTAACAAAAGACACTGCCCGTGACCAACCTACCTACCGAGATGTATGGGAAGCCTTACTTCGATTGAGAGAGCACGTACGAGAGTCCGACGTGCAAAAGTTAGCCATGCCAAAGTTGGAGTGCCGCCAATTAGATTGGAGGGTTATCCGAAATATGGTGGAGGAGATCTTCAAAGACACCGAAGTCCAGGTGTTAGTCTGTTGCAATCCGCATAGTTACTGGTGCGGAGAGAAAACCGTCCCTTGTCATTTTTATACAACTGGAAGTTGTAAAAGAGGGTCCAGTTGCCGATACCAGCATACAGTTCCGGTTCCAGTCCCGACAAGGTTCCAGGAGGAACCATCTTTTAAGAGGGGGGCAATGTTACGATAAATATCCTGGCCTAAATATTATGACTAATTCTGTTTTGTTGTAGAAATTTCGGCGGACGTCTAGAACCAAATTATGGTGAATGAGCCGGTCTGAGCTTCTGGATCTTTCGATGCGAGACGACGCTGTTCTCGAATATCAGGATTTCATATAAAATAACCGAACTTTGATTGAAGATGACAGTTAATTCTGAAGACGCGCTCGCGAATTTAATTGTTACGAACGGATACATATAAATTATTGTCAGATAAGTTAATATAAATGAAAAAAATAAATTAAATATGTAAGTGTTATAAATATTGAACCTTTTAATAAATTCACAGTATTCATTAAATTCAGAAATTTTTTGACGTGAAATTCTGAGAGATATCGTTGTACTTCTTCTATTAATTATTGACAATATACCTATCATTTACCTGCTAATAACTCGTTAGTGTTAATATATCGTTACTACTGATCTTTTCTGTCAGTATTGGTAACCAGACCTTACTACATTCTACATTCTGCTGCTTGTTTGATTTTCCTCTTTTTGCTTTCTTTTCCTTTCAGAATGCAAATTTTCACTAGAGCTTCAACTCATTATTCTAGGCGTGTTTCTTAAATCTGTTAAAATCTGTTTTTTATGTATGATCCATGCTAATTTATTCTAACATTAAGTGGTCTTTTAAGAAAGTAAAAAGAAAATGTGTAGAAAATATTTAGAAACAACCATAGAGAAAATACTGTGTAATAGTTATACGTCTATCCTTAATTAACCAGCCAATAATAAAAACAACTGAACAATTTTAAAATATCAAAGCTATTATGCCAATTGCTAATGCTATTAAAATATATAACACAAGAGTGGCTTGAATCAATATTTGTTATCATAGAAAAATTGAAAAAGTACCGGACTATCAATCTAATTAACCATATTGTAGCAGTAAATAGAGATATTTCTTTACGAATGCTTGTGGAACGATAAAAGCACGTTTTTAAAATATCAGTAATGATACAAAGATCTAGGGAAATAAACATTGAGGTAAAATTGTGCTTCATTGACTATGAGAAGGCCTTAAAAAAACAAAATACAGTAGTCGCGATATTTATTATATGTTATCTATTGATATTTATTATAATATAATTATAACATAAATATATGTTTTCGAAGAAAAAAACCTAAAGAGTTATCTCGAAAATCTACTAGAAACCAATAACAAAAATAAAAATGGAAAACGAGATAACTAATTAAAGTGGAATTACAAGAAAAGTATGTTAGTACTTCCTTCTGTTCTTGTTCAATATATAGTCGGAAAAGAACAACAAACAAAATATGTCATAAAATAAACAGTACATGTAATAATATTATTAGATATGCCGATTACACTAATACTGACAGAGAGGAAAGAAACAATAAAAAAAGTAATTATCAACATAGTAAGAATTTGTGAAAAATTTGGAATGAACCAAAATGCAAAAAAACAATAAATAAGAGATTAGGAATAAACATCAACGACGATAATTTAAAACACGCATTTGAAAAATAATTACTCAAAATTAATACATTTATAAATTTAGCAACATTTAGCCTTTAATGAAAGAAGAAACCGACTATTTTAAAAAAAAAAATACTGAACAATTTATATATGCCCTAGTGACCCTAGTGTCAACAAAAACGGAATAAATCGGCTAAAATGGCATCACTGCTTATTTTCCGACGACGGTCGTTTAGTCTTTTCTAGTAACGAAAGCATGGTGATGTGATAATATCATTTTGCAATCTATCATACATTGTGTGCAGGAAACGGCTTGGATTTAGCGGAAAATGCGTAGTGTTAGAACTTGAAGGGAGACTCAAACTTTTGAAAGGGAGTAAATGGACTAAAAGTGTTGGGATAGTTAATATACAGTCTCTATTTTAAGAGCATAATCAAAGTTCTACTATAGTTGACTGTAAATTACATACATATTTATATTTTCGTATATCTTTCGTAGAATTATTTTTACTACGAAAGTCATCCTTATGAGGACTCATGTATTTATTTCATATTGTATATGCATATGTTATATAAATATGTATCTTCCAAAACAAAAAATTTAATTATATATATATATATATATATATATATATATATATATAATTGTTGCAGTTTCGCAACAATATATAAACATTTGTAATAAATTAACAGACTTTTTAATAGTTTCGATTCTCCCCGTATATTTAAACGAGATTTGCGTGTACAAGTGCACAGCAGTTTTAAGGGCTAAACATTCCAAGACGAGCCATCTGCAAGATAACAAGGGCGAGTTCCATATTCCAGATAAGGATATGTGTTTTTGAAGTTAAGATCAGCGCGTCGAGACACTTCATTGCGGTCATGTAACAGAGTCGGAGTTTTATCTCTCAAACCACACACATGTGTGTGCGTTTGGGTTAAGAGTACCTTAAGACACTTGCCAGCGGTCCTTTGACCGAGGAAGTCGGTTTGATGCAGAAAAGTTGAAATTAGAAATTTTGTGGTTCCTGTTATTCGTCGGTGAAGACATATTTTTTGCGGTGGCCGGAGTGCCATCTTCTCATTGGGTAAGGAACAATACACCATTAATCTATGTTGCTGCATATATCAAGTACGTTTACTTGATATATAGATGTCATATTTGCTTCGAACTTTTTATCAGTTGTGCCGCGATCGCGACTGAACTTGATCGAGAACATTTCATTACCTTTATGTAGATTTGTATATTTTTCATATTATAATAATTTCACTATTCTTTTTGTATATATATCACAGTGTTGTGTATTTTATTACCTAATATTAACTCATAATGTGTATTATGAGTATACTTTTGCATTGAGTTTAATAATTTGTTTTTATATGACATATATATTCATATTTTTTTATTTTTTGTATATTATTTCTATCTATAACGTGGTATATATACAATCGACAGTTTTGTTTTGTTTATGGTTCTCTTTTTGTGTGTAAGTTTGTACTACATATATTCTTCTTCTTTTAAGTTTATATTCTTCTTTATTTATAATTGTAGGTATATTGGGTTATGTATATTTATGATTGCTTTTACTTCGTGTTAAAATAGAGTTTTATACAGTCCACTTGTTTTCATTTCTTTTATTTTAATATACATACCCAATCCGAAAGGGGGCAACCAGCGTGTTCTAGATTGAACAAAATATCTTCTCTCCCCCTTCAGGATGACCCCAATTGTTATATTGAGGTCATCGTATGTGCAGAACGCAACATAATGGTCCTTCGAGCCGGATTTTCTTCTTCTTTTTCTGTTTTTTTGTTTGTTTAGGGTTCTCTGATAGTAGATACCTTTTTTCCATGTTCTTTTTCATGTGTAGTTGCGGTTTCCTTGTGGTAGGAGCCTTGTCGGTTATGATAACCAGCTAATATGTCGTTGCTTACGGTTTCCTTATGGTAGGGACCTTATCAATTATGATAACCATTTTATTTGACTTGCTCACGGGTTCCTTATGGTAGGAGCCTAGTTGGTTGTGATAACTATTTGTTGGGGTATTTCTTTTATCTAAAAAGTTACCCAGTCGTCTGCCGAAAGACGATACCTAGTCTGCTGAAAGACTATTTCTTTGTCGAGGTTCTTTTATGCTAGAGACCTTATTGCGGTTATCACAACCATAGTATAGTCGGGTTTTCTTTTATCTGAAAAGTTGCCCAGTCTGCCGAAAGACATTTTACTTTTTACGTTGTACAAGGTTTATTTACTGTATACCTTTTTGCGGTTATCATAACTATATAGTCAGGTATTTGTTTTATGTAAAAAGATACCTACTCGTCTGCCGAAAGACGATACCTAGTCTGCCGAAAGACTATTTCTTCTTTACATTCTTTGTTCCAGGTGCTCTTCTGACAGAGACCTTCTTTTCATGGTTGTTATAACCATTTATTGTATATTTCTTTTCTACTAAAAGATACCTAGTCTGCCGAAAGACTATTTCTTTTTTAGATTGCTTTTTCGAAGTTCTCTTCTGACAGAGGCCTTTTTTGCGGTTGTTATATCCATTTTATATTACGGTATATCTTTTATACTAAAAGATATCCAGTTGTCTGCAAAAAGACGATTTTGTACTTTACATTAATTAATTTTCAAGGTGCTCTTTTTACAGAGACCTTTTTAAGGTTTTTATAAAAATCTTATATTGAGACTTCTTTTATACTGAAAGATAACTAGTCTGCCGAAAGACTATTTCTTTTTCATATCCTTTATTCAAGGTGCTCTTATAACAGAGACCTTTTTCAGGTTTTATACCCATTTCTTGCTGATTTTTTGATAGTGCTTTTAGTGGAGTATTTCTTTTGTCTAAGCATATACTCAGTCTGCCGAAAGACATTCTTACTTTTACTTGTTTAGGGTTTTCTTATGCTAGAGACCCTATTACGGTTAGTATAACCATTTACATTGGGGTATTTATTTTATGAAAAAAGATACCCAGTCTGTAGAGACATTTCTTCTTTTGTATTCGTTAGTGTTTGTGAGGGTGGAAAAAGTATTTTCGGTTATTGCAACCATTTTTTGTTTAATTTTTCCTGATTGGAGGGACATTAGTAACAGATTGTAATCGTTTTATCTTGGGATATATCTTTTCCTTGATAAGATACCTGGTCTGTGGAGACTGTTATTTTTTAATTTATTTGTAGCTGTCTTATTATAGAGACCTGCTTTCGACTAATACAAGTATTTCTTTGGTTTGTTTCTGTAACAAATCCAGGGATTTACAATTACTTTTACTCGTTCACAATCTTTTTCTTTTTATCTTGTCAGTTTTAAATATTAGCTGCTCCATTTTTGTCTAAACAATGGACACCCTCAAATTCAAGAGACGGTCTGCCAAGAATGCAATTATTCGTCACTGTAATTGGATTGCAGAAAATGTTTCATTGGTCGATATTGATTATCTTTTGAAAGTTCGTCGTGAGTATTTACAGGTTGAGTATGATAAATATGAATGCGCACAGGATGCAATCGAGAACTTATTGGTAGATTCCGCTGAAGAGAGCAAGGATCGAAACATTGTAGACGATTTGTTTTGTAAGGCAATGGGACTTATAATATGGGAGCCCGTCCTCTCATCTTTTACGTATTATAAAGTAGGTAGTGCATCCCATTGTTCTTCTAGGTTACATGTGGGGGAAAGACCTCCCACACTTATTTCAGATTTATGCCATCTACTCAATGTAGTTAAATCTTCTCAAAATTATATGTTAAAAGACTCATCTTTTTCACAACCTCAACCTTCTTTCGAGACAGTTTCTAAGGCGTTACCTACGGGCCTTAGCAGTATTGCATATTACCTTCCACCTGTTGCAGTGGTAAATGATAGTGAGTCCTATAAGACTCGTGACGCTCATACAAACGCGAGTTCTTCTACGGGGCTATCCTTTAATAATGTACATCTCTCTGGACCTCAGGTCCATTCTAATATTCCATCCTTGCCCAAGGATTTTTCTTTGCACGACTTACATGATGGGGTGTCTGACGATGACGCTGCCGATACAGCTTCGCGGGGAGCTAACCCCGATACACTTGCTCGATCGAAATCTTGGCATTATGAGCCAAAATTCTTATCGTCTCGTGACATAGACAATTTTAAAAAATCTAATAACTTAGATATTGCGACCATAATTCGGTCAAAAGTTCCTAGAGTTGCATTACACCCATCTCTAGATTTAGCATTCGGAGTACATATGTTAAAAATGTACTCCTATCTTTCTCGTTTACGCCGAGTAAAGGCATTTGTGTTTTGTTTTATCAGAAACGTTCGTAAAAAGCAAGCTGAATTGCTTATCGTTCAAGACTTAAAAAGTCTCTCGTTTCCTCGTATATTGGAATCGTTGCCATCCGGTATTGCCAATCCGGATAATCAGTTGGATATTCCGAATTTATTTCCAGAGGAAATTATTCACCGTGCGAAAGTTAGCGGTATGTTGAGGAATGCTACCATTCCTTATGTTCAAAAGCATCCTTTTCTTCTTTCTTCGAACAATCTAGTTGTTTTAAAGATGTTCGAAACACACGTATGGTTGGGACATGTAAGGCTCCAAGGTACGTCCAATTTTAGACATCATTTCGGACTTAGTTGTTGCACATTTTATAATGTTGAGAGTCCCATCTATTATTGTGTTACCTGTTCGAGATTTCTTTTTATTGCCATAGATTATGGAATATATTTTTTGCTTAAAGCTTACATAGCTTTATCTGATTATATATTTGCGCCACGTTATATTAAACTAACGGTTTTAACGTTTGGAGAGTTAAGACATTTTCTATTGACATTGTACGAATTCTTTAAGGTACAAAGAATTCTTAGGAGTTGCACCACTTTTGTTTTTCGTTCGTTTCAAAATTGCCTTATTATGTATAAAAAGCCTTGTTTATTATTTATGCTATTCTCTTCATTTCTTATTTATCGTAATTTTGATTTATTCTAACTGACTAAGTCTACTACTAGCTTATTCACTGCCTTTTTATGAGATGGAGCTGAGTCTCAACCTGAGATAATTTGCTTATTGTTGTTAAAATTATCATAATTATCTTTTATGGATAAAGCTTATGGAAGAATAGAGTTTCTTCATTTTACATTTTCGTCGTGATTATGTCTGTCCAGGTAGATTGCTAATATCTAGGGACAGTGTTATAATTCATACGATATTTCTTTTGCCTTTGCTGCTTATTCGTTTTGAATATTGTAGTGGCCCTTCGGGCTACAATTATTCTGTTTGTTTGTCCTTAACTTAGTTGTTGTTGCGGAGAACCATTTCCTTAGGTTTGTTAACCAGGATATTTATCTTCTCCCATTTCCTTGCTTTTCGAGAACTATTAGAAGGTTATTTGTAGTATTTGTATTGAGTGCCGTCTCTCATCATGTGTCCGAGACTTTCTGATTATTGCCTTCTAATCATATACATCACTTTTCTTTCTTTCCTCGTTCTTTTTCATACGGTCCCGTTGGTTAACTGGTCCGTCCATGATATCCTGAGGATTCGCTTGAGTAGTCACATCTCGATGGCGTCAAGTTCATGTATTGTATCCTAGGATAATAGAGGAATGCACTTCCTATAAGAGAGGAAATCTGTTTTATGTATAGTACTGAGAATTGTATAATTGTAGTGATGTATATTTAGTATGTAGTTATGTATTTGTAACCTATTATCGTTTGTTGTATAAGTTTATTGTTGTATGTATAAGTTATTGTTCTTTGTGCTCTTTTGTTAATGTAAAGCTTTGTAGTATTTTAAGTGTGGCGTTCGTTTCGTAACCGAAGAAGTGTTTACGGTTTCGGAATTTGTACAGTGCGTCGGGAGTGCAAAGTACAGTTGTGTTTTATTGGCACGTATGCCAACGCGGGGAGAATGTTGCAGTTTCGCAACGATATATAAACATTTGTAATAAATTAACAGACTTTTTAATAGTTTCGATTCTCCCCGTATATTTAAACGAGATTTGCGTGTACAAGTGCACAGCAGTTTTAAGGGCTAAACATTCCAAGACGAGCCATCTGCGAGATAACAAGGGCGAGTTCCATATGCCAGATAAGGATATGTGTTTTTGAAGTTAAGATCAGCGCGTCGAGACACTTCATTGCGGTCATGTAACAGAGTCGGAGTTTTATCTCTCAAACCACACACATGTGTGTGCGTTTGGGTTAAGAGTACCTTAAGACACTTGCCAGCGGTCCTTTGACCGAGGAAGTCGGTTTGATGCAGAAAAGTTGAAATTAGAAATTTTGTGGTTCCTGTTATTCGTCGGTGAAGACATATTTTTTGCGGTGGCCGGAGTGTCATCTTCTCATTGGGTAAGGAACAATACACCATTAATCTATGTTGCTGCATATATCAAGTACGTTTACTTGATATATAGATGTCATATTTGCTTCGAACTTTTTATCAGTTGTGCCGCGATCGCGATTGAACTTGATCGAGAACATTTCATTACCTTTATGTAGATTTGTATATTTTTCATATTATAATAATTTCACTATTCTTTTTGTATATATATCACAGTGTTGTGTATTTTATTACCTAATATTAACTCATAATGTGTATTATGAGTATACTTTTGCATTGAGTTTAATAATTTGTTTTTATATGACATATATATTCATATTTTTTTATTTTTTGTATATTATTTCTATCTATAACGTGGTATATATACAATCGACAGTTTTGTTTTGTTTATGGTTCTCTTTTTGTGTGTAAGTTTGTACTACATATATTCTTCTTCTTTTAAGTTTATATTCTTCTTTATTTATAATTGTAGGTATATTGGGTTATGTATATTTATGATTGCTTTTACTTCGTGTTAAAATAGAGTTTTATACAGTCCACTTGTTTTCATTTCTTTTATTTTAATATACATACCCAATCCGAAAGGGGGCAACCAGCGTGTTCTAGATTGAACAAAATATCTTCTCTCCCCCTTCAGGATGACCCCAATTGTTATATTGAGGTCATCGTATGTGCAGAACGCAACAATAATTGTGTTTTTGTCGGATTGAGGTTCTTGTTTGTCCTAAAATGTGTAATTTTTTCCTCTGTTGTTGCCTTTTTCGTACTTATAAACCCCAAGTATTTAAATTTATCCTTTCTTTTAATTGTTACGGTGTCATCAACCTGTATATCTTATATGTCTTCTTCACTTGAAGATAGGTACTCTGTTTTCGCGAGGTTAATATCTAGGCCAACCTTGGTATATTCTTTTTTGATCGTCTGCAAAGCTTAACGTATATATATATATATATATATATATATATATATATATATATATATACATATATATATATATATATATATATATATATATATATATATATATATATACATGTATATAAAGGATAAATTCAAATACTTGGGGTTTATAAGCACGAAAAAGGCAACAACAGAGGAAGAAATTACACAGATTAGGACAAACAAGAACAGCAATCCGACAAATTAACTCAGTATGATGTGATAGACACCTAAATATGAAGACAAAAACACAAATTTATAAAACATTAGTGCGAAGTATTATGACATATTGTGCTGAAAATTGGATCATAAACAAAGCAGTACGATAGTAGCAACAGAGATGGAATGCCTGCGAAGATGCTGCAAAGTAACAAGAACGGATAGGAGAAGTAATGACGAAATAAAGCAAAGAACATCAATAAAAGCAGACATACTAACATATATAGAACAAAAAAAACTAAAGTGGTATGGACATGTAAAAAGAACTTTGTGTTAGTTTTGATTTTCCCTGTGTATTTAGCCAAGATTCCGTGTACAAAAACACAGCTGTTTTAAAAACTAAACATTACAAGACGAGTTCCATCTGCCAAATGACACAGACGGGTGTTTGAGATAAGAGACGAGTTCCATCTGCAAAACGACACAGACGTGTATTTGTACCTAAGGGTAGTGCATCCTACCTTAGGCCACTTTGCTTCGGTCTTGTGAGAAAGACAGTTCCTGGCTTAGGAATGTGCTAGTGCTTGGCTGCTACATGGTAAAATACATGTACATAATATATTGTATACACTATATCTTGTTGGTGCTTCATTTCAAGTACCGTTCATTTGGTAGATATATTTGCTGCAAATTCATATTTGTTGTTTAAAACTTAATTTCAGTTAGTGACGCGGTCTGAAGAAAGACGTTATATCTTTTAGTTTTTCAGGGTTTTCTTATGCTAGAGACCTATTTGCAATTAGTATAACCATTTAAAATTGGGGTATTTATTTTGTCAAAAAAGATACCCAGTCTGTAGAGATATTTTTTCTCCTTTTGTGTTTGTTATTGTTTGTGAGGGTGGAAAAGTATTTTTGGGTATTGCAACCATTTTTTTGTTTAACTTTTTCTGATTGTAAGTATTTTAGTAACAGATTGTAATCGTTTTATGTTGGGATATTTCTTTTCCTTGATGAGATACCGGGTCTGTGAAGACAGTTCTTTTATGTTTTGTTTTGTTTGTGGTTGTCTTATTGTAGAGATCTGTTTCAACTAATACAAGTATCTCTTTGGTTTGTTTCTATAAAAAATCCACGGATTTACAATTACTTTTAATCATTCGCAATCTTTTCTTCTTTGTCTTGTAATTATTATATATTTGCTGCTCAGTTTTTGTCTAAACAATAGACACACTCAAATTCAAGAGACAGTCCACAAAGAATGCAATTATTCGTCACTGTAATTGGATTTCAGATAATGTTTGATTGGTCAATATTGATTGTCTTTTGACAGTTCGTCGTGAGTATTTACAGGTTGAATATGATAAATATTAATGCGCACAGGATGCAATCGAGAACTTATTGGTGGATTCCGCTGAAGAAAACGAGGATCGAAACATTGTAGATGATTTGTTTTGTAAGGCAATGGGACTTATAGTATGGGAGCCCGTTTTCCCATCCTTTACGTTTTATAAAGCAGGTAGTGCATTCCTTTGTTCTTCTAAGTTACATGTAGGAGAAAAACATCCCACACTTATTTCAGATTTATGCCATTTACTCAATATAGTGAATATTTCTTAAAGTAATATGTCAAAATCATAATCATGTCAATGTCATCTTCGCAGGCATTCCATCTCTGTTGCTACTATCTTACTGCTTTGTTTATGATCCAATTTTTAGCCCAATATGTCATATTACTTCGCACTAATGTTTTATAAATTTGTGTTTTTGTCTTCGTATTTAGGTGTCTATCACATCATACTGAGTTTGTCGGATTGCTGTTCTTGTTTGACCTAATTTGTGTAATTTCTACCTCTATTGTTGCCTTTTTCGTGCTTATAAACCCCAAGTATTTGAATTTATCCTTTCTTTTGATTGTTACGGTGTCATCAACCTGTAGATCTTCTATGTCTTCTTCACTTGTACATAGGTACTCTGTTTTCGCGAGGTTAATATCTAGGCCAAACTTGGTATATTCTTTTTGTAGTTTTTTCATCATGTAGCTGAGGTCGTCTTGGTCTTGTGCAATCACTACTTGATCGTCTGCAAAGCTTATTAACGTATATATATATATATATATATATATATATATATATATATATATATATATATATATATATATATATATATATATATATATATATATATATATATATATATATATTATCTATACATATATATATATATATATATTATATATATTATTTATATATATATATATATATATATATATATATAGAGAGAGAGAGAGAGAGAGAGAGAGAGAGAGTCTGAATAAAGGAGTATACATTAAAAATGATAATTGGGATTTAGATGGCCGAATATTTAGTAAATAGAAAGTTGATAGTGTGGTTTGAAAGATTTTGTTTAGATATTTGAAAGACGAAGTTAATAGATGAATAAAATTAAAAGAAATTAAAAAAAAATAATTATTTAAAGAATATTATTTAAGATTACTCATTTTTTCTCTTTAATGTTCTTTGAATAATTGGAAATCCGGTTTCTTCGAAAAAAGCCTTCTAGCAATATTAGGACTATCGTTGTTTTGTCTGCAAATGATCAGAATATTTATTCCTGCATTACAGTGTTCATTAGAGAAAAAAAAATTGTCAAAGGCTAGCAACGATTGTTACGTGCCATATCATAAGTTGAAGATAGCTCATATACTACGTCAACTCTCCCTTTGGTCGAATTATAAGGGGAAATAATTTCAGGCAGCTTATTATGAATATCTATTACTGCTGTATCATGGTGGAGAGAAGATATAAGTAAAACAATTTTTCCTTTCATTGGTACATACAAAAGAATAGTTTATTCGTTCTGAAATCCAAATATACTGGAAAAAACTTGTCCTTCGTTCTCTTACAGGAATTCTATGGGCAAATTAGGCTTATTTTTTCTGATAGTACCTACTGCAGATAAATTATAAGTCTCACGGAACTTCACCAAGAGATCACGACTAGTGTACCAATTATCAAACGTTATATTGCGTTTAATCCCAGACACAGGAGCAACCAATCTTTCTGCAATGTCTTTCGGGAAATTGCTAACTCGGAATGGACCTTCCGGCTGTTGTTCCACATACACCTCCATATTAAGTAGATAGTTTGTACGTGCGTTAACTAATGCGTGTACCTTGATTTCATATTTCGATGGCTTATTTGGCAAATATTGAATGAAAGCTCATCTCCCTCTGAACGATTCACGCTTCTCGTCAATTTTCAAAAATTTAGAGGGAGAATATGTAGATTTGTAATTTTCCACAAACCTGTCGAAGAATTATCTAACTTGACTCTCTTCATGTTTTTGTTTGTTATCGAATCTTAGACATGAAATTAAAAATCCGAATTGACGTTGGCTCATTGTGCAACGCAGAACATCCACTTCTGTTCCGTTAGTGTTCCACAATTCATATAAACAATAATGGTTATTTCTGAATACACCAGACAGATAAAAGAGCCCCAACACAACCTTGACTTCACAGAGTTGTGAAATTTTTCCAACTTTCACATTTTTCTGCAATTCGTTGGGTATTATGCTTAACCAAGTCAGCAATCATTTGTCCATCAATAAATAGCAGGAAGCAATCAATTGGTGTCTTGGCATGCTTTGCGTAATTTTTGTCTCCCGGTAAATATGTAATTAAGTTTTCTGCTCTTTTCTTCTTGTTCGAACATTTCAGGTATTGGGTTCTTTACTCCATTTCATTCCATTCTGTCCGAAATAATAACAACCTTGTCTGATACTTTCTACAACAGCTTGTCGATTTCGATTCTCTTCTTCGGATTCTTGTACCATATTGGTATAATCGCTGTTAATACTCACATTGTCAATATTGTCTTCTGTCTCTGAATCATCTTGATCAATAAATTCGTCTTCATTTTCACACTCTTCCCACATACGTTTGAGATGAGCCTGTTCTTTTTTATAGTAGCCCGTTATTTCCAAATCTACGAGAGTGAAGTTATAAATAACTCAATGTAAATAGTATGTTTAAGATGGCTTACCTCTAAAAATTACGTCTAAATATGAAATAAAAATGGAAAAAATAAACTTGCGACTTGCGACACGTGGGATGTGACAAGCCCCAGACAACTTGAAAGCGACACCATTGACGGTATATCTAGTTGCTGACTGACCTTACTGCTTTAAATTGTAAACAAATATGTATTCGAAAGCTACTGAAGCGCTGTTGGCGTTTGGAGTGAAATTTGAACTTATAACCGTTACTCTCGGATGCCGGGTTAACAGTGTTTGTTAGTCGGGTACGTCTATAAATAAAAACAGATTTCTGAAAGCTAGAACTTGTAAAATATTTGTATTGTCGCTGGACAATGTCAGGTAGAAAGGCACGTCAGGTATAAGGGCACCATGCTGTATAAAAGAAATGGGGTAATTGACAAGTGGTAAAACTGATATGCCAAGCACATTCATTTACATGTTAGTTTATTTTTGCTTGTTGATTATGTGGCATTGAAAACTGCTAACCAAATCAAACGTGTCAGAGAGTGGTAAGTACATATCGGAAACAGAAAAACATACAAGTAGTGAAAGTCAGGAAGAAAGTACTGATGATTCTGTTGTTCTATTATACGTACAATGTCATGAAGAACCTTCTGTAAAAGTTCCTGGTAGGTAAACAGACGGCAATATACCGTGGTTGTTCTATCCTCCTTCTCAACGCGGTAGCTTTTCTATGAAAAATGTTCTTTTCTGACATAGTTGTAAACGAAACTATAAAATATGATCAACATGGAAGGATAGCCTGTTTTTGGAACCAACTGGAAAGACTTGGATAAAATTGGTTTTTAAACATCCATCGGTCTTTAATTTTTAGCTGTGGTTTTTGTCCTATGATGAATCAATTATCAAGTAAAGCATTTTGATAAAAATACTACTAAAAAGAATAGGAGACATTCTGATAAACTTGGTAGATAGATAGATAGATAAAATGGGTAGAAAATGTACCAAAATTTTTTAACCCTAATAAAAATGTTACCGTTGATGAGCAATTAGCTGCGTTTAGGAGCCGAGTACATTCAAAGCAAGGCAGCGAAATATGGCATAAAAATTTGGGCCCTATGTGACAGTATTCTATGTTCTAAAATTGTATATTTATATAGGAAAGGAAGCAGGTCCGCCCCAGAACAAAATCAGGGAATGCGTTTCGAATGAGACTTCTCTATCTAGATCTAGATTGCATACTCTAGATCAGCTTGTTGGTACATATACATGTAACAATAAGACAAATCGCTGGCCCATGATTGTTTTTATTAATATGCTGGACATTTCTGCCTACACGAATTCGTTTTATGAACATCAATAAATTCCTAATGGAATACCAATAAACTGACAAAACAGAGAATTTTCTTGAGGAATTGGAAAAATACTAGGGAAAACATTTATAGTAAAATATTCTTCTTCTTTAGTTCAATCTTCTATCGAAGGTTGGAAATCATCATGACTATGCGAACCCTGCGGACTGCCGCTCTATGCATTCTATTGCACTACTGCATCCAAACCATTCCCTCAAGTTCTTAAGCCATGATATTCTTCGTCTTTTCACATTTCGCTTCCCTCGAATTTTGCTGTGCATAATAAGCTGCAATAATGAGTATCTTTGCCCTCTCATAACATGGCCTAAGTACTCAAGTTTTCTTCTTTTGTAAGTCAATATTATTTCAGCTTAATTTCTTGAAAAATGTATTAAGAACTAAACTAGGGACACTTTGTCTAGGGACAATTATACTTCGCCTGCTTAACGACCACGCTTGTTTAGTATAATGAAAAATTTTGCTCTAAAAACGATAATAATAAGATAATCTTATTATAGATATATTGTATATGCTATAAACATATTTGTAAACCCATTCTTTTTAATACTATCAATATTCTATATTCAATACTATCCAGGTGAAAACTGAATTAATTTTGTAGATATTTAATGAAAGAAAAAAATACCTTTTATTTTTTTTTAATAATATTTAATTTACAATAACAATATATTTTTTGTTTAGTTAATCATAGATTTTGTTAATAAAGTTTTGCTTAACGCCATTTTATTTCGATTAAGGAGCTTAAATTATAGTTGGGTCATATGGACCCGAACACTACATCTGTGTAAATGACTGGAAAAGGACAGCATGGTTAATCCCATATAAATATAATATTTAAATTAGAAATGCCATAATAAGGTAGTTTCAGAACCTTGCCTAATATAACGAGTTACAACTTTTCTCTATCTTTGTTTAAAAATTTTAGTAGTATTAATAGTCGAGAACGCTAACTCCTTGATTTACAAGTTGGTTTAGTTGTCTAATTTTTACTCTTCGTCAATTAAGACAAACAAGACCTATATAAAGTAAAGCACTCAAAGCATACATTTGTTTGTAGTGAAGAAATACGTAATAAAATATTTTTTGTTAAATTTGATATACTAAATATTGTTGCTCTATTGGTAATATATATTATAAATAAATGAAAAAAATGTTTTTAAACTTTTTATATAGCCTTGTTGAAAAGAAGCACATTAAATGCTGATACTTATATCGTGTAAAATAATGACAAAAAACAAAATACTGTTTATTTAAATTTAAAATTGCATATCGAGTTAATACAGAATTAGAGCAGTGAAAATCACGCTTTTGATGTACTCCTTAATAAAAAGTAATATTATTTCAACACCACGAACCACACGTAAAGAATACTGATTTCTCTACCACAGAATAGATCTGGCAGGCTGACAGTAGTCGAAAAAGAATGTCAGATAAGGATGAAGTTATCGCATGCGATATTTTAATGGACACGTTCCTTGTCTCATGTTCTTGTACAAATAATATCAAGCTGTCAGAAATTGTAGTTCTTGCACATGAACGCGGATGCCATAAATATACTATGCAGGACCGAAACAGGTACGGTTTTTTTTAATCTGTTAATTATTAGTAAATTACACTACATATACCCAAGACGAAAATAATAATATACTAGTAAATGAAAATGATGTATAAATATGCCGAAAAGATTTTTTGATATCGTATCAAAAGTTTTACAGAGTACCAGTAACTACAAGGGCAATGTTGCTTAAGCACTACAACAATATAAAAAGGTAAAACAGTTAAGCCAGATAATATTCTTGCAGAAGTGTACTAAAAGCAAGAATAGGTTGGCTTACAGATTTATTTAATAAAATTAGATAGAAATCAAAAATCATAGAAAAATTAGATTTTTAATACTTATGTACAAAAATGAAAGTGATGTTTAACAATGCACATCAAAGAACCATGAAATAAATAAACTTCATAAGAGAAGTATGGTAGAGGAATTGATAGACGAATAAGTGAAAAAACAGGTACATCAAGAAAATGTAGTACATAATAAAGAAATAAACTTTAACACGGTATTTGTTGATCTTGTAAAAACAAAAAATGATCCCTGAGCGGCTCCTGATGTTTTGTAGTAAAAAGCACAATTGATTTACAGTTTGACATACACATGCCCCTACTGATGACAAACCAGAAGAAATACAAGAACAGTTCTTCGAACGCCTAGAGCAAGCCTACAAAGATGTCCCAGAAATGACACTAAGTTAGTGTTAGGTGACATGAATGCAAAAATAGTACAAAAGAGAGAGTTGTCGTTTCCAGTGTCAGAAATACACATTAGTATTGATGATAGATTGTTACTGATAAACAATAGCATCACGTAACATGCCAGTCGATAGCATCTATTTTGAATACAAGAATATACACAAGGTAACCTGGACTTCACCTGATGTGAACCTAAAAAATACATGCGAAGAAGTTCTTTAGATTTTAGTATTTCACTCTAAACAGTGTTTATTTTTTCAGCCCTTTATGTTTTTATAGTCTTAAGTGTTAAGGGTTTACAGTCTTTTAGGAAATCTAGTGTCAATTAAATCATCATCACCAGTTTGGCTTCACAACTATGCGTGGGTCCTAGCCTCCTCAATAATTTCTCTCCAGTCGTCCCTATTTCTAATGGGTCTATCAAGGAGTATTTTTCTAGCTGGGTAATTTGTCATTTTGTCCATCCGCATTACATGCCCTATCCACCTCAGACGTCCTATCTTAATATGTTTTACTATATCAGGTTCCTGGTATATTCTATAAAGTTTGAAGTTGTATCGTCTTCTTCACACTCCACTGTCATTTACTGCTCCACAGACTCCATAAAATTGCCCTAGTATTTTTTTTGAAACATCCAACATGTTTTCATTATTTTTTGTTATAGCATAGATCTCTGAACCATATGTTAGGAATGGGCGTATTATGGTTTTGTAGAGTTTTATTTTTGTATTTCTCGATATAATTGTGGATCTAACGATGAGATTGAGCCCAAAATAGCATCTATTGGCCGTGCAAATTCTGCGGTTTATCTATGCGGTAGTATTATTTTCAGTGTTAAGGAGCGCTCCCAGATATACAAATTCGTTCACTGCTTCGATGACGTTATTTTCTATAACAAATGGACGTAGAATTATTTGTGGTTGCGAGCTTTTTTTCATGTACTTTGTTTTGTTGGTGTTTATTATTAAACCCATTTTTGTAGCTGATTCTTTTAATGCTACATACGTCTCTCGTGCTGCGTTTTTCGTTTTCCGAATAATATTGATATCATTAGCATAAGCCAGGTTTTGCACTGATTTATTATATATTAAACCAGTGGTTGTAATTTGTGATATACATATTATTTTTTCCAGAGCCAAATTGAGCAGTATACAGGAGAGAGGGGCTCTCTGATGCAACTCGTTATGTGTTTTAAAAGGTTCTGACAGTTCCCCCTGAATTCGTACTCTACATTCAACTTTTTCAAGAGTTAGTTTTGTTAAATTTACCAACTGATTTGGTATTCCTAGCTCCTTCATTGCTTTAAATATTTCTTTTCTATTCACAGCGTCGTAACCTGCTTTGTAGTCTATAAATATGTGATGAGTATCGAAAAAGTTTATATCGTACATATTCCAGTGTTTTTTCCAAAATTTTTTTCAGGGTTGCAATCTGATGAATTGTGGATTCACCACCTATGAAACTAGTCTGGCATTTTTCTACTATCCGTTCTGCATATGGTGCCATAAGGTGACATAGTACTGTGAAAAATATTTTATACGCTGCATTTAGAAGCGTAATTCCTCTGTGGTTAAACCATTCAAATATATCTCTTTTTTTGTGTATGGTGCAAAATATTTCAATCTCCCAATCATATCTGTGTTCATATTTCTTTTATAAGCTGCTGTAATGCTATTCTGGTATCATGAACACCTTCTATATATAGTTCAGCTGGGAGATTATCTATTCCAGGTGATTTGTTTCTGGCTGGTTTTTTAACTGCATGTTTAACTTCAAGAATCGTTGGTGGTTGTTCTTCCCTTTCGTCTGGTCCCCTTACTTCATCTATTTCGTCTTCCAGGTTTTCTTCTTCTTCCTCTATATTAAGTGCTTGGTTAAAGTATTCCACCTATCTATTCAATACATCTTTCCTTGTTGTTAATAGGTCGCCATTATAACTTCTGCATTGTCTTGTGGTTCCCTTGAATTTTGTTCTGTTGGTGTTACCTTTCTTATAGAATGCTCTAAATTCTTTTTCTCTGTTGAGGTTTTCTATATATTTAAGATAATTAATAAGGTGGTTTCGTTTTTTTCTTTTTTGTATCCTCTTTTTTCCCTTTGTCTGGTAATTCTCTACAGTGTTTCTAGATCGTCGCGTAAGCATCTATCTGTGGGCTTCATTTTTTTATTTTGTTGCATTCTTGCATTCATCGTCAAATCAATTATTTTGTACCGGCACAAATTTCTGTATTTCATCTTTAGTTACTTCAATGTCTTCCTTTATTCTTTTCCAATGTGAATCTATATCTGTCTGGCCTTCTTTATTTACATTTTGATTTTGTAGACTGTTGGTGATGTTTTCCGAGTACCGTTCTGCAATTGTCGTATCTCTTAGCTTTTGCACATTCTATTTTTTGTATACATTTGATTTTCTTTGCCGGTGTTCTAGCACCATGATTTCATAAATTCTGGCCCTCAATGTTGAGATCACTAGGCGATGATCTGGTCCAAGTTACCTTGTGTATGTTCTTGCATTTAAAATGGGTGCTAGCGACTGTCATATTGAGTGCTGCTGCATCAGTCAAGTTTATCAGTCGTAATCCATTATCGCTACTGATGTTGTGTAGGCTATACTTTCCTATCGGGTGCATGAAAACTCGCTCTCGTCCTACTCTTGCATTCGTGTCACCTAATACAATCATTTCTAGAACATCTGTAGGCTTGCTCTAGGTCTTCGAAGAACTCTTCTTTTGTTTCCTCTAATTTGTCATTAGTTGGGTCACTTGCATTGATCAAACTGTAATTTAAGAGTTTCCCTTTTAAGCGTAAATAGCACATTCTTGGACTGTAGCCTTTAAAATCAATAATAAGGCCTTTTGTTCTTTGGTTTACAATAAATCCCACTTATCTATGTGTTCGCTTTCATTGCAGCTATAATATGTGAAATGGGTTCTCTTACCAAGAGTGCCAGTTCCTGTTCACCGCATTTCCTGCAGTACTGAAACATCTACTTTGTATGTGTTCACTATACCCAGTAAAGATGTGAGTGCTCCAGTTCGGTACAGGGTTAAAATATTCCATGTTTCTAATCCTAATTCCATTTTTCGTTTGCAGAGTCGACGTCGTGAGTTCCGTCCAGCAGATAGTTCCTGAGGTTCGGTAACATATGTTTTTTTACAGGAACAGGTTGTCAGCCTCTAGCCTAACTCCTAACCTGAAGGGCCAGGGACTCTTCTGTTAGGGTTACCATACCTTAGTCTGTTTTGGTTCGCGGTTGGTATTTTTATTTCCCAACTACCCACCGGTCCTATGATCGGTTAGGGCGTTCCCTTTTCCACCACCTGAATACGCGTCCGATGGCAGACAGACATCGTCCTACGGAGTGTAAATTAAATATAAATCTTAAAAAGGGAATTTAAGTAAATACTCTTTTATCATATGCAATAAAAAGATTTTATCACCTATAAATCAGATCATATCGCTACCTTAGAAAAAGACCGTCATATGTCTCAAAATATGATAATTTTCAGAAATGACCATTTAAAAATTCAGTGAATTTTAAAAATAATCATAAAACTTTACCCATAGGTGCAAACAGACCAATATTTTGGCTTTAATATGTACCAGCTTGTAAAAAGCTATATTTAATTCCATACTTCTTTAATACATTTTTGGGTTGTAATATTATTCTTAAAAAATGTATTCAGTGTTTGAAGATAATATATATTTTGTTACATAAAAATAAGAACAAAGAACGTATAGTATTAAACTTAAAAAACACTGTCATTCTGCAGTAAATTATAATTAAAAAGATACTTGTCTTCATTTAATTATTCATTCTTTACCTTTCCGTAATAAAGTATCTTCATTATTTTTGACCGAAGTCAACTTTAGAATGAGTCTACCCATAAATCTTTGAGGCATTTTTATAATCTGAAATAAAAGTAAAGTAAGTTTATTTTTTTAAAACGTAATAAATTGAAATAATTTGTAGATAGTTGGCTTCAAAATACAAAAAATTCTGATAATTTACTAAAATACTGACATAAATCAAAAGAATACTACAACTCATTTTACACATAACCTTAACTTCTGTACAAGACTGACACAACTAAAAATAATGCATTATTCTTTACTGAAAGTATTATATTTATCTTATTGTGTTTTTGAGAAAGGACGGCGTATCTCAACATATGACAGTATTGTGCAAAATGTCGAACCAACTTTCCTTATTTATCTTATTAACAATAACGACACTTCTATCTGACAGCGATAGGCATAAACTAAATTTATAACGCTATCACACAAAAAAATATAGAATATTTTAAATATGTTTTTTAAAAAAGTAGTACCGTAAAACTGAAGACATCCATACAAATTTAGAGTTAATCTAGGACAAACTAATAAAATGTTAATATTAAATGGCGAGGAATGAGGTACCTATACAAGGTGCAAAATTAAAAAAGAAGTTGCTAAATGTGGTATACAGAACGTAGCAGGCTCTGATTACCAATATTAAATGAAGAAGTCAGCAGCAAGCACATACCAACAATAGCTGATAAACACAAAATCAGTGTGAAAGAAGCTTAAATTATATTTAATATATAATACATAATACTCAAACAAATAATACATTAACAAAAAATCATAATAAATTAACATCAATCCCGAGGTTACAACACCGCCCTTAGAATTGTCAAATGAAAACATGCCTATTTGCCTACAATATCGAGGCCAAGTAAATCACCTGTCATCTGTCAAATTTGTAAAACAAAGCACCAATTATTAGACATCGACATCGACATGTATGAACCCGAAGTAGGCGAGTGGTATGTTGCACTGAGACTGAGATAGAATTATGGTACTGAAGTGAGAATGTTAAAATTCTCTAAAAACGAAGTGAATCTTGTATAGAAATAAATATAATGATAATAATTATGCTTTTAAATAGGTAAAAGAAATAAATTGGACTTACTCACAATCAATCTAATTTTACTACCCAAAGCGACCGGTTTCGCTTTCTAAAATTTGCAAAGCATCTTCAGGTCAAACGGTACAAAGTAAATTAAATGATGCCGGTACAAGAATTTTTATATAATGTTATATAATCCTGTATTGCTTATAATGGGTGATCTTTAATCAATATAGTAACTACTGTCTGACAATTAACGAGGAAGTTTCTTGAGGGGAGAGATGTTAACAGATGATATAGGAGTAAGGTATATGTGATTGTTTGTTAAATGAAAGAGTGATGTTTTATATTATTTAAATTATTAGAGTTATTTATATTTATTCAAGAGATATGTTTTTAAAATGTGTGTTAAATTATTGAATTTTTTACAGAAAAAGGACAGTTATATGACAATGAATGAAAGTAGTTGTGCTATTTTGTGGGTGTGCGTCAACTCCTTTTTTGTGATTATATTTCACATCGTTTTTATCACGACATGAATCAGTAATTATAGGTCATAATTAAGACCCCTAAGACAAGGGGATTCACTGAGCCCCATACTCTGTAATTTACTCATGGATGAAATCATTAAAAGTGTTAGGTAAAAGGAATAGGATACAGAATGGGAAACAAAAAAATAAAAATACTCTGTTACGCAGACGACGTAATGTTGATAGCCCAAAATCCACAGATTTAAAATAAGAGCAAAAGAACTAAATATGACAGTCTCATCTCAGAAAACTAAAACAATAGTAGTTAGCAAAGAACTAACCAGATGTAAAATAGAAATTGATGGCATTAGTATTGAACAAGTAATGGAAATAAAATACCTGGGAATTACACTGTCTAGCTATGGAGACCTGGGCAAAGAAGTGAGAGATCAAGTACAAAAGTCAAATAGACTGACAGGATGCAATTAATAACTTGCTGCAAAAGGTCCTAATTGCCCGCGCTTTATTTTTGAAACACACGGTATTATTTCAAAAAATTAAAAAGTTCTCTAAGCCTCGCATTTCAAACAAATTCAACTCGTCATTTCTAACTATCTACTCGCTTTTATCTACTGTTATCTTAATCTCAAAATAAATTTTCCCTTATTATAACTAAACCTTTCACTTAAATCCCGACAAAAACTCCCTTCCAATTATGCAAATACGCGAAAATGCACTACCGGATTTTCAAAATGGTCGCATGTGACACAACATGTGCGTTCCAAGCCAACCCGATCCCATGTGGCGGCAACGAATTAAAACTAAATAAACATGCTGATCTGAAAATGGACGCTATAGCAACATAAAAGGGCTAATAAAATATTTGACCTACTTAGATATGTAGAAATCTATGATACAATAAGCGCACGTAAAATTTTATTTCATGAAATACAATATATATATATATATATATATATATATATATATATATATATATATATATTAATATATATTTATATATGTTTATATATAATATATATGAAATGTCTAGTGAAGTTTGGCAGGTCAGAAAATATACATAGACAGTTGTTTTTAATAGTTGAATAACAGTAGTTGTAATTTGAGTTTTGACGTTTATAAGTTATCAGTCTATAATTGTTATTTATGTACCAAATGTATTAAATAGGACCCTTAAACTAGCGGGGACAAATGAGCGGAATGCAATCTAACTTGCGTAATATTTTTTCACCCATTTTTTACTAATTTATTACCACCCTAATTATTTTTCACCTCCAAACCAACCTTAAGAGTAGCAATTCTGCTGGCAAGGTCCAAGCTAGCAGAATTCGGAAAAAAAACTTTTTGCCGATGGCATATTTTTTACCCATTTTTGACTAATTTATTACCACCCCAATAATTTTTCACCACCTAACCACCCTTAAGGGGAGCGATTTTGCTGGCTTACGGTTAAAACTAGTATAATTTCAAAAATAATATTTATAATATACCACAGTGCTCTGCTAGGTTTTTATGAATTTATTACCACACTAGTAATTATTCACCCCTCAAGTACCTACTCCTTATGAGAAGTCAATAAATCTGTTGTGTTAATAATTACAGTGATAAAAAATCTATTTTTACCATTCTACTGTACTCTTCTTGTAACTGAAAGTATAAATTGCTTGCCAGGTTTTAACTGACTTTTATTCACGCTCATAATTTTTGACCACCTAAGCCACAGTTAATGGGAAACTACGTATTCACGCTAGCTAAATGCGCAATCTTTTTGGAAATACAAGTGCTCTGCTAGATTTTTACTATATTTTTACCAGCCTAGTCATTGTTTTCTTAACTACCCTAATTAAAAATATTCTGAAATGTTACTCTGTGATAACTATATTTATTTTTTAAATGTTTAAATATTGAAAATATGAAAATACACAAATTATAAATTTTAACTGTTTTAAAAAATTGACCCTGATTATAGTAGTGAGTACATGGCTAAGAGGAATCGAATCGTGGTTTTAGTAAATACAATGAAACTGTTATATTTCACAGAATAATAACCAGGTAAGAAATATTCAAATTGAAATAATTTTTTGATGTCTATTACATTAATTACCTAATTGTAAAGGAGGGTCGGGACACCTTTAACAACCTATTGTCAAAAGATTAAAATATTTGTATTTAGTGGGTACATCCATAGACCTGAGCGAAGTGTACCGCCAATCAAGGAGCTGCAGTCTTAATCGGATTTTAAATTAATGCCGCCCTCTTCACTATTACTTAACTTTAGCAATAAATTGCAAATTTAATGCCTCTGTAGTGTCTCTGGGTGTGTTTTATGCTGAGTACAATGGTTTTTAAGTAATTTTTAATAGTAAACACCAGTGCACATTCATCTAGGCACGATCACGTCTATAGTTGATTTTTAACTCTTGAAATGTGAAAACGTGCATTTTTTTATACCGGCCGAAAAAGTACGACTTTACGCCCCCAAAATTAGAACGCAAAGTGTGGAATTTATGTCCAGTGTGCTAGGTGAAACAAATGAAGATAGCAAAAAATAGTAAAAGGTTGAAGTAAAAGTACAATACAAAAAAATGATTAAAAATACCTTTTATAATTTTGTTTGTCAATTTCAAAATTTTTATTTGAATTAGCTAGCTTAATATTAAAGCTTCCGCTTAATAGCTTAATATTGATTTTCCACAAGGAGTAGTTAAGAAGTAAAAAATTAATAAGGTGGTAATAAATTTGTAAAAACCTATCAAAACAATGTAGTACTTCAAAAATATTTTTTTTTTAATTCTGACTTAGCTAGAGGGAATAAAATTACTTTAGTGGTGGAAAATTATTAGGGTGGTGAAATTGCAGCAAAAACTTACCAGAATACTTTTTTATTTCAATTCAATTCAATATATTTACTAGTAGACATTCTGTCGTCCGTGTCATGTTGCTATGTTACGGAAATCTTATTATCTTTTTGTTTGTATTTTTAGTCCCGTGCGGGCCATAAAGTTCACTTTTTGCCCGCGCTGGCATAAAGTACACTATTAAGTTACGTAGTTGGTAATTAAGCAATAAAAACACAATAATAAACTAATATAACATAAAAGTATTTTACAAGTTTGAGTTTGAATTAAGTTATTTTCAAAAAGCGTAACATTTGTGACAGCGGTGGGATTCAAGAAATATTTAGTATTTATTAAAACAAATTGGTACGTCCGGACCACCTGCTTGGTTTTTAAAAATGAAAGAAGAGGAAGAGAAGCATAGATAAGAAGATGAATAGAGGCGTAGAAATGTGGAGGCAGAAAAAGAGCAGAATAGGCAAAAAGAGAGAAAATAGAATAGAAATATACTTTATTGTTACTGAAAATTGTACAATTTTATGGACAAAGTTTAAAAAAGTCAAAAAATATCAATAATAATTTACTAAAATTACATCAATCGTGTAGCGGTTATAATGCCTACCACATAGGGTATTACTTATAGGGGGTTGAAAACTGGGGACAGATGTTGCTTTCTGGGGATAGGGTAAGCAAAACAAACCGGAACGTTTGCGAATGGCTACTCTTGGTTTGTTTGGAGAGCTGAGTCGTAGGTCAGTGAATAAAAATAAAGGGACTGGAATGTGGTAACTACAGAGGAAGAAAATAACAAAAGTACTTACATGGATTTCCTCGACAAAACAACACAAGAAGGTTCATAAGCTATTTAAAATGGACGCCGCTTACAAGAATCTTCCTGCTAAGTGGAAAGGTCAGCTTTTCTGTCCTAAAAAATACAAAAAGGGGTTAGAATCTTTTTAAAAGAAATAATACTTTTGGTTTAGGGAAAAACATTACATATTTATTATTATCTCACCATAAACAGTTATAAATATAAATAATAATAACAAAATAACGAAAACAACTTACAATGTTGCTATAGGTTTACACCTCTGGACGTTGGAGACTCTATAAGAATTTAAATTATTGTTGAGCGATATTATATAGCGAAAATAAATTATTACAAATGAAAAATATCCTTTTAAATGGAACTATGCATAGAGATTAACCTTTTTAAATACAAAACAAAACAAATTTAAAATTTATGGTAAAGTATATAAGAACTGTTAATAAAATAATGCTAACTGTCATATGTCAATATTAAATATTAAAACTTTATAAGAATAATTCATATGACAGTTAGCCGCTCCCTAATATTTATAATTTTACTTATTAGAATTTTTTAACTTGACATGAAAGCAATTATTGATTGTTCTTCCTTAAGTTCCATCTTCTATCTAAGGTGTTTTAAATTTAACTAAATTACTAAATTGAGGAAATGGGAAAGCACAGGGAAGTGACGGAGAAGCTTAGACAAGACACCAAATAACTCCGACGTAGTAAATCGAAATCGGTAGTCTCCATAAAAATACCGGTATTCTTTCTAGGTAACCCTTTTTAAAACGACGTTGTCAGTACTGTAGAAAACTTGGAGAAATAAAGAACATAAGCGAAGAAATAAGTCTTCAGGTAACCACAGTTACAAAGGAAGAAAATAATGATCAGACTTTGCTAGAAAACCTTAAAAAGAGCCAAAAGGAAGATAATAACATTGGATTTAAACGAGAATGAATCAAAATGGAGTTTGATCATGAATCAAAAAGGACAGAGAATAACACAACACAAAAGTGACTGTACAATAAAGGAAAATAAGTGTGCGGCAGTTGAGCACCATTTAAAAACTGGGCACTATTTTGACTACTTAAATGTCATAGTGTTAAGGGGCAAGAAAATGCTTACAAAAAAAGATTGTTTTTGGAAATGTGCCACATCAATAAAAAAAAGTGTCAATAAATTACAAGGCAGACACGGAACAGTTAATCACTATTTACTGTAATATTCTAAATAATTAATTATAAATTTTACATAAATTAATTTTACTGTATAAACAATAAAACATTTTAACCATCGTGTTTATTTCTAATATGTATAAACTGACGATGTCTAATGTTTGTTTAATATGTACTTGTGTTTTGTTTATGTTTGCTTTTTGTGTTTTTTACATCACTAATTATAATTATACACACAAGTGGTATTGTCTGTCAGTACTGTTTTAAAACATGGAAATGGTTAAATACTAATAATTCTGTAAGTTTAATAATTTATAACATCGTTTTTTTTTTAATATTTTATTTAAAATTAAATCGCAGTTTTTACTGATAAACACTGAAGCTGTTTAATTCAGAATTCTTTTTTGGTACTCTTAGACTTTTGCCATTTTTCTATCATCCATAATACAGACTACCTCGACCGACTAATCGGTCATCCATTTTCTATATATTTTTTTTTGTTGATGATACTAGAAGTGGATCATAAGCAGTTTGAATTTTATCTTAATTTATAAGATAACATTCTAACATATAAGATATTTAAAGTTAGCAGTCAGAGTGTTCTGATCGATGTCATTACCTGGATAAATGGCACCTATTTTAATTCTATTTTGGTATCTACGATTTATTAGTATTTAATCTATCTGGTTTCGTACGATATTATTATTACCTTAGTGGGATTTTTTATTTATGAATGTTAATGGATAAAGTTTATTAAATGTATTTTTATGACCATGTTCCCTCTATAGAATAGAAGAAGTGTTTCTCATGTTTGAAAACCTAGTCTGAAAGCACTTAATAAATGATTAACTTTAATATTAAAGTCGACTAGAATCATAATAATTTATTGAGATTTTAGAGATCCTAGTACCTTTTTATTTGTCTGTAGAATTGGTTTCCTTTGATATCCTATTCATAATTTGTAGGTGCATATATACCAAAATAATATTTATATTAACTGGTTTTGCAATTTATTTGTGCATGTGTATGCCTTTCGTTTCTAATTGTCTTGTAATTATGGTATACTTCTTGTGTTTTGGTTGAGATGTAGTTCAGGTAAGTTTTTTTCTTTTCTTTGCATTTTTCCTTCACTTCTGCACAAAATTATGGAGTTCTTCGCCTTGGGAACGATTTATTTTTATTTATATTTCTTTCACCAAGACTTCCTTGGCTGAGGCTAAGATATTAGACTTAATTTTTGCTCAGCTTTCTTCGACTCCATCACTTTCTCTGATAGATTATTATGTATTTTTGTTTTTTCGGTTATTCTCTTTTACAATAGGTATCTTGTGGAGTCATCGTGTAAGCTTTCGACTTTTATCTTTGTGGTGTATTCTGGTGTTTTGTTATTACATATATGTGTTTTCATTCGGATTTTGCACAATACCAATTTATGATTGCTTCCTATTTCTGCTGATATTAGTGCTCTTACGCCCAAGATTTAAGAGGGATGTAACTCTCTATTCGACAGAATATAGTCTTTCATAGATTTTTGTCTTCTATTGTTTTCTAAAGTGTATTTGTATTGTTCTTTGTGAGGTAAAAATGTATTATTAATATGTATTTCATTTATACTGCAAAGGTCCATCAGAATATCTCCGTTATATCACTGTTGTATTCCTGGAAATATATCATTGCCAGCACGGGCGTTAAAATCACCCATAATGATTATATACTAATCAATTGGGGTCTCGTTAATTACAGTCTGAAGGTGTTCGTAGAAGTTTTCCCTTGTGGTAGTATATCTGTTTTTCTCTGGTGTATAGATTGCTATCACATTCAGAGGTTTGACATCCAGTTTAATTTTTACACTTACTATTTTTTTCAGAGGTATATTTACATTCTTGTACTTATTGTAAAAATTTTCTGTGTACTACCAGGGCGACTTCTTCTTTGTCTCTGGTTTCTTTCACACCACAACTGTAAATCATCAGATAGTCATCTAGCATAATTTGACCCTTTCCTTTTTTCTTCCTCTCTTGTAGTGCACATATGTCTATATTTTTTTCTAAAAGCTCTTTTGTATTTTCCTGCCCTCTTGTGTTGAAAGACTGTCCGTTCCAAGTACCGATATGAATTATATTTCTCGTCGTTTCCCATAAATTCGTTGTCCCCTTTCTCGAATTAGTCGCTGTAATGAAATCACTTCCGTTCCGAGGCATGATCCTGTTTCTATGAGCTGTATGGTTTTAAAGTCTATCAGTAGGGTGCTAACCTGGCTGTAGACCCCCTCCTCCTTTATCCGGGCTTGGGACCGGCAACAGTTTTGTCGAGCTACTTGATCCACCCAACAAAACTGCAGACGGACATGCACTTGTAAGAAAAATAAAAAATGATCACAGGGAACGCTTTTCGAAAGAAATATATGGCGCTCCATAAAAGCTCAAAGAATGTAGATAAAGAAACTAATAGAACCGGAACATATAGAAAAGGACTAATTACATAAGCAGAATAGAGGATACCTGTGTCAATCGGCAGAAAAATTATCGGACCAATGAACAAGCAGAATTATTAATATAAAGAGAAAGAAGAAGACAACAACACAAGGAAACTTAAGAGCAAATTAATCAATTAAAATGAATGGCATTTACTACTTTTAACCAGATCATCCAATAAAAAAAAACAACAACAACAACAACTAAAAGCCTTTAGCGTAACTAAAGCAAATGATACCAGTCCACTGACTATCTCAATAGTATATTGCCTTTCAAAAGGCAAAAACAAAATAAAACATATATGGCATATTTCAAAACATTAAGCAATAAAGTCATACCTGTGAGATTAGATATCAAAAATACCACTTAAGGATCACGTAGTTATATTAATCATGAATGCTTTTAATGCAAATATTTACTAGATATAATTACGGATAACTGCCTTCTGATAAGCCTGTTACTGGCCATCTGCTAGCAATATTCTCGCAAACTTAATAGATTTTAAACCATCCAAGATTTAGATATAAAAAAAATGCAAGGCAACGTCACCTTACAACTTTTTAACATCTCTCTACAACTCTGATCATTGCCCAATAATAATAACAATACATGTAGTTGGTGTGGTAAAATCAAGTCTTGCAAGTGTTTTAAAAAAATTTTAATACCACAGTCATCGTCTCCAAAAAGACAAGAAAAATATAGGCTTAAATGGAAAGCCACTCCAACAACTGATAAAATTCTAACAAGAAACAGCAAACTAAATTTAAGAAAAACGAGCACAGATCTTCAAAGGGATTTACTGGAATGATGTTGGATTAAGTATCTCAACTGTATGGAAAACGCTTCTGGAAGTTGGCTGGAAGGAAGGAAAAGCTAAGAAAAAAAAAACAGTTTTAACAAATAAAATAATGAAAAAGCGCTTAGCACGGGCCAAAAAATACCGATCATGGACTGTTGACGACTGAAAACGGTGATTTTCAATGGTGAATTACATTTATTTTGGGATATAAATCAAGTTTTGCTAGTCGAAGTCATGGTGAACCTATGTGAGATCATATCCAACAGAAGGATTGTTTTATTCATGAATATTCAGAATTGGTCCAGACTTTTATGCGGGAAAATAAAGTAAAAATACTTGATTGGCGTGGTGATTTACCAGACTTAAATCTCATTGAGAACTTATGGCATATTCCCAAGAAATGTTTCGCTAAGATGAATTGCACTACAAAAAAAAATGATGACATGTCAAGATGACAAGTCAAGAGCAAATGCGTTAAACTAGTTTGGTCAATGCCAAAAAACGTGTTGGAGAGGTAATTTCTGCTAAATAAGATCATTCTTCGTACTAATATACAGATTTTTCAGTCTACTTATGTTATGTAATGATTAAATGAGTTTTTTTATTTGTTCCAATTAATTCGAATAGTATAGTACCTTGTGAATACAATTTTTTTCTGGGACAAACTTAAAGACCACTGTTAGGATAAATTGGCATGAATCATACAATAAACAGCATCAATCAAAGAACGAGACGGTCAGCAAAAAGAGGAAAATCAAAATAAACAGCACTCATATTAGATAAAAAAAAATATATAGCAAACACATCAATAGAACGTAGCAGGCCCTGGTTACCAATACTGAAAGAAGAAGTAAACAATAAAAATATACCAATATTTACGAGTTAATAGCAGATCAGACATAATTTTACATATAATTAACTACAATACAAAGAAAGAAAGAATTTGGTATAAATCTGAAAATTCAACAATGTCTCTGCAAATTTCACTAAAAATATGGCGAATGCCTACAAGATATAGACCAAGTAAGTCAGCTGTCAAATTTTTATTGCCACTCAGCGCCAATTTATAAACATTTCCAGGTTAAGATTTCAATTTTTTTTAAACGATTTCCGGATTGGAAATTTAAAGGTCAAAAAATGTAAAATATAATTCTCATTACAATCGATTGTGGTTTAATAACATATAAAATATTTTTTAACTTATCTTAATTAGTTACAGTTTTGTCTTTCTTTTTATACATATATATAATAGTAATGTGCTCTAGTAACTAAAAACCATTGTAAATATGTAAGCTTATATTCCACTAATAATAATATGTATCTTTTTTTATATAAATACACAGACACATCTTTTCTAGCCTAAGTAACGATACTATATTCCTGTTAAAAACATGACATATTACTAACTACCGCATAAAACAAACAATATCTTAAAAACAGTACCAGATGTATGCATGTTATGATCTTACGCTCTGTCGAGTTTGTCTTGTATTTATTACCTCTCCATGCACACCCGTGACTAATTGAAATATCTCGGGATACAACGACGACTATCCAAAAAAATAGTTATTTTTAGTGGAATAGGTATCAAAGAACTGTATGCAATATGTGCGGCGTATTTGTCAGATGCTCTCATAAAATTAAGACTGATTGACACCAGCAAGTGTGGAGTCTATGTGGGTTTTCAATGAACAAGAAAATGTATTAGTTCTTAGATAAATTGCTAAAGTATATTCACAGTCTGAGTATAAATTATTACATTGCCAGATACTTAGACTATAACTTCAACTAATTCTTTCACCAGTGTTTTTTAGATTATTCCAAATAGTTTTGGTAATAAATATCTTTAATATAAAATATATATTATTCTTTCCCGGACAAGTAAAAATTTCTTGAATCGCAATAAATAGTTGTGATGTAAGCTGTTAGTGCAAATTAGTTCTGAGAAAGTTATTTTTGTTTTGGAATCTGGTTATGATAAATTGAAATAAATGTAGAATAACTTAAAAATTTAAAAGTGAAATTCCTAGCGGTTGGCTGTATACCATAGAAAAACTTAAAATAAAGTAAACGCTTTTTATTGTAAAATGGCATAAAATTTTATTATTAATATTTTTTAAAATTATCCATGATAATTTTTAAATTTTTAGAGCGTTTTCGACCCTATCAAATCATCTTCAGTAAAAACCTAGTTATTTAATATAATTTATTCCAAATAAAAAATACATTAAAAAGACGCTAGGATAATGATAAAGGAGGATTACATTTTTAAGAGAATATACAATTTCCCGGCTCGAAAAAAAGAACCTTTACCCTGAGAGGTAACAGCCAACAATTGGCGAACCATCCCTTCAACTTAGAAGAGAATACCTTGACCTCATATAACAATGTGTCCCAAGAGTAGAGGAAAGTGTTAGCATCCAAGAATATGTAGGTCGTGATTCACTCTTTTGTGTAAGAGTAGGATCTGCAGCTATTTTTTCGGAAATTAGCATCCAAGAACATCCGGTTTGTAGGTCATTGTCCTCTATAGGAGTACGATCAGCAGATGCTTCCTCAAATTTGATTATCCTAGAATATCCGGCCCGCTAAAGTTCCTCATCATATTTAGGATTAATATCTTCAATCTCCACCATAGATGGATATCATTCGCCACATTATTCGTAGAGCAAAAATTTTTACTTGTCATGGGAATACATTGCAGCCGCAGTAAAGAAATCAGACTCATTTATCAAAACAGGTTTATCTTACGGTCAGATTCCAGTTGTTTGTCACTGCACTGAAAACCATTTCAGTGCGGGGTTATAATTGCGGCTTGTATAAAAGCAGATCTAAAAATTGTAGAGATTTGCAAAAGCGTCATAACTCTGCCACAGTGACAGCGGAACCATTTTTGAGCTTTTTCTCGAAAGGTCTAAAAAGGCGATGTCCAAAGGTTGTAACTTGTAGGGGGAGTGTGCAGGAAGACAAAGTAGAACTACGCCCTTATCTCTAGCTAAATCAGTAACTTCAAGACTTTTGATGTGTGTTGATTGTCCATCTGGAATGGGTAGTACAGACAATTATTTGCTTGATTTTAAAAATAAAATAAATTTTTTGAGTCAGATATACAATAAATCGAAAGTTATTTATCAACTATCGCAAACCTCTGCTCAACTCTCCGGCAGCAGACCCAGTTCCAACTCTTACTTTTTTAGGAACATTAGTGGTATGAATGCCCCTTGCACTGACATACATAATAGAGCAGTTACATCCTCTCCACGTTTAGCAGAGGTTAAGGTACTCACTTACGTTCTCCTATTAAAGCTATTATTTTTAGCTGTCTTTTTGTGTCGACAGTCACTTCAGAATCATCACAATGAAAGATTCTGTCACCAGTTAGTTTGTGCAAATTGATTTTTTTTCCAATAGACTAAAAAACGTGTGTATTGCCACTTTGTTAAACCCTATCGCTTTTAAACCAGACCTAGCTTCAGGTTTTCGAATAGTCAAGGAAGGATACCTGGCGAAAAATCTTTTTACCCAATCTTGTCCATTTATATTATTGTTTAAATTAAAGTTATGACTCAATTGATTATATTCAGCCAACTGAAATGCTAAGGTTCGTAAATATTTAAAATGTAACCCAAGCAATACATTTTCCATGCACAACAATAAGTACTGGACTAGTTCTTCCTCTTGGAAGAACTAGTTGGAAGCTTTTCGATAATCTATTTCACCATCCATTTTAACTTTAATAGCTTCATTCATTGATACCATTGACCATTCTTGTCGATTCTTCTTTTTATAATCATTTTACAACATCTGCAATAGAACACGAGCGATATTTTATTAAAAACATTAATTCAAAAATTCATGGGGCGGAACGAGAACGTTTCTATCCCGCCCCTATCCCATCCCGCCCAGAGTAGAAGTTTAGGTTATGAGAGCGTTACTTTCGGCAAAACATTAGACATATTGATTAAGTGTGTTAAATACAACTTAATCAGGTACATATGTTTTTAAATACATTAATATGTTACTTGTTATAATATCATATAAGCACTTACCTTGACTCAAAATGTAGAAAAGTGTTCTAACAGGTTACGACAAAACTACCTTGTCACAAAAAACAAGGCTCTAGTCACAATGAAAATGCAAAAAATATTTTGATCTATGGTACATGCCCTCAAGATTCTTTTCTTCCGTCCCGCCCCGATGACCCGTTCCGCCCTGCCTTCCCTTATTAGCTAACCCATAGGTACCTGTTTATAAAAGTTTCTATCGATGTTTAATTGTCAAAAAAATTGGATCTTCCGTTTTATCTTCGAATGAAAGCAATATAACAAAGCTTAGATACAATAATAGCACCCACTTATATTATTTCTTGTGCAGAGAAACTTAACTTGAGATATGCAGATGATACTACTATCCTCACTAGTTTTGAAGCTGAATTGATTCACCTGCTACAACGGATAGAAGACGTAAGCTTAACGATGGGCCTTAAAATAAACAGAGATAAAACGAGAATCATGATAATTGACAGAGCTAACAACAATCAAAATCATCTGGTCATGATAAACAATATCGCTGTTGTAGATAAATTTGTGTATCTGGGCTCATTAATAACCAACAAAGGAGGCTGTACTGAAGAAATAAAGCGGCGGTCAGCAATCGCAAAAAGCGCTATGGCAAAATTAACAAAAATTTGGAAAAGCCATGAAATAACTACCGATACGAAAATGAGACTAGTAAGAAGTCTAGTTTTTCCAGTTTTTACTTATGCATCGGAATGCTGGACCCTTACTGAGAAGGACAAAAGGAACATAGATGTATTTGAGTTGTACTGCTGGAGACGAATGCTGAGAATACCATGAGTGGCCCGAAGAACAAATGAATCCATACTGGACCAGCTAAACATAAAGAAAAGACTAAGAACACAAATATCAGAACAAATAATAATCTATTTTGGACATGTGCTTCGAAGAAATGGTCTTGAAAAACTTACCATCCAGGGAAAAGTAGAAGGCAAAAGAAATAGAGGTAGATCTCCCACACGATACACGGACCATATTGTTGCTACCATTGGCGCTCCATTGTAAGAATGTGCTAGAATAGCAGAAGATAGAAAAACGTGGAGGAACATTGGGAAATTTAGCTAATAGCTTTATGATATCACGATACCCGCATCAGGTTAACGACTAAGAAGAAGAAGATATTATTTCTAAAGTCAATCAACACATGTTGTCATTGATTGTAATTGTTACATGTAACATGCTATATTGTAACATGTTGACAATTGCTCTCACTGATTGTAACACAAACGTGCTTTCAAGAAATGTGACGCGCCAGGTAATATAGAATAAAAAGTACTATATATATTAAATAGTGTTCTCCGCTGTACTCTTTGCTGTCCTCCAGGTATTAACGTTTGTCATTATATTTGTCACAAATATGTATGTCATAAATAGTCTCTAATCATTGGCGATTCCCTGAGTGCAATTAGAACTCTAAAGCAATTGTACCCTAACCATCCCGTCGTGCTTTTAATTAAGGCGGAACTCTTAATATGCCAGTAGTTTAAGAACCAAATCACCACAAAATGGCTAGTACCATCAAACAATGTGTGTAGGGTAGAAACTTTCTACTAAGAAAATAGACCAAGTAATCACAACGCATAATTTTATATTAAAGAATGAACTTCTTCCGATATGTTGCGTGTTTCATAATCAACTAACAGTGCAACATCATATACTGTGCTCTTGTGACTGTGCTGTGAAAATAAAAAAAAATCAGAAGCTTGTGCAAATCTTTTGATTTTTCTATGATCCCTATTTCTATTCTATAGTATGGCTATTTTTATATTTATTCGTATCGTGTTGATAAACAGGAAAACAGGGGTACCTGCTAAATTTACTACTATTGTTATTGAAAGTAAACTAATTATTTATGAACTTGTCTGCAGGTGAATGTTTTCCAAAGTCGTCTCGTTCTAAAACGTGTTTAAAATAACTTAATTCTTCAATACTCTTCCAGTTTAAATCGTAATGTTTTTCTCTAAATTGTCTAACATCAACTGTTTTTTCTTGTTTTACTTGTAAACTAGATTTTGGTATTATACAGGACAAAACTGGTCTCTATTTCTATTCCTTTTTGTGACTATTTTTATACTTATATGTCGACAAATTGACAGCTAAAATTACAAAACACTAATTTTTGGTAATAGTACTATAAAAAAGTTAAAATCATAAAATTATTTTCTTCGTCGATAATATAGTCTACAGCTATTTATTTTTTACAGATTAATTGATATAAATAAATGTTTAAAACTTAGTTTTTGATATGACGATGTTTTTAATGAAAAAAAGAGTATCAAAATGGTTTAATATTTAAAAAAAAATTAAAGCAATGGATCCCTCCTAAATATCCGTTTCTGTCCGTTTAGTATTCTGCCCTGAAACAAGTTGATATAACAACATGTTAAATCATGTGCACTAATTTGGAAATTAGTTACCGTGCTTGGAGGTTAATTTAGCCTCCGGTAAAACTGCTTTACCCTTTACCATCCCAAAATTTAATTTTCTAATTTAAGCAAATGGAATTATATTTTAGCATATTTGGAACTCAAGTATCTCATTCGAGCCACACAACTACCCAAAACTAAATGTATGGTAAATATATTAGAAGAGGTTAAAAGTACTATTAAAACGAAATTTGCGTTTGGGAAAAGGTTAGAAAACGAGTTTAATTTTAAAACTATTTAGATTCTTGCTTCGATATGATCTCCTGATGTTTGTCATCTTATCGTCACTGACACACTTAAGCAACAAATCCAGATTTACTTAAAATGAATACGCTAAAAAGGCCTTGAAAGATATAGAAATCGCAATCGAGAATGAATTGTTGAAGCTATCAAACTTCAACGAACTGTCTACAAAAAGGCGCTTCTACTATCAGCATTGAACCGTTACCTTTTAAAAAGACGACAAAAAACAGAAAAAATGATAGCTTATACCTCGACAAAATTTCCGCTACCGGAAAATTGATACTACGTAAATAAAATCTCACCCCTATTTGATCAAATAAAAAATTCAAAAACTTCTTCCAGGTATAAATTTTTAATCTATATACTGACAGATATACGTCCTTTTTTGACTAGACAACTGATACTTTTATGATGGACACTCTTTTAACAGCAATTCAAAATGGTTTATATTCCCGGACCAGCCGAACTTTCTCTCAAGAAATCTCTCTAAAAATAGGAAAAAATAAAAAAAGAAGACAAAGAACTGAATAGTATAATCTAGCTGAAACAAGAAAATAACAATGACAGTAAACTTACCCTATTATGTTTAGTACAAGATGTAGACAAGGGAGAAAATCATTCCATTATCTACTATATATCAAACAATCAAAAAATCAAATGAAGTCAAAAACACTCACCACGTCATAAACAGATTTAAACACATAATATGTTAAGAAATCAGAAACAGGGGCCTCAGAGAAGATGTTGAAAATAATCTCATAATAAGCAATTTGGATTAGGATAGAGGTCACACTTTTCTCGCACAGAAGTCGCTCTGAGCATTTTTTTTGTCATTCTACAAATTAAATAATAAAAAAAATAAAATAAACTTACTTAATATTTAGTGTATAACATTTACCATTTAGTGTCAAAAGATTCATAACATTGTAGGAACCGTAAAGATGTAAAATTCTTAGATTTTTATGGGCGGGATAGCAAGCAAACCAGTAGTTTTTTGAATGTCGAATTCTAGCAATATATAACTTGTGCAATTTTGTCAAATAGAAATATCTGTATTGTTTAGATAATTTTTGATATAAATTATTCTTGGCTATATTTACCATCTCATTCAATGTTAATATGTTCTTTTCCAAACTTTATGGTTTCTTTAGCTGCTTTGTCTACTTGTTCATTGTATGTGATGCGTAAGGGTGCTTTTACGCAAAAAAAATAGATTGAGTTGATTTGCAAATGTGATTGTAAACTATTTAAAACTGAAAGGGAATCCACAAAAATTATAAAGTATGTAGTATTATTTTCTATTATAAGTTCTATAGCTTTCATAATGGCAAAAGTTTTTGCTGTAAAAATGTGCCATAAAGATCTTTTGATGGGATGCATCTGTGTCAAAAAATCTGTATATATTTGGTATTTGTTTAATATCTGATTGATTATTTTATTATTAAGATATATTAATTCAGAACATGTAGGAATCTTACCCGAATATTTAACAATAAATCATCAATATTAACTTTAATTGTGGTAAGGTAAGGTCCTCTAAGGTCTTAAATGTTTGATGTAAAGATTTTGTAAGTAAGTGGTAAATTTTTTACTTTTTGCAAATTATTTTGCTAATATAACATTAAATCTATACTAGTTACAGAGATTACCGCTCCTGTTGCAATTTTTCATGTAACATGTACCTTTTATCTAGTTCCTCAGTTATATACATATGACGATTTAAAAACCCTTATCGAATAGATACCCTCTCCTCGAATCATCGTAGGTGATTTTATTGGTCATTACTTTATTTGGGGTTTTAAGCGTACTGATCACAGAGGAAAACTTCATTTAATTCAAATTGCAGGATATTCAATTAAATTTCCTAAATGATGGGTCACCTACAAGATTTAACATCTGCACTGTAGAATCCTTCGCAATAAATTTAATCTAATGCGATCCAGGTCTAGCTCCATGTCTCCTTTTGATTGTCCTCAAGTATACGTATGGTAGTGACCATCACCCTATTTCCATTGAGAATCTCTCAGTTTAGCCTTGACCAATATCTTTCGTGTCCAAATGGAGTATAAATTCTGCTATGTGGATCGATTTTGACTGTACTGGATGATAATATAAATAGTTCTTTACTTTTGACGCTTTTAGTATCACCTTGCAAAGTTTACAGTTCACCAGCTAAATAAAGCCCATTAAAATTATTTCCCTATGCCTCGGTGAAATTTGGAGTGTAACGAAGACGTACGTGCCAGCAGAACAGATTTTAATACATTTAAGAAGCATAAAACGCTCGAAAGTAAAATGAAAGCTAGAGCTCAAAGTTTCTCGCCTGTAAGAAAAGTATAGAAGAAAATACGTAAAATTTCTTGCATAAAGGAGTTACACTAATAATATCTAGTCTAACCTCTCTTTTATAAAAACTGATAAAACTCAAGCTCATGCAGACCCAAGAAAATTTAAGAAGTATCAGATTTATATGGATACCATCCCACCTTGGCTTTACAGCCGATATAGTATATATATATATCAAAAAAAGGAGTACGACCGTCAATCCAAAATAAACTAAGGTACACTCGAAGAGTGGTGGGTTTTTCGGTCAAAGTGGAGAAATAAAAGACAAAGACTCTTCTTTGTCTTTTATTTCTCCACTTTGACCGAAAAACCCACCACTCTTCGAGTGTACCTTAGTTTATTTTGGATTGACGGTCGTACTCCTTTTCTCGATGTTTTCTGTTACAGAGGGGTTTTATGCCACCACCAGGCGCATCCATGGAGAACCAGTAGTAAAGAAGCTAAAGAGATGGACGAACCTAACAGAGAGACTAGCAACAGCAGAAGCTAGAAGAACTTTCCTTTTGGAGTGTAGGAGAACTAAGAAGATCTCGAGATTTATCATAGATACCACTTCCAACATACTCGCATCAACATCAGGTTCCACCAATGACACCCTTTACCGCAGAAGCCAAGCACTAAACAGACAGGTGAGGGCACGATTACTTAATTTCCATATTTCTAAGGTTCACACCGATATTAAATTTATTATTTCTCAAATCAATAATGTCACTTCTTTTCTTGATAATCATCTTCCTGACAATGTGTTGGACACCTTTGAGTCTTCTTTACATAAGAAATTTAATTTTGTATATCATAAATCCATGGCACACCTTCGTAAGAAGCTTAATAACTTAGACACTCCCCAATTTAAAAAAATTCCATTTAATCCTAAGTGGATTAAAAATCTTTCTAGTACTGAGGTTCCTCAGGACATTCTCAAGTTGTTATCCTTGGGCCCCAAATTTGGCTTACAGCCAACTTTCAGAGATTACTCTGTTAGTAGAATCTTAGCAGATGTGGAAAATATTTTGTCACATGCTGACAATTCTGATCTTTTATCTCTTAGGTCTGCTTCCAATAATATTCTGTTGAATTATTCTAATCGCCCTAGACAACCCATATCGGAGTTAGATAAGATTTACAGGGAGACGGTATCGTTTTTAAAAACTCACCCTAATCTTCTCGTTCTCACAAGTGATAAAGGGAATGCCACTGTCCTCATGGATAGAGATCAATATCTTAACCTCAGTCAATCGTTGTTAGATGATGATAGATACTATCAACCTCTCTCTACCAACCCTTGCTCTAAATTTACCAATAAAATAAATAAATTCATTACACACTTAAAAAACATAAAGATCATAGATCAACCACTTGCCAAATTTTTGCATAATTATGATGGATATGCTCCCAGATTTTATTGTCTACCTAAAATACATAAGCCCACATTGAGCATGAGGCCAATTGTTTCCTCCATTAATTCACCAAATACTAATATTTCTAAATTTTTAACTGACATCTTATCGAAATCTTATAATTATAACAACAATTTTAATATTGTTGATTCTTTTCATTTTAGTGAATTTATTAATAATTTTGAACTTCCACAAGGTTACATTTTAGTGAGTTTCGATGTGGTATCTCTTTTTACTAACTTACCTCTTTCCAGCGTTATTACCTCCCTAAGAAATCACTGGAACTCCATCCAACCTAATTGTCCTGTATCCTGGGATGTATTTGCAGAACTTTTGCAATTAATATTTGGCACTAATTTTTTGGTCTTTAACGACAAATATTACCTTCAAATTTTTGGGACACCTATGGGTTCCTCAATCTCTCCCATCCTAGTTAATTATGTACTGGATGATTTAGTATCTGACCGTTTGGGTCTTTTAGATTTCCAAATCCCTTTTATTAAACGGTATGTTGATGACTTATTACTAGCCTTACCCCCAGACAAGATTCAGGCCACCTTGTCTTTCTTTAATGAATTTGATCCTCACTTACAGTTCACTGTTGAACTTGAGGACTCTAACACAAACAGTATTCCCTTCTTAGACATGCGTGTCATTAGAATGGGAGATAACACCCTAACTACAAGTTGGTACAGGAAACCAATGGCCTCTAATAGGTTTCTCAACTACCACTCTTGTCATCCTTTCAAATATAAATTAAACCTAATTAAAGCTTTAAGCTGCAGGCTAAATAGACTGACACATCCGGTTAATCGAAGGGAATCCCTTCAATTACTGAAGACAATTCTGATTGAGAATTCCTATCCTTCCTCCCTTATTAATAAATACCTTTTTGTACAAAGCTATGGTTCCTCTTTAAATGACATACCCAATGGTGACCAACTTAGAATAATTTCAAATAATTCAATGAACAACACTGTTCTGCCTAATACTGTACTTGGGACTCCAACTACCCATTACTCATCATTACCTTATTTTCCTCAAGTTACTGAGAAACTCGTTAAACTGTACAAACAAAATAACGTACCGGTTAAAATTGCAATTAAGAACGCTAAGACTGTCAGGAATTTGTTTTCTAAAACTAAAACACCTCTGTCCCTTCTGGAATAAGTTAATGTAATATATCATATACCTTGTGCTGAGTGTGACTCATGTTACATCGGTCAGACAGGGAGATCACTGAGAGGGCGTCTTACGACACACCGCAGTGATATTAACTTATCTAAGCATACCTGTGCTCTTGCCCAGCATGCTATTAACACTAAGCACGAAGTGAACTTTAATGAAGTTAAAATTCTTGGCACTGAACGTAATCTCGTTAAAAGACAGTTTTTAGAAATGTGTTCAATATTAAAACACCCAAATACCCTTAATAAGAGAACCGACATTAGTAATTTGAGCCAAATTTATCATGCATTAATTTTGCAGAATTAGGCTTAATATGTTGTTTACTTTTAAATTTGTCCCTTAATGGGTTCTTTTCAACTTATTTTCTATATAATAAATTAAATATATATTAAAATAAAATAAATATATTATTCTTTTCCTTATTAACTTAGATTTATCAACTTAAATTTTATTAACTATTTGGTCAATATCACTTTTACATACTTAAAGTAATTGTTCCTGTTGATTAACTTTTTGGTAAAATTTTAAACTGAAATTTGATTCATAGAATCCTTTTTACTGCAGTTCCATATGCTGTGAACCTAGGCACTGTGGAAGTTGAATTAATCTTCACCTGTTGCTGGCTAACCAGTGACGTCATAAATAAAATATTTAATATATGATATTTTGGATTGACCACGCATGCTTAGTTCTGTGTTAACAAATCAAACACTGGGGGGTGAATGGTGATCTTAACCACCTTTTCCTTTCATTTTTTGGCTTTTTAACGACAAGCTGTCAACCAAATTTATCACATTCTATGAATGTACCGTTCTATTATATTAGAAGTTGGTATTTTGCCTTGCTATTCTGTCATCTGACTTCAAGGCTATATCTATTCACGTTGGGTGCGTGGGTGTTAAACCTGTCACTTCATTTACCTGCGAGTCTCAGTAAGCTTAAGACTGGTAACTTTATTTTTATCTTAATTACTACATCAATCTTAAATAATTAATAATGATACCTAAAGTTAAAATGAAAATCTAATTGATTATAAATAAATTGTTGGAAGTGCACTCATGATCTTTCTACTGTCTGTGTCAAGTTAAGAATTCATAAAGGAGCCTTATGGGAAGCGGTGATGCCAGAACTACCGATAGACTGAGATAGGCGAGAGTAGTGGAGTTGCAGCGAAAAAGCAGGGCCGAACTGCATGTTATATTGCACATTAGACGTTTTTTCACTTAGGTAACTTTAAATTTTTTTTGTTTTTTTGAAAAATAAAAATTAAAGACATGTCTTTTTCTCACAACAGTTATTTATTAAATTTCGGCTTAGGTCATCATCAGACTCTTAAAAATATTCTTAATTGTTTAATGAACAAATTGAGTGAGTATTGTGGTAGATATTATTAGTGTCAGTAAAAAACATAAAAAAACAATAAAAACTTCTGTATATTTTAAAAAAAATACAACAGAACCATAGAAATGTAACAAATTATTTGGTTTTTTAGTTTGACATTTATATATTTACAATATTACAATTATCAAAAACTATGTACATTCTTCGTCCATATCCAAATCGGAATTGTCACTACTATCATATAAATCTATAACTATGGGAGTTACGTCTTCCATTAGACCGTCCACTTCCCAAAATTTTTTCTCCAGAGTCATTACATGTTGAATATAGTTTTTCCAGTTATCAGACGTAACATTTGAAAACGCTTTTTTTATGAGGTCCTCCATATCCTTCGCTTTGAAGGTGCTGTTATTTACGGCCACATGCCTTTTTACTTGGCTCCATACCATTTTAATTGGATTTAATTCGCAATGGTATGGAGGCAAACGAAGCACTTTGACATTATTTTGTTGTTTACAAAGTTCTTCAATTTTGTAATTATCAAAATTTTGTTTAAATTGCGCGACTACCTCCAAAAGCTCGCACTTCAGATAATTTTCTTCAAAAAATATGTCTTTTTGTCTTAACCAGTCCATAATGTTATTCTTATTCCACGATTGGTTAGGCAACAACTCGGTTTTTACACTATGATATGGAGCATTGTCCATAACAATAACCGTTTTTCGAACTAAGTTGGGCAACAGTTTGTTTTCAAACCAGTTCTCAAAACACGGACCGTCCATTTCGTCGTGATAATCAGCGCTGTTTTTTTTTGCAAGGAAAAACATTTCAGCACCGTTTACAAAACCATTTTCACTTCCGGCATGGACAAGGATGAAACGTGGTCCACGCTGAGTGGGATGCTTTAGTCCAGTACTTAGCCCTTTTATGAACGCATCTCTTGCCGAGGTGACGGTTTTGTCTTTCCATTCTCTGGAAACCGAGTGCCCCACATTGACCCATGACTCATCCAAATACACAATGTCATAGCCCTCAGCCCGATATTGTTTAATGGCCCTTAAATATCCATGCCTCCATGCAATTATATCAGGACGTTCTATTAGCACGGCACTTTTATCACGTTTTGCATAAACAAAGTTCATGTCTTTTAACAACCTGTACATTGTACTGCGGGTAAAATTTGGCAAGTTTTCGTCTTGGTTCACTTTTGGCAGAAGACGATTCAAAGTAGGAGGAATGTTTTCAAAAAAAAAACTATGCACTGTTCGACGAACGCCGATACGAACACCTTCATCGTAAGTATAGTCTCTGGAGTTGTTTCGGCAACGGGTTCTTTTTCTGTTTGTTTTTACCTCAGAAAGCTCACCTTCTTTGTCTTCCTGTACGATTTTTTGAATCGTACGAACTGACACTCCTGTCATCGCGGATACTTTGTCGAATACAATACGTTGACTTTCATCTCGAAGCAAATTAATGTGGTATCTCACTACGTTTAAGATCACTTTTTTAGCACTCAGATGTAAAATTTGACCACTTTTAAACGGCAAAACTGGATCCATTTTAACAATATAATTTTTTACACTTGAGATTTGAGTGCGCGATGGTTATGCCTTAACCCTTGTCCGGGCAGAAGAATTTAAAAACGTAATCGGGCAGTTTGGGCTTATGTATACAGACAAACATATAATCTCCACTTCACCTAATTACACTATTTTGAAAAACATACCGCTCATTTATCTATAACTCATAAATCTGTCTGCTTTCCAAATGTGCTTTCCAAATGACACTATTGTTTGGAATGACTAAGTACATAAAGAGAATTAGAAAACTATTAATAGTCAATTATAAAGTAATCAATATTGTTTACTGTTAGGGCCTGTTAGCCCGGCTTGCCCGATAATGGAAGTTTAAGCACAATATCTTAATTATTATTGCTTTCTATTTATTAACTATTGTGAAAGTAATATTTTATAAATAATTTTGAGAGTTGACACCTAAGCTGTCAGAATTACCTGTGCCATAATAATTAACCAATTGCGTAAAACCTAATATTTTAACCACTAATAAAGACATTTTTCTAATAATCTTTAAAATCACTTCCCTGAAAATGTAACCATATTTATAAGTAATTGTAGTCGTTAAGCTTATTAAATAGATACGTACCTATCTTTTTAAAATAAATTTGATTAACATTGGAAAATATAAATAAAAATTTGAATATAAATAAAGAATGGGTTATTTCGGCCGGCCCTGCATAGTCCCGTGAACTATTGGCAACATACGCCCGTAAGAAATGCACTGGCCTATCTGTTCAGTTGTGAATTCTTAACTTGAAACAGTCTGTAGTTCTTTTATACAACAAAATAAACTTTAATGTTTTTTACTTAAGTTTTTTTAATAACTTTTTTATATACATGTATTTTTACCACATGTTCTTTTGCTGTGCTAATGTTGTTTAATTGCAAACTTTTCCTAGTTTCAATTAATTGTTTTATACAACTTTAACTCTAAATGTCCAGTTTCGGAAGCTTTTTTATACTTTTAATATCATTGACTGCTACATGTCTGTGTAAGGTAACACACATTTTTTTTTTTAACTTCTCTATGGATGTTTGGTTTCATATTGTTCTTTTTAGATGAACTGATGATGCTTTCTGAGCAGAAAGCGAAACGTCTTCAATAAATAGATGAAGTAGCCAACTTCTTTGTCTTTTATTTCTCCACTTTGACCGAAAAACCCACCACTCTTCGAGTGTACCTTAGTTTATATATATATATATATATATATATATATATATATATATATATATATATATATATATATATATATATATATATATATATATATATATATATATGCCGATATAGAAAAAGCCAAGTATCGAAATAAAGCGAGTGATATAAAAGCTTTTACTCTTTGCACTCTTCTCAAACATTATAGAAGCAAATTAAAAGTGGTGGTTAAACTTGGAAACCCTCAACCAGAAACAGAAAAGAACAATTGGTAATAACGAGATTTCGAATTGGACAAACGAGACTTACTCATTTATATTTATTATCTAGAAGTGATCCACCAACATGTAAAATATGTAATGTGCAAGTTACTGTTAACTATTTTTTAATTGTATCCCATCGTTTTGCTAATAATCGTGTCACATTTAACATACCTAACAGTATTTATTGGGCAATAATTTTTTATTGGGCAATATTTTTTTAGCAAATAATATTGTAAATTTTTTAAAATCTATAGTAATATTTTGTAGAAATTCTGTAGCTGCCGCTAATAATAAACGTTATGGTGGATGTGACTGTACTTTCTAAATAAAAAAAGAACATGGCACTTGGTTAGGGCTGACAGAAGTATACACTTCTTATAGCTTGTTATTACTAATAATAGGGTAATGAAATTGCATGTTTGCTTATTTTGTTCCTGCTTTTATAATAACACTAACACTTAAAATTTTTAAAATTTAAAAAACAATAATTTTGTTTAATGTTCTTTAGTGATTTTAATAATTTTCAAAATTTGTTAAATATAATACCTGCAGAATTTATTCATCATATACGTTTCATTTTGATTATGATTATGTTTTAAAAATAATCATGAATAATGGTAGGGTATAATAATTAATTCTCATTAAAAACTTTCCATTTCTAATTACTTAATGGTAGGATATATTAATTAACTCTCATTAAAAACTTTCCATTTGTAATTACCTAACTACCAACGACAAAAAAATTGCTAAAATAAACTAGTTTACGATTTTTTAATATTTATTATAATTTATAATTTTTTTAATATTTTATAATTTTTTATAATTTTTAATGATTTCTAATAATTTTTTATATCTTTTTTTAATTTCTTAAAATTTTTTATAATTTTTATAATTTTTTATAATTTTATATAATTTTTTATAATTTTTTATAATTTTTTATAATTTTTTATAATTTGTTATAATTTTTTATAATTTTTTATAATTTTTTATAGCTTTTAATCATTTTTTTTAATTGTTTTTATAATTTTTCATACCTTTTTACAATTTTTTATGAATTTTTAAAATTTTTTTTATAATTTTTTATACTTCTATTTAATTTGATTCAAGTTTATTTAATCGTATTAACTTTTATTTAATTTTATCTAATTTTATTTGTTTTATTTTATTTTTACAAATATGGTAAAATAAAAATTATCCAAATCCATTCAATTTTTTTTATTTAAATTAACGTGCATGTGACATCTATGGTCATTAGCACGAGTTACGATTTACATGGTAATATCATATAAATTACAAAATAATGTAGTTAACATTTAACATAAAGAAAAAATAATAAAAACTTATAATATAACATTTATATTTTGTTGAGCAGTTGACTTTTCTCGAGGAATTTGATAACCTTGTTGATTTGGTCTGTGCTGTTTAGGACCTCTTTGAAGTTAGTACTGATATCGAGCTGTTGGCGTATTTTGGCATAAAAAGGGCATTCCATAAGTATATGCCTGATTCGGAGAGTCGTATTGCAGTGCTGACATTTTGGTTGTGGGGATGATGTCATCAAGTAGCCATGAGTTAGACGGGTATGTCCTATACGCAATCTTCGTATGATTGCCATATTTTTTCGAGATAAACTGTGATAGGTACGAAGGTTCACTGAGGGTTTAATTTCATGCAGCGCTGAAGTAACATTATTCCAGTGAATCTGCCGGTGGATAGATTGAGCTTCTTCAGTCTAGCTTTGAGATCGTTGCAAATTTGTATATTCATAATGGTGTCCGTGGATGATGCGGCTTTTTTGGCAAGGCAATCCGCTTTTTCATTACCACTAATACCAACATGGGATGGTACCCATATCAGAGTAATAGTTGTATTTTGGTTTATAAGAAGCTGATATGTGTCATGAATATCTTGGACGATAGGATGGTTGGTGGATATAGCATTAATGAAGTGTATAGAGGAAAGTGAATCAGAGCATATGGCTATGTGTGTATTTGGATATTGTTGGGCATATTTGAATGCATGTGAGATAGCTAGTAGTTCACCAGTGTGGATGCTACACCAAGGAGAAATTTTAGAGAGTTCGATAGGCTGTTGTGCAGTGGTTACAGAATATCCAACACCACTTTCAGTCTTTGACGCGTCAGTGTAAAGAACTATGTTATATTTATTTTTGTTTATAAGTTCTAGAAAGAGAATTCTTAATGTACTGATACTGGTATTTTCCTTGTTAAACTTGGTGAGGGAAATATCATGATGTGGGAGTATGTTGTTCCAATAGGGATTATTGGAGAATGGTATAGTTCTGGTTTCATACAAATTTATATCTTTTAGTAACGGTTGTAGAAGACTAGGAATAGGATTTATTTATAACTAAGTTACATGAAGGGTTGTTATGAGGATGGTGTGATGATGTAATTAAATGATATACTGGATTGGACGGATTGGAAGAAATTGCAGCAACATAGGAGAGAAGAAGGTTTTCTCGCCTAAGCCATAGAGGAGGTTCATTAGCTTCACAGTAAAGACTTTTTGCCGGACTAGAACGGAATGCCCCAAGATATAGACGAATAGCTGTGTTGTGTACTGTATTTAGTGAATTTAAGATTGATTTAGTACCAGACATATAGACAAAACATCCATAGTCGAGCTTGGAGCGGATAAGTGATCTGTAAACTTTCAGTAACGTAGTTTCTTCCGCGCCCCAATGATAATGTGAGAGTGTTTTGATTATATTTAATCTTTTTAGGCAAACTCCTTTAAGTTCCTGTATGTGTTGTTTCCAGGTTAATCTTGAATCAAATATCAGCCCTAATATTTTGCAATTATTAACAACCGGTAATTTGAAGTTGTTGATAGTGATTTCAGGATCAAAAGAACTAATTCTTCTGCTAAATTTAATAACTTTGGATTAAGAGTGGGAGAGGGTAAGTCCTAAAGAAGCTACTTTGTTTTGTAGGTCATTTACTCCCAATTGTAGAATTTTACTAGTAGTTGCGTTGGATTTACCATGACAGTACATTATTAGGTCATCGGCATATAATACGCATTTGATTGGTGGAGCTATATTTTCACTTAAGTTGCTAATCGAAAGAACGAATAAGGATGTGCTTAAAACTGAACCTTGAGGAACTCCATCATGTTGGATGTGTGGAGAAGAAAGGAAGTTATTGACAGAAACCCTGAACGATCTAGATGTTAGGAAGTTTTTGATAAATGCGTATATGTTGCCAGTAAGGTTACATTCAAAAAGTTTGTCTAGGATTGCATTTCTAGAGATGGTATCAAATGCGCCTTCAATATCAAAGATAGTTGCTATCAAATCTTGCTTGCAATTTATTGCGTTGGAGATATGGGTTTGGAGTATTACCAGATTATCTCTTGTGGATCGCTGTCTTTGGTAGCCAGATTGTTCCTTTGGAATAATCTTGTGTTTTTCAAAATACCATAAAAGACGTTTGTTGATCATTTTTTTCATTAGCTTACACATAGTGCATGTGAGCGAGATGGGCCTGTAAGATTGTGGAAAGATAGTTGGCTGGTTTTGCTTGAGTATTGGTATAACAATAGATTTGCTCCACTGAGATGGAAATTTATGGGAAGTCCAGATTATATTGTATAAATTAAGGAGTTTATTAAGACTATAATTAGACAAATGCTTTAGGAATGCATAAGGAATATCATCAGGACCAGCTGCAGTGTTTCTACTATTAGCTAAGGCAGATATTAGCTCGTGGATAGTGAAAGGAGAATTAAGCGATCTACTATATTCAGATGATATCAGACGATTTCTGTGTGAATATAAGCCATGATGAGATAAAGTAATATTATTGGTTTTATTCTTGAACTTTTCTTCGAAATGTTTGGCAAAAGCGTTAGGAATAAGTTCATGTGAAGTGATCTCTATATCATTTGAAATTAAACGAGTAATTTTTGAATTAGTTTTGTGACCTTGAATTTGTCGTATTTTTTATCAAAGTTGGCTAGGATTGGAGTTTTCGTTGATAAATGATACGTAATCTTGCCAGGATGATTTTTTACTTTTTTTAACTACGTGTTTGGCTTTGACTTTGAATTTTTTGTAATTTATTAGATTTTCAAGGCTTCTATTTTTTTGGTACCTATTTAAAGCTTTTTTGGATAGACGAATCGCCTCTTCACAAGAAGAGTTCCACCAAGGAACTGCTTTATGATTTGGAGAGAATGATGTTTTGCCAATGTGAGTCTTAGCAGCTGAAAGAATAGTGTCTGTTATTGACGTTAACAAAAAGTCTACATCATTGATTATTAGATGATCATGAGCGAGCAAGAGGGTATCAACAGCTTTTGAATACTCTGGCCAGTTTGCTTTATTTAGGCGCCAATAGCTTTGGGCAGAGGCAGTCCGATTACAATTGTTGAAAATTATTATAGGATAATGATTGCTATCAAAGAGATCGTCAGCTGTTTGCCAGGTTAAAAAAGGTGCAGATTTAGGGTCACTAATACTAAGATCTATAGCAGAGAAAGATCCAGAGGAAATATTAAAATGAGTATTAGATCCTGTGTTAAGAAGACATGAGTTTGTGCAGTTAATAATATTTTCAACTACTTTTCCCCGTCCAAATGTTGATTGAGAACCCCACATACTGTTATGTGCATTGAAGTCTCCTGTGAGTATAAACGGCTGTGGAAGTTGGAATATAAGGTCTAGGAGCTCTTCTTCTTTTAGAGAATGGTTTGGGGGGATATATACGGAGCTGATGGTAAGTTTATTAGGGCAATATATAGTTATGGCAATTGCCTCAAGATTCGTTGTTAATGGTAGCATTGTTGAGAAGATTTCGCTGGACGCAAATATTGATGCACCTCCACTAGCTCTGAAGCAGTTCGTCCTAATAAAGTGGTATCCTTCAAACGATCTAGGATGAGGAATATTAGTTGTATTAAAATTAGTCTCTTGGAGACAAAGAAAATCTGGATGGTAAATTGATATAAGGTATTGAATATGTTCAAGGCGCGGATAGTATCCGTCGCAGTTCCATTGTAAAATAGTGAATTTAAAAACTTATTTGGTTAGTAGAAAGAATATACCTTGTACTAATTACGTAATTTTAGTAAAGATCGATATCATTGCAGTTAGAGTCACATGAATTATTGGACGTAAGGCTAGTAAGTTCGTCAGCGTCTATAAAATTTAATGTGCGTTTTAGCTTTTTAGTTATTCTTGTAATGCGATTTTTAAGTGATCTATCGGATACAGTTTGGTATATTTGTGGAGAGAATGAATGTTCGTGGTGAAATTATGAGCTTCTTTGAGAGGATCACTACTCCCAAAGGAATTTTCTAGGAAGGCAATTATTTGTAATGCTGATAACGAAATTTTTTCTGGATTAGCACAAATTAATTTTTCAATACTTGAATGGGCAGAAGGATTAATTTTACCAATTTCTTTGTCATCAGTTTTTGTTTTCTTTTTAGGAGCTGATTTGGGAGTTGTGAAGGTTGTTGTGTTTGGTTTATTATTAGAGTTTAAGTTTAGGGGGCTAGCGGTAACCAGTAATGAAGGTGATTCAAGACTTGTGTCAGTGGAATGAGTTCTTTTTATCCCGGAGTTAGAAGGGACAGATAATGGTGTTATAGACTGCTTATTTGGGATTTTTATGTCAGTAGGTGGATTATTTGAATGTATTTCTTCTTTTGAGGAGGGTGAAAGAGGAGATATACTAGAAGGAGGATCAATTGGGATTTGGCTAGAAGTTGTATTTGGAGAGGGATTGCTAGATATTTCTTGAGGGTTAGGACAGGAGTCTGCAGTGTGTCCAGATTGCTTACATAAAAAGCATTCTAGTTTGTCCGAAGTAATAAAGATCCTATAATTTGTATTTTCATATGAGATTACAATTGAAGTATTTAACTCAAAGTATTCTTTATCTGGTATCACAAAGACTGAGCGTCGAAAACTGAAGATGTGAGCATATTCGTCTTCCGGTGAACTACAAACAATAAGCGAGATAGGGGAAGCAAGTTGTAATCCAAGTTCATTTTTAAGTGATTGCTCTATGAGTGCATTCGGAATCGAAGGACACACGTTAGAAAGTAATAGCCTTTTTGCAGGTGTGATATGTAAGTCTCCGAATAGCGATTATTTGATTTCTAACAGAAATAGTCGGATTATTTTTTAGAAGATTATCTACTACGGTTACGGAAGAAAGATAGATGCATATACGCTGGTTAGAAATACGTGAAGCAAAGGTTATTTCTTTAGGGGTAACAATTTCGCCGATTGCCTTTATGTAATCAAATAGCACTACGTCTGGGATAGCGTTCATAACAATGGCTTGAGTTCTACTGGGACATGATGTTGCTGTTATAGATTTTTTCTTTGTGATTTTGGTTACTGCAGCGAAGCTAGGTTGAGCTGTTTGTGATGATGATGCCATAATTTGATTTTAATATTTTGGATGCCAAAATATTAAGTATGGCCAGAAACGACTGGCCTAATTTTATTTGTCGAAAGTATTTAAGTGATATCGACTTACCAATATTTACTTGATAAACAATCACATTAAACTAACAAGTTTTTATTAAAAATACTATTAGTAGAAGCCTGATGTTCACTCGTTGGCTTCTGAAATAGGAATGAAATCCATTCAATTGTTCTCGAGTTGTTATAAAAAAATATATTGTATATTTAAAATCATAATAAGCGTATATATATATATATATATATATATATATATATATATATATATATATATATATATATATATATATATATATATATATATATATATATGTATTATGTATGTATATTACGGTAAACCGCAAGGTTACTACACCGTCTCGATTTTTTGCGTCACGCTTAATAGGATTTCGAACCCATCCAAAACCGTTACTAAATATTTTGTAACCAGTTTTTGTTCCAAAGTATTTCGGTAATTAATAATTATTAATATTAATATCAATGTTCTATAAAAACGTAAAAAAAATATTAGAAGTAATCTTTGCTTAAAATACCGGCAAATAAATTGATAGGCGTTCTATAAACAATTGTCGTGATGTACAAAATATTTAATTGTGATACAGTATCAACGACAATGTGTAACCCGTAAAGGACATAGACATCCGTTCCTCAAGTCAAATAAAGTGGGCAGATCTCCGATAACAAAATAAACTTCAGAAAAAAATACCAATACCTTGCAAATAAGTACCATTCAACAACAATCGAGAAATACACCCTCGTCTAGCGAATCACAAAACAATGACAACTATATAACAAACATTATACTGCCTCAAGAAACAGAGTCGACTGACAATCAACACGAACAGCCAGGTCTCTATTTTTTTCTAATCATTCTTAATGAAAAATTCCCGCAACTTAAGAACAAACTAGAGGCCCACAGAACAGGCACCAAGGAAACTAGCAATCAAACAGTAAACTCTGGTGTTTATAATGCTCAAAAAACTTCAGGAAATAGTCAAATAAATAGAGAGAATGGACACTATGCTTAATTTCCTTACCTTACTACTATGACTTCCAAAATGCACTAATGCAACACATACCTAAAATAGGCGCCTGAAACTCAAATGGCCTAACGCAGCACATCCAAGAAATAAAAAGTTTTTTTCGACGAGAAGAAAATTGATGTTATGCCAATATCAGAAACTTATCTAATAGAAAAAAATTATACTAAAATTCCAAAATACATTGTTCACTACACAAAACATCCAAATGACACAGCAGATGGGGCACAGCATTGTCATTAAAGACTGACTAGGCAACCTTACCTTATCTGCAGTCTACTGTCCTCCTGGCCAATCCATTAACGAAAACAACTTAAATACCTTATTTAGTTCTCTTGGACATAAATTCAGAGCAGGAGGAAACTTTAACTGCAAATATTACCACTGGGGCTCTAGGCTGATTACAACAAGGGGTAGACAACTCCTGAAATCAATAATGGGAAAAAACCTACAATGTATATCTACAGGAGAACCAACTCATTGGCCTACAGATTCAAATAAAACACCAGATCTTTCGTCAGACTATTCTTCCATTCTAATTGACGTAGACTTCAAAGTCATATTCAGAAGTAAGCGTCCAGTCCTAACCAATACTTGCCACTCAAAACAGAAATACAAATTGAAAATGCTATACAATATCTTACTACTTCCATACAAAAGGCGGGATAGAGTGCTACTCCTTAACAGACAATATTTAAATGCAATATCTTTGAGTGCAAAAAACTTGATTGAAAGAAAAGAAAACTTTTTTTCTTTATTGGAGAGAAAAGAAAAAAAAAAGAAAGTGGCAAAACACACACACGTCCATTAGCGCAGCAAACCTAAACAGAATTACCACAAGACTTAAAAATCTGTTAAAAAAAATAAGAGGATCCAAACTTATCTTTAAAATCTGACGCCGTTCAAAGATATAAACTATTCTTAATGAAAAGCGAAGAGAAAAGTAAAACGCCACAAGACGCCATACCTCCTTTAAAAAATGCCAAAGTTAAATGGACAAGAACAGATACATAGAAATCCGAGACATTCGTAGAAAATATTTGGAACATATTTAGTTCATTTACTGAATGGTACTATAAATCTCCCAATTTAATTACAAGGTACCAGAAACAACCCCATTACAGGTAAGGTCATTCAAGAACTAACCCATGATTGCTACACATTAATCACTATAATCTCCAATGTTATGTTAAGTCTGTACTACTTTCCTTTGCAATAAAAAGTGGCACAGATTATATTCATTTAAAAACCTGGTAAATATTCAAAAGATGTCAACTCATACCGACCGATTAGTCTACTCCCAGTCAGTTCTAACGTGTTTAAATGTTAATCAAAAAAATTGTACCTTAATGTAAGATGTCACTACTAACCATTAGTAGATGGTGCAACTGACACTGAATAATAAAAAAATTAAAAAATTAATTAATTGGCTTAATCTCACTTAAACATAATATTTAAATAATTTTAATTTGTTTTTAATTGAGTTTTAATGTTCACATTAGATTTATTAATTACTTATTTATTTTATATAAAGAGGTTATTGATGTTATAAAATCAAATGATACAGAGAATACCATTTCCTTTGGATTTTATATACAAAATTTTATACACTATACATTTAAAAGAAGAAGAATATCTCCGTTTTTATTTCACATGTCCGTTATAACAAACATAAAAATAAAAAAAGACAAATTAATGCCTAATATCTCTTCCGTGACAAATTAATCATGACGTTCGTTGCGTTTTTCTGTTGTCATCTTTTTTATTAATTAACATTCAAACTATGAAACATATTTATTAACATACATTCATCAAACACAGTTTTTATTCGTTGACAAATTATTCAGATGTTTTCTAAGCAATAACGTCACATACTTGGACGAAAATACTAACGAGAGATTATTTTTATGGTTTTCGAGAGTACCGTTACAGCAAATACTAAACATATTTTCGTTCATTGCTTTGAAACATCTATAGAAAGTGATACCTAGTTTTAATATCTAATTTGAGAGACATATTTTTAATGCGTCTGAAAAAAAAACGTTAGTTAAAAATAAATTTTAGTGTTATGTGAAACTACTATGTGAAAAGTGTGCAAATAAAACTAAAATAAAACGTTTCTTCATCGATGCATATTAACTGCTCGTCAAGAGCGAAGGACATTTCTAGTACTAATAGAAAAGATTTGCATAAAAAATTAATATTTTCAGATCAAATAAATACAAATAAACTCATTTTTTCTTCAAACGTCAAATAATAATGACATTACTTATCTAACTTGATCCTGTCAAAGTTTGATGTCTCCGCCGGCAGCAATTTTTTTTCCCATTTCTTTACGGCGGAGGGAAAAATGTTGCCATGGCAACAACATGAAACATGTCACAAAGCAACAATACAAATGTCATTAACAAGAATTAAACATCATTTTTATTTATAGTAATATTAAAAGTACAATTAGTTAGGGAGACGCAAATCCCATTGACGACTTAATTATTTTAATTTCTAACATCTAGACGACTTTGATAGTTGTCACAGTTAATTTCGAGTAAAAATAGCGTATGAATTGTACTATTTATGGTTGAAAATTGCTACGTTTGAAAAAAAAATAGTATACTTTATTTGGCAAAGAAGCGACTTTTCTTGACTTGCCCTAGTAATATACTTTTTTCCAACAAAATATCGATACATTTTTATGCAAAAAATCAAGCATAAGTTATGCATTGGAAAGTATTCAGTCCCTTTTATGAATTGTACGGAATAAAGAAAGTATCTTCCAAACATTACATTACACAGGAAGTATTTAAGAAGCTGTAAAAATGAAAGTTTATTCATCAAGTTATGCATTGGAAAGTATTCAGTCCCTTTTGCGAATTGTACGGAATAAAGAAAGTATCTTCCAAACATTACATTACACAGAAAGTATTTAAGAAGCTGTAAAAATGAAAGTTTATGTTAGGCTACTTACTCGAGAAAGAACAACGGAAAAGAAAATGAAACAGTTATATATATATATATATATATATATATATACTGTTAAAGTACAGTAAAAAAACACGATAGAACCAAGAGTGAAGTATTCATTTCCGTACAAGATGATATAAAAAGTATATTTAGAGCTGAGACGAAGTCACAAAATGAGCAATAATGTTAGAAATTTGTTCAAACTTAATATGATAAATAAATTGTAAAGTAGCTGTAAAATTCAGCTAATAATGACGCAAATATAGCAACAATACCTTTTATCAAAAATTGACAAGTTCTTAAAAATATAGATATAAAGCAATTGGACTTCGTATGTCCTAGGTTTTCACCCAGCGTAACCGAAAGTAGAACTGAAAGTCGATATTTAAACTCCTTGTATAACTTTGTATCGATTGATATACTATTTTACTAATTTTGAGTCATTTTGCTCCAAACATCCAGTCATAACTTTTTAACCAGAAATAAAATTAAAACCTGAACTAAATATTCTAATTCGACTTTTCAATACGCGTCGATTTATATGTTACATGTTTTATTTCTGCCACTATAATGTGGCACTTCCAGTAATAACTTTTTATAGGTTATATAAAAACTTGAAGTATTCATTTGTTTTCATCTTCCCAACGCTTGTCAAATGATATACCACTTGTACTATTTTGGCGACTTAAAAACAATACTTCCGGTTGCAACTAGAAGAACCAAACTAGAACTCTAAAACCAGAAGTCCAAGGTCTTTCTCAGTTCTCTTTAGTAGCATCTTTAAGTTATAAGCTTTCATTTGACACCTCAATTGTTATTCTCTCTCTAATAACGTAGGAGTTGTATATACGCACAGACAGGCAGATAAAGAGATTCAGGGTTTTTACATTATAATGTTGTAAAATGAGTGAAAACAGTAAATAAAAGAGCAATACTCATCGTAGGAGACCTACATGTAGGATAAAATTATCTATTATAGTAGGGTATCTGTAGAGTAAGGAGGGCAAATCAAGTCCCATAGCACTTATGCCACAATTGATGCATTTTGCATCCTCCCAGAGAGCTGTCGTCCTTAGCTCATTATCCCCCTACCATTTCCAGGAAGGTAGACAAGTCACCAGGTGACATCTCCATTATGTGGAGGCAAGTGTACGCCAGAGCTCGCCGAACGCATACTCCAGGCGATAATATTGTATTGACGATAACTCTGGATATTAATATATAATATGCTTGACAGTTTCGTCTTCTTGTTAACACTTCCTGCATAGAGGTATGGCTACTAGCTCCAGTGTGTGGAGATTTTTGCTTAGTTGACAATTACCAGTTAAAGAAACAACTGTCAAGCGTAGATTTTTACCGGTAATTCCCAAGTACTTCTTTCATGCTGACTTTGTAAGGTTACTTAGTGCTAAAGAATGAAATTTCCGCATTTTTTCAAATTGACCAATCAAAAAAATTACCAGGTCATAAGAGTCTTAGGCTTACCGCTTTTCTAGCTAGCTAGCTAGCAATGCGTTTGCCATTATTTTCATTATGTCTTTTAATCTACCTCAGGGTGATGTTATTACCATTCAAAGATTGAGTCAGTCACTCGTGACATTGTGGGCATTTTTGCCCACACCTTACTTTATGCTTAGATTCAATGATCTGACATAAATCCCTGGAATATAACCTTTTTCCATTTTAAAGCCATCGGTGTATATGCAATACGAATTTACCACGTTTGATACCCTGTGCTGTCTTCTTTCGTAGTGTTTTTCAAAAACAAACTTATGTTTAATTAAGGTACAGCCCCGTCAAGAAACGACATCTCAATTGTCTCATTCCTACATCAACGTTTGCTCCGGCTGAGCGTAGTCACATTAGTGTCACCAGCGCCATATCTTTGACATATATATCTAGAGGGGTGGTGCTAATATGCTAATAAGTAACACCATTGGAACAGTTGGTGTTGTTTTCATGGCACCTGTTATATTTAGGTAAGCCATCTGCTTAATATGGTTTAGTTTTTTTAATCGGTGTTGCCTGTAGCACTTCTTCTGCCCAAGAAATAGCTTCGTTAGTTAGCATTGGCCTAATATCAGCAATGTAGATCCTGGCGACAGTTTAGGATCCTTAAGGTTATTAAGCGCGTGATCCTTTTTTTTTCCGGTGAAGATGAACATCTTTGTTTTCTTTGGATTTCTAGATAGTGATTGTTCCTTAAACCATATTTCTATTACACTAAGAGCAACTTGTAATCTCCTACATAGTGTGTTCTCAAACTTATCACTTTGCAGGGCAGCAATATCGTCTGCATATGCTAATGCTATTGTTTAGAACGCGTTGCTGCTAAGTGAGTCAACCAGAGTTAACTCCCCTCTGTACACACTTTTGTAACCATGCCGGCGTTTCCACCGCTGCATACCTTCTTGTGCTTCTGTGGCGTGGGGGTTACTTGGGTTACAACGGAAGTTGTCAATCCCTGTCTTTTGTTAGAGGTGGCACTGTTGACAGCCTCTTATACGTTCACATTCACCTTTGTCTTGGGAGAAGCAGAAGAGGGATGAACAGATGCCGCGTACGCTCTTCATATCGCCTCTCTGGCATTCTTTCTACTTTTTGCTTCGGCACCGCATGTTCTGCGGCGTTTTCGCCGATCCCCCGAGGTGATCCTTGTTCAGTCTTCGCTTGGGCTGAAATTTGAGATAAACATTAATGCCCATTCTCAACTGTGGCTTCAGGCTAAGGTGAATGTTTTGGTTCAGCCTCCGCATAGGCCTAAAGTTGAGGTGAACATTGTTGTCCCTCCCCGGCTTCAGGCTGAGATGAACGTTTTGATCCAGCCTCGGGATTTGATTTTTGTTTTTTAGTTTTTTGTACATTTATGGTGTTCCCACGAGTATCTAGGGAAAGATTAGTCACTCCTGGTAGAGCCCCGTATTACCAGGGGAAGGCTGTAGAGATTCCCAGATATTCTAAGTAGTGATAATTGCTAAGTAGTGACAGGAACTGCTCGGGCGAGGTCGTTTAATATCTGTTTATATTTCTTATTCACCAAGCCTAGAGATTTCACTGATTTACATAAACATACTTGTTCCACTTCCGGCGCCAGACAACTGCCCTATCTGAACATTCCGCCTACGCCTCCAAACTTACGTTAAGTTTGTGTAGCCCCTATCTTGGTAGATTCTAATTCTATAAAAAAAAAGTATCAGAAAAATGAACTGTGTGAGGTAATGTTAAATGTGAGGTACAGAATTAGCCGAAGTTTGGAAGTCTGCAAAATGTAATAAAAATTCTTAAGTATTTTAGTTTTTTATTATTAGTAAAAGTGGAAATAGCACATTAGAGAGTTTCTAACGCAGTAGGTATATACGCGAAGTCATTAAAATTTGGTTTAGAATCTGCTGATAGGGAATATTATCGAATTTCCACAAACGTCTATTTAACACTATCGCTGACATAATATTTGTGTTCAGCGACCCCAAAAACTCATGAGTAATGAGTTTGCACTGATTTATATCGAATTTCCTCAAAACTCCTGAAAACGAGGCCCAGGTGCACCAGGTGCCTAGGAGACCAATGTCTTCATGCTGTTCGTGTTCAATGACCCTCAAAATCTCAAGTACCAATATTGAACTTATTTCCGTCAATTATGTTCGAATACCAAATTTATCATTTTTCATCACTTCGAAATGCACTTGTGCAAAAATGCAATTTTAATTTTCAAAATTTGAATTTGTTCATAAAATTTCTGAACTAAAATTTAATGAAAATTTGGCAGGATACCAGTCTAATTTAACATTGTTGGCGGCGAAGCTGTGCTATTTGAATAACCCCAGCGTATATATATATATATATATATATATATATATATATATATATATATATATATATATATATATATATATATATATATACCTTAGGTGTACACTACTGTATCAACGGTAAGTTTCTAACTTAATATTATATCACACCGTTTGTATTTTGTGGTAATTTATTCCTACTAAGTTTCTAACACTAACTGAACTAAATTAAATAAACCTTGTAATCTATACCCCTAATTAGTAACTAAATATCTAACTTTACTTGTGATCTAACTTAATCTAATTATACTTTAAACTACTAATTATAATTTAAGGTTACTTTTATTTTAGATATCAATAGTTTCAATTATCTAAACGTCTGATGGAAGAGAAGGTTATTATAAATACATCAGTTGTATGTAACCACAGATAAACTATTTGAATATGTGACTAGTATTATCCCAAATATGATAAGGTAGACAAGATGGTTGCAGGGAAGGTAAAATGGTTCATTCTCACCAAGTTTATTGTTCACTTTCCTTCTTATTGTCTATAGCTTGGTCTTCTTTATATCCAATAACCCTACAATCAGCTTCTGGAAGTTGTAGATCCAAACGACGAACAGCTTATATGGAAGCCAATAAAAAGTAAACACCAGATAGAAGATTTGAAGGAGGAGACGAATATAAAATAAAAGTATAAGGTCTGAAAGTAAAAGAATAGTCTTAGAAAGTGTTTAAGTTGTGATTGATGGAATAATAGGTCTTAGATAGGACTTACCGTTGATGTAAGGTGACCTTAAAGTAAAATAATTCTCAATCAAGAATTTAATCCGCTATAAGCGCCTATTTTACAAATAGAATTGATTCCTGATCCTGTTGAGGTGAAATTGAGTCTTAAATCCAGAAATTTTCTGTATATTCAGTACCCTTGGCACATGTGAACCCAAAAATCTCAACTTTTTTCCTCAAAAAAAAACAACTCAAAAAACCCACAAATCCAACTTTTAAACGAACTGATGACAAGATCTCCTCTCTCCAACCTATTAGGGCCAATAATTCAAAGTACAACTTTTAGTTCCATGAACCAATAAATTGACCTTTAGAAGTTGATGTCAAACAACCTGTAAGAAGAGGCTAAATGTCATGTCACTCAAGATAAGCATACCATGCCATTAACCTAACAGGTGACAGTTTTGATAAAGAAAACATTTGATAAGAAAACAATAACCTAAAGAAGAACAATTTGAAAGATACATGAAGATACTACCAGAAGAAAAATTAAGCCCTTTATGAAACTATAACTAAGTAAGTTTTTATAAAATAAATTCAAATCCAATTTATTGTCTATTTTATTTCTAATTTCATTGACCACATAAGGAAAATAAATAAAGGAAATATTAAACCTGTAACAACTCTCCCCTAGCTACAAAAAAGGTTTTCCTCAAGAAAACCGTAATGGAGCCATTAAAATAATTAAAATTTGTATAAATATAAGATCATTAATGCTATTCTAAGTCTGAATCGTCAGTTTTATCGGCATCTGGTGGGTGACTTTTTAAGTCTTTCGCATGCCATACTCCTAAGTTTCGTCCTTTATCGTCTTTCAGTTCATAGGACCATGGAGATAGGATCCTGCTAATGTGATAAGGTCCTTCAAATTTTGGGGCCAATCCCGATGTTATTCCTTGAGCTTTATTTGACAAGGTGTATACTCGTTTCCAGACTCGTTGGTTGAGTGTGAACTTGTCATCTCTTCTTCTAAGATTATAGCGAGTCCGACTCTTCTTAAAAGCAGTTTGAATTCGTTCAGCTACTGAAATACCTCCAGAAGTGCTTTTGATCGAGATAAGGGGTCGTATATATCGTCGAGAATTTCCAAGGCTGTGTTGTCTGAACCTCGAAGGTTTAGCTCTCTGGAAAACATAATAAAATTTGGGGTCATTTGGGTGACCTCATGGCGGCCAGACCGCATAGCACAAGCAACCTTTTGCAAGTATGTATCCCAAAGGCAATGGTTCTTTTCCACATAGGCACTCAACATGGTCTTGAGTACTCGATGATATCTCTCAACAGTGTTTCCCTGAGGGGAATAGTTTGAAAGGTAACGTTTTTCTACACCATACTTGTTCAAAATCGTATTGACCTGATGACTATGAAACTGTTTCCCATTGTCCATAATAATCTTTTCAGGTACCCCAAATAGTAGAAATACGTTATCTTCTATATGTTCTGGGATTTTTGAAGAGGTGGCGTTTCGAAGAGGAAAGAACAAAACAAATTTGCTAAATACATCACAGACCGTGAATATGAAGGTGTACCCTGCTGTTGAATGGGGAAGAGGTCCAACTAGATCTAAGCTCAAAATTTGCCATGGACGTGAGGTAGTCGGAGTCATACTTAGCATCAGTCCTCGTGGTGCTTTCTGTTCGGGTTTAGTTTTGAGGCAAGTTTCACAGCGACGAATATAACGGGCAATATCTGCTTTCATTTTTGGCCAATAATATTTTTGATTTATCCTACCCAAGGTTTTATATACACCCTGATGTCCACAAGTGACGGGTGCATGATGATCATGAATGAGAGAAGTGCGATTTTCTTTGGGAATTACTAATTTCCATTCTTGAACTCGGCTGATGAGGTTCGGATACGGAACCTTGGATAGTTTATAAAGTTGTTCATTCTTAATTCTCCAATCGGGATATTTATTTGGAGTCTTCTTTATTTTTCCTAGTTGACGGATGTACCAAGAATCTTTTATCGGAGGATAAGACGGAGTGGTTTGTACGGTTTCGACGCAAGGAACTGATCGGGAAAGAGAGTCTGGTACTACATGTTCTGCTCCTTTCCTATGTATAATCTCAAAATCATACTGTTGTAGACGTACTGCCCATCTGGCTACACGTCCGGCCTGGTCCTTAAAGTTGTACAGCCATTTGAGGCTGTAATGATCGGTAATTACCTGAAATCGCGTTCCTTCCACATAGGGTCTGAATTTCTCTACGGCATGCAATACCGCTAGGCATTCCTTTTCGGTGGTTGTATACCTACGTTCTGCCTTACTAAGAGATCGGCTTAGGTAGGCGATTACTTTCTCTCCGTCCTCGAATTTCTGAGATAATGTTGCTCCGATACCATAATCACTCACATCTGCTTGGATTATAAAGGGCAGATCGAAATTAGGACAGGTAAGTATTGGAGCTGATATCAGATGTTCTTTGATTTTCTGTAAGGCAGCCGTGCATGAATCGTCCCAACAAAATTTAACATTTTTATGAAGTAACGCTGTCAACGGGGCGATAAGGGTGGCGAAATTCGGTATAAAGCGGCGATACCAGGATGCCAGTCCAATAACTCTACGAACCTCTGAGGTAGTTTGGGGGTTTGGGATGCCAACAATTGCTTCAACCTTTTCTGGGTCCACCAGTAAACCAGATTCATTAACTACATATCCCAAATATTTAAGTTCTGGTTTACAAAAATGGCATTTCTCTCGATTGAGCGTCAAACCCGCATCTTTAAGTTTCCGAAAAACTTTAGCCAGTACATCCAGGTGTTGTTCAAAGGTTGGAGTACAAGTGATGATGTCGTCTAGATAGACGAATACGAATTGGTCCAGTTCATATCCTATGACACGATAAATAAATCGTTGCCAAGTCGCGGGGGCTGAATGTAGCCCAAAAGGCATTCTCTTAAATTGAAATAGTCCTCGCGTGGAGACAACAAAAGCCGTTAGAGGTCTGCTAGCCTTAGCCACTTTTATCTGCCAATAAGCTGACTTGATATCTAGTGTCGAAAGATATCTTGCATCCCGTAATTTGTCCAGGGTGGATGAGACAAAAGGTATAGGATATGCGTCCTTCTCACTAACTTCGTTAAGTTTTTTGTAATTGACACAAAATCGGTAGGATCCATCAGGTTTTCTGACCAAAACAATAGGAGAAGCCCAAGAGGAAGTCGATGGTTCTATTATGTCTTCTTTTAACATCTTATCTAGTTCAGTATTCACATGTTTTTGCAAAGCCGGTGAAAGAGGGTAATGTCTTTGTTTTATAGGTTGGGCAGTGGTTCTTATCTCATGTTCGACTAAATCAGTACATCCTATTTTACTACCCATTGCACGGAAAGTGGTCTCGATCAATTTGTCCAAATGCATCTTTTGTGTCGTAGATAGACGCTCGATGGAATGGATGGCCATTATGTTATTTAGTGGTAAATCATTGTCTGTCCGAAAAGACCATTGTCCGGAGTATAAGTCAGGAACGATGTTCATAGAAATCCAAAAATCTATGCCCAGGATAGCGGTGTGTGGAAGGCTAGGTACCACCATTACTTCCATAATTTTCACCCTATCTTGTAGTTGGATGGGTATAGTAATGGAACCAAGAATAGGACACCTGTAAGGAACCAGGCGACACCTCACAGTAATTAGCCTTACTCGGGCATGCGGGGCTCTGCTCGAGTGGACTGCAATTCCCTAGCTACTCGTGGGAACAATATGGAAAATAATATGGAAACCCATATTCCCGAACAACCCGTAGTAGAAAGCCCTGAAGGCACTACTATACAGATAGCGAAGCCGACCAAAAGGAAGGCGGTCAGAGTCACCTCCCTAGAGGAGGTGGATCTAATGACAGACGAGGAGGTTATTAAGGCCAGGCTGGCCGGGGCCTCCAAGAAGAAAGTAAGGGATCTGGTGGGAAAAGGCCAGGATTACATTAAAGCCAAGCGCTCGGTGATCAAGGCCAACCTCACCAAGGTGCTTGGACGACAAAAGGACAATCCCCCTAAGTCTAAAGAGAAGGCGGAGAAAAAGGTGGAAATGGCTACGCAAAAGTCTACAAAGAAGCGACAAAGGTCGGACCACAGTACGCCGCCAGCGGAAGCCAAAAAGAGGCCGAGGAAGTCAGAAATGACTTTTACACAAGCCCTTTGCTCGGCAAAGGTGGCTGTAGTATGTGATGGCTTCCCTGGAGTGAGGATGGAACCCACAAAGCTTAAGACAGTGCAAACATCCATCTTGGAGGCTCTGGAGAGAACGCCAGAAGAAGGGCCGCAAATCAGGCTGCTAAAGAGCACATTCAAGCCCGGTTACCTGGTAATGACGTGCGCGGATAGTGCAAGCGCACAATGGCTCAGGGACACTACTCCCACTCTGAAGCCTTGGGAAGGTGCAAGCCTCCAGGCTAAGGACGAGAGTGAAGTCGAGAGGCCGTGTTCTTGCACTGTCTACATCCCAGACGAGGACGGAAAGAGGTTGGGGGCGGAAAGTGTGCTGACTCGATTAAGGGTCAGCAACCGAAAGCTCAACACCCTTATATGGACCATTTTGGGCAAAACCCCTGCAGAAAAAGGGCAGGTATGGGTCCTCTCAATGGACAAAGTGTCCTTTGAGGAACTCAACAAACTTCAAATGTGTCCTTACTTTGGCATCGGAAGAATTAAATTCCGTATCAAGGATGATGGGTACATTAAGAAGGTTGCAGAGGCATTTGCATCGGGGTTGCAAGGCGTAACTGCCGCAACCTCGGCAGTCAAGGCTAAGCAAAAAAGAAAAGAAGTAAAACCTTCAGAGGGGCAAAGCTCTAAAGCAGCGCCAAAGAAGGTTAACACTTCGACCAAACACAAGGCTCGCCCTAAGGATGATAAGTCGAGGGAAGGAGCTAAAGAAGGAATAATCCCGAAAGAAGTCCGTACCGACTTGCAGGGGAGTGCTACAAACCCGCCCAGAAGGCTAGAAGCCACAGAGCGGGTGGCCGCTCCCATGGAAGGGGTAGAGGACACGGGAAAACCCGAAAGTTAGCCTTCAGTTTAGAGGAAGGCAGAGTAAAGGTCCTGCAGGTCAACCTTCATCATGCTAAAGCTGCGTCGGCGGTTTTGTGCAGAAGGTTTGACATGGAAGGCCTGGACTTGGCCCTACTGCAGGAACCATGGCTCCACGGAGGGAAGATTGCAGGCTTGAAGCTGCAACAAGGTAAGTTACTATACGATGCGAAAGGAGAGACACCTCGAGCATGCATTGTATATGGTAACGAAGTAAACTGTACACTGATTCCGGATCTTTGCTCCGGAGACTTTGTTACAGGTATTTTAACCGCTTCCACCGAGGAAGGTAGTAAAAGATGGTTGGTCTGTTCTGCCTACTTCGCTGGAGAGAAGGTCTTCCGCCCAGGCATAGTGGAGGACGTTATAACCTACAGCCGAAGGGAGAACCTTCATCTAATACTGGGATGTGATGCCAATGCCCACCATCTGGCATGGGGGAGTACGAACATCAACAGTCGAGGTGAGTCTTTACTACAGTTCATCTTAAGCATGGGTTTAGAAATAGCCAATATAGGAAATAAACCTACCTTCGTTACGGCCACGCGCAAAGAAGTCTTAGATGTAACACTTTGCAGTGAAAAAACGTACGATACTATAAAGAATTGGCATGTGTCAGAGGAACCTTGATGTTCCGACCATAGGCACATTCGATTTGATTTAATTACTTCGACTCGAATGGTGGCAAGGTTCAGGAACCCGAGAGAGACGGATTGGGAAGGCTATAGAGGCTCACTCGAGAAGTCTCTTGAGGGAGGAATCGGTACCATAAAAGATACGGACGATCTCGAACTGACAGTCGAAACGGTGAGGGGAGCTGTTCTGGCCGCTTACCAGGAGAATTGTCCAGAAAGAGAAAAGAAAGGAAAGAAAAATACACCCTAGTGAAATGAACACTTACAAAAGCTTAGGGCAGATGTAAGAAGGCTATTCAATAAAGCCAAATTCAACCAGGACTGGGCCATTTATAGAGAAAACTGACGCAATATAATAAGGAGATCCGAAAAGCCAAAAGAGACTCGAGGCGAAAGTTCTGCGAGGAAGTCGAACAGGCTCCCGCATGTTCCAGAATCCACAAGGTCCTGGCTAAGGATGGTATTGCGAATCAGGTCGGCCTCTTGAAGAAAGAGGACGAAACGTATGTAGAAACCCTGGAGGAAAGCTTAATAATGCTCACCAAGGTACATTTTCCCAGCTCATCCATTGACAATAATCCTTCGGTAGAGGTAGCTCATCCCAGAAGGCCTACTAAGGCGGACTGGAAATTAGCTACCGGCATCACGAGACCGGAAAAAGTCAGGTGGGCCATCAATAAATTCCAGCCATACAAATCACCTGGAATGGACGGGATTTATCCAGCCTTGCTACAGAAGGGACAGGATGTGATCATCCCGCATCTAACAAAGATCTTCAAAGCTAGTTTGGCATGGAGATATATTCCAACCGCATGGCGAAGGGTGAAAGTCACATATATCCCCAAGGTTGGTAGGGTAATGGACCAGACCCCCAAGTCATACAGACCAATAAGTCTATCCTCTTTCCTAGCAAAAACGCTGGAAAGATTGATAGACAGGTATATTAGGGACGACGTGCTGATGGAGAATCCACTTAGCGATCGCCAATATGCATACCAGCCAGGAAAGTCAACTGACTTGGCGCTGGATGATCTTAACAGACTGCTCTCAAAGTCGCTAGATGACAAGGAGATAGCGGTGGCGACGTTTCTGGACGTGGAGGGAGCGTTTAATAACGTCTCCTTCGAGTCTGTAATGGACGCGCTTAAAAGAAGAGGAGTTCCTGCCTTCATATGCGAGTAAACAAAGGCGACCTTAACAAACAGGATCATTGTGTCCTCGTTAGGTGAAGCCACTATTGAAGCGAAGGCAGGAAGCGGCTGCCCACAAGGAGGAGTTTTATCCCCATTACTGTGGGCTACGCTTATGGACGACCTACTTAATACACTGACCAGGGAGGGTTTTTACTGTCTGGGTTATGCGGACGATTTGGTAATTGTAGTCCGAGGACGCTTTACCAAAATAATTTCGGAGAGACTTCAAGTCGCTCTGAGGATGGTGGACAGCTGGTGTGAGGAAGAAGGCCTGAAGGTTAACCCTAAAAAAACATTTGTTGTTCCCTTCACCAGAAAAAGAGCACTGCAAGGCTTACAGCCACTAGTGCTCAAGGGAGTAGAAATCCCATTCATAAGTCAGGCCAAGTACTTAGGTGTAATATTCGACCAGAGGCTGACATGGAATGCACACATTCAGAAAGTCACACAGAAGGCCACTATGGCCCTGAACACATGTAGACGAATGTGTGGTAAGAATTGGGGTTTAAATCCTAAAATGAACCTCTGGTTGTACACAAGGGTTATAAGGCCCATGATAACTTATGGTTCAGTGGCGTGGTGGAACAAAACGCAACAGTCCGGGGCGATTCAATTGCTCAGTAGCACACAAAGGCTTGCATGCTTGAGTGTTACAGGAGCCATGAGAACAGCCCCAACGGACGCACTAGAAGTTCTGCTAAACCTACCACCTCTGCATATATACATACAGAGTGAAGCCAGATCAACAGTACATCGGTTGATCCAAGGCCAAGCTCCAATAAGTATGATGCAGGGAGCTGATAACTTAAGGCTATACCAGGACATAAAGGCAGACCCCGTTCTAGGAATGCCTGTAGACCGAATGGTTACGAGGTATAGTTTTAACAAAAATTTTCAAATTATAATACCAAAAAGAGAGGACTGGGAAACTGGTCCGCCGCTAACAGCAAACTCAATATGGTATACGGACGGCTCCAAAACGGATACAGGTACGGGGGCTGGAATATATGGCATAAAACCAAGGACGGAAGTCCGGGTATGTCTAGGAACATACGCGACCGTATTTCAAGCCGAATTAGCTGCTATACACAGGTGCGCTATGGAACTAATCGGCCGAAATGTAGATACCGACTCCATCGTTATCTATTCGGATAGTCAAGCGGCTCTAAAGGCTCTCAGTTCGGTACAGGTCGATTCATGGCTGGTATGGAACTGTTTGGATGTCCTCTCTCAGGTGGGAAGTCAAAACAGCTTGACACTTGCCTGGGTGCCGGGACATAAGGGTCATCGTGGCAACGAGAAGGCCGATGAATTGGCCCGAGAAGGCGCATCTACGCCACTGGTTGGTCCGGAACCCTTCTTTGGAATCGCAAATACGATAAAAAGGGCAGCCATACACAAATGGGTGCAACAGAAGTCTCTTGAGTGGTGGAACAACTCACCAGGACAGAGGCAGGCCAAACAGTTCATCAAAGGACATTCGGCTAAATTTACAGCAGACTTACTTTCGCACAGGCGCAGGACTGTCAGAATGATAGTGGGTCTGCTCACTGGGCACTGTAGACTCAATAGACATCTGAGTCTCATAGGCCTGACAGAAGAGGACACCTGTCGTTTCTGTCTGGAAGAAGAGGAAACCGCTCTACACGTTCTGTGCCATTGCGAAGGCCTCGCACGAATGCGGTTTCTAGAACTCGGAGAGGAAAAACCGGAAGCACCAGGCTACATGAAAAGGCCACTATCAAGGCTGTTGAGTCTCATTAAGAGGACCAAGCTAGATGAAGTGTTTTAAAATAAGGGGGAAACACAATAGATCTGCAAAGGTCGCAGTGTATCAGGCTCTATTGGCCGCCCCATTTTCTACATTCTACATTCTACTATAAGAATTAAACGTAGAAAACCTAAAACCTCTACACCGTTGGCGACAGTACATTCTGTAGGTTGTCCCGAAGGTTTCAGTGTACACACTCCTTTGAGTCGTTCCCAACCAAGACTACCGATAACTGTCTTAGAACATCCACTGTCCAACAAAGCTAAAAATTGATTACCTAAAATCGTGATGGACAAATAAGGTCGAGTGTCATACTTTGCATGAGCTAATACAAAATCTAGTAGTACGGACATAGAAGAAATTTTGGAAGTCGGATTTTAAATAGCTGATCCCGACCGACTTACTGTGGACCGGCCCGGAAGTTTTTTGTGCAGGTAGGACAATTCTTTACCATTACTCCGGCATAACCATACTTAAAGCAGAATTTTTTACGCGGATCAGGACAATTTCGGAATTTATGCGTATCTTTGTGACAGTTCAAACACTGTGGTTGTCGGCTAGTAGTGGTGGAGTGAGAAGTATCTCTCCTGTGATCTCCTGTCTTCAACCAATTAGGGCCAACAATTCAAAGTACAACTTTTAGTTCCATGAACCAATAAATTGACCTTTAGAAGTTGATGTCAAACAACCTGTAAGAAGAGGCTAAATGTCATGTCACTCAAGATAAGCATACCATGCCATTAACCTAACAGGTGACAGTTTTGATAAAGAAAACATTTGATAAGAAAACAATAACCTAAAGAAGAACAATTTGAAAGATACATGAAGATACTACCAGAAGAAAAATTAAGCCCTTTATGAAACTATAACTAAGTAAGTTTTTATAAAATAAATTCAAATCCAATTTATTGTCTATTTTATTTCTAGTTTCATTGACCACATAAGGAAAATAAATAAAGGAAATAATAAACCTGTAACAAAGCTTTTGACACATTACAGAGTAAAGACAAAGTGGGAGAAATTTTAAAACAAGTTATCTATATGCAATTTAAAACACAATTCGTCTATGAATGTAACATTTGTATGCAACAGAAAGATCAATATTTATCGGTAGATGTCTGAAAAAAAACAATAAAAAGTGGGGACCATTATTACTTAAAAATTACTTTAATATTTCCAAATAAAGAATTTCAGTGTATAATATAGAATAATATTTTGTGTTTTTATACCAATATTTTTTTATTTATTAGAATGGACAACTTGCGTGTACTAAACATATTTTTTAATAAACTTTGAAAGTTAGTTGTAACAAAAGAAGGTTGGTAATAAAGTTGTATTTTTTTATGGATACATAAAAAAAATATTATATTTTTAACGAATTATTTGTAATTTAAATCCGATACACTATATTTTAACAATATTATTCTATCTCGTCTACGTATGTTGTCAATTTTATTTTAGATAAAAATAATGATTTCAACAATATCCTCAAACAACAAACGATCTTATTTTAAAAGCGCAAAACAGTGCAATTTTGTATGTAAAGTTTAAACTTACATTACAACTTTACACTAATTTAGATGATAATCATTTAAGTGAAAAAAGTATTTTTATTAAGTTTAATTAACTGATTTCAAATAAGTAGCTCACAAAAACAAAAAGTAGTTTTACTTCTGTAATACGGAAAAAAAAGAGGAAATTTTAATATATCTAATATATATTCTGGATAAACATTTATTGAACATAAAGCAAAGACTGAGCTTCATGAATCTGTATACAGATAATCAAGAATAGTAAAGTGTTTAGCGAGCAAAATTTTATTTAATAATAGAACCGAATAGGCTACCAATAGCTTTAAGCCCCACAAGTCTTTTGGCTTTTATCTTTCTAGCTTATGCTGCAACAAAGAATAGATATCCTATTAGCCTACCTGGCAAAACTATTATGGCGAATTTCATCTAGATTTTACTCCAAAAGAATGGTGACAGGCTAGAGTCTGCTTTATTCCTAAGAGAAAAATCTCTGTCTATAGGAACCAGATTCGTAGATCTATTAGCCTAACTTCCTTTCTTCTAAAGAGTAGGGAAAAATATTTACCTGAAAAGTAAATACTTAAACGGTCAAGTATACCTTTTCGCGAAGAATAATTTGCTGATCAAAACAACAAATCTACCATAGACGCTTTGCATTGTCTAGTCAAAGATCTCAGAAAGACCATTTCCTTAAAGGAAATGGCATGATGTACATTCATAGATATAGTAGTGCATTTGATAACACCTTATTAGAGGCTCTTAATGTTGCCTCAACCTCACATACATATAAAGAAGGATTGTTCTAGAAGATGTCTTTAGGCTAATGCCGGCTCAGAATCTTAAACCGATTACCTGACTGGGCAGAAAGAGATTTTAATGATTGGAAAGACGCAAGCCATGAAAAGTTTCACAGACATTTACCTACAACAATATTTTAAACTGAAACTAATAAGTATTATAAACAAATTAAGTAAATGTTAAAAATACAAATTATTAATAACGATTTAGTTATTAATAATTTAAGTTAACACATAATAGTGAAGTTAACAACAGATAAAATTGAACAAATCACAAGCTTTATACTAATGGCTCAAAAATACTCAATGAAGTAGAAATATGAGTTACTACTCCTGACACCAGACTGTTAATAGCTTCCGAAATTACTTGTACAATAATTAATCCTTAATGTAATTCTGTAATCCTACCGAGCTATAAATGTGTTAAATACTACGCTAAAACTTACTTACTACTTAAAATAACTAAAATTTTACAAGTGCTAATAAATCAGAGGATAAGTTTAGCAGAAAAACAATAGGGTTTTCGTAGTGGAAGATCGTGTACAGATGCAATATTCATTAAAAGACATTGCTGAGAAATCACTAGAGTATCATAGACCAGCATTTCTGTGTCTGATTGACCTAAAGAAAGCGTTTGACAGAGTAACACTCAATGATGTAATCCATCTTCTGTATAATAGTGAATAAGTTCCATTAAATATTATAAAAACTATCTACCAAAACAACAAAATGGAAGTCAGAATAGATGGACAACTTACAGAACCTATAGATAGGTAGCGGAATAAGACAAGGAGATTCATTGAGTCCCATGCTCTTCAACTTGATCATATCATCAAAACCGTTAAAAATGGATGAGGATATAGAAAGGGAAACAAAGAAATCAAAATACTCTGTTACGCAAACGATTTAATATTGATAGCCCCAGATAAAGATAGTCTACAAAGGCTAGTTCACAGATTTAACATAAGAGCAAAAGAATTTAATATGGCAATTTCAGCTCAGAAAACTAAAACAATGGTAGTCAGCAAAAAACCAACTAGCCAAAATAGAAATTGATGGCATCAGTATTGAACAAGTAATGAAAATAAATTGGACAAAGAAGTAAAAGATCAAGTAAAAAGCAAATAGACTGGGAGGATGCCTTAATAACACTTTACGGCATAACAGACAGATTAAAACTGAGATGAAGTCCAGAATTTATAAAGCCAGTGTAAGACCAATAATGACATATGCCTCAGAAACAAGATCCAACACAGCCACAACGCAAAGGCTACTGGAAACGGCAGAGATTACTGGTACGGAACTGGAACTGGAACTGGAACGGTACTGAGAAGAATTACAGGAAATACGCTGGGAGATCGAAAGAGAAGTGAAGACATTAGAAGAAAATGTAACGTACAGTGTATAAATGAATGGACATAAAATAGAAAAAAAGAATGGAATAACCACATAAGCAGAATGGAAGAGACCCGTGTCGTCAAAATAGCAAAAGATAAGTCACCAATCGGCATAAGAAGTATTGGACGACCGCGCAAAAGATGGAGTGACAACCTTCCATAGAGGTATTAATTCGCCAATGAACAAGCAGAATTGCTTATAAAAAAGAAGAAATAAAAAAAGAAGAATAATAATTAATTCTTGTTTTCAGTAGTGTCTGAGAAATGCTTCAATTTAGCCAAAATAGTTATTTCCCCACAGAGACAAGCTGCATTAAATACTTTGACGTGTACAACTTATGGGTCGATAACAGAATGGTACTGCAAACAGTCCCTTAAGCAACTAATAGGACGCAATAAAATAACTCTGCTGTGAGTGCCAGGGCTTAAAAAATTGTTGGTAATGAGATTGCTATTAGTCTTACTAAAAAAAGCCAATACTTCTGCTATTTGACCAGAGCTATTCTGTGGTGTACCAAAAACTAGCATGTTGGAGAAGACAAAAATTGGGAAAAGAAACTGAGTGTAGCTTACTGGCAAAATATTATATGCCAATGATAAGCAAAAAGTTTATTGCAACCTTCGCCTAGCCAGTAGCTTTCAAAGACCGACATCATAACAAGTAACTCGTAAGATAATTTTCTCTCCAGTACTAGTAAATTCTAGTTTTACATTAGATCTGCTAAACTTCATTATGGCCAATATTTTCTATTTTTGCTTTTTTTCAGATTTTACTCCATGCATTGCAACCAAAAACATTTTAATATTTAACATAATGGTTTAACAAAACCTTTTTAAAATACGAGTCGATGTTTATTTTAATTTAGCTATACTGACGATTTGTATCCTATTTAACAGCACGTCCATGATATAAAGTATGTAGATAACATAATAAATAAGCGTTTTCACCTCATTAAGACTATTTTTAACTCATTACACCATCATTTCCTTTAAATTGTTCTAAGAATTTTTCCAGTCTTCACTAATCCCTGAAATCCTGTCGTAAGATACCGTTCTAGTTTTATTAGTTTAATCCCCGATTTTGCTGCCAAACGACTACTAAGAATTTTATTTTTGGATCAATGGGTGGATGATTTACTCATTTAGGATATTATTGCAAATAGTCATAACTTAGATGTTATTTTAATAATTTAGCGGATATATATAACAAAATATATATTAAGTTATATTAATAACAGAATATACCTATATGAGTTTCGTTCTTCTGAATGTATCAATTTCTTTTTTTTTATTTTTTTTTTCTATATACTTTTACATTATTTATTATTTTTATTTCTTCTTTTTCTTCTTTATTTATATAAGCATTTTAGCTCGTTGTATAATAATACATCTCTTGTATAATAAAGAGATCCCGCTGGATATTATAAAACAATTAATGACAAAACAATATCTATCTATCTAACAAAACAATATCTCATTGATAACAATTTTTATCAAAACAATAAAATAGAAGTCCAAATGGTTGGACAACTTACAGAACCTATATATAAAGGCAATGGAAAAAGACAAGGTGATTTACCATGCCCTATGCTATTTAATAATAATCACGCACAGAGTCATAAAAAGCGTTAATAAAAGAAAACGATACCGAATGGGGAACAAGAAAATTAAAATAATCTGTTACGCAGACGATGCAACATTGATAGTCCAAAATGAAGATAGGCTTCAAACACTACTTCACAAATTTAATACAAAAGCAAAAAAATTTAATATGACGATTTCAACTCGTAATTCGAAAACTAGAATAATAGTAATCAGTGGGTCCTATTCCGGAAGATTGCGGGGGAAAGGTTTTAACAGAATCTTAAGATTTTTTGGAACTAATTATTTTAAATAATGGATCACCTACTAGAGTTAATCATATTGGTAACCACTCTGCGGTTGCTTTAACTCTTATCTTCCCTTTCTTGGCAGATTGGTAAACTGATCCGTATATCAAGACACTTTAGGTTCTGATCACTACCCTATTCGAATTCAACTCCAAATTGCTTCCATATCTTTCGAAATTATTTCGGCAACCAAGTAGAATGTCGCTCGTGCTGATTGGTCAGCCTTTTAATATTTGAAGTTATCTCTTTAGCAGCATATGTATCTATACCTATTAAAAAACCTTTCATTTCTGCATCAGACCACCTTCGGTCTCCAATGTCGGTGTAGGCAATTTAAGTAATTTTTATTTTTATTCTACTTCAGACACCATGCTTTTACCTATTCAGCTTTTAGCGTTTGCCTATTCAAAGTTAAATTTGGCTTTAAAACAAACCAGAAACACGACACACACAATCACGCTAAGCGATCAACCCAACCTCTAGGAACATGTGTATACCATACTAAGCATGGGATCCACATGTCCGAAGATCAAACCGGTCACACTTCGCTAGTCGAAGTGGTACCTATCTGACCCCCAGGTTTTTCCACCACCCCTCCTCATCGTGTGACATACGTGAGGAGGCTTATGATCTTGAAAGTTACTAGAGTTGCCTTGGGTAATGAGACAACTCCCGTTTTTAATTATTGTGGTTATGCCACCTAACTGTAGGGGTAGCCACATCTAGGCTTTTTTCCCTAATTACTTTACTGATTCTATAGATTTTACTCTAACTGCACTTCGGGACTTGAGTCCCTAAAACAAAAAGAAAAAAAGTAGCGTGTGTGTTCCGTCCATGGAGTCGACAGCCTGAGCTGTCGACTTCATGTTCGGAAAGAGTGTGTGCTCGATCACTCAGCCGCCGATTTGGCAAAATAAATTTTGTTCTCCTCGCCGGCTGGGTGCCCGATGTGGGTCCGGCCACTGAGCCCATGTTTGCCGCACATGACCTCAGTGCTCGGGTGTCGCGAGAGGATCAGTATCACTCGATCCGCCTTAAGGGCCTATTCCGCATCAGCGGTATATAGAAGGCCTGAGGGGTCTTCTATATGGAGAACTTAAATTGACTTTGCGTTAAAACGTTTAATGATTGAAATTGATTAAAAACTAACTGTATTTAAAAGAAAACAACCGATTTTTTTTTTTTTTTTTTTTTTTTTTTTTTTTTTTTGTTTGGGGTCTTCCTTGGCGTTGGGACTTTAAAATGCCGGCACAATTCTTACCCTTTTATTTCTTACATGCTAAATTGTGTGGGTGGGTTGGGGTGTGCATTGCAGGGTGTATACGGCCTCCACACGCCCCGGTGTATAGTGTCCTTAACTAAGTGCCTTGGCACCTGTATCCTCTCGCCAGAGTCCTAAAAGAGAAGGATTTTTTTGGGTGGTTGTTTTCTGATGACTGCATTCTTTTATTTAGACGTCTTTGCGACCATCTCATTCTTCATTTATTGGTTTGGGACCCTATATCCGGCTATTTGCTGTTTAGGTCTTCTGTGTACCGTCCTGGTGTTTGCGTTGTAGTTTGTCAGCTCTCTCAACATGCTACTTGGGTGGTTATTTAGTCCATTGAAAAGTTCGTATGCCTTTTTGTCCATTGTGTGTAGGATTCTTGTTTGTCCTGAGTCTCTGTATAGATTTCTCAGAGGTACGTATCTTGGCAGATTCAGTGCGTCTCTTATTATTTGATTTTGCGCTGTTTGTATTTTCTTCCTGTTAGTTTTACAGGTGTGTCCCCACGCAGCGGAGGCATACGAGAGGACTGGTAGGATAATGCTATTCGCCATCCTAATTTTGGTTTTGAACCTTAACTTGCTTCTTCTGCCAATTAGCGATGAGAGCTGACTTTTCAGCGCTTTGGCTCTATACGTTTGCTGATTTATGTGCTGCGTGAATGTAAGCTTTTTATCGAGTAACACTCCTAGGTATTTGGCCTCATTTGTCCATTGTACTGGGGTGTTTCCAATTGTTAGTTCTTGATTCGGTACACTTTTCCTGTGGCTAAACATTACAGCCTGTGTTTTATCTGGGTTTATGGCTATTTTCCATTTGATGCACCATCTTACGAATCTGTTGAGTGCTCTCTGCAGATGATTAGCTGCATGATTTGGATTTCTCCAGCTAACAGCTATTGCCGTATCGTCAGCGTAAAGACTTAACAGGGATCCTGGTTCTTTAGGCGTGTCGGCCGTATAGATGGTGTACAAGTAAGGCGACAAAACAGCCCCCTGAGGCACACCTGCCTCCAGGGTCCCGACCTCGGACAGGGTTGCCCCTGTCCGAACTCTGAACCTTCTGTTGGCTAGGTATGATCCAAGGAGACATGTCATCGCCTCGCTGTATCCCATGGTGTTCATTTTATAGATTAGTCCATCATGCCAGACCCTGTCAAATGCTTTACTGACGTCCAGAAATGCTGTTGCCGTGTACATTTTTTCGTTATATCCTTTAGTTGTGAATTCTGTGAAACGTAGAACTTGTAGTTCACATGAATGTTCGCTTCTGAATCCAAATTGTGCTTCTGGTATGGTGCCTAGTGCTTCCGATTCTTCATTGAGTCTTTTTAGTATAACTCTTTCCGCTATCTTGCTTATTGATGATAATAAGCTGATAGGTCTATAATTTTGCGGAAAAGTGCCATCTTTCCCTGGTTTTTTGATCATAATTATATGTGCCTCCTTCCATCTGTCTGGGAAATATCTTAATTTGAGCATGTTGTTTACTATGTTCGTTATATAGACAATAGCTTTGTTGGGTAGGTTTTTGAGTGCCCTGTTTGTGATGTTGTCAGGTCCTGGGGCTTTTTTGGTATTAGAGAGTTTGATTAGCTCTTTAATTTCCTCGGGAGATGTATGAGTTATTCCTATTCTGCCCTTTCTTCTCTTTAATCTTCTAGCTGTTCTTTCTACCTCTTCTTCGAAGTCTATGTCTTCGTTGGGATTTTCGTTGTTTCTGCATGCTCTTTCTAGTTCGTCCTTTAGGACTTCAGCTTTATCTCTCTCCGTATGAACAATCCCGTTTTCTCCGTGTAAGGGAGGTATGGGTTTCTTGTCCTGTCGGAGTATTTTCGATAGTTTCCAGAAGGCGGATTTGTTTGGGTCTAATTCTTGGATATAGTTGTCCCAGTTTTCGCTTCTATGTTCTCGTAGTTGTCTTTTAACTTCCCTGTCTAGCTCATTGGCAATCCTTTTATCTTCTAGAGTTCTAGTACGGTAGGCTCTTCTTCTTTTTCTATTTTTTTCCTTTATTAGGTTTTGTAGTTCGAGACTAATATCTCCGAATCTTCCTTGTTGTCTGGTAGTGTTTTCGGTTTTTGAGCTGGCATCGATAGCATTATTTATGGTTGTTTCTAGTTTAGTTACACTGTCTTCTAGTTCTGTGATGTTGTTTATTGTTGGGATGTTACCGATGTTTTCGCTAAAAACCCTTCTGAAGTTTGACCAGTTTGTAATCTTCTTTTGGTGGGGCTGCAAATAGTTTAGTTCTATTGCACCCAGGGTCAGGACGATTAGATTGTGCGTTGAATCGCCTTCATTTAGAGATTGTATCTCGTGTTGTTGACCCACGTTGTGTAGGATTGCTATGTCTAGATGTGTTGGGAGTTGTCCGTGAAAACAGGTCGGTCCTGTTGGTCCGATCACGTAGGTGTTAGGTCTATTTTCGAGATGGCCGCAAAGTCGTCTCCCGTTGTTATTGGTTGCTCTGTCGAACCATAGGGGAGATCTCGCATTAAGGTCTCCTATAATCACTGTGGGCTCTTCTGTATCGAGGATTAGGCTCAAGTCTTCATCGAATATCAAATCGTTAGGTCTGACATAGGCTGACACTATTTTTAGTGTTTCGTTGTTGGCCTTTAATCTGACTAGCGTGGCTTCCATTGTCACCAGTCCATCTGGTGTTGGTATGTGTTCATGTTCTAAGCCTTTTTTAACTAGTATGGCTGTTCCTCCTGATATCGCTCTATGGTCAGTTCTATAGATATCGTAGCCAGGGAATTTGGTTTTCTTCCTTTCCACTAATTTGGTTTCTTGAAGGGCTACGATATCGAGCTCTAATCTGTTGATCATCTCATCCAAAAGGTTGAGTTTTTTGAAAATTCCACCGGAATTCCAGGACCCTATGCGTAGATCCTCCGTACGGTTCGCTAGCATTGTCGGTGTATTTCTCCGAATGCAGTCATCATTTTAGTTGCACGGTCCATCATGGACATCATCTCCATCATCTTCTTATTGTACTCCGTATGAAACGAAGCAATAAGTGTGGCAGCATCATGCATGGTAGGAGCTGCTTCTTCTGTAGTTGTTTTGGCAGCTTGAGCATAGCTGAAGCCCGTTGTTGTTGTTGCTGGTGTGATCGGTTTGCTCGCCGGTTTTACGGGGGCAGGGATCTTCTTCTTAGGAGCTTTGGAGCATCCTCTGTAATTCGCTGTGTGTGCTTGGTCACAGTTAGCACATTTTGGGGCTGTTTCTTTGCTCTTTTCACAATCATTGCTGAGATGGTTTCCTCCACACTTTACGCATCTGGAGATGCAGTGACAAGCCTTAGAACTGTGGTAGTAGCCCTGGCAGTTGAAACATTGTAGGGTGTCTTTTGTCATTTTGAGTTCGTCTTCGAAACGAACTCTCATGAAGCACAAATTTGTGACTCCACGTATTTTTTGGATATCATCCTCTTTGAGGGTGATCAAGAAGAAAGGCAAGATCTGTTTTCCTTCTTTTTTAGAGTACATGTTGCTTACTCTAGTAACGTCGACATTTTTTTCCCTTAATTCGTTGAGAATTACATCTGTTTTTGTATTTGCAGATAGCCCTTTTAGTATGACCCTCTTCAGTTTTTCGTTGTCGATTGGGTAGGCAATATACTCTACCTTTGGTGTGTACTCTTCGAGTATTTTGACTACTCCTAGGTAGTCTTCCCTTGATTTTGTATTTATTACTATTGTTCTACCAGATCTGGCGAACTTGTTGTCAGAAATAATACCTGCTTTTGCCGCTTTTTGCAGGATTGCTTGGTGTTCTGCGACCGTCTTTAAGATGATCGCAGGAGGTTTTGGTTTTCTTACGTTAACCTCAGCAGGTTTTTGAGGGGTTACGCTGTTTTCTTTTTCTACTTGGGTTTCTTTCGGAGACTCCAAGTTTTTGTGGGCTTTTTGCTCACTTCTTTTTTGCAGATCTTTCGCGGCTTTTGTGAGCGCTTCGTCATTTCTTTCTTGTATTTTTTGCGTTTGTTTTTCAACAACGCTTATTGGTTTTTTTGGTTTTACTGTCTCACTACTGTTTACTGATTTCTCAGTAGCGGTGCCTTTTTTGTTTTTTTCCTTCTTTTGGACTTTTGTCCATCCTGCTTCTGATTTCTCTGGTTCTTTTCCTTCTGTTTTGCGTTCTTTAGGCTTGGCTGCACCCCCAGATGTCGAGGGAGTGGTTTTCACCGTCTTGCATGGGGTTGTTTCTCGGGGCCTGTGGGTTTCCCACAAGGCCTGGTCTCTTTTCTTCTCGCCTTCTATTAGCTTTTCGTTCCTCTCTGTCAGGGCCATTATGTGGCCGACCAGTTTCTTGATCTCTTGGTCCTTCTCTTGATTCTCCTTCCTTAACTCAGTCATCTGAGTTAGGAGATCCTGGATTTGGGCCTGTGCCTGTTTTTCGCGCTGCCTGCTTTCTTTCTGGAGTTGTCCTATTTGTTCGGTCAATAAGTCGACCGATTTGTAAACACCGCTTTCGTCTTTATCCTTTGTAGATTTTTTTGGCACTTCTTCTTCGTCGGAGTGTTCCGCTGATGGCCTTTGTCGTTTATGTTTTTTGCCTACCTCCGGCTCGGCATCGTTGCTGGTGGAGATGATGTCCACTTTGGGGTCCTTCATTTCGATGAAGTCTAATGGGGGCGGGGCTTCTACGCTTGCTGCGTCAGTCTTGGCGTTCAGTTGTTCGTCCGTCTGAACGTTCAGGGCTTCGTCCGACTGGACGTTCAAGGATTCGTCCGACTGGACAGTTGATTCGGTGGCCGGGCTCAGCTCCTCGTCGGGGGTGACCTCCATGGTGGTAGAGACGCTATCGTCTGTATCCACCTCGCTGTGGTTTTCTTCCTCGTTTGGTACGAACGATTCATCATCGGAGGTATCTTCGATTAAATCGGAATCAGGGGATAATTTGGATGTAAAATTATTATAGAGCTTAATCGCTGAAGCGACCGTAGGGGTGAGTGACTCGGGATAGTCACCTTCTTCTTTTTCTTGTGATGTCACCTGCGTGACATCACTTTTTTGGGGGGGAATTTCACTCATCTTGCCGTAAGGCAGTGAACATAAGTGTTCAAAAGAAAATAGGATTTTATTACACAGAAGACTCTGTTTTTTTCGTTCCGCCAAGCCGCTGCCTGACGGTTTTCCTGGGTGTCGTCCCAGCAACCTCACGGTAGTTCACTCCCTGATTTCTCAGGGAGGGATCCTCTTGAAGTTTCTCTCACCTCAGAGGCAGGGGCCGTTTCTGTCCGACTTAGAATACAAATTACTAAGCCTTACAGTGTCATCCCTGTCGACCCACTGAGATGAACCCGAATTTTTCGTAAACACGAAGCTATCAAAAGCCTCCTACGAGGAGCCCATAAAGGCAACCCCTCGAGGTTTAACTTAGTGACAGCCTCGCATCCACTCTTCACTTATTTGAGATACAAGTGCCTGTGTCACGCACGGTGTCTTACACACCGGGAGCTGAGAAGCTCCGTTGGCAACAGGTCAGTCGTCCTCACCTAAGCACACTGCACGTCCTTACCGTCCGACCACTAGAGCCAGACAACTATTACTCACCAGAAACACGACTTCCGGTTTGAAAGGTTTTATATTTAAAATATTACAAAACTATGCAGAGACTCTAGTGTCATATGTCAATGTAATAAAAAAAACCATATAAAGATCCAAAATTACCATCAACATATCGACCTATATCGTTAATGTCTTGTCTCACTTTTTCTTTTTGGCTTAGACTTATCGTCATACAGCCCGACACAAAAGGAATAAGACAGTATCTATCATTTATAATTTACCTAAATGACCTATCAAAATAAAAGATTATATCGATATTAGGAGAACAGGGACACACTCTTCTCGCCTAGAGACCTATCAAGGCATTGATTTATACAAGACACAACAACACTAGGTCACGGAGAGGAGGAAGTTATTCAAATGGTTTAAAACAAAGGTAACAAGATTAACTAAATAATTCTTAGAGAATTATGATGATAATCTGTTTTCTTTTAAAAATTTAAATAAATAGTTGTTAACATCTACAGAGCCAAGTGATAATAAATACAGTATGTTCCAAGGAGCTGCTATTTTATATTTTAATAAATCATTTACAAGTTTGGATGAGTAGACTGTCTTTTTAGAACAACCAAAAAATATATGATCTAAATCACTTTCCTCTCCACAATGCTTACATTTTTTATCATCCAAAACCTGTGTTTTCAATAAGTATTTTGGATAACATGCACGCCCGAATCGTATTATAATAATGGTAGTTATGTGCCTCCTGGAAGCTCTACAAGACTTGTACCAAGGAAATTTGGAAATATCTGGCTGAATTAACGAGTATCTATTTTGATTTACAAAAGAGTATTCCTTCCACTGGTAGCTCCAGAAATAATATCAGAAAGCGTTACTTTATGTAAAATACCAGTATCGGTTGAAATGCTTTCTTTGGCTAATAAGTCGACATATTCATTATATTCAAATCCTGCATGTGCTTTAATCCAGAGAAAATGTACGTTGATTCCTTTACGCTATAACTAGCCACTATATATAGTCCATATAAATGATGACAGATTTAAAGTATATTTTTTGCTACATTCGTGATTGGATCCTTGAAGATTCTGTTTAAAAAGATACCGCTTCTGTTTAAAAAGAGGCACGTTATGACGTATATCACCACTTTCTGAAAAAGGTACCAAAAAAGATAATTCTCGGTAAAAATAAAGGGTTGTAAATTCAAAAACTATTTTTTTTATTAAATGTAATGTTCACCAATCTACTTTATTATTTTTATATTATTATAAATTTATATCATTATTAAAAATAGTTTATGTAATATTTTACCTTCTTGTCATAAATATACGTACTGATTTTTCTAAGAAAATAAATATATTTTTAAATATATTTATTACTCGTTATATTTCTTTGGGGGATAGAGAATCAAAAAAATTGAAGAGAAGAAAAATTTTTTTTCCCATAAAAATTATTTATTTAATTTATTATTAATATCAGAACATCTGATTTTATAATTTTCCTATACTGCTTTCTGCAATGTATTCACCAGTTTGTTATTGAATATTTTTGGTATTGATGTAGTTTTATTTATATCACATTTTTCATTTCCACTTTATATTTTTTATATATTTAAATTTAAAGGAGTACATTTTGAGATTTCTGTTTATATTCAATTAAAAATTTCTATTTATTATTTATACTACTCTTGTAGTATATTTTAAAATACAACGATGTTGTTTTGTAAGTTTAATACATGAAAGTCTTAATAATAACTAAATAATTGGAAAGCAGTAAATAAGCGTATATTAAAAATAGAATCAAAATATCAAACATATATAAACAATTTTAATAATACGGACATAACAAAGATAAAGAGAAGATGCTTATAGAAAGAATTATCACTAACAATGGAAACATACAGTGGAAACTATTTTCGTCACCAATAGAAAAAATAAAAAGTGAAACAATAACAAGAAGTTGAATCGTGAATTAATAACATGTATGTGATTAATAACTAATGAACATTAACATACCTGTTAAATGTATATGGTAAGCAAGGACGACAAAAAGAGAAGAAGAGGCAGACCTAAAGACTTAGCAAAAGACTAAAGAAAAGCAAAATATGTGGTTATTCCATATTCTCTTTTTCTATTTTGCGTCCATTCATTTATACACTGTATGTTACATTTTCTTCTAATGTCTTCACTTTTCATTCGATCTCTCAGCGTATTTTCTGTAATTCTTCTCAGTACTCTTATCTCTACCGTTTCCAGTAGCCTTTGCGTTGTGGCTGTGTCGGGTCTTTTTTCTGAGGCGAATGTCATTATTGGTCTTACACTGGCTTTATAAATTATTGACTTCATCTCAGTGTCAATGTGTCTGTTTCGCCATATAATGTTATTAAGGCATCCTGCCATTTTACTTGCTTTTTGTACTTGATTTCTCACTTCTTTGTCTAGGTCTCCATAGCTAGACAGTGTAATTTCCAGGTATTTTATTTTCATTACTTGTTCAATACTGATGCCATCATGTTCTATTTTACATCTGGTTGGTTCTTTGCTGACTACTATTGTTTAAGTTTTCTGAGATGAGATAGTCATATTAAATTCTTTTGTTTATATGTTAAATTTGTGGACCAGTTTTTGCAGACTATCTTCATCTGGGGCTATCAATATTGCGTCGTCTGCGTAACAGAGTATTTTGATTTCTTTGTTTCCCATTCTTTATCCTCTTCCTTTGTTAACGGTTGTGATGATTTCATTCATGATCAAATTTAAGAGCATGTAGCTCAATGAATCCCCTTGTCTTATCCCGCTGCCTATTTCTATAGGTTCTGTAAATTGTCCATCGATTCTGACTTCCATTTTTGTTGTTTTGGTAGACGCTATCGATAGTTTTTATAATATTTAGGTTAATAATCACTTCTCTAATATACAGAAGATAAATAACATATTTGAGTCTTACTCTGTCAAACGCTTTCTTTAAGTCAATCAGACACTAAGAAATCACTAGAGTATAATAGACCAATGCTGGTCTATTATACTCTAGTGATTTCTTAGTAATTTGCTTTATAACGAATATTGCATCTGTATACGATCTTCCACTACGAAAACCCTGTTGTTCATCCGCTAAACTTATCCTCTGATTTATTAGCACTCGTAAAATTTTAGTAGTAAGTTGTAGCGTAGTATTTAACAAGTTTATACTTCTGTAGTTTTCTGGCTGTTTTTTATCTCCTTTTTTGAATAGTAGAATTAGTTCGATCGTTCTCAATTCTTCCGGTATTTTATTGTATTTTATAATTTTAATAATTAATGTTGTTAATTGTTCTGTCATTGCTGCTCCACAATATTTCAATAACTCGTTTGCTATCCCATCTTTACCTGCTGCTTTTCTGTTCTTCAGGTTTCCAAGTATGTTCCGAACTTCCTGTATATTTATAGTAAGTTCTTTATTTGTGGTAATTTCTGGTGTTTCCAGTTTCAAATCACTCCTGTGGAAGCTAATTCGGTCACTTAATCGTCTTGATGAGTGGCCAATGTATTGCAAATTACAATTTGTACAAGGCATAATGTAGACTAAATTTGACATAAATTGTCTTTTAAGGTTTTGTCTTTAAGTTTAGAGAAAACTAAATTACTTGTTAGAACTGTTTGTTTTTGCAAACTAAAATTTACCAACAGAGTTGAATATAAAGTTTCGATGTAATGTATATGTATAATGTTTATGAGAAATGAGTGTGTCAACTGCAGTATTACTTTCTGGATTCGCAGGAGTAGAATACAGCAAAAAAAACCAAATGTATGATAACATCTAAATACTCACTACGATGTAAAATCGAAATTAATGAAAAAATGATAAAGCAGGAACTAAGGTTTAGATATCTGAGAATAGACATAAATAGTTATGGAGATGTTGAAGAAGAAGTACGACAACCAAGCCTAAAAGCAAGTAAAACGGAGGGATCTCTTAATGACACAATCTGGAAGAACAAACACCTAAGACAAGACACAAAAACAAGAATCTTTAAAGCAGCAGTTAGATCTATATTAACATACACGGTTATATCAAGAAAAAGTCTGTTGGATAGGGAGAGAAACGAAAACATAAGAAGAGCACGCAATATGGAAGACATAAATGGATGGGTAACAAAACGGAAACAGGAACGAACACATTAGTAGAATGGCAGAGGATAGGATAAAACGAATAGCACGAGATAAGTCACCAAATGGACGAATAAGTATTGGCAGGCCAAAAAAAGATGGTTTGTTAATTTAAACAATTTATGAGGCTAATATTGAAGAAGAAACAGACTCTAAAGCCTACATACAAGAAGGAAGAAGAAGAAAAAGAAGTATTGATAGAAGAATGGTTTTTACAAGGCTGTATGTCGATAGATGATTGTTAAATAGTTGTTATCTAGGAACAGTTGCTATACGTTTTTTTAAGGTTTTTTGTTGTAATGATGTTATCAGAAATGTGTACGACCCTACATTTCATTTATTAAACTAAGTTTATGATGTAAAATACACTTAAGTGAATGTTTATGATATTTTAATACCGAAAAAAAACTTACACGTTGGACCTAACCATGAAGCATCAAAATGTTTAATATTAAATTATAAGAAATTTTTAAATTGTACTGTAAATGCATTTGATCGTTAAACAATTGTTTGTGTTTTTTTAAAAAAAGTTGTAATACCACTCAATATGTAACCACATACATTTTACTGAAAGTCTGATTTCTTGTCAATCTACTAATTTTTGTGATACTGATGTTTACAATATATTTTTAATCTACCTCTAACAAATGCAATAGGTCAATACATCAATAACAAATACACGTAGGTAAATACATTATCGTATTATAAATATATTATTAAATGGATCAAGTTATCCAAAGCCATTAATTAAATAAAAAAAATATATAGATATATATATATATATATATATATATATATATATATATATATATATATATATATATATATATAGACTTTTTAGATTTTTTTTTGAATCCCAATAAATTTACAATCTGTACCAACAATTTGTAAATGATTTGACATCTGAGTAACAAACAATTAAGGAACAATCCACTGATATATCCTTTTTTATTTTAAACAAACTTATTAAACGAAAACTTTTATTTTAACGAAGGGATTGGTATTTGCTACACTTTACTCTACGCTAGTATCTGGTAGGTAGGTCATTAGGAAAAAAGCGTTTCAGCCTGCGTCTGGCATTTATATTGGTCATTAATTTCGCTGCGAAGAAGTTTGGGTGTCTGCGTAAGCGTAGGGCATAGATTTTGTAATATCTACTTGTATTGTAATTTTAGCTTTAAACCTCATTATTTTGAAGTATTTTGCAATATTGCAATTTTGGATGTATCATGAAGCATTATTGGAATGGACTGGAATATTCCTAGTATTTCGATGTTGTAATTAAAAGCCTAAGCTCAGAGTTGTATTCCATAACTCCAGATAGGCTTTATGATTATCTCGTATACAAGGAGCTTATTTTCCAATGACAACATTAATTTCACGCCTAAGAACCATTACATTCTGCTAAGTGTGAGCCCAGCTACTTCCTTTTTGTGAAGATATGTTTTTTCCATGTAAGTCTTTTGTCCAGGTGCATACCTAGGTATTTGGCATGTTCTTTTTGGGAACAAAGCTAATCGTTAAGATGAAGTTAAATGTATCGATAGCAATCGGGTAGACCCAGAAACACGTGTTAGGGAGTGACAAGAGACTCAAATTAAATCGAAACGCAACCATTTTCGCTAATTGTTAAGGATTACTGGTGGGCAATTGTCTCTAAACGTAAGATGTGCCGCACCATGTAACGACTTACTTTACTTCACTGCAATGCACCATTTCTTTAGCCACTGCTGGGTATCTTTTAGCATTCTCTGGAGTCAATGTAAAGCGAATAATTTTATTGAAGTATAATGTCAAAATGGTGGTATCATTAAATATTTGTTTTTAAAATTGGTTATTTAATGCCTTTTAAGTAAAATAATCCAATTTGAATGCATATTTATTGACCTATTTATATAGTAATGTATAAAGTAAACACATTTAAGAAACATTACAAGAAAGAAACATAAAATTAACACAACTTGCTGAATAAACTTTTCAAACTTCTAGACTATGTTGATCTCCTTTCGCACAGCACTGGAGGTAAGAATGTCTCTAATATCTACATAATGTAGTCCTAACGTCTGGCCATTCTTTGATTCAAAATTAAAAGTGTCATTAAGCAAATCCCTGCATATTAGGTAGCAAATGGTCCTAAGTGTCATTAAGGAAGTGTAGTGCTTAAACTTTAATGATGTCGTAAAAGTAATTAAACGAAATATTTGGTTTCAACATTGTCATTTCGTATTCTGAAGCTGAAGTGAACCATGGCAGAAGTTGTGAAAATTTTATTTTTGATGTTCAGTGTTTGTCATTTTATTCAAGAAGGTAGTTTTATTATCTATAGTTGTTTATTTGTTTAATTTTTTTATTAATAATAAAATATTTAATGACACACGATTATCTATAATAGCAAGATTATAGTTTTAATTTTTTCTTTTTCTTCTAATAATTGTAGTTAAATTTTCACGTTATACAAAGGAATTGGTACTACTGTATTTTATGCATTGTATCATAGGCTAGACATAGAACCGTAATAATTCATCTATGATCGTGTACTAGATTTTTATATTTTTAAGAAATTATCGGAAAAATTTTCTCTAGTTTTATAGTAGACATAATTATTCTTTTATTTTGCTTTTTACATAAATCATGTTTTGTACTACCGCGTATCGGAGAGAACTGGTTTAAAAAAATTCAGATTCACTGGATTTTTCTTTATTGATAATGTCCATTAGGAATGTATTTAATGCTTCTGGTCCATAAGGCCAAATAGAGAAAACATCATCTATAAATTTTCACCATACTGTGGGTTGTTTGTCTTGTATATGTACTTTTGTTCGAAATCCTTGATGAATTTATCTGCTAATAATGGAAATAAGGATGAGGCCATGGCTAATCCGAAATTTTGCTTATAGAAATCAGTGTTAAGTTTTTTTTAATAAATATATTTATTTATAATTTACCCCATTACAGAGCATTAACTAAATATATTATTGGTTTTGGGCGTAAAGGACAGACATCCAATGATGTCTCACCTTATTCTATTTTAATTTAGTTTTGAAGTAGATGTTGGGGCCAGGTTCTATCTAGTCTCCTTGTGGCTAGACCATTGTTGAGTAATTCCATTACTAGCTCATTTTTCATAGTGAATAGTACGTTCATTTTGTAACTACGTGGTTCGAGGGACTTTTTCTCTGATGAAAGGAATCTTTAAATCGTAGTGAAATATTTGATTACTTACGTACCATGTTACTAGCGACGTTGGCTTTGTACAGCCCCGTAGGTGTAGTCCGTAGTACCAGAAAGGTGTGAGAATGACTATGTATAGAAGAATTTTTGTTTTAGATGTTGAGTTTTGTTTTATGCCCAAGGAGCCAATACATTTGCCGGAATTTGGTGGTGAGCTAGGAGAATTAGAATCGTTATACTTTTTTTCTTAAGTTTACGTTTTTTGACTACTTGCCATGAATTTTTATTTTGGGTTTCTTGATTGTCGACTTCACTAGACTCCAAATCCGAGTTTTCTGAATCTGTAATTGCAAGTTTTAGCTTTCTGTTTGAGGTCTGCTCTACAGTAGATGGGTTGCTGGGTTGTAGTAAATTGGTTATGATTGTGGTTGTGGTTGTGTCGAAAGAGCTAATTAATTTTGTGGAATGGTTGGTACAGGAGTATTTGTCGGTTGCCAGTATATGGTGCATGTTCGGATGTGCATTCTAGTGGTAAATATTGTTATGGAGTTGGTTACATGTTCCTGGATGTTTGTTAATAGTAGACCTGCTGCTTACCTGCGATTTCTATCGATACGTTTGTTTGTGTTCCATATGTGTGAATTGTCTATTGTAGAAAACAGAATTTGCTACGCCACTGCTACTTTACTGTTTATTTTAATATCTAGATTTTTAGATTTTTACTTATTCTTATTGGTGATCACTTTTTGCTGTCGCACTCGTCGGAATACGTACTTACGATATTTAAGGGAACACTTCAGTATTAAGGTAAAAATATGTATTGTCTGTACAAAGTGTTAGTAGCTCATATCTAGATTGTACAGAACAAAAATATAAAAAATATGATCTTAAAAGAAGAAGTACAGCTAAGCATATTTTGGTATCTACAACAACTAGGTACAAAACTGAATTTAAAAATATGTGTATTTTAGATATTACCAATTTATAAACTCTAATTAATCCATAATTTCCCTATGTATATTTAAGCAACTTGAATTAGATTTTACTACCACGCTTCCTGAATGGCGAAGTATTGATCAAATGGACAGAATAAATATAAATTTATTATTATACTACTTCAAACAACTTAATATTGTACAGCTGTCTGTGAATTTATGGCTATATATTATTAATTTGATACAAAAAATATGAATGCAAAATTAAATACCAAGATTTATAAAAATACTCAATAAAATAAATATTTTATTTACAGTTATAAGATCACTTAGTATATCATTAGTAGAAATATATAATTATACAAAATGTAATTAAAAATGTCTAATTAAAAATTTATTTAATAATCCGCATCTAAGCGATATTGTATATATCTTTACACTTTCTATCCCCATTCAAATTTATAAGGTAAATAGACACGTGTTCGTTTGACGATTCCTTCTTCAATATTTTTATTTCTAATTGTCTACTGTTAGTACTTAAACTTTCATGAATATGATTTCCTAATCTTTAGTTGATATATGTATATATAAAAACATAGATATAGATAAAACTTTCACAAACATAAACAGTTTAAAAGTGTCTTTTGTCTAGTGTAAATATATTATTTAATGTTTATAACATTCAACAGATTGTTGGATAGCTTATAATTTTGACGAAGTAAGTCTAAAACGTTATATTAAAAATTTTTTATCAACCATCAACTTCGACTTTTTCGAAGGTAATTAATTTTCCTTCAGTTGGAAAAACGTTTTTCGGCTTATTTCAGATGCTCTTGAAGATGCTCTAGGAGCGAAAATACTTGCACAAGATTTATTAACAGCTAACCCCAGTCTTTTCGAATGTTTAATACCTTCGGCAGTCTTCAAAAAATATAAAATTATCACAGATACTAAATAAAACAAGATATGTTATGTCTCAATAAATTAAATATAAAATTTGATCTATACCTCTTTATAAGGTAGACACTGATTAAGAACATAACATTGAACAGAGTTTAATAAATAAATTGGAAATCATTTTCGCAGAATCATAAAACTTACCCGAAGAGAATAATATTCATGTTCTACATTAAAATAAAAATAAAAACGTTTATTGTCCGATAATATTTATAACTCAAACATATATTTTAGTCTTATTTCTTCTTTCCGACGTTTCGCTTCTGCGCCGCATTCTTTGTGGGGCTGCTTCCTCTTTGTATGGTACATGATTTTCTCTGTTTCTTTACTGCTGGAAATCTTTTTCTGTAGGTACTATTTTTGACACTTTACCTTCTTTCCTCATTTTTTGTCTTTGGCAACCACCTGGCTAGGCCGTAATTAGATGGTCAATCAGTTTATGTATAGTTTTCTCTATACATCCTCTGTATTCGATTTCTATTGAAGATGTCTTTGGTCTTTAGGAGTCTTTTTGTGGCTCGGTTGATGAATTATTTTGTACTCTTCTGAGCCACCTCCCTCCATGGTATGTACTGAATCTTTTCTTAAATGGTTGAATTTGAAATGAAATCTTGGCATGTCGATCCTTCGATTGTCTGTAACACGCCGTTTCTGTTCGTTCCAAGTTCCTCCAGTTAGATTCTGCTGTCGAACTCTAACCAGGGATTGCATACAATAAAACAGATTTAACGTAGGCCTGATATAATAAAATCTCTTTGTCCTTCGTTAGAGGACTGGTCCTTAACATAAAAGGTTGAAATGGTCTTTTTGCTATAGATGTTTTTTTTTACTTTTTGTGTGTTCCTTGTGACATTTAATCTTCTGTCAAGGTGGACTCCGAGGTATTGGACGATATCTTCTTATTGGATTCTGTTTCTTGTCATTGTTCTACTACTGGTGGATTTTGTTGCTGGGTAAAGATGATAAAGTGCGTCTTGATTTTTATTTGCAATTTTTTTAGTGAAATCCTAAATTCTTCACAAATGACCTTTTGATATCTCGACAATTCTTGTGTCTTCTTTTTCTGCTGTGTATAATGCCGCATCGTCCCCGTAAGGGTTTGTATTTATACTTGCATGTATGCATCCCTTCCTGAACTTCTAGCATCCTGGACATCTTCTGGTCAGCTGAAACTTAAAATATTCTTTTAGTTAAATGTACGTCGCATATACTGAATAAAAAATGAGGCAGTCTAACTCTGTCCATCTTGTAGATAAGGAGTTTTTTCTAGACTATATCGTCGAAGTATTTCTACGTCGAAAATTGCCATTCCTGTTTTTACTCCAATCACTGTGGAGGAAAAGAGGTCAATACCTCTAAATTTTTTATAACTGAATCGATTTTGCTAATAATTTGGAATTAGGCTTATCTTACTTCCTTCTTCAAAAGTTATATATGCGATAGGTAAGCTTTTTATTTTTAAGGGGTGAAATCACCCCTTATTGAAAATAATGAAAAAAATTTATATTAAATCATTTTATGGATTTAAATCGTGTTAAATTAGGTAATTGAAATATTGTCAATTATATTAATGGATATTGTGTACATTCTCAACCCTTAAATAATCTTAAAAACCACCCCTTTTAATAAAAATAATTGTAAAAAATCGTTTAACAGGTTCAAACGCTTTTGTAGTGCATTTATATCATCTACAATGTAATTAGCTGCTTATATAAAATAATTTTGGTTGATTGCATTACTTCAACCCTTAAAAACTACCCCCAATGTCAAAATATATAAAAAAATCTTTTTAAACAACTTCAAAAGTTTTTAATGTACATTTATATTCAAAAATTCCTTTCTTATCAATAAAATATTTTTTGATTGGTTGCTTATTTTCAACCCTTAAAAACCATCTCTATGCTCACGAAACAAATTGCCCTTTGGTAAATGTCTAAATAAAAAAATTAAGTATACTCATGCTGTTTTTATTGTAAAAAATTATGCATGAAAATACTTTACATTAGAAAGTATACAAAATATATTTACAAAAATAAAAATTATTTACAATATATCAAATTATTCATTGTCTGAAGCGTCATTCTCGTCGTGTTCTAACTCCACCTCTTCCTCTATTGCAGGACAGTTTTGACAATTGTCGCCAGAGCATGTTCCACACGTAGCATTGCAAAATAGACCTAGTGTACGACAGCCACACGCTGAGCCGCAACCCTTTTGGCAATTGCAAAAAATCAGTTTCAATAGTTCTTCTGGTGCAGGTGAACTTGTCATTTTTATTGGTTGTAAAATATCATCACTCTTGAACCATCCCCAATCCGTTATATCAATCTCTTTGTTTCCAAGCCATATCTGAGTTTGTAAATAAACTCTTTTGATATGCTCATTCAGGGCACTAACAGTTGGTACAAGAAATGATAATTTAACTGCACTATTTTTAGTTGTGGCTTTAATAAACGATTCGTATCGCATTTGTTCAAGTAATGATGAATAATCTTCGACCTTATTCATTTTGTTCATGTGGGTGTCTTTGGCAAGGCCATACAGCAAAATTGTACAGTATCTCCCAGCTTCTAAAATGTCTTCGAGATCTGAAGTACTCCTATCATTGGCACTCATTGGCGGCTTGTCCACGCAACTTCAAAGGAGTGTCGGTTCTCTGTGTTCGTTAGTTCTCTGAAGCAAATGTTCAGTTTAGAGGTGCCTATATTATATACATAACATATATATGTATGTATGTATGTATTATATACATATTTGTGTGAGTGTTAGTGTGTCTGTTACCAGTATTTCGAATATACTTGAATAAAGCATTTATATATACAGAAAATAAGTTGATGCTCCAAAATATAAATAACATGCTCCAAAATTTTTTTTAGAATAACTCCGTTAATTTTTAAGCTACAGTGTCCATTAAAAAAATATTTTGAAGGTAATTTCAAAAGCTACAAGACTAAGTAGATTAAAATATGTTAAAATTCTTTCTTTTTATATAGTAAAAGGCCAAAGTGCTCATTACAGGTGTGTCAGCCGCTGTATCTCAAACTTCAATTGGCTATATCTCTATTATTTTTCGAGCTACAACAAAAATAAAAAAATCAAAATTTCTGTTAAGGAAAAAGCTTCATTTTGTTATGGAACTATTTTTCACGTATCTCTTATAGTTTTAGATTTATTTTAAAAAAATGTAAATTTTTAGATAATTAAAAAAAAAGATTTTTTAATTTAAACATGATTTTTTCAAAAAGTACGCATTTTAAACAGGCGAAACTTTTAAAACTTATAAATAACACTAAAATAAAATGAATTGTAGAACATATACGTTTAATTTCAATTCTGATCGAAATAGTGTTACTTATACTGCTCGTTTTTTTTTTTAAACGCTAGAGTAATTCAAATTCTTTCCTTCTTATTTCGCTTTGTTTTAATCGAAATGGCTTTTAACATAGCTCATTTTAAAGGTTTTTTATAGCTCTTTAAGAAGTGTTGTATGAGTTTTTATCAAAAAATATGTCCATTTTCCGATATTTGATGTTAAATGCATCGAGTATAGTACCCCAAAAACAAAAAGTCATCTTCAAACAATTATAAATCGCTTAATATTGTACTTATAAAACTTAATAAAAAAACGTTCTTTTTGTTTTTTTATAAGCTTTTTTTTGCTCATTATAGATTTTTCAATAAAACGCTTTGTTTTTGAGTTATTCGTACAAAATCATTGGAAAACATGTTCTTTTTTGCGAAAAGTTTACTTTTTCAAGTGCGTATAACTCAAAAAGTATTAATTTAGCGAAAAAAATTTATATGACATTTTTTGTTTATAATTTGATTCTATATCAATTCCCGGGGTTATTTTGAGTGTAAAAAGTTCAACTTCCTAGATGGGGTGCCAACCACCCCAGGGGTAGAAGCACACATCGACACCATATAACTTATGTTTTTTCAGTAATTTACTACCCACTGTAAAAATTTCAGATAAATCGGTGCAGTTATAAAAAATTTAAAGGGAAAATGCCACAGTAACTGGACTATTTTTGGTTCCTGTTGAAGCTGATTTTTGTGTCCTTGACAACTGTTGTTAATTGAAGTTTGCAATTTCTTTATCTTCTGAATCCGAATTGGTCTGCTTGTATGATTCTTCTTCTTTCTGCATGAGTTTCATGAAGATGAATTTTTGTAAACGATTTTCTAAAAATATTTTTCTTTGTGATTCCAGTAGAGATATTGACTTATAACTTTCTGGTCTTCTTCCGTTCCTCCTTGGATTTAGTAGAGGGATGATTTTTACATGTTTCCAGTTATTCGAAAAATGTGCATTTTTTAGACAAAATCTGTAGATGTAGAATAATTGCTCAATCATTCTCTTCGAGAGTTCGTTCAATACAATATTATGGATATCTTTTTAACATTCTCGGATAAATATTGTTTAACATTCTCGGATCAACGCGAATTCGTTCAGTCATGATCTCACAAAACTCAATTCGTCGGTCTGGATCATCATCGCCTAGTTCTTGAAGAATTTTTGTTTTGTTTGGGTGAAATTTATATAATTTCGACACCTTTCTAACCGACTCATGCGTAAGTCCTGTCATTGCAGATACTTGATGTGTTGATGCAATAGGCTCTATTGCAAAATTTCCAAGTACCTCAATTTGGGATGCTTCATTCAGTAATCTTCCGTCATCCCTTTTTTTATTTTGTACTGATTCTTCTCTAAATTTTTCAACTAAATCGCGGACGTACACGTGATTTACATTTTTGTCCGGATGCCTTGTATAAAATATTTGAGCTGTTCGTAAATAACATTGGTTCTGGAAGGCAAATATGAAAATGATCTCCACGCGTACAAGTATGCTGTAAACTACCGTGACAACTACAGCTAAATGACAATACCAATTGTACAAATGATAAAAATATAATGACATTTAAAATTCTCAAATAAACCAAAAATTATTGAATCTGACAGAACCTAAAAAACAGATTTTTTCAACTTGTTTTGCCAAAACGGCAATTAAGTTTTTACTTAACACAAAAAAATTTCGCCGAGCACTTATAATTAAAACTAATAGTCCGGGAGATAGCATTACAAATACAAAAGTCATAGTAAGTCGGCTGATATTAACACCCTGTATAATTATTAAACAATAATTATACAGGGTTATCAACAGAATCAACAAATACCTCATTAAATTTTCCACTTAAGCCAAAGTTTCAAAATTATTGCATCATTTTGTATAATTATTATATATATATATATATATATATATATATATATATATATATATATATATATATATATATATATATATATATATATATATTGTATAATTTTGTATATAATTATTATTTATAAAATTTTTTATAGTCTTTTCAATGATGTATTATAAGTAGGGGTTTGCAATTTAAACTCTTTTGGTTGTGGTGGGCGGGGTCTAGGACGTTGATGGGGGTGAGTTTTCTTTTAAGTCATTTTATTTTCCCCTTACTATCCTAGAAACGGATTTGGGCATTTTTCGATATCAGCTTTTGTTTGTGAGATATAGCCGATTGTAAGTTTTAAAATTAACACACTGTGCATATATATAAAAATACATGCTGTTATATTTATTTTGACCAACGATATAAGAGATATACTAAGGATGGAACATGTTGATATTTTTACATGGGGTTGAATAACGACGAAACTGACATCATACGTCACATTAACAGCTACAATGTCTGACGTGAAATTGACAGGTGATTAATGTGAATATGGATATCCCCGATATTTTAATGTTAAACAGATAACAACATTATGTGTTAACTCAACAATCTAATATATTCTTTTTGATAAATCAATAAATTCGTTTAATTTTTTATTTTAATTTCAGTCACATCATAGGTGTGCAATATGCAATTTCGTTCCTGAAAAAAAAAAAAAAAAAAAAAATATATATATATATATATATATATATATATATATATATTTTATATGTTTTTATGTTACGAAATACTATTTTTTAAATTTTATTATGTTACACTTTATTATATCTTTTATTTAAATGTAAATAACAATTAAAATAAATAATTATTGTACGTTTATATGTATCAAAACAAATTTTTTCGTACTCCACTGACATTTGGGAAACAAGAGTCGGTTATTGTTATCAGCTACTTTAAACGCAAATATTTATTCATAGGTTTCATCCTTAGTATATTACATCGTTGATTTTAATAATTTTCTTTTTGTAGGATTTGCACTGACTTGTTTAAAATGCAGCTCAACTGATATTAATGGCAATTGTCGCACTGGAAGCAGACCTCACCGCGGAAATCGGGCAAGACAAATATGTCGTGGTGATACAGCAAAATGCATTGCGGTAGCATCAGGTTCGTACATAAATGTAGATAACAATACATTTTACGTTTAACTGTCTTATAGAATTACAGTAATATAAATATAGAGTATGATACAAAAGTATGGAATAAATTCATTTAAAAAAGACGACTTTAAAAAAATCTTAAGACACGTCAATTTTTATTTTTAGATGGCCATAAATTACTATAATGTGTGCTAAACATTACGCGTCATCATATCTTTGTTTAACCTTGTAGAAATAAATATTTCAATAATACATCGTTGCAAAGGCGATTAGGAGACACCATTTAAATGAGGTGTCCCATAACCTCGGTTTGTATTTAAAAAAAACGTTGATTACGTCATAACGCCAACACTGATCACGTAATGTCAAGCACTGTTATAGAGCAATTGATGACCATTCAAAAATTAAAATTGACGTGTCTTAAGATATTTTTAAAGTCTTTTCTTTCTGAAATAATAAATTGATTCCATACTTTTACATCATACTCTATGTATCTTATAAATTTAGTTTCAAAATTATTTACCATCGTATTTTAAATGATTTTTTTATAAATATGAGCTCGTATACATTTTTTTATATTATTTTATGAGATTTTTTAAAATATTAACATTCACTTATTTTTTAAACGTATAAAATGATTTACGAGTAAAATGAGTTACTTTAGGTTTTTCTATATTATTATGTTGTTTTCAATTTAATTATTATTTGTTATTTTATTTTTAGTTAACGATTACGGGGAGCCACATTTTCAGCGAGGTTGTACCCATTTAAGTAACATCTGCAAAGAAAGAGAAGACGAGGATATTGCTTTTTGCTTGACCTGTAAATCTTTACATTGTAACTACGATTACATGGTACTCAATCCTGGTTTAGAAGAATTTCTTAACATAGTTAGATCTAATAATAGTCAAATTCGAAATCAAAACTTCACTCCACCCCCTTCAACTGACTTTACCACCTCATCTGTACCAGTCGTTACTACACCGCATGTTTATAAAACTACAAAAAGTCCGTTAGCGTATACGAAGACATCTCGCTTTAATACAATGAATATTAAAAAATCTAAAGATCAACTTCAAGAAAATCTTGAGGACGATGGATTTTTTGAATTTGGTAAAAGAATTACCAAATAAAAAAGCAGTCAAACTTCAGACGTAACGTTTTTTGACGATGCCTTTATTCTATCTGCAAAAGACAATAATAGATAAAGAAGACTTTATTTAAATGTCAGAAGTTCATAGCACTCATCCATTTATAAATATTATACAAAGTAAATATCCATCTTGACCACCGTTATTAAGTACTATAATTAACAAATTTTCTGGTTTTATCCTACTTATTTACAACTAAAGATTATGGATTGTTATCATCATTATTATGTAGCTGGTTTTGTAAGCGACTAAACATGACCCTTCTGACTAATTTTCTACGCTCGTATACTGCTAGGCTAATAAACTTTTAATTTTATATCCTACTTTTATTGCAGTTTGGTTTGTTTATGTATTTATTTGAATTTGAATGTGTTCTGAATTCCCATGTTTATGTAATATACACTCTATTGTAAAAAGATCTTTATTTTCGTATTATCTTTATTTATAAATGTGTATTTTGGAGTCATTCTCGTTAACTACATTTTTATCCAATGATTCTCTTTTAAGGTTCATGTCCACTTACAAAGTCGAAAATGAAAATTATTTTCATAATTTTTCCACCTACTATTGCCTTTAATTTTATCCTCCATTACTATTATTATTATAATTTGCAATTTTCTTCCAGTCTCTTACAAATGACACCGGTTAGATTCCATGATACATCACTGTATAAGAGAATATTAAACACATGGATAAGCGCAGATGGACTGAAACTTTATATAACGTCTTATAATTACTTACTTCAATTTAAAAAAAAAAACTATTTAGTCTGCTTATTTTTATATTTGGCTGCTTAAGTGTTTATTTATTTTTTTTTATTTAAACAAGTCTATTTCTGTATTTAACTTTATTACGAGTTCTTTGATGGTCGCCTAATATATATATATATATATATATATATATATATATATATATATATATATATATATATATATATATATATATATATATATTGACCTTATACCTTGATTAGAGAGATAAAGGTAAAGAGTGTAAATTTCGTATTCAATTTTTGTGTTTTGCCGCAAATAAACTCAGGTTTTATAGAGGTATTAAATAAATAAACGTGACGCAATTTTTACCATTTTTTATTATTCTCATGAAATCACTACAGTTTATCCCGTCCATCTACCGGCCATTACATAATTTCAAGTACTAGAACCTAGTCTTTAAAATTTATAGCATGAAATTTTAGTTTTGAGTTTTGGTACCAAATATGAGGGATTTAAAATATGCTTAAAAAACGCTGAATTTAAACTTTCACATTACAAACGAAATAAAACACTTAAAATTATTTTTTTTTTATTACATTAGTACCTTTTTCAAAAGTATCTTACTTAATTACATAATTAATTACATCCAAAACCGTCCTCTTTGGGGCATTTCCCGTGACGTGTGATAGTTTGTAATGTAAAAGTTTAAATTTTGCGTTTTTTAGTCATATTTCAAATGCGTCATATTTGTTGCCACAACTCAAAATTAAAATTTCATGTTATAGGATTTGAAGATTGGTCTCTAAAAATGGAATTTTCACTACGGCTGGTCAATGAAAGTGGAAAAAATGGAAAAACTCTCGCAACATTTATCTATTGAACAGATTTGTAGAAACTTATTCATTTGCAGCAAAATACAAAAATTGCATACGAAAACTGCACTCTTCACCTTAAAAACGCATTTTGATTTTTATGGATAGTTGATACAAATTTTATTAAACATTGATTTCGCACGCGCAACTGACATTCCAAATCGCCGGTCACTTCAAGCGTTGTTTCTAAGGGAACAGTTCACTCATAAAATGTGCTAATGAACATTTTTGTTAAGAATTACCTCAGCTATATTTTTTATTTGAAACATTTTTGTCTGCTGCGTATAGATTCTTGGTAAATCCATTTTTTACGTTTGATACCCTTTCCCGGGGGAGTTTTAGGGGAAGGCCTGGGGGTAAATGTGATAAACTTTTTTGCATCTTATTTGATATCCTAAAATTGATATTTCTATCAAAATATAGATTCTTCTTATGAATTTTAGGAGTCAGATCTCTGAAGACTGAACGACTAAGTAAAAAAAAATTGGTAAACTTCTATATTATGGTCTTATTTTGTTGTGCAAGATTTTAAACAAATTCAATGTAATTTTTTTAATTTAGTTTGCAAAATTATTTTGCGAAGTCTATCTTATAAATCTATTTTATTGAAATTTTTGTGGGCTGTTTTATTATGTTAAAAAGATTTTCCAGACAAATTATAAAAGTCTTAAGTGCAATGTATGTGGTTTTCTGTGGAAGTGCAATTTCTTAAGGCTTGTTTCTCCTTCTTTTTTGTATTTATTGCTATATTGCTGCAAGCGTAACACATGAAAACATTATTAGCTAGGCGTATCTTATAGAAAATTTCTAGTTAGCATGTTACGTGTAAATGTACAACAGAATCCTCAGAAGAAAAATTTTAAACTAACAATTGACGAATTTAAAGAATTTGTATTACATTGTTTTCACATAAATACATTGTTAGTTTAAAATTCCTGTTTTGAGCAAGCTGTTATACAACGAAACATGTTAATGATATTCTGGGGAAATTTATTATCAATATTGTGTTTTTATGTTTTGTTTCATTACTAAACATAAATTTTCATTAGGTAACCAGCAATTCCATAAATATTTATTATGTTGAAAACTGTTTACCTTACCTAAGCTGTTACCCTGATGCATCCCTTACCTTATAATATTTTAGGTGTCGAAGTAGTGATAGTATAGGATGTTTATAATGTATCTAACCAGCTATCATATATTATACTATTATGCTTACTAATCTTGCTTAGTAATCTTTTCTATCGTTGTCTGCTCCTCTGTTGTATATTTGTGCTCCCAATCAGCACAGACTATGGTAAAAGTTTTTATCTTTAGTGTTGTTATAAAACTTTACAATTTTATAAAAGTATTTTTTCAAAAAGTTAATTATTTTAGATAATGTGCACTTATTTAAATGCTGTTAACCGTATTGGTTGACGCATCATGCGCTTGATCTGTTCCACTGAATGTTGTTTTACGAGGAAAGTGTATGCATGTTTTGCCAAAAATTTTATATTATTTTAGTTCTCAATAGTCCTTTCGTTCCAATAGGTGCTAACATACCAAAAGGCATAGTAGGTATTGGGTATTATGTATATCTAGAAGAAGAGGAAAATAATGAATGTGTTAAATTTAGTAGGTATCCATAAAACTTATATAAGATTTGAAAGCAGATATATATTATGTCTTACAATATTAAGATCAACATTGTTATTATTTTGAAGTAAATATAAAAATTCTAAATTTTATTGGTTTATTTTATGTATAATTGTACAGGCCGCTCACCCTATAAGAGGATTCCTGAACTAATACAAATTAGTAGAATTTATTGAAAGAAACCTATTTGGACGGTGAATGACAGCTTTTTATCAACGAATATCGATGTATATAGAACTCCATTTTAGATTGGAGAATATTAAGATTAAAATTGCTGTGGTTTTTTAGGTAATATAAAAATTCTAAATTTTATTACATTAGTTTATATCTCTATAATTGTACAGTCCGCGCACTCAATAAGAGACTTGCTGAACTCAAATTCGTTGTTCAAATATATTTAAAAGAAACCTATCTAGAAGGTGAAAAGGAATCTAGATTTGTCCACCTTTAATATACTTCAAGATACTCCTGTAGAGGGCGAATGCAGAAACATTATTAGATTATTTGTATATTTCTACACATTTAAATTAAAAATTTAAATCACAATATTTTTTATAGTTTAGGTAATAAAAAGTAATAAAAGTTAAACTAATATTTTATTTCTTACAAAAGAAAATATGGTACATGAGTAGGATTTGATTTCTAATTTTATAACATGCAAAGATTATTGAGCGCTCCCTGGTGTCGAAGGAACAGAAATAAAATCTTGTTCCCTCACTCACTGCATATTGCATATACCAAAAAATTATGTGGATGTGCTTGTCTAGTATGCGTCTATATTTGTTGTTATTATCTATTAAATTAAATAAAAGGAAAACTTTTAGTTCTCGTTTTGATAAACATCTACGGGGTAACATAATTTCTTAATAGGTATAAAATATTTTTTGAAAACGATTTCTGGATTGGAAATCGAAACGTCACAAACGAATTAAAATGACATAAAAAACAGTTTTAAAAACTTTTTAATTGTTGGCAAAACTATAAATTATATTAAAACATACCAATGGATGATTTGAATGTAACTTTGATAATATATTATGAATTTCTCTTTGCTTCTGTGTAAATAATTCAGACCTATGAACGAACGTTTGTGTAGACTCCGTGGCGCAACGGTAGCGCGTCTGACTCCAGATCAGAAGGTTGCGTGTTCAAATCACGTCGGGGTCAACTTTTTATTTTTGTGTGTTTTCTACCCCACTAATCCAACTTTTTATATTCTATTATTGTCTATATTATCCTACTCGCCATGTCCTCAAACTTAAATAAAATATATTTCAAAGAATATTTTACTAAAGGTAAAAGTCGTGCGAATTTGTAATTAATACAGTCAATATCCTAATTAATATAATCAAAAGTAATTTTAAGTTGAGTTTTAAATAGTCTATAGTTACATACAGCCTGTAAGAAATTGTGTAGATATTTTTGGATATATTTCATCAATAGTTTAGTACTGATATTCTTTCTTCTAGTATAAAAAGACAAAAATAAATTCCCACATTAGCCACCTAAATAATGAGAACTAAAGAGAACTAGAACAAAAAGTTTATTTTGTAAAAATTGGGTCTTAGGACAAATTTAAGTCAGTTCTTTACATTTTCTTATAAGGACTGGTTTATTGCATGAAATAAATAAATATTGGCCTCATCAACGGAAACACAAAAAATCCATTGTTGGTAAAATTGTCCACAGTTCATTGTTAGTAAAAACTCTCTTTAAAAATGAGAACGTGTCTGCTTACCTTTCAAGCATATCTCACATATTGAACTCACAGGAAATATACAAGATTGTCTAATCCGCTTGTGCCACAACTCAGGTGTATCACCACATCTGAATACAATTGCAATTCTATAAAATACAAATTACCATTCAATTTTCAATGCAAAAAGAAAAAGAGTTGTTAACCACAATAAAAACAGCCAAAATTGAACCTACCTCGGTCATATCATGAGGAACAGCGAGAGATATGGGTTGTTGCAATTAATTCTTCAAGGAAAAGTAGAAGAAAAACGAGGACCGGGAAGGTGAATAATGTTCTGGCTGAAAAATCTACGTACGTGGTTCAACACAACAACCACAAATCTTTTACAGACCGCAGTTTGCAAAATACAGATTGCCATGATAGTCGTCAACATCCGAAAGGGATAAGTACTAGATAGAACGTAAGTACTTTTACTTTTACCGTACATTTTTAACGAACGTTTGGTTTGTTCTGCTCCCCTGTGCCTCCTCATTCTAAGTCTTCTATAAGTTTGCAATGAGTTAACACTATTGCTTTCATCGCTATATTCTTATACCTGTTCTGTTTTTGGGGTCATCATTGTGATGAGTAACTTACTGGAATTTGATCTTTCGCATTCGCTACATTTTTATATTATAGCGATACCACTCTAATAGATAGATAGATAGATAGAACGTTTATTGACCACTTTACATAAAGTTTGAAGTCCGTATAAAAAATACAATAAAAGATATAATAATGTAAACTTAAAATTAACTTAACCATATTGGCTAAAGTAATATACATATGTAAGTATTAGCAGAAGAATTAAAATTAAAAATTTAAGATAAAAAAATCTCTAACCAAAAAAAAAAAACAAACCTAAACTGTCACATAAAAAATCTTTGAAATATGGAAGTAACAAAAATGTGCAAATAATTAAGAATATTCCCGAATCGATGACTAAATAAACTAATACATAAAACTTAGTACATTTTAATAGCAATAATACGATGTGATATGTAGATAGTAAATCGACAGTATTCTGACCAAACTGGGTACACGTTATAAAGGTGTATTGAGGTATTCTGTCTTTGAGTAAAAACAATATGTTAAAAAATGCTTTCTGATCCTATTTTTAAACAGTGGTGGAGACAGAATTTTTATTTCGTTAGGCAGATAGTTATACAAGTGAATATCAATTGAATTCTTTGTGCTCTTTGATAGTCTGAATGGTTGTGACCTAATTAAATCCCTCGATCTTGTTAGATGATCATGTAATTGGGAGTTTATAGTAAACTTATTTTTATTATCGTGAATTTCCAACAGTGTTGCATACATATAAAGCGAAGGTAGAGGCATAATACCCATGTTCAAAAATAATGGTTTACAATGATCCCTTAAATCCGCTCCAGCAAGTATCCTCACCACCTTCTTTTGTAATTTAAATATTCTGTCGGCATGACCAGAGTTGCCCCAAACAGCTATTCCATATTGTATATGACTATGAAACAATGAAAAGTAACACATTTTAAGGGTACTTTTAGGTACCAAATAAACCAGGTTACGCATTACAAATATTGTACTGGCGAGTTTAGAACTTAAGTTGTCTATATGGATGCCCCAATCTAAGTTGTCATCCATAAAAATCCCTAACAATTTGATGCTATATCCAAAAATGTGTCTTCGATCTGAACTGAAAACTATATTTTGATTTTTATCCTCGTTTAGTTTTAGTTTATTATGTGTAAACCAGTTTTTAATTTTAAGCACATCGTTTCCTATTTTGTTATTTAAATTATATTGATTCTGGTCGGTACTAATAACGGTTGTATCATCTGCAAAACATATACACCTTAAGGGGTGGGTATAATGAAATATATCGTTGAGATATAGAAGAAAAAATGTAGGTCCTAATATAGACCCTTGGGGAACTCCATGTTCAACATTGTGAAAATTTGAGTAGTTATTATTTAAAAAAACGGCCTGTTTTCTGTTTATTAAATACGATCGAAATAAATTAAGAGCATTTCCCCTTATGCCATATTTGTGCAATTTGTCTAAAAGTAAAGTGTGTGAGACACAATCAAAAGCCTTAGATAAGTCACACAATGTTAAAGACACGAAGTGACCTCTCTCTAGGCCCCTAGACCTCTCTCTAGGCTAATATAAAATATTATCATAATCCCCATACCAAGAGCCATTAATAATCCTTATTATTAATCAAACTTTTTCGATAGTATAATTGTGATATAAATACAAAACAGCAAGATCCAAATTTTAATAAAAAAAAAATGGAAAATTGAAAAATAAGAAACAGATGCCCTCCTAGCAAGAATTTTTCCACCTACAGTTGGAGTATCTTTTTAAAAGTTATTATCACACATGTAAGGGTGAAAGATTATTTCTTAAAATAAATAAAGAGTGATTTAGTTAGAACTTATTGACATGTGAGAAAATCATGTGTTGCCATATGGTTTCTCCCAGTAACAGGGACAAATAAATTATAAGGAGGTGTTGAAAATCAAACAACAGTTAAATTACAGCAACCTCTGTTGAATTGTGACTAGTGTAGATCATGACTATTGTGTTAGATGGCGCCACAAAGTTCTGGATTTTATTTCCCTAATTATTCCGAATTATTTATCTTACTGATTTTTTAAAAAGTATATAAAAATAAAAATAATCGCAAAAAGTGTAAAGTCAATAATACAATTAATAATAATTATTCAAAGAACTACTGATCTTAATGTTACGAGAATAAGATTTAATATTAAATCAAACAAATTGTGTATATTATATTACATTCGTTTTCAAAAGATTGATTTGCTGTCAAAGTGTCAAATATTACATACACAGCGGAACTGGCGTTACATTATCGGCTACAATGTCCGACGTGAATTTGATAGGTGATTAATGTAAATACAGTTATCCCCGATATTTTAATGTTAAATAACATTATGTGTAAACTCAATAATTTAACGGATTCTTTTTGGTAAATTAATAGATTCTTAAATGTTTAATATTTAGCATCCAGTCACATCAGTGGCATGCTATGGCCGTGGAAAACGAAGAAGGAATGATGATGTTTATTATGTAACCACAAAATATGAGTTCAAAGCACAGCTTAACAGTTCAACAACAAAGACTTGAAAAAACTAACTAAATATATATTATTCAGTCACTCTTGAACTTTATTTAAAAACTTTTTTTGTTAATATATTATGTAATACAAATAATAAATAACTATCCAAATTCAACAACCAAAAATTTTTTCTCTACTTTTTTTAATTTATTTGCTAAAATATTTAAACAAAATTATTAAAAATATGATATTTTTAATAGATTGATATCTATTTTGTAATTGTTTTTGGCATAAAACATAAAACAATCGTTTTGCTTGCTAACATGTTTTAAGTTTATAAAGAAAGTCCCAAAATTAATTATTTTATGATAAAAATCATAAATAAAGCTAACATAAGCGAGATTATTCAAAATTTTCTTATAGGTATTTTATCAACTAATTTTCAAATTTTTGCCTCTTATTACTTTTTTTTTCGTCGAAAAATAGCTCTAGCCGGCTTCGATTCGGTCTTAATACGTTCATAGGGAGGGAGACCTCCATATGGTAGGACGACTAATATTCGGATAATACAATCGATTGTAGGTCGTTTGTAGATGATTGTAATGGGTCCAGTTTTTTGTAGGTCAATTAATTAGTTCACAATTAATTAACTATTTTTGTGTATGACTCTAGCCTACAAAATAATGAAAATTACTTATTTTTAGATAAAAACTAATGTAATAGATATGAAATTGTTTGTTATTATTGTAATAATTGTAAAGTTATTATAAATCTAAACTATTTTAAGTGTGCATCATCATTATAAAACAAATTAGTTTTTGTAGGTTTAATAATTATTTAACAAATTATTTATTTTTTAAATACAAATAATTGTAATAGATTGGAAATCGTTTGAAGGTTATTATAATACTGACAAATCGCTTAAAAGGTCAATTATTTAGTTGTTTCTAGCATTAAATAATTAAGAAAAAACAAATAAAATATTCTACATGTTCGCTATCTGAAAGCACCGGGTCTGATTAATTATTCCTTACGAGACTTTTCATTTATTAGACCCTCAATCGTTTGTAGATTATTGCAAGAACAATTAAGATGTTTGTAAAATAAATATTACTTATTAAAAAAAACTAGTGTAATAGATGGTAAATCGCTTGTAGGTTATTATAAAATAAACAAATTGTTTGTAGGATCTCCTAGTTAGTTGTTTTTAAAGTCAAATAACTAAGAAAACAACAATTAAATTATTCTGCGTGAGCGCCATCTGATAGCAGAGTGCCCGATTAATGATCTTTCAAAAGACAATTCATTAAAAGATCTTTAATCCTTTGTAGATTATTGCAAGAGAAACATAGGAAGGTTTAATCGTTTGTAGGTTATTATAAAACTAACAAATTGTTTGTAAGGTTTCCTAATTAGTTGTTATTAGGGTCAAATAATTAAGAACAAAAAACAATTAGGTACATAAAATTTAAAAATGCGATGATAAAAACAGCTAAATCAATATGTGGAACTACAAGAAATAACAACAGAGGGAAACGAACATATTGGTGGAACGATGAAGTGAAAAGAGAAATAAACGAAAGAAGAAATTATGGAAAGAATACATACAAGACAAAACACAACAAAAATATGAAAATTATAAGAGACAAAGAACAAAAGTTAAAGAGATAGTTAAGAAAGAGAAAAAGAAAAGTTGGGAAAAATTCGGGGAAAAAATGGGAGAAAACAGCATAGAAAACGTCAAAATATTTTACAGAACACTGAAAAACCTAAGAACAACAAAGAAACGAAGCTGAAACAAATAATTAACAAGGAAGGAACAATAATAAACGACGATAAGACAATAATGGAAAGATGGAGGGAACATTTTCAGCTGATAATGAATAAAAATCAAGCTAATACAATGGAGAAGGAAAGCCACAACATGAGAGTATCCATGAGAAACACGGAAAATCCAGAAACTATAGAAAAAGAATAACTGGAAGAAGCAATAAGAAAGATAAAGATTGGAAAAGCACCAGGAAGCGATGAAGTAGCACCAGAAATGATGAAATATATAGGAGTAAAAGAAAAGGAAAAATTGTTATACATATATAACCTAATATGGAAGAGAAAAGTAATACCCAGAGAATGGACAAAATGCAGTAATTATACCTATATACAAGAAAGGAAACACAAGAGACTGTAAGAACTATAGAGGTATATTACTACTATGTGTAGCAGCAAAAGTATCCGAAACCATAATAGAAAGGAAAATTAGAAAAGAAATAGAACATAAATTAGAGGACGTACAAAGTGGAAAGCACACAACACACCGGACCATATATTCACCAAGCAACAAGTAATAGAAAAAGTCTTAAAGAAAAATAAAGAAATATATCTGAGCTTTATAGACATGGAAAAAGCATTCGACTCAGTCAAAAGAAAAGATATATAGGAAAGCCTAAAGAAGAAACAAGTAAGTGAAGAACTGATAGAAGCAACAAAGAGTATATACAACAAATACAATAAGAATGTTAAATATACAGTCAGAACCATTTGAAACAACTTAAGGAGTTAGACAAAAGGGAAGTCTCAGCCCAGTGCTATTCATAAATGTAATAGATGAGATAGTGAAAGAATGTAAGAAAACATTCAAGAAATACTGCATCGGTTGGAACAGAATGCAAATGATAAATGCTGAGATGTGTATATTTGCAGACGACATAGTATTAATTGCGAAAACTGCAGAAAAACTGAAATACAACTTATAGAAATGGAACCTAGAAGCAAGCAATTACAACGTAAACGTAAACAAAGAGAAGACTCAGATAATGAAAATATTAAGGAAACAAGGGACGGAAGATCAAATAGAAGTAATGATAGACCAACAAAAAATAATACAGACAAATTCATACAAATACTTAGGAACAGTAATCAACAACAAAGGAGACATCGAGGACGATCTTAACAACAGAATGGAAAACACAGGAAAACTATCCCAAACACTAAATAGAGGATTCCTTAATAACAAAGAAATATCAACAAAGACCAAGATGACAATATACAAAACAATATATAGACCTACAGTGGCATATGGAGCAGAAAATTGGATATTAAACAAAAGATATCAGAGCAGAATTCAGGCAGCAGAGATGAAATACCTCAGAAGAACGATAGGAGTAAAAAGAACTGATAGAATCAAAAATAAAGAAATAAGAGAAAGACTCAAAATCAAACCGATACTCGACTCAATCAAGGAGAAAAAATTGGCATGGTTCGGACATCTAACCCGGATGGACAATAATATACAAGTAAAAAGAGTGTGGGACGCCAAACCAATAGGGAAGAACATAAGAGGAAGACCCATTTAAGAATGGAACAGTGACATCTCGCAGATACTGCAGAGTAACGGTAAGACTTGGCAGGAAGCAACACAGGAATGGAGAAGGTTCGTTAAGAGCTAGGACACCTCAGAAGACTGTCAAATATTGTAATTGAATGCATTGTATTATAAACGGCCCAACACCGAAAGGTACAAATGGGTCTACTGATGATTAAGTTAAGTAAGTAAGACAATTAGGTACATAAATCAATCTGCATATGCACTCACGTCTAAAAGCAGAGTGCGAGAATAATTATTCCACAAGAGATTTCTTATTTATTTATAATCGCTTGTAGCATCCATAAAATATAAATAATAAGGAACATGGAACATGTTGATATTTTTACATATATATCTAATCAACGATGGAACTGATGTCACATTATCGGCTACATTGTTCGACGCGACGTGAATTTGACAGGTGATTAATATGAATATAGTTGTCCCCGATATTTTAATGCTAAACAACTAACAGTTCATGTTAAGTCAATAATTTAATGTATTCTTTTTGGTAAATCAATAAATTCGTTAAATTTGTAATACTTTGCATCGAGTTACATCAGTGGCGTGCGATGCGCAACTACGTACCTGTAAAATATATGTTTATATATTATAACTAACATATTAATATGTGGAATAGCCTAACATATAATACGATGTTATACTAAGAATATTTATCTCAGGGTTTTAAGAGTTTCTTTTATAACGAACATTACAATGATTTGATAAAGCTGTATAATCGTGTTTCTCTTACAAAAGCTAAACGTTAACTCACTAAATATAATTCGACTACTGTGTTTTTGTGTTCTATTTACAAAACTAAAATCAATATAAAACGGTCAGACCGCTCAGGTCACTGGTCTGTCTAACAGGAATGCCGCATGTTGGCGTTTTAAAATCTTGTTACAGCTCCTCCAGGGGCGGTTTATTACAGTCTCCCTACTTGGCTTCGAACTTGTTAGAAGAGGGGCCAGCAGAAGATGTGGTTTTCTTCCTGGAGCATCCTCGTCTTCGTCTTGGCACTACATGCGTTGGAGCTTCAGCGTCATTAAGGCTAGCTTGTGTAAGCGCGGATACGTGGAACACAATAAGGGCAGTACGAGTGTTCACTCCACAAAGCTCATAACTCAAAGGTAATACCACTCGCTTTATCCTATAGGGTTCATCTCTCTTTGGATAGAATTTAGCTGTTTTACCTTTCGACCTGTTAATAGGAGCGGTTGTTTTGACCCATACTAAATTTCCTTCTTTGGATGGACTGGGTTCCTTCAAACGTCGATCAGCATATTTTTTTGCCTATCTTGGGCGTTGTCATGCTTCATCTTCGATTCATGCCATGTTTTAGCCATGCGTTTTAGGTATGGTAATATCTGAGGTATAAAATTCTCACTTTCTACAACTTGACGGATATCTCGTCGCAGCTCACGTCCAAAAGTAGGCAGCGGTTTGTCCTGTGGACTCGCACCATACTGAGTTCATGGCAAATCTAACCATTGCTAGCTTCTCAGGTCAAGTATTATGCTCAGTTCCTACAAGCATAGCAAGTGTCGGTTTTAAATCTCTATTCTTGCGCTCTACCATATTAGCAGAAGGGTGTTTAAGTGGAGTAAAAGTCTCTTTGACTTGTAACACATAGCAAACTTGTTGCATTACATCAGACACGAATTGCACACCATTATCGCTGATAATCCTTCACGGTAGGCCAAATCGTAAGAATACCTCGTCAATAAGCTTTATAGTGCATTCTTGTGTAGATGCTTGAGTTAAAACAAATAGCTCGACCCACTTAGTACATGTGTCTTCGACTATCAGAATCCAACGTTCACTTTTTGATCCTTCAGGTAACGGTCCAAATAGGTCGATGGCAAGTGTCTCGAAGCGTTGTGCATACACAGGGTTTTTGTAACAGTCCACCTGGTTTCTGGTAAAATGCCTTATATCTTTGACAATCTTGGCATTTATCGATGTAATCAGCAATAAAACGGCTCATGTTTGGAAAGAAGAATTTTTGAGCGATTCATCTCAAAGTACGTTCAATACCATAATGACCTGCCGTTGGTGCGTCATGATACTCTTTCATTATGGTTTCGAGCTCATGTGTGGGTACTACTAACTGAGCCTCTTCTTCGCCTTCTTCCGATGAGTAACGATAGAGTACTCCTTGTGTGAGGAAGTATCTACGATCTGTCCATTTTACATATTCATTCGAATTCGGGTCTTCGAATGATTGAATTATTTTGGCAACATCTGGGTCTTTCAATTGTTCAAACCTGGTCTCATATGCCGACCGATGAGACAAGTCAATTTGAACTTCACATATCTCGCAAGACAGTACATCATTGTGTTCGCATGAGGGCCTGGAAAGTGTATCGGCTGCCATGTTATGTTTGCCTGGCAGATAATCTATGGTTAAGACATAGCCTTGGACCAATAGTGACCATCTGACCAACCTTCCTGTGGGAGATTTTAGGCTTAGCAGCCACCTTAAGGGTTGGTGATCAGTCTGCAGGGTTATTCTCGTGCCTTCTATATAACCTCTGAACTTTTCTAAGGTCCACAAAACAGCTAAAGCTTCTCTCTCTGGAGTGAAATAGTTGCGCTCGGCAGTGGTTAGAAGTCTGCTAGCTTATTCCACGGGATGCTCGTCATCGATATCTCCTTGTAACACTGCTCCTAACGCATGACCACTATCGTCAGTAAGAATGATATACGGCTGGTTTTCATCTGCTTGCTGTAAAATTGAAGCGGTAATCAGTAACTTCTTAAGCGTTTCGAAGGAGTTCTGTTCCACTTCCGTTCATTACCTTGGCTTATTTTTCGTAGATAAATTACTCAAGGGTCTGGATATATCTGCAAAATTGTTTATAAGCCGACGAACCAATTAGCCGTCTGAAGGAAAGATTGCACTTCCTTAATGTTTCTCCGGGGTAACCGTTCCGAAATAGCAGCGGTTTTATCCGGATCAACAGAAGTTCCTTGTTGCGGAGTGATCAAATATCCCAAGTATTTTACTTTTTCGTAAGCAAACATGCACTTCTTCCGATTTGTCTGAAGATTAAACTGATCTAGTCTATCGAACACTAATTTTAGATCGTGTAAATGTTCGTTAAAACAGCTAGATACCATGATAAAATCGTCTAGATTACTTAAAATCATTATATTACTAAGACCACAGCGAAAACGGTCCATGAGTCTTTGAAAAGTCATTGGGGCTTCTTTGAGACCAAAAGGCATCCGTAAGTATCGAAAAGTCCCGAACGGTGACACAAATGCAGTTTTATCATGGTCATCCTCCGGGACGTTAACTTGGTGATACCCCGGTCGTAAGTCGATGGTAGACGTATAATATGTTTGTTTCGCGGCGTGTAATAAATCGACCATACGCGGTAATATATACGAGTCACTAGTAATTACTTTTTTTTTGGCATTAATACAACCGGCGCGGCCCATGCACTTTCACATTCTTTGATTATGCCTTCTTCCAGAAGTTTATCTCACTCAGTTTGAAGCACTTCCTTCTTTGCAGGTGACATTCGGTGTGGTGGCAATGCGATTGGTGCGCTATTTCCAGTGTTAATCCAATGCTCTGCATAGTCTGTAGGCTCTTCCCCATTCTGAATTATTCTTTCTACTTTTCAAAAGTCATCGAGTCGAACTCGTTCATACTCCCTTGGCATCGCTCCTTCATCTTGTCTCAAATTTTCACAATTATGAATTTCAATAGGTTCTATACCTTTTTCTTCAAAGAACAACGGCTGCCGTGTGCTTTCATTCGCAAAATACTATTTCTTATTGTGAAAATCTAGAGCTATTTGTGCATTTATCAAAAAATCAATACCTAGAAGAGTTTTGTTGTATCTGATACCCAGAGTGTATCTGGAAAAACTAATAAACTTTGTAGGCACCATTCTATCTCTTATGCGTACATCAACTAAAGTTGTCAACTCTTGTTTCTACCAACACTATTAGCGAATTTTACAGAAATTTGTTCGGACTTAAAAGTTTGTCCTTGTTTTTTAAAAGGTTGTATGTACACTTTGTTTAGCACCTGTATCTATTAACCCTTGACCTTCGTGCCCAAATATATTAATACGTAAAACCAGTCTAGGTTGAGGTGAAATAAGTGTATCTACAGAAGAGAAATCTATTGAGGATGTTTCCGTGTAGCTACACAGTACAGTTTGGTCGAATGAAACCCGGTTTAGCACAGTTAGCACAACCGTAACAAGTTAACGGGTTGTTTATACGATTGGGCGGCGAATATGAAATAGTTGCTCCAATGGTAGCACTAACCGTACGCGAAGAACGTGCAATTACTTTCGGAGTCGTCGGTCGATCTTTGGATTGTTAATCACGTATTTTTCGACATTCATCCTTAGGATGACTGGGAACACGACAATAATTATAACACGGTCGCTTTTCATACGATTGTCTACTGTGAGGGGCTTTATCCTCCCTCGAACTAGGTTTATCGAATACATCTTAAATTTTTCTTGCTTCGGCAAGTAGCTCCGTAAAATTGTAAACTGCTTCTCGAGAAATCTTTTCTCTAATCGATTTATGTAGTAAACCATACAACATATCTAGTTGTGTTGTTTCTGTAAGGTTGCCTGGTTCTAATTGCGCGAGAACAGCTCTACATCGGTAAACGAAGACGTCCACTGTTGTTTTTCCTTCTTGCTCCTTGGCAAAAAATTTGCTGTAAACACTCTATGCCAGTTTTTTCGGACCTAACGTAATTATTTCTTAATAGGCAACCAAGTTCCTCCCATGTCGAAATGGTATCTTTAACGCCTTAATACCATGTTGTCGCGAGATCATCGAAAAAAATCGCGATTCCTCGAAATCCATTTTCATCAGACACTAATGCACAGTCTTTATATATCTCTACGGCGCTAATAAAAGCATTTACGTCGGTGTCCTTGTGTCCATCAAATCTCGAATGACATTTTAACAGGTTTCCATTTTGGAGCGACGCGGACAGCGAAACGAGAGCACTTTGTACTGACAATCTTGACAAAACCTCTTGGAATTGTTCATTGGTCAACACGACGTTTTGACTCATGCTTCTAATGCCTCAGAATGACACGTAGCAATCAAGTGTTCAAGGTTTCTGTTCTGAGTGGACCGCAAATTGACGTACAAATGATTTTACATGTACAAATTGAAGAGTAGTTGCCAGTAAATAGCGGAATGTACAATCTTGGATAAAATACCTCCAGCACCTTTCTGCACACCACACTGTATGACCCTTGGAATACGTTAGCACTAAATCACTTCCGAGTTCGACAAAAGAGAAGGTTTTAACACGTATAGTCCAGTAAGTAATACTGAAGCAGTTATCTAATAAGTTATCTAGAAAAAGTGTCCGAGTATCTAACGAGGCACAAGTTTGTTATTTCTTAACAAACAATAAGTTCACAAATTATTTATACCAACGCAAATGCCCAATATTAAATGTAATTAGCGAATTAGCTTAATTATTTTTAACTTTTCGTTAACGATCTTACACCCGTGAAAATAGTCCGAATTACTACTACCGAAACTCACTTTTCACGTAAACACCGGAGGAATGCACACTTTTCTACAGCGATTTTTCGTGAGAACTACCGAAACATAGCAAATTGTTTTTAACAATTAAATTTGTTTTGTTCTTACCAATAATTATTTTCAAATAAAAACGAGAAGCCGGGCGTCATTTATTACATATTAATATAATGTGGAATAGCCGAACATAACATAATACGATGTTATACCAATAATACTATCTTACGGTTTTTAGACTTTATTTTATAGACGTTAACTCACTAAATATAACTCGAATACTGTCTTTTTGTATTGTATCTACATCTGTAATGTAAACTAAAATCTATATAAAACGTTCAGACCACTCAGGTCACTGGTCCACAGGATGTTGGGGTTTGAAAATCATATTACAGCTCCTCCATGGACTCCGCGTCAGAGGGTGTTTTGTTACAATTTTTATTATGTTTTTATATTATAAAAATAATCTTTTTTTTATTGTACAATGTAATACGTCATTTTTTTTTAATTAAATATAAATAACAATGAAAATAAATATATATCTACCAAAAGAATTTTTTTCGTAAACCACTGATATTCCGGAAACAAGAGTCGACCATGGTTATCGGCTACTTTGGACGCAAATATTTATTGATACGTTCCATCCTTAATTTATATTATATTGATAGTTTGTATTGCAAGATAAATTTTTACATGTTTGGTTTGTCTTTATTGCTAAATAATCACGTGTTGCCATATGAAAACCGATTTGATTAGGAATCCATAACTGGACAACTGGTATTAGTGCTACCTTTACGGTGTATAGCATAGATTTAGTTGTTTATATTAATTTAATCTACTCAATCTTCTATCGTCCTAATGAGTGAGTTATCATTTAAGAAACTGTCTGTTAGCCGTTAGTTAGGTGGGTAGTTTGTTATTATGGTTAGAGTTAATCCATTATGACTCTAACTACCGTTAGAGTCATAATGGATATTAGATATGAAATTTGATGAAAATATGACGAAAATGAATTTATACTAATTTCCAAATAAAAAGTATTTGAAATATAAAACACATATACAAAAAAACGTTAAAAACAATAATAATTAGAATACGAGAATAATTAATATTATTATACATGCGTATATATGCATAATAAGTAAGATACTATTGTGGTTTAAATTTATCAATCTAATAAAAAATTAAATTCACCGACCGGTGAAGTCGTTTCACCTTATAAATAGGAATATTAGATTTGTTGTTAATAGCCCAAAGATAGCAATTTAAGAATATAAACTTTAAGGCCGTTCCTCGCGATTCTGGGCATAGCTAAATTCCATGTAAAAGTTTATATCAAATAACGCAAAAACTATGGCAGATATTGAGATGATTCTTTTTTTATATGAAAGGTCTTAAGAAGTTCTAGTGCACTATTTGGTTGTAAATTAATAAATTGTTTAAATAATAATATTTTTTCAAATATTTTTGGTTAAAATAAACGTAAAATTTTTTTTTTGAAATAGGGCACTACAGAATTTGACCCACTTTCCGAATCTGTTTTTATTTTTATCATAAAGTGTAACACAAAGCAGCTTCTTCTTCTTCTTCATGTGCCTTGTCCGTTCCGAACGTTGGCAATCAACATGGCTATTCTGACTTTGTTTACGGCAGATCTGAATAGTTCAGCAGATGACAATCCGAACCATTGCCGCAAGTTTTGGAGCCACGAGTGTCTTCTCCTCCCTGGACCCCTTCTGCTGTCTATTTTCCCTTGAATGATCAGTTGTAGTACTCTATATTTATTATGTCTCATAACGTGACCCAAGTATTCCAACTTTCTTTTCTTTATACTTATTCCTACCTCTCTCTCTTTACCTATCCGGCGTAGTACCTCTTCGTTGGTCACGTGCTCAGTCCAGGATATACGTAATATATGTCGGTAAGCCCACATTTCGAAGGCCTCTACTTTTTTCATCATTGTTGCGGTCATTGTCCACGCCTCCATTCCATATAACAAAACCGGGAATACATAACATTTCAGAAGTCGAATTTTGAGAGGTAGGGTGAGGCTTTTAGAGGTGAAAATTTGCTTCATGCTAGTGAACGATGCTCTTGCCTTTTCTACTCTTATACGTATTTCCTTTGCTTGATCCCAATTTGAGTTAACTGTTGTTCCCAAGTAGATGTACGAATCCACGTGTTCAATTCTTTCATTGTCTAATATCAGTTGCTGTGGTGGTTGTTGGGTTTTGCTTACTAACATCCATTTGGTTTTTGTGATATTTAGTCTGAGTCCGTATTGTGCACTTGTTTTTTGTATCTTACTCATTAGGCAACTCAGTTCCTCCATGCTACTTGCTAGAATCACAGTGTCATCAGCATACCTTATGTTATTAATTATTTCTCCATTTATCTTTATGCCTTCTGTGCTTTCCTCCAGCGCTGTCTTAAATACTTCTTCTGAGTATATATTAAAGATAATGGGAGACAAGATACAGCCCTGTCGTACACCTTTCTTGATCTCAATTTTATTGGTCAATGTAGATCCTACTTTTACTTTAGCTGTTTGGCCCCAATAGAGACTCGCTATTGTTCGAATGTCTCTGTAGTCGACTCCGATCTTATGGAGAACTTCAATTATCTTTTCGTGCTTTACGTTATCGAATGCTTTTGCGTAGTCTATAAAGCATATGTACACGTCTTTGTTCATATCTCTGCAGCGCTGGATGAGTACCTGTAGACTAAAAAGTGCTTCTCTTGTCCCAAGAGAATTCCGAAACCCAAACTGCGAATCTCCAATGTTATCCTCGCATTTTTTGCTTATTCTGTTGTAAATAACCTTGGTGTATGCCTTCGAAATGTGGTTAATTAGACTTATCATCCGATGTTGATCACAAGACTTTGCTTTTGGTTTTTTCGGTATGGCAACAAAAGTTGACTCTAGCCAGTCTTCAGGAAACTCCCCGCTGTTATAAATATTGTTAAAGAGTCTGACGAGTGAGTCTAGAAATTGACTGTTTGTTTCGCACAACATTTTCAATACTTCCCCGTATACGTTATCGTTGCCTGGTCTTTTGTTATTTTTAAGACCCTTTATAGCATTCTCCACTTCTGATTTTAGAATAGAAGGGGGGGTATCATCATTGCTCAGTGTATACCCACTAGGACGGTCATCATTAAACAGTTGTTCCACATAAGTTTCCCAGATTCTAACTATTTTGTCGGGGTCTAGTTGTAGATTTCCATTATCATCGCATAGCCCTTTCGATAAAATATTGTAGCTTTTCTTTGTTGTGAGTTCCTTTATCTTCTTATGCATATTGTGATAGTCGTATACCTTTTCGCAAAGCAGCTATTTGGTATAAACTTTTTAAAAAATCTCAAAGTTCTGCTAAATTCTAAATGTTACTCTCTCTCTCTCTCTCTCTCGGTCAGTACAGGCTGTCCTTGTCGATAGTTTCTGGATTCTCGCCGACGGGTAGGTAAAAATGAGGGAGGGTCATAAATAATGTTGAATAACATTATTAGGGCTTATTCCGACTTTTGACAAACCAGTGTGTTAATTGTTTTTAATGTGGGTAGTAGTACCTATAATTTGATTAAATTTTTATATGAATAGAAATAGTTTCTGTTGATTTGTGACATTTTCCTTCTAAATGTTTATACTGTTTTTATAATAATACTATTGTTTCAGTATTTGCTTATATAATAATAATTTATTATGTAGAAATTTTGGTCAATCAGTCAGTACATTTTTTTGTATTTCAATCAGAATTATTATTTTCTTTTCTTCTGTACATGAGCTCAGAGTAATACCCAAATTTTTTGCAGTAAGTATTTGAATATGGAGTTTGATTATTTATATTTATTGGACAATACCCAAATATTTTGCCGTATTTGAATATGGAATTTGATTATTTATATTTATTGGAATATTTATTTTGAACGTTTTTGTTAGTAAAGTTTACATAATATATGAAGTTTGTTTCGTCACTTGCTTGTCCAGTCATATTAGTCCAGGGTAATAAGGATTTTCTCGTGAAAATCAATAATCCAGGTAGCTGACAACTTTTTTAGTTATTGTAGACATATAAAAACAAAACCTACCTGTTTCCTGCCTAAAGTTCGGAGCCGTTTTTTAATGATTAACAATTTAATGCAAAAAAACGCGATTTTTTAGATTTTTTGCACTCCATTAGAAAGCTAAATACTTGAAATAAAATTACAAAATTTTATTTTTTAGAATATTGACAAAGCTTCAAAATGTCGATTTTTGTAAGTTGAGAAGTCAATTTGTTGTTTTGCAAACTGCAAAATAAGTGACAATTGATATTTGTTAAAAACTTTTAGTAAACTTAAACTTTAAACTTTAGAGTTCCAGCCAAGGTTGGATATTGGGGTACTTAAGAAACCCTCAAAATTTGGAACCGATGTATTAATTAGTTTAAAAGTTATTGTATTTGTTTATTCCAGAGGCCTTTCTTTTACAATAACATAAGACAGAAAATATCGATAAACGGAAAGTATTTAAACCATCTAAGATATGCAGATGACGTAGTACTAATAGCTGACAGCTGGAAAGAACTGAAGACGATGATTGATGAGCTTCATACGGAATCCATAAAAAAAGGACTGAAAATGAATCTGAGTAAAACTAAGCTAATGTCGAATAAAGATGATCAACCGACGATAACCATCCAAGGAACAAAAGTGGAACATGTAGAAGAATACATATATCTGGGTCAGAATATCAAGGTAAACAAAGAAAACCAAACTACCGAAATAAGCAGACGAGTAAGAATGGGATGGGCCGCATTTGGAAAACTCTCATACATACTGAAAGACAAAACGTTCGAACCAAAGTGTTCGATTCTTGTATCCTTCCCGTTCTCACTTACGGAGCTCAAACCTGGACATTCACAAAAAAGAACATGGACAAGATTCGAAAAACTCAGCGAGCCATGGAACGACAGATGATTGGTATCTCACTAATAGATCGGCAAACGAACGAAGCAATCCAGAACAAAACAAAAATAAAGGACGCCGCGAAACAAGCAGCTAAATTAAAATAGTAGATGGAACAAAGAAGTCGGAAACTGGCGACCGTACGATGCGAAGAGACCAAGAGGAAGACCTCAAATGCGCTGGAGCGACGATATCAAAAGAGTCGCAGGACCAACGTGGAAACGCCTAGCACACAACAGGGATGAATGGCGAGAAATGGGAGAGGCCTTTATTCAACAATTCGGATAGAAAAAGGGCTATAAAAAAAGACAGAAAATAATAAAGATATGGTAATGCCGTGGGTGACAAATGAAAGTAAAAGACTTATACCATCAATATGTATTAAAAAAAGATAAAAAAATGATTTATTATAATCAAAAATCCTGATGCCAAATTTTTGAAATTATGTAGTTTATAAACATTTAGAATAACTTTAAAAACATAAAACTTTAAAAACTTTGTAAAAAACAAAATTTGGACCAGGAAATTAATTACATTCCTGAAATGCAAGAGTGTGGTTTGTTGTCCGATATTATATCATTCAGCAATAGGCTCCATGCAACAAGTTTGATAAAAAGCGCCATCAATAATAACGCCGAAACCTTCAATTTTATTATAGCAAAATTTGTTGAAGGTAAACGTGTAAATCACACCAAGATAGGTGGCAATCGGTTAAGGTGTTTGGCAGCCTCATATAATTCTAGGGGAAATTATTTAAATAATATATTGCAAAAGTCCAACTGGTTATTACCAAAAATTATTTGCTCAAACAAAAATTAAAAAATGAATCCAGCAAACAAAAAGACAAAAAAAATATATTAAAAAACAAAGTAATAATCAACCTGATAAAGACCATGGCCTAAATGCAGAAGAGTTAGTTCAGTTGTCAGATGAAGACTTCGAAGCAATAAAACTGGAATTTTTAAAAAAATTACAAAAAAATTTCTCGGAAAGAATAGAGATTTTTAATAATACAACTAGTCAAAATAACAGTGCTGCATAGCTTATTGCGAGACAAAACAGACAGAACTAAAACAGTGGAAGCAATATTGAATCCAACGTTTTGTGGAAATATATTTACGGAATACGGAATGGCGAACGAACCTAAAGCAAAAAAAATGTTAGAAATAATTTTAAATATAAATATTGAACCATCAGGCCTTTCCATACATGATGAATATCCCTTTCTTGCAGCTAGTCCTGATGGTTTAATAGGTGGCTCAGGCGTAGTCGAAATCAAATGTCCATATAAAGCAAGAGAACTTACGCCTGAAGAAGCTATTGAACAAAAAAAAACTTCAATTTTGCCAACTAATTGATGGCCAATTGCATTTGAAACGAACTGATTCCTATTACTATCAAGTGCAGGGACAGTTATTTATATCTAATAGAGAATACTGTTACTTTGCAGTATGGACACCAAAAGGTATTTTATTCGAAAAGATCTATAAAGATGTAGAACTGTGGAAAAATATGCTACCAAAATTGCAAAATTTTTATTATAATTTTTATCTGAAACAGCTTCTAAAGAAGCATTACACATAATTTTATTATGTGAATTTGATAGTAATATGCGTGATTTCTCTTTAAAATATATCTATTATCTTTCACTTCCATATACTTTAGTATTTTCTTTCTATTGCATCTTTAGGCCATAAATCTTGGCTGAAACTGGACATTTAATTTGGACAATAATATTACCTATGAGTCGATCAGGTATTGCAGGTAAAAACGATATTCCTGATGAACAAACATTCCTGATGGGCAAATATCTAAAGCAAGTATCAGCATAGTATCTCATTTCATGAGACCCCCGAGAGCTATAATTTATTCTTTTACCTCCTAGAAATTTGATATTACATTATTATCTACTGTTCGGCATAATTGGTACTCATATTATTATAAGACTATTTGCATGAAATTTTATTCTTGCTGCACATGAGCTAATATCTTTTAAGAGGCTGCGTTCTTTCATTGGTATTGTATAGTCTGTTTCTGATGATTTTCTATGATAAAAATAATCTATGCAATTCGAATAGTTTCCAAATACATAAAGATGGCTATTAGATATATCATATCTTGGTTTATCTGACTGTCCATGATATTCAGTTGCTTTTCTAACAGCTGTTCTTAATCTTAATATGTTAATTTTATACGCAGATGCTAACAGGGTAATGCCTCTATAGTTCTTACAATCCAGTTGATCGCCATTATGCAACGCATATTATTTCATTTAGTCATTTTCTGGTACCAATCCATTCTGCCATAAAAGTACTATTAGTTTATGGATTACTGCAAAAAGTTGATCACCACCTTTTCATACATTTCCTAACAGATTTAATCGATTCCCGTGGCTTTATTGTCTTTGAGTTTTACGACGGCATTTGACACTGTGTAGTTGACAATGTAGATTTTGTTGATTGTCTATGTTGTAACCTCCTTCAAAATCGTGTATATAATATATTATATAAATATATATAATATGATGTAATAATAATGTACCTATAATATGATATAATCCGTATAAAACGTCTTCCGACGTTCATTTTGCATTTAATTCGGTTGTTCCATTCTTCTTTAAGTTCTTTCGAGCTCATTGAGTTTTTTATTCCTTCCATCCGTGTTTTCTACGGTAGTCCTCTCTTCTGGATTCCTGTAGTTGTTCATACAGGTACTTGTTTCGGGAGTCTACTGTCTTTCATCTATTGGACATGTCCGTACCATTTGAGCTGCTTTCGTTGTATGCCATCCATGACTATACCTTCTATTCTCATACTTTATTGCATCCATTTCGGCGACATATATTTCTTCGATGTCTCTGTTAATCGTCTCGTTTCACAACCGTGTAAATAAAAGCATGCTTTTTACCACAGTTTCTTGGGTTGTAGTGCTAGAGAGAGCATGTCAGCTGAGCCAAAACAAAAAATAATCCTGCTTAATGCTTTTACTAGAATAAGCTTGACCGTTCAACTGGGTCCGGACTACCTCCTTCTAATGTTTTAAACTCCTGTTTTGAAATTAATAATACTCAATATTTTGTCTAATTACCTATTTAGTTGTCAAGACAGATACATTGTTACCTAAACAAGTGAAAGTGGTTCAATTTAGAAATTATATAGTAAACAATAAATATTTGAAAACTGATGCACATATTCCTCCCGCGATTTGGGCTTTAAGTACTAATTTTATAAATCGCACCACTAATAGACGTAAATCCTTTCATTTTAATTTCATGAATGTTTTTATACGCCACATCTCAACATTTTCCATTTCAGAATATTTATCATCAAACTGTAATCTACGTTAAAAGAAAATTTGTCAGTAAGAAAAAAAGTAACAAAAATATTAAATAATAAAAATAAAGAAAATATAAGACATAAAAAAACCAATAGGTACTGTGACCTCAAAATATCTTGTTATACATTAACTGTATGTATGTACCCTTGCTAAGTTGTGAATTAATTATTCAATAAATAATATTACTCTGGTATACTCGTATTATCTTAATTACCCCATAACCGCACTGAATAGAAGACCGCCCGATCGCTTTATTGTATAGACCCAAGACTTGGGTCACCACAGGGGGTTTTAAGTAGGTATAAATATAAAATCTAGTACAAGATGACGTTTAGAATATTCTTCGTGAATGGATTTTGTTTTCGTAAAGAAAGATATTTTTGAAATAGATATCTCACTGAATTTTACCGTTATGATTTTCGAGGAGAAGCCTTAAGTCTTTTGTTTACAAAAAAATTGGACAAATAATTAGAAAGTTTTGTGGTCAGGGATAAATATACAATAACCGAAGTAGTATTAGCTGTATTGTCTCTAGAAACTAGGAAACAAAGAAAAGATCTTATTTATATAAAATTTGGAAATACCAAGGTTAAGTGATATCATAATAGCATTGAGATTGTGTTTTGGCAAGTCACAGAATTTGATTGGTCGAAAGGGATTGCGTGGTATGTAGGATGTGTGTGTGTGTCTGATTGGTGAAAAGGAGAAGGAGGGATTGAAGTGGGAGAAGTTAGGTTTTACCCGGGAAAAGGAATACTACTGTGATTTGAACTTCGGAAGAAGCAAGTTGTTTTTTTTTCCATATCCTTTCCTGCATTCTTGCAGTGAAAGTTGGCAGATTTCTTGTCAAATAATAATTGTGAAAGGTGTGTTGTGTCTGTGGAACGAGCCCCAAGGATTGGTAGTGGTGGACAACGAAAGTACATCATGTAATAAAAAAACAGGTGTATAGTATATTTGGTATTAGCTGACTAAGTGAAAATTCTTTCGACTAGAAAGAAATTGGGTTCCTGTGAGATAGGAGTTTAGACCATAAGCTTTTGTAGAAATCCACAAGGAAACTAAGTTTCTATAGCTGGATGTATACCATGTATTACAAAAAATTTATTTAAAAATCCTTTATAAAAGATTAAGATAATTAAAACACCCAATCGGGCTACATCACAAAACGTTTTTGAAATCTATATTCCATCATCAGTGTGTCCTAAAAGTATATAACTACTTTAATTAAAGAAAACATAAAATTTAAAATTTTGACCAAGGTTAATACAAAATGTGTTTAATACTCACTAAATGTATATGTTTTGAGCCACTAAATATTGGTGTAAAAACCCGTCCATGTATATCTAATTCCAAAGACCCCATCAATTATATGAACCGTAGTGGTGTTTATAGACTAAAATGTTCAGATTAAGATGCCACCTACATAGGAAGAACATGTAGATTATTGTGTTCACGCTCTCTAGAGCACACAAAAAGAGAAAACACTTTCACTTTCCCTCAACATCTAAAAGAACATAATCACATCCCCAATCTCCCAGAAAACCTATCACTTATTCACAATATTCCCCAAAAAAACTTCCTCAAACTAGACTTATATGAAGATCTTGAAATTATCAAAGAAAAACAGAGAAGTCTAAATTGTGTTAATCGCCATGGTTCATTCAATCGAGACGTCCTTCCACTCCATCGCCAACTATTCTCATGACCCACACCCTCAATTTCTACTGCTACGTTAAAATTTACATTAGTCATCCTTCTTTTGTCATTTATTCGTCTTCCTCAGTCCACTCCAAACCTCTCTTTCAATGCATCTAACTTTCCATCTTTCCCCATTTCTTTCTAGGAATCTAACCTACTCTCTGACTTCTATGCCTAATGTTTTATATGCTCCTTTTCGACACAACCAAATTCAGATAAGATTATTCTACTTCCCCTCTTAAACTATTCACAATCATATATCTTCACCTTTTTATCCAGATAATTTCATGATCCATCTTAAGTCTAGCCACACATCTAAATCTCCGCTTATCAATCATAACTCCTTAGTAACATAGTATTCAAATTAATCAATCTTTGTGACCACCTCCTACATCAATCAATATAATTACACACCATTCAATTTTTCACTCGGTAAGAACACATGTAATTCACAATATACAGTAATCCCCACATATCTGCTTTAGATCATCACCTGTTCAACTTTTTATTACCACACTTTATTTTACTTATCCACATATACTTCCCCCAGGGTATGGTTTCGGAATCTGGAGATCTCAGCCTCTTGTAGAGTCATTTTTCTTCTCACACCGATAATAAAATATTACATATTATTAGTTTAAATTTAACAGAACCACCTACAACCCATCTGCTTTTGCAGTTTTTACATATGTTGTCAATACACACCAATATTCTATTAACTTTATCTATTCACCTTATGCTCACGAACTTATAACTTATACTTCTTATATTCCTCAGGTACAAAAAAAACTTTTTAACATATAGGGCCTTTTCTTCTTAAGTTATAAGTTAAGTAATATATGAACAATACATTACAAAACCATCTATTGGCCATCAATTTTTTGTTTGATTTATATATTTTGTTAAAACACAATAAAATCTAACCAACTTTATCCATTAACACTTAATCGGTTATTTATGTTAATGATCTTATAACTTATATTTTTATATTTTCCAGGTACCAAATGTTGCTTTTTAACATAGAGGGCCTTCCATGGTTAAGTTATAAGTTAAGTACTACATGAAGAGTACATTACAAAAATTTTATTGTCGTTACACTTTATCTCAATAGCACTTTCAAATACATCATTTACCATTTCAGTCTTCAACAATAAAATTTAAAGAACCCAACTTTCTACATATATCTGTTTTTCCATTTTCCAGGTACCAAATGTTGCAAAAACATAAAGGGCCTTTTGTAAAAATCTTTAGTTTACCACCACTTAATTTAGATATTTGTATAGTTGGTTGCCTATCAGTACCCACAAAAATTTTACCAACCTTCAGTCCACCTACATTAATTAAAATTTTTTTAAATTTTCTTAACGTAAATTTAGGATAAATTCATAATTCAAACTACAATATTGATGGTTGCTACTGTTCTTTTATTATAATTTTAACTTATTCAATTTTAAATATTGCTAGCGACTGTCATATTTAGACAAATACCTCAAGTTACACTGACTGCTTTGTTCCAACTTCCGTCCTAACATGTCATTTCAATCAGTTGCTATCAACAAGTCCTCGTAGACACTTCGTCTCAGGACCAGCAACCGCCAGTGGAGTCTTACGTTGCCATGTTATCCAATTCCAATTGTAACTTAAATATGATAGCATATAAGATCCAATAATGTAACTTAAATTGAAATTAAAAACATTTAACGGGTTTTTACCCAAATATTTAGTGGCTCAAAACATGTACACTTAGAATTAACCACATTTTGTATTAACCTTGGTCAAAATTTTAAATTTCATGTTTTCTTTAACTAAAGTGGTTATATACTTTTAGAACACATTGATGATGGAATATAGATTCCGAAAAAGTTTTGTGATGTAGCCCGATTGGGTATTTTAATTATATACCTTTTATAAAGGATTTTTAAATAAATTTCTTTTGTAGAAACTGTTGCAGCGATAGTGGGTGCGAGAGACGTTGAAAAGCAGAGGAGATAGCAGGCGTGTGTAGAGCATCACAGTCGTAAGAAGAAAAGGAGCCAGTAGAGAATTCATGGAAATAAAAGGTTAGTTTGCCATATAATTAACAAAGGCTTTCAACCACGATCATAACTAGATCATAATTAAATTGGTTTTTTAATATTTTATTTAGTGATTTCATTAAACCTATTTTCTATTTTATTGCAATAAATATAATCTTTTGATTCAGATATAAAAAAAATTAAAAGACGTAATATTTCTTGAAAGAAAATTATTTGCCTTAATTTAATTTACAAAAAGAAAAAACAGAGAAGAGATCTTTTATTTAAATACAAGTCCAAACAATTATTGATAATTTGTATAGGAATTTTGATGAATTTATAATATTAATTATGTGGATTAGCGCATATGATATATGATTATGATTAATTGTAAAATTGACCTTAATATTTTTTTTATTATGTTTTAATAAATTATTTAATAGGTTAGTATCATATAATTATTGGGTTTAATTTATTTTCCTATTTTCCATCCTTTCCTCAGAGGCAACTAGTTAAAGAATACTTTGAAGCCACTTATTATAATTAACGATAAAAGGAGCCCTGAGATCAAATTTTAATTAAAATAATTTATTTGTTTTTGCAAAATTAAGCCTACGGGATATTAAATCAATTAAACATTTAAAAGGTCCAAATTTGCAAATCATAATAATACATACGGCGAAAAATCCTTAAGTGCAAAAAAAAATGAATGCCGATATGGATGTCAAACTGGATGTCCAAGAAACTATTCAAAAACATACAGCGGCCTTCAGATATTTGTCGCAATTGATTGTAAGGAAGAGCAAAAGTCAGTAGGAAAAATACTCCACTAATAGCTAGTCTACAAACTAGATCTTTATACCGACCATATTCCCTATATATGATTAAAATATGTCCTTATTACTACGCTCAAAAATAACCACAAGCTATATAGAAGCGGTAATGTGCTCACAGATCAACCAGTGGCAAATAATAGATAGGATCTCACACTAGTAAAAAAAATGTCGTGTTCGATCACAAACAAATCGACCATTAATGACAGCTGTACCTTCTGTCTTTATGTCTTTATTTGGTTATATCTTATTCACACACCTTTTAAGTCGGTCTATCACAAGGAATATGAGATGGTGACAAGAAGTCGTTAATTGAATCACCAAAAAAAAAGTGACGAACAATTAGATAGAAATCCTAAAATCAAGCATTTAAAAGATGTTAAACGACATAAAAGAGATAAAGGAGATGTTCTTAGAGTATATTCCAACTGTTGACCTGACAGGATTCGGTTTTGCAAATGTCATAATTACAGCTCTGAAAAACCATAGACTTGAATGTTCCCATATAGTTGGTCAAGGTTATGATAGGGTTGCAGTGATGAGTGGGTATTTGCACGGTTCATAAGTGTATATTCGTCAAAAATGTCCTTTTGCTGTCCCAATTTCGTTGGTATTTTACAGTCTGTTGGTTCCTACTTTAGAGATTTGGCTTAACGCACTGCCGTTCTGAAAGAAAAAATTCGAGATCTGTTACCAGCTGATCATTAAAAAAGCCTATTTGCGAAGCCGTTATAACATTCAATAAAATTTCTTCAGCGATTGTACATGCTCCTGAAAAACTCCAGTATAGCTACAATAAAGACATACCGGAACAAGCCGTCCAAATACTTAGCACACTTCGATCTTCAAATTTTGTTATGTGCCTAGTAATTCGTTAAAAAATCATGAGCTATATATTAACGCTATCAAAGCAACTGCAGGTAATTAACACAGACCTCATAACAGCATTCAGCTACGTGGACGATGTTATTACTACTTTGCAACATTTGAGACATAAAGTTGAGGAAGGGTACATTCAACTTTATGAAGAAGCAAAAGTGTTACTAGAAGAAAATGGTGGTATACTGCTTATGCCACGTATCGTCGGCAGGTAGTTAAATCGCTGTAACATTCCTGCGTCGGATATATCTACGTATTACATAAAAAAATTACTCATTCGCTTTCTCTACCACACAATTTAACAATTGATTGAGAGGTTTACAAAACACCGTAAAGTAATATCGGCACTATCTGGAGTATTACAGTCAAATTTTGCCGCGATTTTAAAATTGATGTGGCATTTGGTATGTGTTGGGCACTGCTGCCCGAAAAAAGTACATCTGCTCCTGTTTCCACTGATACCCCAGAAAGGACTTTTCAAGCCTAAGAAGACTTCAAAATTACTTGCGGAACACCAACGAGCGAAAACAGATTGAACGGTTTAGCTTTCATGAGCATTCACTATGGGATAGAAATTGATGCCAATGAAGTAGTAGATATATTTAAAAACAAAAACACAAGAATAATTCTGTAGGTAATGCGTACGTAAATATAACACAACATTATTTTTTATTTAGCCTATATTGTCCTACTGCTCAAAAAAGGACTCCTCCAATTCCTTCCAAGATCTTTTTTCTTCTTCTTCTTCTTCTTCCTCTTTATAAGCAATTCTGCTTGTTCATTGGCGGATTAATACCTCTATGGAAGGTTGTGGTCGTCCGATACTTCTGCCGATTGGTGACTTATCTCTTGCTATTTTGACGACACAGGTCTCCTCCATTCTGCTTATGCGGTTATTCCATTCTTTTTTCTATTTTGTGTCCATTCATTTATACACTCTACGTTACATTTTCTTCTAATGTCTTCACTTCTCTTTCGATCTCTCAGCGTATTTCCTGTAATTCTTCTCAGTACTCTTATCTCTGTCTTGTTTCTGAGGATCTTTTTTCTGTATCTTAAATATTTTTTACATATATTTAATATTTTTCTTATAAATATAAGGATTATTTCATGTACTTTTAGTCGTGTTATTTTACTGAGCCCCCCGAGACTAAAACGTGGCTACGCCCGTGGTGTGTGATGCTGTATTATTCAAAATTATTTATATTTATTTCAGAGATATATTTTGAAAATATGTGTTATTTACTTAATTTATCTAAATTTATTGAAAAGAGGAGACAGCCCTGTAATAAGGCAATGTAAGGATGTGATTTGTTTACTGAATCTGTTAGTAAAGGTTAACCAGATATATTTAAAAAGACCAAGTGCCTTTCTTCTTATTCTGGATTTTGAATTTTGCATAACTAGCCCAAGCGACGAATTTTGTGTATTAGTTTTGCATCAGTAGACCAAGCGCCTCTTGCGAGCGTTTTAATGATTGTAAATCGAATATTTGGCAACATACGTGCCTACCTACATAAACGTTGTTAACAATAACTTGTTTAGGCGTTTACATTTTTCATTTAAAACATTTTTTTCTACGGCGTACAGATCCTTTTACAGAATTTTTTTGCGTTTTTACCCCCCTGCGAGGGGGGTTTAGGGGAAGCTTGGGGGTAGAAGTGTTTTTTGCATCTTTTTGCATCTTTTTAGGGGTCTCTAATATTCTCGTCAAAATTCAGCATATTCATATGGTTTTTAGAGGTTCAGTGGCATTTTCGTGTCTGACGACTGGAGTAAATTGGACTTGGACGGAGTAGCAATAGGGCATGGAGGACGTTATCGTATGGTTTCCGAAATAAATAAACTTCATTGTTATGTAACTAAGGTAACAATAATAGTTTACCTACGATTTTGTGTACACTGTCAGAAAAACGGTAGTAACCCAAGAAAAGGTTTGCCTTAGAAGCCCATTTTGCACTCAAAATTTAATTCTCTACTTCTAATTTCAGTCAGAAAATCATAATTATTTTAAATTTATAGTGGTATACCACAACCATCTTACGAAATTTGTAATCTTTAAACCTTTAATCGAGCTCTTCATTTAGTTTAATCACAAATTATAAGTTTTAAAACTATCGCAGTATCAAAAAATCCAAATTAATTAATTTTAATTATTGTACCAATTATTAATATTTATATTTGTCCCTCTTTGAACAAAGTATAGTTGAATAAATAAAAGAGAAGAAAATAACTCTCAGACAAGCTGCAGCGGAAAATGACACATTAGGCATCCAAGGTTCCAAGCGTTCCAATCCAATGCAAAGTTCAGCGTCAGCCGCTGAACAGTACGGACGTGCAGTAGAAGCGACACCTGAAGACCGCCGAGGAGCTGCAGCGTTGAGTCGAAGCCGGACTTATCAGTCTGTGCCGTGAATGTAAGCACGGCAGAGCGGAGACTTGCGTTAGCCGCGGCCGAGGCCACTAGAGGCAAAAGCCTATGCCGAGACAAAGCTGAACCGGGGAGATTTGTATTAATCGAATCTTCACGGAGGCCAAAATCAAGGCATAGGCAAGTGAAAAAGTAAACGGGCTTAGCCCGTCGGGATACTTCCTGTACTACGATTGGGATGACACTGTGAGGTGTAATATTTTAGAAATTACACCTGGCAGACACGGCCCCAAGGTCAGGGAGGTAAGAAATTCAAGCGGATCCCACTCTAGTTCTGCCTAGAGCGTGAACTTCCGAGTAAAGGTATTGGGTGGCACCCAGAAGCCGTGCTGACAACGGGTCAGACGGTCAAAAAAATAAGCTTTCCTCCAAAGATTAGGACTTCCACCCCACGCGATTATGGATCGGTCACGATCCCCACCCTGCCGAAAGGCCACTCCAAGCCCCAATGGTTATAGTTCGAGGTATAAACTCAACTATAATATATATGATGCCCTCCTAGAAGACCAGGACACAAATTACGAGATCTTTGAAAATCTCCCCACCGAGGACATACACGAAGGGGACTTCAAACGCCCCAAGACCAAGAAAAAACGAACAAAAGACCGCGCGGAGGGAAACCGCGAAAAAGAAATGTACTCCACTGACGACGACGTACCACTCGAAAAACGAGCCACTACAAAAAGGATGAGACAGAGGAGCAGTGAGGACGAAAAGTCCGCACTGGCAAAGATGAAGATGATATTGAAAGAAAAGGACGCCGAAATAGCAGCACTAAAACTGAAAATTGAAGAACTGCAGGATACGATAGTAACCTCGCAAAAAACAATAATTGGCCACATTGACTCAAAGTTCCAAGAACTTAGCAATGGAAAAGAAAATAAAAAAACCAAGAAGACAACAGAAACGGTCTCAAAAGAGAGCAGCAAAGAAGATACCTGGGAAACCCAAGCCAAAAAGGCGTCAAAACCGGAAAAGTCTACGGGAACAATCCCAAAGACAAAAGCAACCGCAGAAAAGTCCACGGGAACAATCCCAAAGACAAAAACAACAATAGAAAATACAAAAAAGGGAAAACAAGCAGAAGAACCCAAAAACAGCAAGAAGAAGGCCGTGAAGGAAGACTTCCCTCCACTAGCGACCCCTAGTGCAACAGAACTAGAGTGTCATCAGGAAAGAGATGCGCGCGCTACACCACGCCCTCCGACTCCATGCCAAGCACAAGCAATGGAAACCGACGGAGAACAAACCACGAAACAAGATAAACCAACGTGGAAACCAAAGCCGCCTGTAATTAAATTACAGAGCGTCAGCCAGACAGGAGCAATACTAGACATTGCTCAGAAAAAGAAGGTGATAACGTCGAATAGACTATCGAGAAGTGGACGAGAAACGTTAATACAAGCGAAAAATCCAGAAGATTATAGGACTATGGTAAAAATCATAGAGGAGTATAGTCAAAATACACCTATACAGTGGATTGCCTTCCCACTAGAGGAAGACATAAAACCAAGAATGGTTTTAAGAGGACTACCTCCAAACACAGACGTTACAGAAATGTTCAATACTCTCAAAGAAGAGTATGATATCGAATGTGAATCAATAAAGAATATGATTTCCAGAAAGAGTGATAAAAGAAATCTACCAATGTTTGTGCTGACACTGGAGAAGGAGGACGTGGAAAAAGCCAGGCGCATTACTAATCTGATGCATATGAAGGTTCACATCGAAGACCTCAGAAAAGCAACTGGGCCCACGCAGTGTTTCAACTGCCAGGGGTACCACCACGCGCAGAGAGCGTGTTTTAAGACACCTCGATGCGTACGATGCGGAGAAAATCACTCCACAAGAAACTGCCAAATGCCCCGAGAACAAAAGGCAAAATGTGCCAACTGCCAGGGTCAACACCCGGCAAACTTCAGAGGATGCCCCAGATGCCCAACCTGGGGAAGAAAACAACCACAGAGACAACAAGCCCCGCAAACAAGGCCGCAACAAACATCAAGCGGACCTTCCTACGCACAGGCAGCAAAAGCGCAAAATACCGAGAACACCATCTTGATCTCGAAACAACAGCAAGACGGCCTAGTGAACTCAGTTAAGGAACTGGTCACTAGAATTGTCCACGAGGCGATTGCAGATATAAAGCTAGCACTGAACTAGTGCAAGCAAACAGGGGATACTTGAGGATAGGCTCCTGGAACCCAGGAGGCATAAGGACCAACCAGAATATACTGGACGAACTGGTCAATAGATATGAAATGGACGTCGTGGCAATACAGGAAACAAAGCTCACGAACAACATCAACATCAAGTTTCCAGGCTACGACATATACAGGAACGACAACACAGCAAGATCAGGTGGCACAGCAATATTAGTGAAAAAAGGCATAGGTCACATCAGAATTCTAACACCACAACTAAATACTATGCAAGCAACAACAATAAGAGTACAAATGAGGCAAGGAGAAGTCAGAATTACCTCAGCCTACGTAAGACCACAAGACCTACTGATTGAAGACGACTTAAATATGTTTCTAAACAACGAACCCTCAATCATAATAGGAGACCTAAACGCAAGATCCCCAAACTGGAACGACAGAGCTACGAACAGAAACGGAAGACTACTAAACACATACATAGAAAATAATGACGACGTTATGGCAATGGGCCCCACAGACCCAACGCATTACCCAGGAAACGGACTTCCTACACACATAGACATTGTAGTAGCAAGAAACCTAGGACTACAAACAGAAATACAAACATTAAACGAAGGCACAACGGACCACAACCCCATCCTATTAGAACTAGGAACGTGGGAAGAAGAAAGTACAATCAAAAGAGTTAAAAAGAAAACAAAGTGGACAAACTTTAAAAGACTCGTGAGCACTGGAATTAACATAGTTCCAGTGATAGACAACCCACGAGAAATAGAAGACAGAGTCCTAGAGTTGGAAAACATCATCCAACAAGCACTCAGAAACAGCACTACATAAGAGGAAGTAGAAATGCACACGGGAAGATTTAAGGATATACCACAAGCAATAAAAGACTTAATAAGGGAAAAGAACAGAGCAAAGCAGACAGCGAGAAGGACAAGGAACCAGGCAGACAAAAATAGAGCAAATAGGCTAAACAGAGAGGTCAAAACAGCACTACAACAACACCGTAGTGAAAGCTGGGAAAACCACATAAGAGACATGGAGGAGCAAGGACCAAATATGCAAAATATTTGGAGGCTCCAGAGAATACTGAGAAACGACAGAAAGCAAATCCCTCCATTACACAGAGGAAAAAGCAGAAGTAATGAGGAGTACTCTCGAAAGAGAGTGTACATTAAATTACCACCCAGATGAGGACATCGACTTCATAGAAGAAGTCGAAAGACAAAGAGGAAGACCCGAAAACCCGAACGAAATCATCCCTCCTACATCACCGGAGGAGATAAACGAGCTAATTAAAAATAGCTCGCCGAAAAAAGCACCTGGTCCTGATCAAATAACGAACAGGGCTCTAAAATACTTACCAGCGAGAGCCATAGTATATCTAACAAATATTATCAACGCGATGCTAAGATTCAAGAAATTCCCAAACAGATGGAAAGAGGCTCATGTCATAATGTTACCAAAGCCCGGAAAAAACAGCACATTCCCGCAAAACTACAGGCCAATAAGCTTACTACCTGCAATCAGCAAGATTGTAGAAAGAATAATACTCGTCAGACTCCAAGCTGAAACAGACAGATTAGATATAATACCCGAAGCCCAATTCGGTTTTAGATCAGAACACTCCAGTGAGCTACAAGTACTCAGATTAACAGAGTACATAGCAGCTGGATTTAATGACAAACAATTCACAGGAGCTGTCTTCCTAGATGTAAGCAAAGCTTTCGACAGAGTCTGGCATAAAGGACTTATCTACAAAATGAGACGATACGGCTACAGCGGAGCAATGACAAGACTAATCTCTTCGTACTTAAGCAATCGTAGTTTCAGAGTCCGGATAGGACAAGTCCTATCCGAACTCGGGAACCCGGAGGCTGGAGTGCCACAGGGAGCGGTACTGTCACCTCTACTGTATACGATATACACAGCAGACATACCTAGAACACCAGGTACACTACTAAGCCTCTATGCCGACGACACAGCGATAGCGGCCAAACACAGAAATGTAGACATAGCGGTAAACAACTTACAAACAGCGCTAGATGACATAGAAGAATGGAGTTTAAAATGGAAAATCGCTATAAACTCCGAAAAGACACAGGCTGTACTTTTCAAAAAGAGGCACCAACAACCAGAAGAACAGGTAACTGTGCAAGACAATCCTATCGAGTGGAAAAGTGAAGCAAAATACCTCGGAGTAATCATGGACAAAGGCTTAACATTTAGCAAACATGTAGAAGCTACAGTACAAAAAGCCAACATGGCAAGAGCATCAATAAGAGGCCTAGCAGGAAGAAAAAGCAAACTTAGATTGAAAACAAAAATAAGATTAATAAATTGTATAATTCTTCCTATACTAACATATGCATCTCTCGCATGGGGACACATATGCAATACATCAAAAAAGAAAATACAAGCGGCACATAACAACAGCCTAAGAGAAGCAGTCAACGTACCGAGATACGTAGCAGAAAGATTTCTCTTTAGAGAACTACAACAAATCAGAGTGACCGACACAATGAAAGAAAAAGCTAGGACAAAGTTCGCGGAGATAGAGAACCACCCCAACCACATATTGCGAGAGATATTGAGGTATGACGCTTTCCACAGATGGAAGCACAAAAGACCCAAACAACAAATAGTAGAATAAAATCATAATACTAGAGAGAAAATCAACAATCACACCAGAGAGAAAACAAAACACCAGAGAGAAAACACTTCAAAAAACAACAACAACGCACAATGAAGATAGTTCGTAGCTCATAACCCTTGTGGACAATCGCAACGTACAGCGTGGACCCAGTAAATTTTATGTAGATAATTTATTATATAAATATGCACTAATTCTGATTTTATGTTTCAGGCATCCTACAAAAAAAATCCAAAAAACAACAAAAAAACGGCTTCGGCCACCAAAAAAATCAAAAAACTACTAACAAAAACCGGCGCAAGCCACAAAAAAATATTAACAAAAACCACTAAAAACTCGGGCATGTAGGGCCCAACCCCTTGAGCACCAAGTCGCCGAACTGAGCCTAGCTCAGAGCGGAGACTTGAGGCCCAAGTAAGCAATTTTAGTTCGCGGATAAGCCACATTAAGATAACAGGAATATAGCGACAATGCGCTGTCCTGAGTTTTGAATTCGGTTAGGAAACCATGTTGGGGTTCTATTACCCAGGATCTCCACATGAAGAGCATTTGGCTGATAGTTGTGCCCCTATCGCGCATCAGAGTGCTATAGGGGGGAAAGGGATGGTCTGGAGCATTCGAGCGCGGTGGAGTGACTCCTGTTTTTACTCGAGTTAATACACCTCGCTCCAATGAATTGTTACACCCGAACGTAATTCTTAGGGGTGAACATTTCTCACAGGCTGGGTTTAATTAAATTGCTTGCTTGCTTGCCAATCCAATGCAAAGTGGTTGTAAAAATAATAAGTGTGCATGTCGTGCAAATAATAAAAGTAATTCATTATTTCATGGTACACTATCTTTAAAAATGAAAATTATTAGTCTTTAAAAGTTGTTTTAAATAAAAAATAATCAATATATCATAGTTTTATTTTGCTTCTGGCCAATGTCGTTATTGACCGGTTATTTATGAAATCTCCAATTTTAAGTTATTTTTTTACATTGGCCAATAGCTAATGTCCATTGTCCTTAAAGGGAAAATGGACATCCACCACAATGTCCGGTGATTGTCCCTAACATATAAAAAAATACCTGACATGTTTGTGGTTCAGGGAAGTTCTTTGCCAGATTTCTGTAGAATGAAAGGATTGGGAGAACAGAAGTCAAGAAGATGCGGCTTGATAAATAAAGCATAGTATGCAGTATCGTGCAGTATCTGATGTTGCAGAGAAATTTTGTAACTACGAGAATGTAAGGAATGTACTTAAAATATTTCGGAGTGAGAGACTCGGATAGTCTTTATATTAGGAGAACATGAAATCATGAAGTTTTGATATATTATAGCAGTTTATTCAGCTCTGGGATGTTGGCACCTCATTGATCGAAGTTCGTAATTATTCCGTCTGAATGGTCACGTTTTGGTCACAAATGGTCAATTGGTTTCAGCTTTTGGTCAGTTCTGGTTAATTTTTTATTAAGGGTTGAAAATTTTCAAGGACAAAAAAGATGTTGGCACCTCATTGAACGAAATCTATAAAACAAATGACTGTATTCGATAGAGATTAAAACGCTGTCTAATGGTCAGATATATTAAGCGTTTGGTCAGCTCGTTTTTGCGGTGAAAATAATTATTAAAGTTGCAACAACCCTTGGACAACAATGGACTGTGCACGCGCAGTCCATTAAAAATTTTAAAAATACCAGGATTACAGTTCCCTGCGACAATAAACATTTTAAAAATACTAGGAGAACAGTAGGTTTCCGCGTTTTTCTAAATCACTATTTTACAGCTAGTATTTCTGAAATATAATTATACTACCTAAAAGGTTACAAATTGAACTCCAATGGTCAGTTATTTCGAGAAATTAGTCAGTTCTATGTAATTATTTATCAAGTATTGAAAAATTTTCAGGGAAAGTTGATGTTAGTTTCTCATCTAAATCTTAACATTTTTACAGGACACCAAGTCTTACAGTGTTGCGCGATTTTGAATATGTGATGAATTGTAAGTTTTCACCCAGAAACTAGATTAGATTAGATTCTAATCATGGAAAGCGGTTATAGTAAGACTTGTTGATATCTAGACAGTGTAACAGTTGTTAATGATAATACGATTTGTAATCTATTTCTTTGTTTTGGATATTGGGACGCGATTAATACAAATATATTCCAACGGGATTAACTTCGCTGATAGGTTTGGCAAATATGCATCTTAATACACATGCTCTCAAATATACACCGTTGACGCGTCTAAAAATTAGTTTTTCTCGTCTAATATCATTGCTATATTTTTGTAAAATATACAATTTATAATTCTAAAATCTGATCTGATTTTTATGCAGTCATTTTACTTATTCTTTTATTAGAATAAATGTAAAAAATTTTACTTAGACGCGCAAATTCATAGCAGTTGTAATTAAGAAAATTGTTAAGAGTCATTAAAGATTCTGGAAATTCTCAAGTGTTCTGAGACATACTGTGTTCTGAGTCAAGTATTCTGCGACTGTTTTCTGTTAAAATATTGATATGAAGTAAACAAAATTTAAATATTAGCGCCATATGTCATTTACAGGAAGTTAAGATTGGTACAATATAAACTGTCAATTGTATTCACTTTTGGAACAAAATAAAGTAGTCTTAACCGTATACTCAACTGGTTCGTTTCATTTATAAGTTTTAACAGGTTATAGTGACTCAGACCATTTTTTCCGTCGGTATATAGATAAACTTATAGTAAGTGTTAAGGTTCACAATAGCAGTGAATTACATGTCTACGGTGCCATAGCTGTTAGGCCGCGAAAATTACAATGATTGGGTTTCGCAGTGCAAAATTATCTTGTTCTAGAAGGTTTGTTTATGTGTTTGGACGGAACTGAAACCGAAGTAGACAAACAAGAAAAAGCTAAAACCAAGTTAGTTCTATTGCTTGATTCATCTTTAATACATATAAAACAAGCAAAAACCGCTAAAGAAATTTGGGACGCTTTAAAAAAAGTTATTGGGATTGTTATTTCTATCGATTTAATCAAAACAAAAGTATTGAACAAGGAAAGTGATGTTGGTAAGTGTGTTTGCAAGTGGTACTAGTAACCGAACCAATCACAACAGACAGTTTGAAAATCACAGAAGTGATGAGAGATAAATAACAACAGAGACAGAGATCTGTCGAAAATTAGATGTTATCGTTGTAAACAAACCGGTTACTATGAAAATAAATGTAGGAAGGTTAAAACATCCGAAAAACATGCGTTTAGTGCCGCTCTTCTCAACGGATACTTAAAAAAACTGAATTCACAAATGAGGGTTTCAGTTCTTAAAAAGGCGTGGCATCAAAGATGAAATAAAAAACAGCAAGCGCTTAACGCTAGTGGTTTAAAGTGTCAGTTGTGTGAGATTTTAAAGCATGCATCGATAGATGAAATAATATACACATTATCACTTGAAGTGTCATTGCGACTTTACTCTTTATTTTTGATAATTCGTGTTATTAACAGGTGGTAATCCTAATTTGTGACCATTTTTTTCAGCCAACCTTATATCATATTAAGAAAACATGAGCTTTGATTTGATATAAAAAAAACATGCCCATACGTAATGAACAGCGTATTTTATATAAAAAATAAATTAACCAAATAAAATATTTGTCAAAAACTACTTACTTTTAATTTAATTAAACATGAACTATGACTATTATCAACGTATTCTCTTAATTTTAAATGTATGCAAAAATGTGAGTTTGATGAACTACGTTATAAATGTTGTGATCCTTGTACTATAAGTTTATGTTTAAGTTAAAGTGCAATAGCGAAATAAAATTACATATTGTGCAAGACTAGTAGCTAGTTTTAATAAAAGAAAATACATTTATTAGACTGTACAGAAACTTTTGTGCCAGAAATAAGACATTCCTCTTTAAGGTTGCTTTTTTTTACTTTCTATAAAATTAGGTTTGGATATTACTCATTTAGATGTTAAAACAGAATTTCTAAATGGTCATTTGGAAGAGAAAATATACACGCAATCACCAGAAGGTTTTGATTTGGCAGTTAGCAAATGTTTAAAATTAAATAAGACTATTTATGAGCCTAAACACTCTTAAAGGATCTGGAATTATGAAGTAAATATTGTTTTGGAAAATATTAATTATAAGAAATCAAAACATGAACCTTGTATCTATAAAAAAAGAGAAAATAATAAAATTACCGTTATAGAAGTATAAATGATTTTTTGTGTTTTCAAAGTGAAACAAGTAGACTAAAAACTGAGCTAAAAAGTAAATTTTTTTATTAAAGATTTTGGTAGAATTAAGGAATGTTTAGGTATGGGAATAGACTTTGATCCAAACAAGGGTTATGTTCAATTTTTTCACATGCGAAAAATCATGTCATTTTTTCGCTGTATTACTAGCTACCATTCTACCACAATTTTACAATTATTTCTCATTCTTCAACCCTTCCTACTCACATTTTAACCCCACTCCATTAGAAATACACACGGTTGTAAGATAGCAAACTAGAAAGTCTCTCTCTTGCCTGTTATCTATAGCTTGGTACAGACGTACCCCTCTTGCCTGTTGTCTATCGATGAGAACGGACGCTCTCTCTCCCCTGTTGACTGTCGTTTGGTGACAAGGGTTTCTCTCTACTGTTGACTGCCACTAACTAATTATCTTTCTCCTGCTTTAAGTTACGCGAAAATGACCGCAAATATTGTTTTAAATCGTGTACAGATGCAAAATGTGCTCTATCTCGTGATCTCAGTGTTAGTATCGCGAAACACGTGTTCAGAAACCGGTACCCGGAGAGATTCCGCGTATGAAAAAAAAACCGCGAGTGTAAGCCTGTCAATACCGCGAGTGTGTGGAACAAAAATATTGGTAAGACTTTGTATAAAATTAATTTTCTATTTTCTGTATAACCTTTTACCACATATCCTAATTTATTTGAACCAGCCCTAGGTAATACAGTCCTCATTAACTGATATTATATTCATAATTTCACATATTTATGTACAACCTTTTTGTACAGGTTATATTGCTTTGAATCAGAAAAACTATATTATTCGGTTGCTAAAGAGATTTAACATGAGTGATGCCAAAGGAGTTAAAACTCAAATTGAATCAAATTTATCTTTAAGAATTGATGATAGTAAAATTGTATTAGAGATAAGTTTCCTTATCAGATGGTAATTATTGGTAGTTTAACGTATTTATCTGTTTTGGCCAGAACAGATATATCATTTACAGTCAGTTTCTTGAGTCAATTTAACAATGTATATACTGAGTCTTTGAAATTTGAAAATTGAAATTGAAATTTGAAATGTGCAAAAAGAATATTAAGGTTTTTAAAAGATACTATTAATTATTCTCTGATTGACTTAAAAGATGATTCAGAATTGCAAGGTTTTGTAGATGCCAATTGGGCAAGCAATACATTAGATCGTAAGATCCTTTCCTGGATATGTATTTAAGCTTTGTGGCTCTACAATATCTTGGCAAAGTGCAAAACAAAAATCGTTAGCTTTATCTAGCTACGAGGCACAATATATGGCCTTGTCAGAGGCTGTTCTTCTTAAGGGTTTGCTAAGTGAATTAATTGAAAAAAACTGAATGTATTACTTTATTTAATGATAATCAAAGTGCAATAAACCTATCAGCAAATCCAATTTATCATAAAAGAAGTAAGCATATTCATGTAAGATGTCATTTTTTGAAAGATCTAATATCTGACACAATACTTAATGTAAAATATACGCCTACTGATGTTATTCCAGCTAATGTCTGTTAAGGCTAAAGACTGTTAAGGGTCTAGTTTTTTTTTTAATGGCATAGACATTAGTCATTCAGCTAGTTGCAATAGATTCTCCAATCAGACAAATGCACAACCCTATCCCTAATAGAAAACTAACGGATAATTAATAGAAGAATATACAACAAGGAAACTTACAGGCCACTTGCTTCTCGTCTAGGGGCCCATCAAGACATTCTTAATAAACAAACAAAACTGGACCACGGATAAGGTGTTATAAAATTTAGGGTAAACAGAGGATACAAATCTAAACTTCCACACGATCATGAAAAATTCCATGCTCGCGTACAAATTCTATAGAACCGTGCATGTGTCTGACAAGAAATCTATAATGATATTATATATTTGTCGTGAGCCTGTAGCCAGTAGCGACTGGATATTGAATGGTGCGTACATATTAAATTCGATTAATTTTTTGTAGAGAGAGTTTGAATGCTGTTGAAACTTAAGACATTCAAAAAAGATGTGATCAAGATCACCCAGTTTTCCGCAATGTTTGCAATTATCATCTTCAATCACATTCATTTTATATAAATGACTTAGATAACACGCATGTCCAAAGCGTAGTCTATTTATGGTGGTTATATATTTACGTGGAGATTTAAAATTCTTAAACCAAGTAGTTTGTAGAATAACTGGTTGTAAAGTGGCGTATCTTGTTTGGTTTGTAAAGCAGTAAAGATTACATTGATCTTTCCATGTCGATAGCTTTTTTTAAATCGTAATGGCATCTGATAAACATAAAGAATATGACAATAAAGTGCCTGATATTATACTGGCTTTAGCTAAGTAATCTACATATTCTACATCTTTGAGTCCAATATGTGCCTTAACCCAAATAAATTTTATATTAAAACCAGAGTCTGCTAAGCGCTTTAATTGATCCTTTATTTAAAAAAATATAAGGATTACTAAATGTTTTGGTCAAAAAAGTATTTTTTATATTCTGTAGAACTTAAAGACAGTCTGAAAGAATTAACAATTTTTTAATATAAGAGTTTTTAACATATTTCAAATCTTTGAGTATGACCAATGATTCCGCCGAGAAAATTGAAAACTCATTGGAAAGTTTGTACTTAAATTCAGAATCTCCTGAGGGTAGAAAATAGGCACAGCCAGTCCCTTCTATTGATTTAGATGCGTCCGTGTATATAACTGTGGCATCACTATAACAGTTGAAAACAGATCTCAGAATATTGTTGCTCAATTTGTTGTTGTCACTGTATGTGTGTGTTATAACTTTAGTTTTATGGAAGAGAGCAAAGAAGTCTAAATTTTTGTCCCCCTTTTCCAAATTATTTGAAAAAATAGAATTGTTCTGTAAAGCAGTGCATAAAGGTGGAGATGGCTTTTTAATCCAATATTTGTGAGTGAGATCTGATTCGTTAAGTTGACCTATACTGGAAAATAATTTGGAATTTGTTGAGTGGGCTTTGAGTACCCATTTTTCGCTTAATAAATTTCTTCTAATCGCAAAAGGAGATTCATAAGCTTCAACATGTAGTGGTTGTATAGGGGTAGATCTCATAGCACCTAAACAGACCCTCAAGGCAGAATTTTGAAAAATGTCAATTTTTCTTAGAAGATTTCTAGACGCAGAACCATAAAGAGTAGCACCATAATCTATAATGGATCGTATATAAACTCTGTAAAACAATAAGGGTTTCAACATCGCAGCCCCACCACACTTTAGTTGTCATTCTAAGAAAATTACTACCTTTGTTGCATCTATCCAGCATATATTGTATGTGTTGTTTCCAAGTCAATTTTTTATCCAGAATAAGGCCCAGGTATTTGACATGGTTTTTAAATGTAAAAGATTGATTATTAAGAAGTATATTTTGATTTAGAGAAAGGTTGTGTCTTGTAAAGACAGATACTGCTGATTTGGCAATTGATAAATTTCAGCCGTTCTCTAAGTACCATGGAAAAAGAGAACTACATACTCTGCTTAGGTTTGGATACCGTTTTCATATTTCTTACTTTCTGTATAGACACAAAAGTCATCTGCATATTGTATTATTTTGAATGGGATGTTATTTATTTGCATATTATGTATGTCACAGGTGTACATATTAAATAAAATTGGAGATAATACCGAGCCTTGTGTTATGCCGTGATAGTTGTGTCGAGGTTCTATTAGTTTGTTATTATGGTCTCTGACGTAGATATTACCCTGTCTGTATAGAAACCAATAATTGTGTTAACGAAAGCAATTGGCAAATGAAAGATATTTAGCATTTTGAATTTCAAGATTGATAAACAAACTGATTCATATGCTCCTTCAATATCCAAGAATAGGACTGTTAAATAGTTATTCCTAGTTAAGTTATTCTGTACATCTACTACAAGTGTTAGTGTTCCAAAACTTCTTTTGTAGCCAAACTGGTTTACTGGTAGTAAATTCTCTTTTTGTATCCACCAATCTAATTTTAATTTTATAATCCTTTCTAGGGTTTTTAATACGCAAGAGAGTAAGGATATTGGTCTATATGAACTCACAATATTTGGATTCTTTTCGGGTTTAAGGATAGGAACGACTAAGATATTTTTGAAGGAATCTATGTTATTTTGGATGATATCGAAGATATGTAAAAGATGGTTTTTTTTGCGATCTTTGGTAGGTTGATTAACATGGGATATTTTACATGATCGATTCCAGGAGAAGTATTGATGTGGTTTTTAAGCGCGAAGTCTAATTCAGTTTTAGTTAAAGATTTTACCAGAAAGTGATTATTTGAATGATTACTTTCTATAGGCTGTGTAGGCAAATGTTGAACCCATGGAGGAGATACTCTATTAAAAAAATCGTCTAATAAACTATCATTGAAGGGTTTTGTACAATTATGTGATTTTCGGTTCATTTTGTTAGCTTGTGACCATATTTCTTTAGAAGAAGTATTTTTGCTTAAATTAGAACACCATTTGATCCAACTACCTTTGGCTTTTTGTTTCAGCTGCTTTTTAGTATGAGCAGTAATTTTCTGACATTTTAGATAATTATCAAGGCTTGGTGAACGTTTATAAACTGCTAACGCTTCTTTTTGTTATTAATTATCAGATCACATTCTGGGTCCCACCATAGCGGAGGGGATCGATTTTTGAATTTGAAAATTTTGTATAGGAATAGATTTAATAGCAGCATCATTAATGCAATCTATTAGAAAGTTATTATTTTATAGGTATTTTCGTGACATCTTAATATTTTATTATTTCAGACGGATGACAGGAAGCGATTAACTTATAAAGATGAAGTTTTTGTAAAAGAAATCGGAAGTTGGCACATTTTTTGCACTGACATGTATCTCGTTTGTTCACATTTTGCTTAACAAACCAAAATGGTTTGTTACTGTAAAAATATGAGTATAAAAATGTTTTTACTACTTATGTTCGTTAAAGCCTTAAATTTTTTATAGAGATTATACAAAGTGTCAAGTGGATAACATTTTTGTTTTTTAATTTTTCCGCGAGTAATTGTATCTTTCTTTCCTGGTAAAATGCAAGAGTTACTATCATCTTCAAGAAATTTTTTTACTCTTTTCATATCGTGGGTGTATTGCTTAAGATTCCTCCGGCTCCTTGGGTTGGTATCTCTAGAAATTAAATTACGAACTCCGACAATTTCTTTTGATTGTTTGAAATATCCTGTACCGTTTTAGTTTTTCCATATTTAAACATCTTTTTGCACTTCTTCGAATGTCGATGTTGGGGGATGCTGATTGAGTTTTTATTTCCTTCACAACGATTTCTTCGAAAACCAATCTTTTTTTATTGTAGTTACATCTTGTTTCAGATATTCTTTCGCAAGCTTTGTTGGGGAAGGACTACCAACAGGTGGTTTCTTATTAATTCTGTTAAATTTCCTCTTCCACTTCTCAGCCAATCGTTTTAATCGTAGGTTTTCCATTTTCAGTTCTCTGCACATCTTAGATCTATTTAGTTTCACCTTTTTGCGTCCTTTGAATCTTTTACTGATTTCAAGCGGTCTTGGTATTTCTTCGGCCGAAATAGGTGAACTTGGTGGTGTATTTTCGGCTAAAAATTTCTGTGCCTTTACCTCCTTGCTTCGTTTCTTTTTTTCACGATCTTTCGCTTCCCTCCACTTTTTTCTTTGGTACTTGGCTTTTACAGGTTTCATTACCCCAATTCATTTAATTTTTCCCGTTGCTTGTCTTTGGACACTTTTAAGTAGCTCCTTTTCTCTTTCCTTTGCCAATCGTTCAGGATCTTTAATTTTCTGTCTTTGTTTTCTCTTTCTTTCCGCGGCCTGTTTTCTAATTTCTTTTAAATTTTTTTCGCTAAGTGCAGACTTACCCTTGAAAGAACGTTTGGATGTTACACCTTTTGTCACCCAATTAGTCACTGTTACCACCTTTTGTTTTTCAGGCGTTTTTGATTTTGAATCCTTAAAATGACTTTTTAATTTAGCATCCATACACCCTGTGTAAGTCTTTAATATAGTTTTAATTGTATTTGGTATATTAAGAATAGACTGACTTTGCTCATTTAAAGTATCATTACAGGTAGAACTAGCACAATTAGAAACTAATTTCATTTGAGGTTCAACCACAGCGTGTTGCAAACTATTAATTTTCGGATATGCTTTTGAGGTCTATGTTAACGATTTCACCTGTTTCTCAGGTGGTGCTAAATTATTGTCATGTATTATACCCTTATTTATGTTTATTTGTGTTTTTTCAGTACGCATACATTTCTTTTTTCTCTTTTTGTTCTGTTAGTTTTCTTCGTATGCCCTCTCTCTGTCTGCTTTTAATTTTGCCTTAAGAATTGTTAGCTTTTCATCCATAATTTGGCAATAATATTTATATCTACTAAAACAAAACAAGTTGTTAATACACTTATTATTCAAGACCGTAGAGTTCAAGACCGTCACAAAGAAATATTGGTTGATGTTATATTTTAACCAAGAAGCAATAACTATAATTTGTAAAAACGCAAAAACTTATTTTTATAACTTACCATATTTTATGAAGATATTATGTGGACGGTATTGATACTAGAAAAACCACGCTAAGTTATCAATATAATTAAAACGTTGCAGTAAAAAAACCCTAAACAAACTCACTTCGAGACACGTCTTATCGAATGCGGTCTAGATCCGGCGTATACCACGTGTTAGTAACTTTCAGATTGGTGGGAATTATGCAGTCGTACTAGTCGTAATGTGTAAAATATATCAGTGTGACGGTCTAGAATTAGAACTTCGGGACAAGATATTATAGAAAATATTTAACTTTCTTTTAAAATTAAAATTATAATTAAGGTATGGACATATTAAGTACTAATGAAGATTAAAAAAAAATTATTGTTCCGGGTACATGTTGTTAGGTTTTCAATAGTACAAAGTCAAAAATGGACGATCGGGACAGAGACGGTCTTGAAATATTAGGAGATTAAAAATATTTTTGTGCACTATTTACTAAACTATTCATATACCACTTATTTAGATAAATAATGTTAGAAGGTTTATTTTTGTAAAACTTTAAACCATAGAATTAAGAAACATCAGTTATTTGCCTAGAGGGATGTAAAAGTTACATTTAACCAGGAATCGCCCATATATACAGGGTGGTCCTTAAGTAATTGTACAAACAGAAACCGTAGGTTCTACACTTTAAAATATTACGATCCCAGCCAACTTGTTTTAATAAAATGTTGATATTAAGAAAGATACTTAAACTGAAAATTTAAAATTTTATTTGTCGCTACAACTTTTACGTTTGTAAATATTTTTGGACAAAAATTTATAGTTGAATGCTTTTGAGTAGTATAAATTATAATTTTATACATACTTTAATGTAACTGATAGAGGGCGCCACATATGCCACATGTGTGGCATAAATTTGCGCTTAACTTTTTTGCTCTTTAATTTAGCTCTATTTGTGTTAAGAAATATTAAAGATACATTATTTTTACAAAGAAAAGATATACTTGCTAGTAACCTGAAAATTCAACCGTTTTCGAGATAATCGCATTTTATAAGTCAGCTGCATACTAATTCTTAGTTGGGATATTTGTGCGGTAAAGCGCTGAATACCTGTAGATAAGCATAATTCATAGTTTATTCTTATTAAAACAACTCAAAGATGATAATGTATCATTACAAAATGCTTTGTTATGGGTGCTAAATATCTTATTGGTGAAAAGATTCTTCATGTTCTTCTTTAGGTACCGCGTATTCAGACGTTGGCCGTCATCATGTTTACAATTTCCCTTTTCTATCGCTTCTTAAGTTTCTATTATGGCGTTGTATTACTTTTTCTCTATTGTAAAATGCTGAAAACCCGAAATATGTCGTATATGCAAGATGGTACACCACCACATTCTAGAGAGAAGGCAGTTAGAAAATACTTAAATATAACTTTTCTGAACGTTGGATTGGTCGTGGTAGTTATATTCCTTGGCAGGGTGGTGAGATATTGATATAATTATTTAATTCATAAAAAAATCGAAAAGAATACTTATTATTCATTACGTAAATTGTGTACCCATTTTTATTAGGACAAATAGAAACTAGAGCACAGGTATTGAATAACACATATTATGTGTCTTGTTTCATAATACTTTTGCTACAAATCTAACCTTAAAGACTCAGCATTTTTACAAATACATCATCATTGGCCTATTAACCGATATTGTTATAAATATAGTAAACACACAAACAATTTAGTTCAGCATAATATTAGTTCGTTAGTAAATCATAATAGTCCATTTGTTTGAGATGTTATTATAGTTACTCGTAAGCTGTAATGTAATCATATAAATAAGTAATGGCATCGATAGGTTATTCCATATGTATATAAGTAACCAATGGACGAGATACATCACAGTTTAATACCTTATTTAACCTCTGCGATAAATAAGATGTAGTTCCATAATATACCATAAGATTTGGATATGTATCCAAAAGAATATATTCATCCATTATACATTATAGTCACCACGTAGCTCAAAATTTAATCCGCTTAATTTTGGTGTATGGGGAGCATCAAAACAACGTGTCTATAAGAATCCCATAAACATTCGCAACCAACTATGGGAAGAAATAAATACTGTAGCAGTCTTTAGAACTAATGATGCTATTTAATATGAGACGATCTGTTATGAAATATATTGACAAATGAATTTAAAAAAAAATGGTGGACATAACGAACACTTACTTTGACAAAAAGTTATGTTATTTAGTTTAACTATTTCTTAATTTGGTTTATAAATAAAATGTATTAATTATGACTTTAATTTAACATAAAACGTAAAACGTTTGATGTAAAATCCTATTATTCTATTATTTTGTCAAATCCTATTATTAATAATTATCCTGATGATATATTAATTTTATTTAATATTTCGTTAACTATTAACTTTAGTTAAAGTTATTTTATACCAAAATTCAGAAGTATTAATGTTTTTGTCTATTTTTTCTTAGTTGTCTGGAGTAATTGCCTTAAATCAGAATTATGCAGCCGATTTTTAAAATGCGATTTTCTCGAAAAATGTTGAGATTTGAAGTTATTAACAGGTATACCTTTTTTTTATTAAAATAATGTATCTTTAATATTTTTTGTCCCAAATACAGATAATTTAAAGAGCAAAAAAGTTAGGTACAAATTTATACCACATATGTGGCATATGTGACGCCCTCTATCAGTTACATCAAAGTGTGCAACAAATTATAAATTCTCATATTTAAAAGTACCCAGTTATAAATTTTTGTACATAAATGTTTACAAACATGAAAGTTATAGCGAAAAATAAAATTCTAAATTTGCACTTTAACACCCTGTATCTTTCTTAATATCAACATTTTATTAAAGCAATTTGGCTTAAATCGTAATATTTTAAAGTGTAGAATCTACAGTTTCTTTTTGTACAATTACTTAGGGACCACCCTGTATAGAGTGTGTTCGTAAAGTATGAAATAAATTCGATATTTCCTAAATGAAAAGCTTTTTAAAAAAAATCTAAAACACTTTTTTTAGAATTTTAAATTTAATGTTCTACATTTATCAAATAAAATTTCATTATACAAGGTGATACACATCACAGTGATGACGACATCGGCTCTTTTTTTAAATGTAACACCCTGTATTTAAGGACATTTTTAGATCGATAAAAATGAGCTACTCAAAAAAGCTACAAAAAAGTAACCTACTACTAGTTTTTGAAACTGTAATTATTTTTAGTAACGTTCAATAACAATTAAGTAGTACAATAATTATTGTATTAATTCGTGAATGTTCTGTATTATTGCTTAGAATTAATTATAAATAGAAACCAATTTGAGTGTAAAGCAAAGAACTGAAATACTCATGATGATGATTGGGTATGGAGACAAATTGCGAACTCAGATGGAAGTGTGTAATTTATTTAATGATAAATATCCAGAAATACCTATCACGCAGTCAACAGTAAGTAAGATTGAAAAGAAATTTCGAGAAACTGGCACGGTTGAAAATGCACGCAAATCAGGTCGTCCGTCTGTAAATTATGTTACAACATTAGATGTTCTACTTGCTTTTGAAGAAGATGCGCACACTTTTGTTCGTAAGGTTAGTAGTGATCTCGATGTTTGCAAAACAACGGTACACAAAGTACGAAAAAGTAAGTAAAGTAAGTAGAATGCACAGTTGTACAAGAATTAAACGAGGATGATCCAGATAAAAGAATAAAATTTTGCGAAATAATGATGGATAACAGCCACCGAAACCCTCTCTTGGTTCAAAATATTTTTTTTTCTGATGAGGTTACATCCAAATTTAATGGCGAGGTCAACCGTCAGAATTGTAGATACTGAGCTAAAGAAAACTCCAACTGGATGCGGGAACATCATACACAATACCCGCAAAAGGTAATGGGCTGGCATTGTAAGATATAAAATCGTTGGACCCTACTATTTCGAAGGTAATTTAAACGGGCCAGCATACCTTCAGTTTTTAAGTGGGTATCTCGTACCTACTTTAGTTAATTTATTCCCCAGTACAATTAATCTTGGAGGTTTTGATAAAAGTTTATGGTTTCAACAGGATGGTGCGCCTCCGTATTATGCTTTAGATGTTCGAAGGTACCTAAACGAATTTTTTTCCGAACAGGTGGATTGGAGGACGTGGACACATTGAATGGCCAGCGTGGTCGCCAGACCTTAATTCTTTGGATTATTTTATGTGGGGTCATTTAAAGAATGTTGTTTATAAAACGAAACCTGCAAATATTGGAGACTTTTAAAAACAAGAATTCGTAAAGAAATAAACAACATTTCTCAAGAAACCATAAACAAGGTTTTACAAGAATTTGTACAACGTTTGGGTTACTGTAAAATACAACAAGGGCTACAATTCGAACATTTAAGATTAAGTCATGTATTAATTACTGGATTACTTTGAAGTTATTTATTATAATTTATTTATAATTTATTAATAATATAAATCAATAAAAATTAATTTTCTAGGCGCATATCTTTCAAATTAGTATATCCGTTAGATTTTAAATGTAACACTCTATACAGAGTGTTACATTTAAAAGAAGAGCCGACGACGTCATCACTGTAATGTGTATCACCTTGTATAATGAAATTTTATTGTAAAATGTAGAACATTTAATTTAAAAATCGACTTGTTTTAGATTTTTTTAAAAAGGCTTTTCATTTAGGAAATATCGAATTTATTCCATACTTTACAGACACACTCTATATATATATATATATATATATATATATATATATATATATATATATATATATATATATATATAAATATATATATATATATATATATTTATATTTATATTTATATATATATATATATATATATATATATATATATATATATATGTATATATATATATGTATATATACATATATATATATATATATATATATATATATATATATATATATATATATATATATATATATATATATATATATATCATACAGAGAAAGCAGTCCATAGACAGATTAAAAACAAAAAAAGGAATCGAAATTTCTTGGTCAACAAGAACCCCAGCAAGACCGAAGGAAAAACAACAAAGGCGAAATATTACAAGACAAACAGTAATGTCATAAATATTCGTTTTTCTTCTTTATAAATGACACTTAATGTTGAACGAAAATATAAATATCTTTCATTTTTTTAATAAACCACCTAAAGAAGCTATAAGTGAATAAACTTCAAGAACTAAACGTCCAGTAAAGCATTTATTTTAACATTGTAGTCTATTTCCAAAGAGATTTTTCATACTATAGTACGTGATGGAAGTTTGAAAAACAGCCAGTTTCAGATTAATCAACTGATGTAACCTAATGTTAAAAAACTACGGTATGGTTATCCTATGTTGTCGTTCGATAGTAAGTTGGCATTGTCTTAACCCCCCTAGAGAATATAAACCAACTATATTGATGAAAATCAAATGTTTCTCTTTAACCTCTTTTTTAGTATGTGATCCTACTTAGGGAGCAGAAGAAAATTTTACCAACAATCTAGGAACATAAAATTAATTTTACAAAATTTTTTTTTAGCTACCTACTTACTCTCTACCCTTTCTTTAAAGAAGGAAGCAGTTTTTTATTGTAATCATTCTATGAAATCCAAGATATCCTAGAAGGAGGCTTTCTTCCATTGTATTTTTTAGACATAATTCAAATATTCATTAAAGACCACTGATTTTGCCAGGGAAAGACAGCGAAAAGAGAAAGATAAATATTTTAAAATAGATTTCAATAATTACACCCAGGAAGAATAAACAGAATTTGAGTTCTATAGCATTCAATGTTGCCAAGTATTGATATTTTTCGTTAAAAACAGTATTAAAGTTCACTACTCTTCTTTAGAAGCGAAAATTCAACAGAATTTTTACAATCTTTTGTATATTCTATAAAATACTTAAAAAATGTTTCCGGTTCGTTAGTTTGCTTAATATATTTTTTGAAAATATTGATTTTAAGTCATTTTAATATATAAATATATTAAATAACACATTAAGATTTAGTATTTTCTTAAATGCTTAAGTTGCAGTTTCTGTTTTATCCGTTACTTATAAATTATATCGGCACTTTATAGTAGCTTAACGTCTTTTTCTCTAATGCCTCATTTAGATTTTATTTATTCTTTACACGAGATATGTTTTATCTCGTGTAAAGATTTTCAAACTGTATTTAACTTATATGTAGTTGATACCGCTAGTCTCAAGAGGAAAATTTTTTCAAGGAATTTTAACTATTCCATTTTTTTCTCTTTGGGATGTATTATCAGTTGATCACTTTTGCCAACTCTTACTTGATTATGTAGTATTTTCCTGTCGATTACATTTAGGGCCTGTCAGTGCTAAAATAAAATATTTATATTTAGTTTTTGTCTCTGGTACTTCTTTTTTCATTGTGCATCTCTTGTGCTCTTAGGCATTTTAAATGCTTTTGACGGTTCTTTTTTACTTCCCTGTTTACTGTATACCTTTGTCCATATGTTTGTTATAGTTTTATTCTTAAAACCGTTTATCGTCATCTTTGGTAATTGAATAAATTCCTTCTTTTCTTAGTGCTTTTATATAGAGAATATTTGTTTTTATTAGATCTAATAGCTTTTCTTTGGATGTATTAATTTTTATATCAATAGGTAAAGGATATAAGAATAAGACTTACTCACAATCAATTTATTCTACCACCAACGAACGGTTTCGTATACCATAATTTGCTATGCATCTTCAGGTCAACGGTACATGGTAACCTAATTGCTGAAAATATAATAACCCGTATTACTTTCGTTTTTGTCATTTTTCATTAGCGACTAATTTATTGGAGCCTTTAATTGCTTTTAATTGAACCCTTATTCTGTTTTTGCCTAAGTTACAATTCTTACAATATTTAATTTTTTATGGAGAATATTACCAACTGTTATGGAGTGAATTTTACTTATATTTTCATGATTAATATTTTCACTAAATACTTACATATAGTCTGAACACAAGTTGGGTTTTTGTAGATTAATAACGTTACTTTTTTGCTTGATATCTGAAAGTGTGTCCTTGTCTTTATCAGTTGTGTTTTTATCATCTTGATTGTTGGTTGTTGTGGTGTTGATCACAACCATATCTACACTTGCGCCTTCACTATCCACTGTTCCACCTTTGTGCATGGGTGGTTCACTGTTCACTTTTACAGTTTATGAACCACACTTATTAAGCGATAATTAGATTTTAATGGATATTGGATAATGTAATTATTATTTACCAAAGGAAAATATTTTCACACTCATACTCTACAGAGGTTTTAAATAATACTAATACCGACATTATGTTATATACTCCATTTTTCCTATTGTTTAACTATTTATTATCAAGAGGTTAATTATATTATTATAGTAAATTATATTAAAATTTCAGAGAAACATTTGTTAGATAAGGACATTTTTACAGTAATTCTTTTTGAAATATGTTAGCAGCAATTTTATTAACCAAACTAATTTTATTTGGTGAGTTAACAAAAAAAATTTTTTTTCTTTCTAGTTCAACTTTGTAAGATATTTTGTCTTTTTTAGCAGCTCTTGATAATAATTGTAAACATAATTGAAAGCTCGAGATAATAAATAGTTAACCAATAGCCCTTTTATTGACTCCAACCCATCGAAAACATTTATAGATTTTTTCCAAACGAGTCACAAGTACTTCTTTTTTCTTCTTACTATATATATATATATATATATATATATATATATATATATATATATATATATACATATATATATATATATATATATATATATATATATATATATATATATATATATATATATATATATATATATATATATATATATATATATATATATATATAATTATCTCTACATCGTTATTATTTATGTTTGTTATCGATATATGTTTAGATTTCATTTATTCAGAATTAAAAAAATAACTATTTTGGGTACTTATGAATATTAATTAAGCAGACCTCAGAAATGTATCCGAATATACACCCAATACCTGTACGTCACATAAATTTCCGCTGAATCGCTGTCTCCGATCGGTTTAATGTGCGCTGAGAGGGACTGGAATCTTCTCACTTATCTGTTCTCCTATGAATTGGACTATCTTGAGCTCTTTCTGGCAAGCTCCTCACAACTTTTTGAAGGAAAAAAACCTTCCCCATTCATTTGTTTCTAATGGAGGCCATTCACGTTAGGGTTTGCATGATGGTTAACTTTGCATGCATAACCGACAGGTATAACCGAGTTCCATATTACACATACACGTTAGGGTTTGCACGCACAGTTTGCCATTAACTCTTCTGTTAAGCTACATGACGGTGTGTGCAGAACGCCTACGGTACTTTGTGCGGTATATACCTACCAAACTACAATGGACGACAACGATGTGATAGCTGTACTTGGATTAAGACTTATTCTTCAGAAAAGAAAAAAAAAAAGAGAGATCGCACTGAATGGTCTAAACTGGGTTAGATTACAAAAATTATTTACGAATGGATGAAAAACTTTATTTCAAACTATTTTTTTTTTATTACTCCGTTAATACAAAGACAAGATAGGTATTGTTATGAGGAAAGCAATATCAGCAGATGAGAGACTAGCAGTAACATTAAGATTTCTTGCAATAGGAATAACATACGAGTGTCTCAAATATTCTGCTATTATATCACCTCAGGCTTTGGGCCGAATAATACCTGAAACATGTGATGCTATGAGAACTATGGCAGGCAAGTTCGCTGGACGCCACACACGCTAGGGTATGCTCGCAGGCAAGCAAAACCGAGCGGCATAAAAAATATGAATTTTCATATTTGCTCGGTTGCATGTACATGCACTCCTAAAGTGTATGGCCTCCATTAAGGAATTCTTTGGTCTTTCTAAGGAAGCTGTATTTTGATCTGGCATGGCAACATAACAATTAAATGGCTTTGTGTTGGAAAACTATGGGCAATGTAATATAAAAAATTAATGGAATTTATAACTTATTTTTAGTAATAACTATGCCTTGGCTTGGGAGGACTTCCAATTTAAGGGGTCAGCATCTTATGCGTTTACATGCGAGAACATATTATCCGTTTCTTCAATGACATTGACTTTCTCCTGTTCTAATAATAATTTTTCTATTTAATAATAAGTAAAGAATATATTTTGGAATTAATTTTTAGAATTACTTTAAGATTTTACAATCTGGAAAATTAATTATGTTCAGTCTTATATTACACAAATAACACCAAAAACATACATAAAAATTAAATCAAAATGTTTCTTTAAAAAGAGGCTATAAATAATTTCTGTTTTAGTGTAAAATACGTTTCAGTGTCAGTGTGTATGTTAGATATCTTTCATAAGTCATATTCTCCTGTTTACGAGACTAGCTGCAACTCTTTTCAACCACGTGTTTGAATAGTAAATTTTCTCGATAATTCTTTAAATCGTCTATAAGATAGAAAGTTTCTTTAAAATAAATAAAATAAATAAATGACGTGTCTCTAGCTAAAAATTAAAATCACTATTTAGGTAGAGCATAAATGAATACATACTACTTACCTTACTTAAATAGAAAAACAATAATTGCCTGTGTTATTATAACAGTTTCTGGTAACCTTCTCAATAATTATGACCTCCTGACTGTCAGTAGAGCAAATCCTTCCAAACTTGTACAACACACACACCAACACCACCCCCAACCAATACTGGACTGGACTGACTGCTCAAAAAATATCAACAAAGGCCACTTACACGAAAACGGTTACAAATGTAAAACTGTTACAATAAATTACAAGAATATGTTATAGAGTACATATTGTTTAGAATACAATCAAAATTATATTTTATAATATAACTGAACGTCTCTGAGGAATTTTAGACTTGAGGTTATTTGATCCAAGTTATTGAGTATGTCTTTTAAATCACTTTTAAGGCAATAAAATAGTCTTTTTGCTGAATATTGATGACATTCGGTGAGAATATGGTTAACTGTTAGATGTGATTGACAGGTCTCACAAGTGGGTTGGTTGCTGGATGACATCAGGTATCCGTGTGTTAATCTTGTATGTCCTATTCGAAGTCTTCGTGTTACAATAGCATCTCGTCTGGACATACTGGCAGAGATCAAATCAAGGGGGCTATCGACTAACTGTTGGATTTGATGTAATGCTGAGTTATTGGTGTCCCAGTGTTGTTGCCATCGGGTTCTTGCTCGTTTCTTAATGTGAGATTTTAAATCTTTACTAATTTGTATATTAACCGTATTATCAGATGATGTTGAGGCAAGTTTTGCATGGCTGTCTGCAAGTTCGTTGCCTCTGATACCAATATGGGATGGTAGCCAGATTAATGTAACTGTTATTTTTTGGGAAGCGATTAGTTGGTAACAATCAAGGATCTTTTGGACAATAGGATGATCAGTGAATATATTTTGGATAGATTGTATTGAGGCTAGTGAGTCTGTGCATATTGCAACTTGTTTATCAGGTGAAGAAATGGATTTGAAAGCCTGAAATATGCTAAATAGTTCGCCAGTGAAAACGCTACAAAACGAGGGGATACAAGATGATGTGATAAGATTATCTGACGTGGTAACAGAACAGCCTACTCCTGTATCATTCTTTGAGACATCAGTGTAAAGTACTATGTCGTATTTATTTGTAAATATAATTTCTTTAAAAGACTTTTTAATGAGTTCCCTGGGTGTTGTAAGTTTATCGAATCTTGTAAGAGATGTGTTAAACTGAGGGGTGATTATAGACCAAGGAGGATATGGAGGTAGGGGTCGTGGGATTGTTTGTGATAGAGAGATGTTATTAAGTAATTGTGTTAAAATTAGTGGAATGGGTTTTATTGATGGCGATTTAGAATAGTAATGCTGGTTGTTAGTTGATGAAGTAAGAAGAAGATAAACTGGATTGGGGTATTGGATGAAACGGAGGCAGCATAGGAAAGTAATAATTGTTCACGTCTAATCCAAAGTGGGGGCTCATTGGCTTCGCAATATAGACTTTCTACGGGGCTAGATCGAAAGGCCCCTAAACAAATTCGTAAGGCTGTGTGATGTATCGAATTTAAAAGGTTAAGGTGTGTTTTAGAGGCAGAGATATATATGTAATAACCATAACCAGTTTGGAACGAATGATAGACCTATATATCGTAAGCAGGGAGTTCTCATCTGCGCCCCAATGATAGTTTGAAAGAGTTTTGATAATGTTAAGTCTCTTGTTTGCTTCACCTTTTATTTCTAGAATATGTTGTTTCCAGGTGAGTCGTGAATCAAACGTTACACCGAGAATTTTGCATTCCTTGACTACTGTAAGATTCGCTCTCTCAATCATAATATTAGGGGATTGGAAGGGTGATAGTCTACTAAATTTTATTATTTTTGATTTTGTATATGATAAAGACAGGCCTATGGAGCTTGTTTTTTTAACTAGTGTATCTACTGCGGATTGAATAAGCTTGGAAGTTGTAGAGATAGATCGTCCGTGGCAGTAAATTATCAGGTCATCTGCGTATAGGACATGCCTAATAGGGGATATTATATCAGAGCACAAGTCGCTTATTGCTAGGTTAAACAGAGTGGGGCTTAATATTGAACCTTGTGGTACGCCGTCAGTTTGATGGTGTAGTGATGAAAAAATGCCATTGACAGAGACTCTAAATGTTCGTGAAGTTAAGAAATTTTGTATAAAATTAAATATGTTACCCTTAATGTTATAATGAGAAAGTTTCTTCAGTATAGATTGCCTGCTAATTGTGTCAAATGCACCTTCAATATCAAACACTGCTGCAATGACTTCTTGTCTCCTGTTGAAGGCATCGGAAATATGACTTTGGAGAAGTATTAGATTGTCTTGAGTAGAGCGATTACGTCGAAACCCTGACTGTTCTTTTGGAATTATATTATATTTGTTAAAAAACCACGTAAGACCATTTTTTGATCATTGATCATTTTTTCAAAGATTTTGCACATGGTACATGTTAGAGATATTGGTCGATAAGCGCTGGATGATGATCGTGATATGTTAGGCTTTTTAATGGGTATTACAATTGAGGTTTGCCACTGATTAGGAAACTTGTTAGATGACCAGATTAAGTTAAACATTTCAAGAAGTTTAAGATGACCCAAACTAGATAGTTTTTTTTATAAAAATATAAGGAATAAGTAAGTTCTATGTAAGAGAATTGGGAATTTAAGTAATCGATATCTTTGACAGTTGCTGAAGAACTTGGAAAGGAAGCATCGACTACTGGCTCGATTTGAGAGCAATTTATTTTGCTTTTAAATTTTTTGTCGAAGTGACTGGCTAGGGTCTCACCAATTTCTTGATTGTCACTAATTACATTATCATTTAAAATTAGACTAGATATTTTAGTATTTGTATTGATTCCTTGAATTTGTCGTATTTTTTTCCAAAGATTAGTAGGACTGGTATTTTAATTGATAGAAGATACATAGTTTCTCCATGACGATTTTTTACTTTGTTTTATAATAAATCGCGACCTGGCTCTAGCTTTTTTTAATTCTGTGAGGTTTTCTGGTGTTTTATTTTTCCGATAATCTCTAAGTGCCTCCTTATGTTGTTCTACGGAGATTTTGCAAGAATTATTCCACCACGGAACCCTTTTATGTTTGTGTGAAACAGAATTTTTGCCAATATGCAAATTGGCAGCTGAGATTATCGTGTTTGTGACTAATGATAAATTGTAGTCAATATTGTTGGATAGTGTGAGAAAAGGTAAGGTGGTATCTGTTTTGGTAGTGTAGCTTAGCCAGTCGGCATTTTTGAGTTGCCAGTAGCTTCTGGATATAGTTTGTTTAGAGTTCGGGATATCAGTGGATATAAATATGAGGTAATGATTGCTATCGTAAAGATCATCTGCAACTTTCCAATTTAGTAAAGGTGCGGATTTTGGATCACTAAAGCTAAGATCTATAGAAGAAAATGTGCCTGATGAGAAATTCAAGTGTGTACTAGAGCCTGTATTTAGTAGACAGGAATCTGTACAATTAATTACGTTTTCAATAGTTTTACCTTTGTTTGACGTGCTATTGGAACCCCACATAGGGTTGTGAGTGTTGAAATCGCCTACAAGAATGTAGGGAGAAGGGAGCTGATAAATGAGGTCAAGAAGTTCTATTTCCTTTAGAGAGTGATTGGGTGGAATGTATACGCTACAAATAGTAATCTTATTAGGACACCAAGTGGTTATGGCGATAGCATCAAGTTCGGTGGTGAGAGGAAGGTGCGAAGAAAATAGTTCACTGGAAATAAAAATTGAAGTTCCACCACTGGCTCTGTTGCAGTCAGCTCGAATATAATGATATCCTTCAAAATTGTTTAGTTTAGGAAATTTAGTAATTTTTGAGTTATTTTTTTTTTAGGAATAGGTTTCAGGTTGTTCTTCGGAAGTTAATTGCTGGATTCTTTCTATGCGAGGAAAGAAACCATCGCAATTCCATTGAATTATTTTGAATGTAATGTTTAAATTTGATAATTGTGGGACTACTGTAAGGATTGTTGAGAGCATTGAGAAATAGGAGCGTTAGTTTCATCGTCAGATAGGTAATCGGATGATGCACTTAAATTGTCGGAGTCTTCAGGATTAAGCTCTCTTTCAATTTTTTTTTGCAATCTTGTTATTCGGTTTTTAAAGGATCTCTCTTTTGATTGCGAATGAAGAAGAGATAAATCATTAAGCAATCCCTGGATATTGGAAGTGAAATTGAGAGCTTCTCTAAGTGGGTCCAGTATGCCGTAGGTAATTTCTAGGAAAGCTATAAATTGGTTTTCAGTAAGAGTTAGTTCGGATAAATTATTTTTATAAATGGCTTGGACTGCATTATAGGAAATGGGTGTCAATTTATGTTCTTTTGTTTCAATTGTTTTACTTTTTTTCTTTTGCGGCTGGCTAACAGAATTAGTGGTAGATTTTACAGATAAGGGGGGAGGCATTTGATTGATAGTTGGTTCTGGAGTAGGAACTGGAGAAAGTTGAGAAGGGGTGCCAGCATTACTGTCACTGGATATAGCCCGTTTCTGTCTCTGTACGGGAGGTGATGCTAACTGTGTAACTAAGGAGATGCTTTTTGCCACATTAGTTGTAGTTTCGGGGTAAGATGTGGATGGTGCATTGATTTGATTGGGAGTGCATTCGGGTATCGTTGTATTTGTGGGCATGGATACGGAGGTAGTGGGAGAGGGAAGTTCGGATTGGGCTACAGAAATTGGTTCATTGGTACAAGTTTCAGCAGTATGACCATCTTGTTTACATAAAAAACATTGTAATTTGTCAGTAGACACAAATATTCGATATGATGTGTAGTCATGAGTTATTAAAAGAGAGGTCTGGACTGAAAAGTTTTCTTTATCCGGAATAACGTACGCCACTCTTCGGAAGCTCATTATATGTGCATATTCATCACCTAGCGAGCCACATTTCACGAATGATACAGGAGAGACTATCTGTAAACCGATATCTTTTAAAGCTTCTTCTATAGTGCTGTGAGGTATCGTGGGAGATACATTTGATACAAGAATACGCTTAGCAGGTGTTATAAGTCTTCGGATAGGAACAACTGTTGAGTTAATAATGATACTTTGGTGGGCACTGAGAAGATCGTCGATTAGTTTAACAGAGTTTAAATAAATACAAATGCGGTTATTTGAGATTCGAGACGCAAAGATGATATTTTTTGGGGTAACGATGTCTCCTATAGCTTTTATGTACTCAAATAGAACGACATTAGGAAGGGCATGTAAGATAATGGCTTGATTTTTATGAGGAAACGTAGGAGGTGGAGGTTTAGATAAAGTGGCAGCAACATAAGACTTGGTATTATTGATCGTGTTATTTTCTGAGGTCATTTGAGTAGTAGTTGAGGTCATTTTAGTGAGCGGTTCTGGATACCAAAACCACTACACATAAATTTTTATTATCAATGCAACAGATGTCCTAGTGGGACTCTGTGGATAAAAGGATTAAAAATAACAGTTACCTTAATTTTTTTTTTACGCCACTGGAAAGTCAAATTTACCAATGCACTTTTGAACCATTAAAGTTAAAATGTTTCGGTGAAATTGTCACATATCGGTCTTTACTCGTCGGCTGCGTAAATTGGAATGGAATAGGATTTTGATTTTACCACTATTCACTATTTACTCGTTCAGACTTTAAGAATAATCATTTAAATATTTAAATTTTAAGGAGAAACTTTGAAATGCGTCTATACACTTTGACAGTTGTTTGACAGATGACAAAAAATATTAATAATATGTTATATAGTGAAATGGAATAAATTATATAATATGTGTGGTGTAGGTTGTAAATATAATATTTAAGGTACATATTAATTAGATATTTTTCGGCTTACCATCTCTATTTTTAGTGGCAAAATTAGTACAATTATTAAATAAATACCTAGTCGCTGATAAATTTTACTTACTACTCAGAATAAAATGTAAACATTTATGGAGAAACAAATATAAACAAACATACTGTATGTAGTCAGTCACATTATATATAAAACGTGCATGTGGCTAGTACTAATCATAATTATCTAATAGACCGTATCAGGGAAATAATGAGAGCAGATCACATAATTATTGAAGAGGACATGAGGACAAATAACTGTTGTATATGGTACGGCCAATATACAGAGAATGACAAGGTAGACTACCAAAGCGACTGTTAAATTGGGTACCGACGGGACGCAGAAAACGTAGAACACAAAGAAGAAGCTGGATGGAAGGCGTGTAGACAGGGAAATTATAGGCAGCAACTTAGATGAGAATGAGCACTGACAGATAGTGAGATGACGACCGGGTATCGAAAAACGTATATATTTATATAGTCGATTTTCTGTATCTTATCGACCGTCTAATAAGTAACTAGTGAGAGAGATATCAGATTTTTCGGTCAAAAAATAAAAGGCAATGGAACAGTATCATACACCACAGAACGCAAAAGAAGCAAAGCGGTGTGTAGCATTTGCAGATTATTGTATAAAGAATTTCGCAGGGATAGCCGCACCGCTTAACAGATTAGCTAGGAAAAATGTAAAGTTTGAATGGACGACTGAATGTCAAGAATCATTTGAGAATCTCAAAACATCTTTAAAAAAACCCCCGAGACGGAATTCCCAAATTTGTCAAAAGAAAACAAATTTATTTTAAGGACAGATGCTTCAGGAAAAGCATTAGGAGCAACGCTTTCAAATACTAATAACAAACCCGTAGCATACGCTAGTAGGACACTCAACAAAGCGGAACTAAATTATCCTGCTGTTACGTAAAAATATGAGTCATATTAAAAACCTGTAAACATTTTGTTTATTCGCTAATATGTTTTAGATTGTACGAGACCCTTCGACCAGTTGGCATAAACTCCAAGTAATAAAAAAAACTGAACAATGCTACAGAAATGAGATTAATAGATAGAAATGAATACGAATATTTATTTAATTCGAGATTCTGGATAAACGTCAGCATTGCAAGTGTCGTTGGTAGACTTGGGATATCAAGAATCTCGATCAGCGTCTGCAATGTGAGCTTCGCTGGGAGACTTGTTACAACTGTGCGTGCAGAAAAATATAAAGGATATAATATTAATGAAAAATGATAAGAATAGGCCAATTCTTAATGAAATACGAAAGGATCCAAAAAGGTATAAAAGTTTTTGTAGTCAAAGTCAAACAAAATATAGCAGATAGGAAATTAAGAAGAGTTATATTAAAGATTTGCGGTCAATAAAATCAATTTTTGTCCAAAATTTTGCAGACCAACGTAACGAAAACTCAATTACTAGAGATTTAGTACATTTTCGTCAAGCCAAATCGAACATTCGGAGAACGAAATTGAACTGTTGATATATATCTGACACAGTGCACACGACAGTATCTTTTTAAAATATTTATGGGTTATTTTAGTTTTGCTTGTGCGTCATCAAACTAAAACTTCAGTTTTTTGCAGGTTTCTTGCAATGTTTCAACGCTTCAGACCTCTTACTCAAAAAAAAAACTTAAGGAAGCAGTCCTTAATTTAACAGATGGTGAGGACTAGTTAATAGTAAACTCGTCAAAGTGGAGAATGATGATAACGACCTAGAAGTGTTACATATGCCTGTAGAACTAGAATATAGAATTGTAATACAACCAGATGAATCAACTAGTAGTGAATATAAACGGTAAAATTAATATCGTGAATAATAGTAACGATCGCCCATCCGTCTGTGTACCAGTATAAGATGCCAAAAAGAAAGCACAGGCATTGAAAGAAAAGTATTCAAAAATAATATGACCTAAGAAAAATTTGATTCTGAATTAGGACGTTTTAGTTTTTAGAGAAAAATACGAACTTCCCGAAAATATTCTTAACCTCTAAATACCTTAAAGCTTCATTTACATATTTCTTTGAAGAGTCTTTTTAAAAAATTCATAATGAGGTTTAATTTGTATAAGACACAAAATAATCCTAGTAAACCTTCGATATTTGCTGGTAAAGATATAAATATGTTGGCATTTGCATATACATGTCACTAGTAAAAATGCCAAACTATAGTAGATACTGGTCAAATGCTTTAGTACTATCCCGAAAAAAAAAAATAATGCCTTAAAAAACCAAGGAAGGCGGCCAAGAGATCATTTCAATCACGACCGTTTTCATAAGCTTCGGATTGTTCGTTGTTGACTTGATGCGAAGTTTCAATCAGTTCCTCCTCAAAAATATTTATCTGTCGATAATCAGCTATGTACAGCAAAAGCTCAACACCATATGCAGCAATATTTTCCAGCGAAATCCCACAAATGGAGATACAAATCCAAAGTCCTCTGTGGAACGGTCGATTATTCATCTAATTTCAAAAGTTAGACAACATCAGAAATTTTGCAAAAGATGTGAACCTAACTTAACAAGAAGGACCAATATTGTTGTCAGATTTTGCGGAATAATACCATGTAGCCAAAACTACAGAGTATATTTCTATAATTTTTATACTTCGATAGTTTTGATGGTCTACCTACTACAAAGTGGTATTTACTCGTTGGGAACTGTAACACGATCGATATTGCCTAATTGTAAGCTACCTTCTGACTAGAAACTCAAAAAAGAACCCAGGAAAATTTTTTAAGAATTTGTATGCAATATTGACGGTGTTAGGTACCTATATATGAAGGTAACATGCCACTAACTGAGGTAAAAAGGTTGGACTAAGATTGGTTCTTGAATATAACGCTCATATTGATGGAGTCGGATTCAAAAACAAAGACTACAATGGTTTGGTCATGTCAGACGTAGAGATAAAACTATTTGGGACAAATGATAGAGCTGTTTGAAGTTAATGGAAGAAGAGGTAGAGGAAACAGAAGAGAAGATGGAAGAACTGTGTGGCAGAGGACTTGAGAGAGAAAATTTTAGGTAAAGAACACCCGATGGACAGAAATAAGTGGCGAGCATTTATTTAGTGGCAGAAATAATACCTATTTATTCTATTCTATAATGAATAGAATTTCTATTTCATATGCAATATTTTTTTTTGTATTTTTTATATAACTAGCTTTTCTTCTAATTATTTATTCTAAAATACATACACTACTTTTCTTTATCTATAAATTACCTAGATGTTCATAAATATGTACTCTAAAATATCTATTAGGATCCTAGCATCATACTTTCAAGTGCACTTATTGCTGCAAACGCTGTAAATAATAGAAATAATATAAATTAAATTATGTCAACTCCTCGACAACGAAACAAAACTTTTTGTCAATGATATATGAATTTCAAAAAGTGTTGTGACGACCGACCGTCTTTATTTCCACTAAAAGGATTGAGCTACAACTGAAAAGGAAAACAGGAACGACAACAGGTGCTCTTTCGATCGACTTACACATAACTGGACATACTTTCGTTGCTATTTGAGATTTTCTCACAGTTGTGTCAACAGGAAAACATAAATATGAAGACATGCAGAGAACAAAAATTTTAGGTAATATAATGTGGAGGTTGCAACAAATATTTGCAAAATTTGTAAAAGTTACATGGGGGTTTCTAGGGAATAATACAAGTCGATATTGTTTAACTTGAAACATAGGTAATTTAACCTTAGATTTACAATTTAAAACCGAATATTTTAATATTGTTCTGAAGCTATTTTCTTGTGGCATTTTAAATTAATTACCATTTAAATGGGAATAAGCCACAATTAAAGGTTAAAATACGTTTATTGACGTTTCAATTTCCACTTCGGAAATCGTTCTCAAAATACAAACATTAGTAAATTAAACAAATTTTGTTTTTTGTTACTTAGTGAAAAATTCTACTAATAATTTAATTTTATCTGACTCATCTATATTGACAATTCAGACATACCTTATACATTTTAAAGTAGACGACTTTAAAATGATATTGCCAATATTGTTGAGTTGCGTTCCTGGGACGACTTTACTTATAAGATAGTTCATTGGATTACATGAAATTAACTTTAACTTGAGAATATCCGTCAGAAAAGATCATAACATGTAATTCGTCTTTAAAAAGACAAATACATGCCATGATGACAGTAAAATTCTCCTGTTAGTGATTCCATAGTAAATTATGAGGGAAAAACCAGGAAAAAAACCTCATAATACTATCCCGACATGGTAAGTATTTGATCGTGCATTTAGTTTACCTTCAACAAACACCAAATTCCGATTTTATATGTTTGTTATTTAAAAAACATAAATGATGTATTCTCTATATGTTACTGACTTACCAATACTGGTATTTTCCTTTTAATAACGGGTACACGTAAACTCATCACCATTTACCATAAATACCCTCATATATAGTACAAACTCATCACCGCCATAAAAGTAGGGTTTTCAAAATAGACCCTAAGAGATTGGTAAACTGATCACTGTCCTACCTGCACCCCGGATCAGGTATAGACCATAAAATCCCAGCAAACGGCTAGTTTTTGGTGATTTCACAGAATAATCCAAATCCAGATGTCTTAAATGCAACTGCAATTTATTGGTTTTTATTTGGGAATTCCACAAAATTCTTTTGATAGCTACCTAAAATCATGCGAAAAGAAAAATTTCTCTTCATTTGCCCTTGTTTCTTTAACATGGATAGTGAACTGCTAATTGATTACGTCCTGAGCCAATGTAGACAAAAAATGATGGTTATCAATAATTTCAAATTTCAATTGCAAAAACTCTAAAAAAATTGAATTGCCTTTTGTGGATTTGTGCGACGGAAGGGTGTAAGGCTAAATGTCATACAACTGGTGAGTAGAAATTTTATACCGTTTTTGTTTAGTTGTTTCGCACTGGTTTTCGCGAATCATCCTGATCAAACAGAAAAAAATCAGCGTAATTAAGTTCTTTAAGTTAACTGTATAAGATGTTTCTTGTAGGCAAGGCATAATATTACTTTGTTGCTGTAGATTACCTGTTCTGATATTACATTTTGAGATTTCTAATTAAATTGTTAAAGTCACATTGTTATATGTATATATATATATATATATATTATATATATATATATATATATATATATATATATATATATATATATATATACAGGGACAGGGTATATACATATACATTAAGTCGGCACCATATGTGAAACCTTTTTATTTTTAGTTTTATGAATTTTGTTATATAAAATAATTATGTTACATAAAAAATTTTGAATGATCTAAAACCTAGAATACAATGATCAGATATTAAATTTTTTTTAGTTATATACGCGGTTTGTCAAAAACATGAATTTTGGATATTCTCTGGAAGTCTTAATAAAATTCATGTTGTTTAACGAACCGCGTAAATGACTGAAGAATACTAATATCTGATTCTGATGATTAAAATTCTAGATCATTTAGAACTAGAGAATAAATTTTTTTTCATAAAACTAAAAATAAAAATTTTTTCCATATGGTACCGACTTAATTGGACTTCTTATACACATATACTGAAAAAGCGATAAACGCTTGTAGTCAACGCTGATCAGTTTGACTACAAAACACAACTACATATTTGGGTGTGCAGCCGAAGATAGGATAAAGAAATACTCTTTTTTGTCTACCAATCTTTCGCAAATCTTTATTTGCATCATCAGGGTGCTACAATAAACAAAATTAGTACAAATTACAGAATAAAAATTATTTTGTATCTTACACTAATTGAGGTTAGTTGTCATGATGTTTATAAAATGAAATGAACAACTCATCTGACTCCTAAAAATAATGACGAAAACTAACCAAAAAATGTAAAAACATTGCTTTTAAAAGCACTCTAATTGCGGGATCTTTGTACAAGTCATTGAAAAATATAGTACAGGAAACTGTACTTAAGTATTTTGATGCATTCTGTCGTAATAAATGCATTGCTGATTACTTCAAATTTAAAAATTTCCGCCAATGAAGCCAAAAACTGTAAAGCTTTGGGCGTGTAAAAAATTAAGTTTCCTTCGACTTCAATGCACTAATAGTACACTCAAGTTTTTAGCTTTTCCTATTTTTCAGATATTTTATATTTACTAACTGTCCAAAATCGTCTATTATTTTCAAGATAGTCAAATAACGCCAAAACAGTAAGACTTAGACCGAATATATGCTTAACAAATTATCTCGTGAATTCAATGAGAAATATAAAAACGCAATGAAAATCAAATAACGAAGTTGGGACTACTTCCGATATAAACAAAAATAGCACATATTGACAAATATTTTCATTTTAAAGTTCACTATCGAAATCCTATGCAACTAAATTTTTAGATCTCAAAACCATTTAGATTGGCAGATACGTCTAATAGGCCACACCGTGTGATATATTAATATCTCAGTTAAATTTTAAAGCAACTTGCTTAAAATAATTTCTGAACTTATTAAATTATCACATAACGAAAAGTATAACAGGTAAGAGGCAATCTTTCGCATTAGAAACCAGGCAAAAATCCCGGTGATGAGTTTACCTATCTGCGGTGATGAGTTTACCAATCTCAAAAGGATGCCGGTGATCAGTTTACTATATGTCCGAGGGTCTAATAATTTTATGGGGGGCTATATAGTGATGAGTTCGTACATGTCCTTAATAACTTCCTCTTTCAATATGGGTAACCAGATCCTACTACATTCTGCCGAGGAATTCGCAACACAATTGGTCTCATTTAGCATAATTAGAGCCGCTTCTTTGATTTTTCTCTTTTTACCATCCGTTTCTTTTAGGACTATATTTGAATCATTCCATTGAACCCTATGTTCATTATCCCATGCGTGTTTACAGATTTGAGATCTATCAAATTCTCTATTATTATTATCGGAAAAGCTTAAAAGGGTAGGAAATAAATTCAACATTTCAACAACATTCAAAACAACAAACACGTCGAGATCTATTTTGTCCAAAACTAAACCTAACAATGAACAAGAAAGGACAAAGAATTGCATTTATAAAATACCTTGTGTGAATGCGATCAGTTTTATTTAGGTGAAACATCAAGACCATTAAATGTTAAAAGACCATTAAAAGAATAAGTGAACATCAATCCTATATTAAAAATAGAGAATTTGATACATCTCAAATCTGTAAAGACGCATGGGATAATGAACATAGGGTTCAATGGAATGATTCAAATATAGTCCTAAAAGAAACGGATGGTAAAAAGAGAAAAATCAAAGAAGCGGCTCTAATTATGCTAAATGAGACCAATTGTGTTGCGAATTCCTCGGCAGAATGTAGTAGGATCTGGTTACCCATATTGAAAGAGGAAGTTATTAAAAGGAAAATACCAGTATTGGTAAGTCAGTAACATATAGAGAATACATCATTTATGTTTTTTAAATAACAAACATATAAAATCGGAATTTGGTGTTTGTTAAAGGTAAACTAAATGCACGATCAAATACTTACCATGTCGGGATAGTATTATGAGGTTTTTTCCTGGTTTTTCCCTCATAATTTACTATGGAATCACTAACAGGTGAATTTTACTGTCATCATGGCATGTATTTGTCTTTTTAAAGACGAATTACATGTTATGATCTTTTCTGACGGATATTTTCAAGTTAAAGTTGATTTCATGTAATCGAATGAACTATCTTATAAGTAAAGTCGTCCCAGGAACGCAACTCAACAATATTGGCAATATCATTTTAAAGTCGTCTTCTTTAAAATGTATAAGGTATGTTTGAATTGTCAATATAGATGAGTCAGATAAAATTAAATTATTAGAAGAATTTTTCACTAAGTAACAAAAAACAAAATTTGTTTAATTTACTAATGTTTGTATTTTGAGAACGATTTCCGAAGTGGAAATTGAAAAGTCAATAAACGTATTTTAACCTTTAATTGTGGCCTACTCCCATTTAAATAGTAACGAATATTTTAATATTACTTAATAGCAGTTAAAAATTTTGTACTTAATGAAAATAAAAGGGCACTACCTTTTTGTCCTAGTTTTTGACATGCATTTATTTCTTAAAGTTATATTTAAGATAACACAGCCCTAAGGTAACTTATTTTGACAGACTGACAAATTACCTACACTCGGAAAAATGAAAGATTACCCATGAAGGATCACATCAATCATTTATTTTGTATTTGCTGTCTTTTTCTATAAATAACAAATGTTTGTTATAGAAAAAGACAGCAAATACAAAATAAGTGATTGATATGATCGTTGAGAATGATAGTTAATAAGGAGTTGCTGAATTTATATACACATGGATAAAAAAAAATAATAAATAAAAAATAAATCGTACAAACCATATGCTGCGCAATTTTTGTTTCGTTTCCGCAAAAAAATTTGAACAATGCAATAGTGTCTACACAATAAGGAAAAAATAAGACAATTTTTTGCAAAAAAGTTTATTATATAAAAATTTTTGTTACATATCTGTTACATTGCGCTCAACAGTAGGGTACAGTATACCATCGGCTCAAACTCAGTTCTAGAAATCTGAAAAAGTAGATACTGTTTTTGAATAAATAAAGATCCCGACTCCGCATTTAGAACATTATGGAGACTTACTTACAGATCGGTAATTTACACCTTTATCGGCCATACCATATATAGGCTAGTGAACAATAGTAATGAAGGTTCTGATGTCTTTTGAAGGTATATATCTTACAGTTACCAATTTTCTTCTTTTTTTTTTTGTAAAACTTTTTGAATGCTTTCAAAAGGTCCTCCTCGTTTCGATTAAAAAGTACTTCGATTCGACTTCTCCCGGAAGGACTTCTGGTTACTACTGGTTACTACTTCTGGACTACTGATTATATATATATATATATATATATATATATATATATATATATATATATATTTATATATATAATAATAAAAATTTCTATACAAACTGGTTTTCACAAGTCAGTCTCTTCACAAAAAAATTTAAGATAAAACTTTATTTTTACAAAAAGTAGAAGAGATAAAACACTGGTATTGTTATCATAGCATGTTTTAAATATAGTCATTCTGTTGCATATATATATATATATATATATATATATATATATATAAATATATATATATATATACATATATATATATATACATATATATATATATATATATATATATATATATATATATATATATATATATATATATATATATATATATATACTTAATATGGTTTGACCCTTGAAAGCTGAAAGAGCTTAAACCAACATTCAAATGAAGCCATCGGTCAAAATTAAATGAACAATTTTACAGTTTTCTTGTGTTTTTTGTTTCTTTTTTCTCGTTTAGTTAGTAAGTTTTAATGTTAAGTTATCGTAGAGTTTTTATAACATCTAAAAAAATACAAATGGTTTTTTGAACTGATGATGCTTTTAAAAATATAAGCTTAACGTATTCAAGTAAAACCGATCAAACCTCTGCTATTCAACTATTGAATATATTTAAATATATATATATATATATATATATATATATATATATATAAGAAATACTGGATATTATTGACTGTCGATATAAACAAACAACACAGTTTATTAGGGCTGAAGTTAGTAGGTTTGGCCGGGATGTTATAGTAGTTATAGAGTCAAAACATACCATTAAAAGATGTCACGAACAAAATTTTAACTTTCCAACTAAATTTTAAAATGTATTTTGTCCATTATTTTACATGTCATATTTTATATGTGTGTTTTTAATGTTGAGTGTCGTAGCTTTACACAAATAATCTCAACGACTATGTCTTGAAGAAGAAATAAAAGAATTCCGAAAGCTCGACCAAAAGTCAAAAGAGTGTTTCTATAACATCCCGGCCAAACGTACTGACTGCAGCCCTAACTGTGTTGTTTGTATATATATATATATATATATATATATATATATATATATATATATATATATATATATACTCAGTGACATTAGAAGTGTTACACCCAGAAGGAGTAATTTCTTGAACTTAATTTTTTGGCAACAGAATGACTGTATTTAAAACATGCTATGATAACAATACCAATATTTTATCTCTTCTACTTTTTGTAAAAATAAAGTTTTATCTTAAATTTTTTTTGTGAAGAGACTGACTTGTGAAAACCAGTTTGTATAGAAATTTTTAGTTATTATTCCTCAGTCTAATTGTATTCAGTGTAAGAAAATGCCTCGAGTTTGAATACACCATAATTACCA